>NC_054608.1:25450234-26071195 GCF_004785595.1 Juglans microcarpa x Juglans regia
TGTCGACGAGCTGTTACGGTGGTAGCGCCACTGTGGAATGGCTGCAACCACCCACTCGAAGCAGCAAGGACCCATGCACTTGGAACCGTTACACACTACGATGTTGCGACGTGCACCAGAGGGTGTTGTTTGCCTAATGTTGTGCTCCCCGGTGCTGTGAACGCTGCATGGGGCAATATCTCACGCAAAAGGCTGCTAAACACGACGGAAGTGTCGTGCCTGGCCCTATGCTGCACGATCTAGGTGTCACAGTAAGCACCATCCAGATGCATCGCTGCTACGTCGCTTATGGTGCGACACTCACCTATTCTGCGCCTCCCATGGTGCTGCGCGTGCTAGTGTTTCGCTGACCAGGGCGTTAAGCGCACCAAGTGTCTTTAGCTGCTACAACTGAAGAATGTAATTTAGATGTCCCTGCCAATTCGAAACATATATCACTTTCAACTATAAATTTATAAATCAAAACATACACAAACATGTAACAAAAGAAAGAAACATCAGAGACACAAAGAAAGGGGTAGGAGAAGATGGAGAGAGAGAGAGAGAGAGATAGAGTGAGAGGGCTCAGTTAACAAAGGATTTTCCACATGATTCCCTATATTCCCAGACATTTTATAGCAATCGAGCTATTCAATCCATATAAGTGCTCCTAAGTTGCTGGTATTGAATTGTAACTTTTTTTATGCTTCTAGAAAGCTTTCGAATGAGGTGCATCCATTAGCATGCACCTGCTCTATATTGGGTGGAAGCTCAGAATTTCTTTAAGATGTAGGCAATCCGTCAACACAAGGTGCTTTAGTCCAAAAACACTTTTGATGCATGTGGGAAGACTAATAACATCACTCCTCGATTGATATAGATCTTCCAAACTACAAATTAAGTAATATAGTGCCATAAGGATAGATCTTCCAAACTACAAATTAAGTAATATAGTGCCATAAGGAGACCTGATTTTGATAAGAGGCTACCTTCAGATTCAATTGCACTCATCAATTGCCCAGCACCAACTAAATCCCACTCATGTTGCGGAAAGGTCGGTCTCATTTATGACTATATATGCACACCGAAGTCCAAGTTCTAAATCCAAATCTTCATTTTAAATCGTCATCAGCCTCATCCAAGTCCACAATGCTCAAGGTTGAAGATCGATCTAAATGGGTTTAGAAAAATAAATTATGAATAAATAACAATCTTAGAACATCAATGAAAATATCGATAAGTCAGAAAGATTGATATTTCTGAGGCGTCTGGAACAATCTCTTGAATAAATTTAGATTCGATTCTACCATTGCAAAAGGATTAAAAGAAAATTCATGAATTAGAATTCCTCTTGTAATAAAAGATATTGTTGGACAGGTACGAAGAAGTTACATTCATATCCATGTCGAATCCCAATCCTCCTATGGGCCGGGTTGGCCATAAGTTAGGTACTAAATAAGAAAAATAATCACTAACAATTATTAAAAACTTATGAATTTTGAAAGGAGAATCATATCCTTGTCGACTTGAGAATTCTACTATGCTGCCCTAGTTATACTGCTCACTTTGACCTATTGACTTGGCACCAAGTTGCCATGTGATCTATTAAAAAATAAAAAACAAAAAAAAATATATTCAGGACAAAATGGAGTTTGAAAAGATAAAATGAGAGAGAGTGAAACTCTAGATTCTGTCTATTCCTTTTATATTTATATGTCAATGAGGCAAAATGAGCAGTATAGAACAGCATAGTAGCATTTGTCTTTTGAAAATGTAACAATTTGCATGGCAGTAGTTGTTGTTAATTTCCATTACTAAAACCTGTCTTTGCTCTCAAACATGAGGGCCCTCCCTGTTTCTTTAGCAGTTTTTATCACACTCAATACTTAAGAGTTTAGAAAGGGACAAGAAATGGAACTTTGAAAATAGTGGAGAAGCAAATCTAAAATATGAACGTAAATAAATATCAAATCCATATTTAAAATGAAACTAAAGAAAATTAAAAATTACACTGCTCTCGTAACGTAAAAATATCTACAAGTTTGTTACTGTTGAAGTTTGTTATGGTTACAATTCTTTCCCTTCTTTGATTCCTTCCGCAACTTGATTCATTTCAAAACTTCAATTCCTTCATTAAGATAAAGTTCAAATTTAAGTAAAATAAATAAATATTTCAAAACTAATAAAAATATAAGAATTAACACTATAAAATTGCAACTAACATAGATGTTTTCTTGTCCCAAATTATCATTTCCTCCACCATACTTTCTACTACTTGACAGGTCCCAACAAATATTACTGATGTGAACGTAAATTGCTTTCTCTTCGGGTGAGAAAAGTACCACAAGTTGAATGAATATTTTCTGATAAGTAAAATTTATCTATAATTTAGAATGCAAATTAATACTTTACAAAGCTTAAGCATGGTTTAAATTTAATATGGGTGGTATTTTTTTAACACATAAATGTCAGGTACTAAAACAAATTACTACAACAATTAAAGAAAACAGTAAAAAAAAAAAGAATGACGACATACATGGCTTCGCTTCTCCACTATTTTCAAATGTCCCATTTATTTTCTCTTTTTCTAAGTCTTGAATTTGATACAGACCATCTCTACACCTTCTTCGATCACCACTTGGTATGATACTACAGCTAGCCATGCGAACTGTTACACTTTTAAAATTCATAAGTTTTTAACGGTTGTTAGTTCAAAAAGATTGATATTTATAGTCTTAGAGTGTGTAAGTCTCGTACACTCTTTTTAAAAAAAAAAAATAGATTAATCTAGGCCTCACATGTAAGAATTATTTTTTTAATGGTGGAATCTACATTTTTTTAAATTGAGTGCGCGAAGTTTGTACAACTTAAGACTATTCTAGTATTACTCTAATGAGAATAAAATTAGCTTGTGCCTCGCCAATAACATCATTTATTACATAAGAATATAATTATGCGTGAATCATGTTTCCATGTCTTTTAACATGAGGAAGTCAAATTCATGAATTTTCTTTTAATTCTTTTGCATTGGCAGGAACAAGTCTAAATTTATTGAACAAATTGTTCAAAAGGTCTAAAAAATAATACTTAATCGTACATATTTGAATGTTGTCGAATGTCTGGTGGGAATAAACTCTCATGTAGAAGATATTAATATGCTATTATGTATTAAGGAGAATGACAAATGCATGATAGGGATTTTCAGTGTTGATGGAATTGGAAAAATAACTATTGCAAAAGAGATGTATAACCAGTACTACATTAGTGATCAGTTTGAAAGTAGTTGTTTTCTTGCAGATGTCAGATAATCTTCAAAACATCAAGGTGGTCTCGTAAAGTTGCACTAGACAATTCTTTCTAACATTCTTAAAGATTCAAGTTTGAAAGTTAGTAATGTCGATCGAGGAATCAGTTTGATAATGGAGATACTTTGCCGTAAAAAAATTCTTTTGGTTCTTGATGATGTTGACATTTTGGACCAATTAAAAAAATTATGTGAAAGATGCGATTGGTTTGGTTCTGGGAGTCAAATCATCATAACAACAAGGGATGAGGATTTACTAACTAAGCATCATGTTCATTCCAAATATCATATGAAGGAAATGGATCACGATGAGGCTCTTATGCTCTTTTCCTGACATGCTTTCCAAAGTAACAAACCGGACAATGGTTTTGTGCAACTCACAAAACCTGCACTGCAATATGTTGGCGGCCTTCCATTCACTTTACAAGTGATAAGCTCAAATCTAAGTGGAAGAGATATACTTTTTAGAAAAAGTGAATTAAAAAAGTACAAAAGAATTCCAGAAGAAAAAATTCAAGAAAAACTCAAAATAAGTTATGATGGATTAGATGATGATGCAAAAAAGATTTTTCCTCACATTGCATATTTCTTCAAAGGAGATGATCGAGAATATGTCACTAAAATAGTGGACAGTAGTGGTTTTTGTGCCTATGCCGGTATCACAAAACTCAATGATAAATGTCTCATAACTATTGATCAATATGATGGTAGTCAATATCTGAGGTTGCATGACTTACTACAAGATATGGATAGATAAATTATTCCACAAGAATCACCCGAACAATCTGGTAAGCGCAATCAATTATACTTTCACGAAGATGTTCGTGAAGTACTTGAAAAAAATAAGGTAACATTTTCTCTAGAAATATAATTATATTTCCAAGTTCTTTTTTTTTTCAATTGAAGCTATTATTAAATTAAAAGAAACGGATCCAGAAATATATATAAATTATTATGTAGACACATACGTACCCTCCACATGAAATATTTTCTCAATGCTGTAAATAAAATAATTTTTAATGAAGAAGTACAAATAAAATCATCAAAGCCAATATGCTTTTCCCCGTTTTTCTAAAAAGGCAAAATACTATATTATCTAACCCTATTTTAGTATTTTAAACTGAGTAATATGTATTAAAAGGAAGACGTATACATGACTTTGAGATTTGATCGTACACACTCATTTCTAGAAATCTGAATGAAAAAAATAAGGCTATCCCTTTTGAAATCTATAATAGAAACACCATATGAAGAAACATGTGGCTTATGTTTGTTTTTTCATTCTTAAAAAAAGGGTTAGTGATGTACACACATATTTTTGTTAAAAAAGAACAAAAATCTTAGCATGTTAAACTTATAGTTCAACACTTGCGCAAATGTTTAGTTACAGGGGATTTATCTTTAATTTTTTATAGAATACTTGTGCATTCTCACATTAGGGAGCATAGCAAATTGAAGGCATATTGATAGATCTGCCATGGGAGGACCGCAAGACACAAATGAGTATTGGGGTGTTTGCAAAAATGGAACGACTCAGAGGAGAAGGAGGGAGGAAAAAAAGGATCTCGACTCGACCAACATGTACGGTTGGGCCAAAACCCAATTCGGGCTAGTCGGGTTGCAAGCCTTCTTTTAAACACTATAAGATTTACAACATATATGCCCTAGCTATCTCACTATCCCAATTCTCAACTTAGTTCTCCAACCCCCCGTTACGTTGCCTCCTCCCCCCTTAGTCACTAGTATTCTGACACGTTCAAAATCGGGCCGGGTCAGAAATTGATATTCAGACCCGATTGAGTCAAATAAACACTATTGGATTTACTACATTAATGAGAAAATATTTATAGGCAATTAGTTTATTTTCTTTGGAAAAATTTTCAGACATTTTATTCAGGATTTTTATGCAAGTTCTATTCATTATTGTTGATTTTGGTTAAAAAGGTTTACCCCTTTATGACTATTAGTTTTTTTTACAATTTAAAAATGTAATAAATCATTTTTGATGAATTAAAATTCACATGCTATGTTGAAACCTTTTTATGGAGTTTGGTTTGCAAAATTTAACTTTCACATCGGCATCTATATTCTCAAGTACGTAATATTTTAAGAATCTAAATTCTGTATTCCCAAAAATGTGATAATATTTATATTTGGAAATAATTGAAAATATGAAAAGATTCTCCGTAACATGACAATCTTAAGTTTGGTTTATTTCTAAAATTTATAGAAAAATATTTTTAAAATATCCCTATATATTTTATCTTAAGTATATAAGATTTTTTAAAAAATTTCTTTTGTTTTTAATTTCGATAATTACTAAAAGAAAAAATTGAATCTAATATGTTTTTAATTTCTACTTTTATCTGCACTGCAATATGTTGGTGGCCTTCCACTAACTTTACAAGTGATAGGCTCAATTCTAAGTGGAAGAGATATAGTTTTTTGGAAAAGCGAATTGAAAAAGTACAAAAGAATTCCAGAAGAAAAAATTCAAGAAAAACTCAAAACAAGTTATGATGGATTAGATGATGATCCAAAAAAGATTTTTTTTCATATTACATGTTTCTTCAAAGGAGATGACCAATAATATGTCACTAAAATAGTGGAAAGTTGTGGTTTTTGTGCCTATGCCGGTATCACAAAGCTCAATGATAAATATCTCATAACTATTGATCAATACGATGGTAGTCAATATCTGAGGATGCATGACTTACTACAAGATATGGGTAGATAAATTATTCGATAAGAATCACCCGAACAACCTGGCTTGCAATAGACTATACTTTCACGAAGATGTTCGTGAAGTACTTGAAAAAAATAAGGTAAGATATTCTCTAGAAATATAATTCTACTTCTGAGTTCTTTTTTTTTTTTAATTGAAGCTATTATTAAATTAAAAGAAATGGATCCAGAAATACATATAAATTATTATGTAGACACATACGTACCCTCTACATAAAATATTTACTCAATGTTATAAATAAAATAATTTTTAATGAAGAAGTACAAATAAAAACATCAAAGCCAATCCTCTTTTCCCCATTTTTCTATTAAGGTAAAATGCTATGATTATCTGACCCTCTTTTAGTATTTTAAAATGAGTAATACGTATTAAAAGGAAGATGTATACATGATTTTGAGATTTGATCGTACACACTCATTTCTAGAAATATGAATGATAAAAATAAGACTATCCCTTTTGAAATCTAAAATAGAAACACCATATGAAGAAACATATGGCTTATGTTTGTTGTTTCCTTCTTAAACAAATGGGTTAGTGATGTACACGCATATTTTTGTAAAAAAAAAAAAAAAATCTTAGCATGTTAAACTTATAGTTCAACACTTGCGCAAATGTTTAGTTACAGGGGATTTATCTTTTATTTTTTATAGAATATTTGTGCATTCTCACATTAGGGAATAGAGCAAATTGAAGGCATATTGATAGATCTGCCTCGAGAGGACCGCAAGACACAGATGAGTATTGGGGTATTTGCAAAAACGAAACGACTCAGAGGAGAAGGAGGGAGGGGAAAAAAGGATCTCGACTCGGCCAACTTGTACGGTTGGGCCCAAACCCAATTCGTGCTGGTCGGGTTGAAGGCCTACTTTTAAACACTGTAGGATTCACAACTCATATGCCCTAGCTATCTCACTATCCCAATTCTCAACTTAGTTCTCCAACCCCCGTTACGTTGCCTCCTCCCCCCTTAGCCACTAATATTCTAACACGTTCAAAATCGGACCGGGTCAGAAATTGATATTCAGACCCGATTGAGTCAAATGAACGCTATTGAATTTACTACATAATGAGAAAATATTTATAGGGGATTAGTTTATTTTTATTGGAAGAATTTTGAGACATTTTATTGAGGATTTTTATGCAAGTTCTATTCATTATTGTTGATTTTGGTTAAAAAGGTTTACCCCTTTATGGTGCAACATCATTAGCTTTTTGACAATTTAAAGATGTAATAAATTATTTTTGATAATTTAAAATTCACATGCCATGTTGAAACCTTTTTATGGAGTTTGGTTCGCAAAATTTAACATTCACTTTGGCATCTATATTCTCAAGGATGTAATATTTTAAGAATCTAGATTCTATATTCTCAATAATGTGACAATATTTACATTTGGAAATAATTGAAAATATGAAAAGATTCTCTATAACGTGACAATCTTAAGTTTGGTTTATTTCTAAAATTTGTAGAAAAATATTTTTAAAATATCCCTATATATTTTATCTAAAGTATATAAGATTTTCTTAAATATTTCTTCTGTTTTTAATTTCGATAATTACTGAAAGAAAAAATTGAATCTAATATGTTTTTAATTTCTACTCTTATCTACACTGCAATATGTTGGCAGCCTTCCACTCGCTTTATAAGTGATAGGCTCAAATCTAAGTGGAAGATGTATACTTTTTTGGAATAGCGAATTGAAAAAGTACAAAAGAATTCAGAAGAAAAATTTCAAGAAAAATTCAAAATACGTTATGATGGATTAGATGATGATGCAGAAAAGATTTTTCTTCACATTGCATGTTTCTTCAAAGGAGATGACCGATAATATGTCACAAAAATACTGGACAGTTGTGGTTTTTGTGCCTATGCTGGTATCAGAAGGCTCAATGATAAATGTCTCATAACTATTGATCAATATGATAGTAGCCAATATCTGAGGATGCATGACTTACTACAAGATATGGGTAGAGATATTTTTCGATAAGAATCACCCGGACAACCTGGCAAGCGCAATAGATTATACTTTCACGAAAATGTTCGTGAAGTACTTGAAAAAAATAAGGTAAGATTTTCTCTAGAAATATAATTCTACTTATGAGTTCATTTTTTTTTCCAATTGAAGCTATTATTAAATTAAAAGAAATGGATGCAGAAATACATATAAATTATTATGTAGACACATACGTACTCTCTACATGAAATATTTTTTCAATGTTGAAAATAAAATAATTTTTAATGAAGAAGTACAAATAAAATCATCAAAGCCAATCCTTTTTTCCCCATTTTTCTAAAAAGGTGAAATTCTATGATTATCTGACCCTCTTTTAGTATTTTTAAATGAGTAATACGTATTAAAAGGAAGATGTATTCATGACTTTCTGATTTGATTGTACACACTCATTTCTAGAAATTTGAATGATAAAAATAAGGCTATCCCTTTTGAAATCTATAATAGAAACACCATATGAAGAAACATGTGGCTTATGTTTGTCGTTTCCTTCTTAAAAAAAAAAGGTTACTAATGGAAATGCATATTTAAAAAAAAAAAAAATCTTAGCATGTTAAACTTATAGTTCAACACTTCGCAAATGTTTAGTTACAGGGGATTTATCTTTCAGTTTTTGTAAAATACTTGTGCATTCTCACATTAGGGAACATAGCAAATTGAAAGCATATTGATAGATCTGCCTTGGGAGGACCGCAAGACACAAATGAGTATTGGGGTGTTTGCAAAAATGGAACGACTCAAAGGAGAAGGAGGGAGGGAAAAAAAGGATCTCGACTCGACCCACATGTACAGTTGGGCCCAAACCCAGTTCGGGCTGGTCGAGTTGCAGGCTTACTTTTAAGCATTGTAGGATTCACAACACATATGCCCTAGCTATCTCACGATCTCAATTCTCAACTTAGTTCTCCAACCCCTGTTACGTTGCCTCCTCCCCCTTTAGCCACTAGTATTCTGACGTGTTCAAAATCGGGACCCGATTGAGTCAAATGAACGCTATTAGATTTACTACATTAATGAGAAAATATTTATAGGCGATTAGTTTATTTTCTTTGGAAGAATTTTCAGACATATTATGGAGGATTTTTATGCAAGTTCTATTCATTATTGTTGATTTTGGTTAAAAATGTTTGTCCTTTATGACGCAACATTATTAGTTTTTTGACAATTTAAAGATGTAATAAATCATTTTTGATAATTTAAAATTCACATGTCATGTTGAAACCATTTTATGAAGTTTGGTTCGCAAAATTTAACATTCACTTCGGCATCTGTATTCTCAAGGATGTAATATTTTAATAATCTAGATTCTATATTCCCAAGAATGTGACAATATTTATATTTGGAAATAATTGAAAATATAAAAAGATTTTCCGTAACATGACAATCTTAAGTTTGGTTTATTTCTAAAATTTATAGAAAAATATTTTTAAAATATCCCTATATATTTTACCTGAAGTATATAAGATTTTCTAAAATATTTCTTCTGTTTTTAATTTCGATAATTACTAAAAGAAAAAATTGAATATAATATGTTTTTAATTTCTACTTTTATCTGCACTGCAATATGTTGGCGGCCTTCCACTCGCTTTACAAGTAATAGACTCAAATCTAAGTGGAAGAGATATACTTTTTTACAAAAGCGAATTGAAAAAGTACAAAAGAATTCCAGAAGAAAAAATTCAAGAAAAACTCAAAATCAATTATGATGGATTAGATGATGATGCAAAAAAGATTTTTCTTCACATTGCATGTTTATCCAAAGGAGATGGCCGATAATATGTCACTAAAATACTGGACAGTTGTATTTTTGTGCTTATGCCGCTATCACAAAGCTCAATGATAAATGTCTCATAACTATTGATCAATATGATGGTAGCCAATATCTGAGGATGCATGACTTACTACAAGATATAGGTAGAGAAATTATTTGTTAAGAATCACCCGAACAACCTGGCAAGCGCAATAGATTATACTTTAACGAAGATATTCGTGAAGTACTTGAAAAAAATAAGGTAAGATTTTCTCTAGAAATATAATTCTACTTCTGAGTTTTTTTTTCAATTGAAACTATTATTAAATTAAAAGTAATGGATCCAGAAATACATATAAATTATTATGTAGATACATACGTACCCTCTACATGAAATATTTTTTCAATGTTGCAAATAAAATAATTTTTAATAAAGAAATACAAATAAAATCATCAAAGCCAATCATCTTTTCCCCATTTTCTAAAAGGGTAAAATGCTATGATTATTTAATCCTCTTTTAGTATTTTAAAATAAGTAATACGTATTAAAAGGAAGATGTATACATGACTTTGAGATTTGGTCGTACACACTCATTTCTAGAAATCTAAATGATAATAATAAGGCTATCCCTTTTCAAATCTAAAATATAAACACCATATGAAGAAACATGTGGCTTATGTTTGTCGTTTCCTTCTTAAAAAAATGGGTCAGTGGTATACACGCATATTTTTGTAAAAAAAAAAAAAAAAAATCTTAGCATGTTAAACTTATAGTTCAACACTTGCGCAAATGTTTAGTTACATGGGATTTATCTTTCATTTTTTATACAATATTTGTGCATTCTCACATCAGGGAACATAGCAAATTGAAGGTATATTGATAAATTTGCCTCGGGAGGACCACAAGATACAAATGAGTATCGGGGTGTTTGCAAAAATGGAACGACTCAAAGGAGAAGCAGGGAGGGAAAAAAAGGATCTCGACTCGACCAACATGTACGGTTGGGCCCAAACCCAGTTCGGGCTGGTTGGGTTGTAGGCCTTCTTTTAAACAATTAAGGATTCACAACACATATGCCCTCGCTCTCTCATTATCCCAATTCTGAACTTAGTTTTCCAACTCCCATTACTTTGCCTCCTCCCCCCTTAGCCACTAGTATTCTGACACATTTAAAATAGGGCTAGGTCAGAAATTGATATTCAGACCCGATCGAGTCAAATGAACGCTGCTGGATTTACTGGATTAATGGAAAAATATTTATAGAAGATTAGTTCATTTTTTTTAGAAGAATTTTGAGATATTTTGTTGAGGATTTTTATGCAAGTTCTATTCATTATTGTTGATTTTGGTTAAAAAGGTTTTTCTCTTTATAGCGCGGCATTATTAGTTTTTTCATAGTTTAAAGATGTAATATATCATTTTTGATAATTTAAAATTCACATGCCACACGTTGAAATCCTTTTATGGGGTTTGGTTTGTAAAATTTAACATTAACTTTGGCATTTATATTCTCAAGGATGTAATATTTTAAGAGTCTAGATTTTATATTCTCAAGAATGGGACAATATTTATATTTGAAAATAATTGAAAATATGAAAAGATTCTCCATAACATGACAATCTTAAGTTTGGTTTATTTCTAAAATTTATAGAAAAATCTTTTTAAAATATCTCTATATATTTTATCTGAAGTATATAAGATTTTTTAAAATATTTCTTCAGTTTTTAATTTCGATAATTATTAAAAGAAAAAATTTAAAGATATTTATTAATAGGACCGTTCATTCGGACCAAATGATCCTAAAAACAGATAACCTGATTCCGACTCGAATGTGATCTAGAAACCCGCATTGAAAAATCCGAACCAATCCGATCCAGGTCCGGTTATGAAACCAAACCCGGTACCCAGGTTATATATATATATAAAAAAAAAAAAACCCTTCATTCTTCTTAAACCCTTAATTCTTCCGCACTCAGCAGCCGTGCGATCTCTCTCTCTCGCCCAAATTCCGAAGTCCAAACCGAAACCCTAGCTCTCTTTCTCGTCCGTATCTTCTGCTTTCTTTATCTCGCCCAAACGGTATCTTCTGTTCTCTCCCTCGCCCAAACGGCAACCCTAGCCTTCACAGTTTCCACCGTCCTCTCTCTCTCTCTCTCTCTCTCTCTCTCTCTCTCAGAAACTCTACAATCAGCCGCCATGGCAGAACAAGCGGAGCAAAACCAAGCGGAGCCCTTTGACGAAATGAAGAAAGAGAAGCGCAAGAGAAAGAGGCCTAAGAAAGGGAAAGAGGCACCTCAAGAAGCTGAGGAGAATAAGACGAAGAAGAAGCAAGAGAAGAGGGAGGAGTTGAAAAAAGAGGAGGAGGATGGCGTGGAACAGATAAATTATGGTGGGGTAGATGGTGAGGAGCTGAAGGAAGAGGAGGAGAAGAAGGTGAGCAGTAATCGTGGAGGGTCTGGGATTATGAGTGACGAATCCTTTGAATCTTTGGGACTGTCTGAGCCCACTTTCAATGCTGTTAAGGATATGAGATTTCAGCATATGACTCAGGTATAGCTACTGCTATCCTCTTAAAGTTTATATATGAACTTTTTTCGTCTCTCCTTTTTTTTCTTTGGTTTATTTTGTGCCTGTTTTCTCGTTTGGTAGCTTAGAGAAGGAAGATGAAAAGAACAATAAATCTGAGGAAGAGGGAAATTTAAAGCCTTTTCTTGTTTCGATCGAAAATGATTTTTGATAATTTAAAAAATATTGTAATGTTATTTATGTTTAGATCGAAGATTATTAAGAATGTAATATTAATTTGACTCAGTCTGTATAGGAATTTGGGTTCCAAAATAAGTTGAAAATGCTTGAGGAATTTCTCAAGCACTCAAGGTGTGGTACGATATCTTCCAAATGAGTGAACCTTACTAAGAATATCTCTTTTTTAAATGTACTTGGTGATTCTTTGTTGGGTTTATAAGAACTTTACCTTTAGTGACATTATGGACCCGACTCCAAGACGCAAGAGTAAAAGGTCACGGATTAGTGACTGACGTTTTTTAGCTATGCATCGCATAGCTCATGTTTCTTCATTTAATAATTTTTTTCTTTTGCTTTCTGCAGTGTGCCTCTTTGGTATCATTGTTGTTCTTGTATGTCATGTTTTTCCAAGGAAAAATTCTCTCTTTTTATTTAGAGCGAGAACATGGGATTTCCATGGTAATGCCATGCAGATTTTCTATGCAGTCATTTGTAATGAATAATAAGAAATATTTATCTGTGTACTTCATGTTGCATGTTTGTATAACCTTATGCTTGGCACAACTTACCTGTCTTTAAAAATGCAGATTCAAGCCAGAGCAATTCCACCACTTTTGCTAGGGAAAGATGTTCTTGGAGCTGCTAGGACAGGTTCTGGCAAAACCCTTGCTTTTCTAATACCAGCTGTTGAGTTGTTATATCACATACATTTTACTCCTCGTAATGGAACGGGAGTGATTGTAATTTGTCCAACAAGAGAGCTTGCAATACAGGTAAATATACTTGGTCACTGTGATTGTTAGTGCAATTTTCTCTTGATAGCTATGCAGTCTTACTTTCTCAATTAAGATGCCCATACTGCATTGTCCAAGTGAAAATAGTTTGGTTCCTTTCAAAGTCTAGTAAGTGCTTCCTTTTGCAATAATGGGATGGGAGAAGGGATTATTTACTGTAGTTACTTGAGAAGTCTCATTTTTTGTCATGCCAGTCATATCTTTTGTATTATCAAAGTGAAGATACCAAAAGGTTAATGGGTTTGTGACAAAAACATAATTTTCATTTATGTTTTTTGCAGTTGGTCTAGTCAACTTTATTTTCGACAACACGAGCCATGTAAGGTGGAAAAATGTAAATTTAGAAAAATAATGATCAAAGTGTTTGATTTACTGGATATTTTTTGTGCTTTGGTGTTTTGCTTCCATACTGTTGGAGTCCGATCATGGCACTTATGGGCCCCAATTCTATTTGGATCTGGTAAGATATTTGACTAGTAAAATACCTTATGAAATGATTGCAAAGAAGATATGAAACTATGAGGTTGATGATAACATTATGCCTATGACACATGAATATTTGGAGGCACACAAATCTTGCTTCTAGTGAAGATAATATTTGATTTTCTTTGGCAATGGCATTCGCACTTTCTAGTTTGTTATCTCCTAAGCATTTCAGTCTTGCATTGATCACTGGGTGATGCTGACTAATTCACCATTTAAATCATTCAGACCCATGCTGTGGCCAAAGACCTTCTCAAGTACCACTCGCAGACTCTCGGTTTGGTTATTGGTGGTTCAGCTAGAAGAGGAGAAGCTGAACGCATTGTGAAAGGAGTGAATTTATTAGTAGCTACCCCTGGTCGACTTCTTGACCATCTTCAAAATACCAAGGGATTTATATTCAAAAACTTGAAGGTAATGCATACACACTTATACATACTCATAAGTCTTTTTGTTCCCAATATTATGCCATACTAGCTGGTTTGGAGCAGGGTGCTATAGGTGAGTGACTCTCTTTATAAACATGTATTTATTGATGTCTCTCTCTTAAGATAGTATTATGCCATACTATCTTTATATAGTTTTTATATGTATTTATATTGATGCTATGTTCATAATAATTTTAACATGTATTTTATTAGTAGCACAATTTCCTCTATCCTTTTACATAAGATATTCTCATTGTTGTAAACTTATAGTTTTTAGTATAAAAATAATAAATACAAAGTTTATGACTTTCGATGAGCTTATATGAGCTGAGCTTATATGAACCAATTCGAGTTTTATACAAGCTGTAGCTTTAATAATGCATCGTAATTTTGTGTTCACCAACATCTTATTTAGTAAACAAATTGAGCTAGATTCATTTTTGACCGAGCTGATCCGAAGCCACTTGTATATTAGTCTTGTTTATATACACTGTCAAGTGAAAAGTTTTTTAAACTGGTTGAAACTGAGAAATAAAATCAATTTCACAAAATTAAGTTTACTGGGATGTTCGATGTGGATAGATACTGCTTATTAATATTAATCATTTCGTTACTTAGTTAATACATGATGTTGCAATTTATCTATCTTCTGACTAGTAACGGCAATGAGCTACTTGATTATGAGTTGATTTTGACTAGATTCTTGCTTAGGTTTGTGAGTTTCACTCCTGAGTTTCATTACATTTGCCTAAGATAAAGCTGGGATAGAGGTTCTTCATCATATTATATACTTGTATAACCTAAATTCAGGATTCATTTATTTGTAATGAAGGACATTGATTATTTGGTGAGCTAAGTGAATATAATATCTTTAGTCCATATTGTTACTTATAAAAAAAAAATAATATCTTTAGTCCATATTGTTTCCCTTTACATAAGTTTCCTCAGTTTCTATTTAACACATTGAATTTCAGTGTGCGCTATTGTCCTCCATTTAGTGAGCAATTCCTATTTCAAGTACCTAACCTGTATTAACTTGATTGCTAGTTACACATGGTTGACATATTAATCATAGATAGGCAACTTCTTGGTTATTTATTCGTATTTTAATAGATGATTGATAGTCCAGTGCCCGATCCCATGCTTAGCTGGGTTGTGATGATTTTTTTTTTTTATAAGTAAAAAGAATTTATTAATCCACAAAATCAGGCACAGCCCAAGTACACAGGAAGTATACAAGAGAAAACACCTAATTACAAGCTAAGATCTGGAAAAAGCGGCATAAAAATCATTAAAACTAGTCCCATCCAATACAATAGCGAAAGCCCAAAATAACAACGTATGGAAGAAAAAACCCCTCCCAGAGAGAGAGAGAGAGAGAGAGAGAGAGAGAGAGAGTACCCGCAATGATAATTTTTTAGCAATGCATAGGATGAATGTGATTACCTCTCCTACAAGCATGGCTACAAGTAATTCCATATTGCCACGGGTATCATACTTTGACTGCAAGCATAAAGCAGCTAGCAGTTGATTGCCCTTTGGTACCATATTTGTATGTTTTTTGTTACTTACCAAGAAGTCCGTTCTAACTTGCACATTAATGGGAAGAGCTAACTGTGTACAGTGTTGTTTGAAGAGATTTTTACCCTTCCCTCTTAAGTCTTTATGTATTTATGTCAGTTATGCCATGCTGATTGTTCCATTCACTGAAACTCTGCAAGGGGCCTCGGTTTTTTGCCTTTTTTATGTTGTGCAGGTTTACATACATTCTTTTTTTTTTTTTTTTTGTGATAAGTAAGAAGAATTTATTAATCCACATAATTACAAGAGATGAACTTAATTACAAGATAAGCGCTGTGAAAAGCAGCATAAAAGTCATTAAAACAAATCCCATTCAATACAATAGCTGAATCCCAAAGTAACAATGTATGAAAGATATACATTCTAATTATCCTTTTCTTTTCGAACTTGAGTTTACAGTGCCTAATCATCGATGAAGCTGACAGGATACTGGAAGCAAACTTTGAGGAAGAAATGAAGCAGATTATTAAGCTTCTACCAAAGGTAAACTATATTAATCATGTCCCTTTTTAAAGATAGGGAGATCTAAAATAATCATTTTCTCGGAAGAAGAATGGAAAAGAATAGATAATTGTGAGAAAATAACCTTGTTTCTCTATCATATTCAAACCAATTTAGCTTGTTTTCTTTGCTCCCCAATTTTGTACTTTTGAGGATAATGGAGGGAAAATAAAATGATACATAATGATGTTCTGAAAGAAGGTTCTTTTACATGGCTGAGCAGTCATGGGCCATTTTAGGTAATGTTAGCATGAATGGTAATATTCAATTTCTTTGACTGATTGTGAGTTGCTACTCAATGTGCAGAATAGGCAAACAGCTTTATTTTCAGCCACCCAAACTAAGAAGGTTAGTGCATCATATCCAAACCTCATAGTCGTTAGTCTTTTACTTTTTCCAATTACCATGTTGTAAATAATTTACTCTATTTATCATTTTTATACACCAAAATTCTCTGTATGGAAAAGTTGAGCGATGATGTAAATTTGGCCTTCTTGTTTCTGTTAATATCAATCATTGATTTGGTCTTGACTTCTAATAGGTTTTACACTTGGTAAAATGTAGGTTGAGGATCTTGCACGGTTGTCATTTCAGACAACCCCTGTGTATATTGATGTGGATGATGGGAGGACTAAGGTAAAAATGTAGTATACGCTTAGTTTCTGAATACTTGATCTGCACAGTGCACACCAATAACTTCTTTGATTATGTGAGATAGAGCTAAAAGGAAAAAGGTGTATAAAGAAGGAATAATTGCTACTGATGGTATTGCTGCCATTACACCTTTTAACATGATCTTTTTGTTAGACCTTTTAACAGCAATGTTATTGGATATCTGAGCATGAGAGACTAGTGGCTTCAGTAATATGGCCACTACTAATACATTCTTTAAAGTGTGAGACTCTTATTAGTTCGATACCCAATAAAAAAAGTGCGAGACTCTATTAGTATGGAGATACCCCTTAGTGTAACCAAAGTCGACCCTTAGTTATTTATTTTTATTTATATTTTTTTGCTTATTCTTCAATCCTCACCTTTAAAATCTGACAAAGGTCCTTGTGGTTTTAGGTTACCAATGAAGGGCTGCAGCAAGGCTACTGTGTTGTATCCAGTGCCAAAAGATTTATTCTTTTGTATTCATTCTTGAAGAGGAATCTGTCAAAAAAAGTGATGGTCTTCTTCTCTTCATGTAATTCAGTCAAATTCCATTCTGAACTTCTGAGATACATTCAGCTCGATTGCCTCGATATTCATGGAAAGCAGAAGCAGCTGAAACGAACAACTACATTTTTTAACTTCTGCAAAGCAGAAAAGGGAATCTTGCTATGTACTGATGTTGCTGCTCGTGGGCTTGATATTCCTGATGTGGTAGTTTTTTTGTTTACTCATTTTTTTCAATTATTATTATTTTTCTTTTTTTCTTTTTTTGTACTGTTGTTGTTGTAACTTAATTTTGTATTAGCCATATATAACTAAAAAATACATAGTACATACTGTGAGAGTATATCAGAAATCATATCTAATTTAAATGGGTATGCTTGTTATAGTTCATATTTTTACCTTATGAATTTAATTTCAGATGTGCATATTCTGTGCTCGTTTGGATACATAAACCATCTCACCTCACCTCATCTCATCTCATCTCATCATTACAAGGTTCCCAAATTCCCACACAAAATATAATAAACAATTCAACTTTTTCAAATCCCAAAATAATAATAATATTAAAAAATAATATTCTAATAATATTTTATTCAACTTATCTAAAATCATATCATCCCATCTCATCTCATCTCACTACCCAAACGAGCCCTCAGTGTCTTTTGCAATGTAAACTAATTTGTGAATGCTTAATGCACTTCCCTGGTTGGTTACCGTCCTAGGGTTTGAATCTGCTACAAATCTGCATCGGCTTTTCTTCTTGTTGAAAATGGTCTGGCCTGAAAACCTTTGGACCCAATTTAATTAAAAGGGGGCCATCATTTAACAAATGTTGTAGCTGATACAACAGTTAGAAAGTTAGCTAACATCATTAGACCTTTTACTTTGTTGATGCAGCCCCGGTTCTGTTTTCTTAAACTTATGTAACTTCAACATTTGAACCTAATGAATATTTCTCGACTTTTCCCCCTCTGTAGGACTGGATTGTGCAGTATGATCCTCCGGATGAACCCAAGGTTAGTACTTTCCTCCATGATCTAGCATATTTTTGTTATCAATTTTGTTCATCCATGTTGATTCGGGTCGCTGCTTTCAGGAATATATTCATAGGGTTGGTCGAACTGCTCGTGGTGAAGGTGCAAAAGGAAATGCCCTTCTTTTCTTGATACCTGAAGAGTTGCAGTTCCTTCGCTATCTGAAGGTATAGTTTATTTACTGAATAAGAAAAGGAAAAATAATCCAATCTGAAACGAACTAGAGACTACTGCTTTATACAATGCTTTCTATAATCTGGACGCGTCCTTTTAATAGGATGCTAACAAGCCATTTCTTTGCCCTTGTATTATCACAATGACTACTGTGGCGGAATGTCCATTGAAGAAAATTGAGCAGGGCACAATTGGTGGCCAATGTCCTTTTTTTTCTCTTCATTTTAAATTTTTGCTATGTTAGTTGCTTGTTCTGCATTGAAGTTAAGATGTCATGTTCACTTTCAGGCAGCAAAAGTCCCTGTTAAAGAGTATGAATTTGATCAGAAGAAGCTGTCTAATGTGCAGTCTCACCTGGTACTTTCCTGCTTTGACATTAAATAATTATTAGCATCTTTTCTATAAACTGATTTAGATTGGACTAATTGTATCATTGCAGGAAAAGTTGGTGGCCAACAACTATTACTTGAACAAGTCGGCTAAAGATGCATACCGGTCCTACTTATTGGCATATAATTCTCACTCTATGAAAGACATCTTTGATGTTCATCGCCTTGATCTGCAGGTATTTTCCTTGGTTAAAGGAAATTTATGTCTATATACTATCATTCTACATGTCGGTGCAGCTTAGTGGTCAAAGGACCAGCTTGGAATGAGTATAGGCCAAGATATCCTGGGTTCAATTTCACACTAGGATTTTCCCTGGATTACCTGATACATAGTTCTGCCAGGGTCATGTATCTGGGGTTTATTCCCTAGGAGTGGGTCTGAAGTGCCCTGCCTTGGTGAGGTCCCGGGCCTGTTTGGGATTTGCATTAGGGGCCTTGAAAAGTGGTTAAATAGCCTTAAAAGCTCTTTAATGATAAAGTTAAGTTGTTTTGGGTGTCACATATTAAAATACTTTTTAATCTCAAATAAGCTAAAAAATATGTTCGAGGAAAAGCTGAAGCATTATTTTGATGCTTTTCCTCAAACGTGCTTTTCTGGATGACGCGGAACGTAATTTCAATTAAAAAAAAACTATCAATGGGTGAAAATTTCCATACAATTTTCATATAATTACAACTTTGCCATTTTATCTAATCACAAGCATGACACTACAATTTTCAAATGACTTTTTATGTCATTTCTATCTCAAAAAACACTTTATGTTGTTTCCAAACAAATGTAACATGTTTGAGAGTGCTTTAGACATGGTTATCATACAGTAAATAACTTTTTAATAGTAGAGCTCATTACTTAAGTTCTAAAACTATAAGTCTTAAGCTGAAAGCTATATTAACCACTGCAATCCCAAACATGCACTCCATGTGATAAAAAAAAAACACGATCAATGCACGGTTGTGCAGTGCCAAAATTTGGATTAAAAAGGAAGGCACAGGAGTTACTCAGCTTTGGTATTAGTTAAACAAGGTAAATTCAATATGTATTGGTGACAACAATTTTGGTAGTGATCAGAATGTTCTAGAAATCTAAGGTTTAAGGGCTTCCTTGAATTTAGGTTTATGGGGCAATTTGGTTTTACATAAAACTATCACCTAGCCAATTCTCAATTGGGGGTTTTGGGTAGTTTGAGCGTGTCTTCTTGGAAGTTCACTTGATCCTTTGACAGAGTTATTGAGTATACTGTGAAATGGCGTGTCATATGTTATCAAAAGTTGACACCTGGTGTTCCAGCATCAAATCCAAGTTTTATAATAACATATCCATTACCTAACGCAAAGAAAGTAATAATTATAACATATCCATTAACTTGTGTCCTTGAAAAATACACTCACCATGCCGATATAGCGAGAGAAAAAGGGCAGGGGGGGCGGTTGTTTCTCATGAGGACAACTGATTGGGACAACCGGCTCTATTTAGTTCAAAATCATCAAAAGCTTTTGCCAATTACCTGGGTTGGCCTCATGAGAATGCAACCTGAGTAATTAGGGTTGGAGGTGACCCTGTGAATCTACATTTTGGGAAAAAATTTGATGACATAGGTTTTGTATTTATTGTTATTATTAATATTTTCAAATTGATGGATTTAATTTATTGCGGTATAGTATATAACTTCCAATGTAATGCATGCGTTCTGGGATTTGGGCAGGCTGTTGCTGCTTCTTTCTGTTTTTCAAACCCGCCGAAGGTAATTCTGAACATAGATAGCGGTGCCTCAAAGTTCAGAAGGAAAGTGCGAAAAGTTGAGGGAGGCCGACATGGTTTCAGTGAGAGCAGCCCTTATGGAAGGCAGGGAGGTGGAGATGATATACGACAATTTGTAAGGTATTAGCCGGGACAGGGTTGGCAAACCAATGTGCCCCCCCATAAGCTATGAAGCCAAGCTCTAAATATAAATTCTTTGAGCAGTGATTGAACTGAAAATTCCAAGTTTGCATACAGCAGGAATCGAGCTTATGAATTTTCAATTTGTATCTTAGTAAGTCGAGACAAAACAACTCAGTGAGTGAACCAGATTTTGATCTATTCTTTGTATTAACTTTAATGGTTTGACCATTATGCCGGTGGCGAGGATAACTTGTATTAAAACTGTTGGGTCTTTCAGCCATGGATGCAGAAAGTCTCGGCCGAGTCTACTCAAGTTTTGGTATAGAGGGTTCTATTTATAAATTTTCTTTGTAATTTTAGTGGGTTTCATTTCAGCTTTTGTAGTGTAGCTAATGATGCTTTGGAACAACAAGATGCTAAAACAAAAATACAGAATTTTTTGTATTAGTCAGTTTGTATTGGGTTGATTCCACCTGACCTTCTCTACTGCATTGGATGTATTGAGCTGTCTAACTAAAACATTTTTTATAAAAACAAAAATGAATATCACTCAGCTTGACCTAATTCAGCCTCTGTTTCTGCAACACAAATTTACTCTTGTTTTCTTCCATATATTGGAGAATTTGAGTTTTTCTCGTAAAACTCAAGGAACTTGACGGAGAAGTTTAGAGAGTGAGATGAGATGAAAATTTTGTGAATAGTAATAAAATAGTTTGTGAATAGTGGCGAGATAGTTTGAGTTAGGCTTCGTTTGTTTTCACAATTTTTAATTTATCTCATCTTATCTAATCATTATTATTTTTTCGAATTTCAACACAAACTAAAATAAATAATTTAACTTTTTTAAATCTCAAAATAAAAATAATATTAAAAAAAATATTTTAATAATATTTTATTCAACTTTTAACTTTAATCTCAACTCATCTTATCTCATATGTGAAAACATCTATAAAAACAAACGAGGCTTTAATATTTTATAGGGTTTTGAAAAAGGAGAGAAAAAGTTGAATAAAAAATATTATAAAATTTAAAATATTGTTAAAATATTATTTTTATTTGAGAATTTAAAAATTTTGAATTGTTTTTTATTTTTTGTTTTAAAGTTTGTAAAAGTTGTAATGATTAATTTGAAAAAATTGTAATGATTAGTTTGAAAGTATTTGTGCTTAAGTGATGTTTAGGAATGAGATGAAATGAGAATTTTGAGTTGGGAATATTTTCCAAACAAGCCCTAAAAATCATCCCAAGAACAACAGATCATAATTACGATTAATATGCAAAATCAAATCCTCATATCATATATGAAAGTAGTAATAATCCAAATTTTAGGACAAAGACAATCTCCTAATGTCTAAATTCATGGGTCTCTCCATGATCTTACTCACCATTCTAAAACCGAAAAAAATGAGACAACCACTAAGAACCAACCAGCATTGCATATATGCATTCAGACGAAAAGGAGCCCAAAGAACGACACAATGAAGGGCAAAATTATTGGAGAAGAAATGGGATTCATATTCTGATCAAATACTAGTGCAGCAGCAGCAGCAGCAGCAGCATTGTTTTGGGTTGGAATATCTGTTGTCGTGTTGCCGTTTGCAGATTGATCGGGAGGATGTGCAGTCTCCAAAACTTTGATGATCATCTTCTGCCCTCTCTCGCAGTGTCCAGAAACCCCACTGATGAAATAGAACAATCCCGGTCTGTCCAGTTTGAAGACACTGTCACCATTGTTGGAGAAGAACAGGGGATGAGCCGAGTGGCATTTCTCGTACTCTTCCTCACTCACCACCAAAACTGAGTCTTTCTTGTACTTGAAATCTGAGTAATTCATACATGCATGATACTACAAAAGTAAGCATATATCCCAGAAAAAAGTATCCTGAAGAATCTTTCTTCTTTTGTTGGATATTGATGCTTGAACATGACTCTTTGATGGGAAATTAAAAGGTTTGGGAGAAGAAAAAATGGACATCAACTGATATCAACAAATCATGTCATAGAAAATTCAATACGAAATCATGGGTAACGCTATTCTTTTTTTTTTAAGAGCTTGGATTTACACAAATCATTCTTCGAAAAGTAAATATTATGATACTTACAGACAGTGTCATCAACTTTGAACCTGTTTTCAGAAGCCCACTGGTTGTACAGTTGATCATTCTTAGACTTGGGAACAACCCAGCCATGATCACCGCCAACTTCAAACTCGGCGGGTGCAACGAAAGAGAATTGGTTGAATGAGAGACAAAGAATCATGAACAGAAGAAGTTTGGAGGAAAATGTGAAGGTGAGAGAAGCCATTTTTGGACCTTTTAGGGGAGCTCTAGATAGCTAAGTACTTGGTTTATGTGGGAAGGAAAATCGACTGTGTTTGAGAGAGATTTAGATGATTCTCTTGTTGGACTTAAAAAGAGAGTTGCAGTTGAAGTTTGTTACCGAAGGAGAGGGAGAGAGCTATTGGGAGTGAGAAGTGGATGTAGCCGTTAAGAAGAAGTAGGGCTATGATCTTTGACTACGTATGAACTGTTGTGTAAAGAATATATATATATATATATATATATATATATATATATATATATATTCCATCAATATATTCCATGCATGATAATTCCCTAATTCTTCCGATTAAGGGGTTAGGGGAGTGTGTATATATAGGGAATTATCATGCATGGAATATATTGATGGGTATGTGACTTAAAAATATTCTTCATTCTTCTTTTTAATCATTCTCTGTTTAACATATATACTCTGATATGGCATTAGATAATTGATAAATAAATCATATATAATAAATACTTTCAAAATATTTGATGTCACAACATTAGAGGATCATTAAAATGATAATAAGTAGCAATTCTCGAATATATAGGCTTAATCATGTGGCCATTTAACATAAGGAAAATAGGCTTAGGCCTGCTCAAGAGGTTATGGGACAACTAAAATTTTTAAAATTTTGATTGAGGTTGTATTTGGATGTTGAAACGAGTTGAGTTGAGTTAAGTTGAGATGATAAAATATTGTCAAAATATTTTTTTTTAATATTATTAATATTTTAGAATTTGAAAAAATTAAATTGTTTATTATATTTTGTATTGAAATTTGAAAAAATTATAATAATGAGTTGAGATGTGTTTAGGTTCTAAACATACCCTAAGACCTTTATTATTTTAAAATGTAAAATTAAATAATTTTGTTTTTATTTTTACATTGCATTTTTATTTAAAAATAACTCCTATCGTTTTGCAAAGGAAAATTATTGATTAGGATTTTATACCACATTTTCAACTAATAATCGATTTAATCTTTCTTAGAAAATTTTTGATTTAGAGATGATTTTATCAAATCTAATTTTACAAGATGTGCTTTAGACTCTTAGGGTCCATTTGAGAACACAATTGTTTTCACGTATTCTCAACTATTTTCAAATTCTATTTTTTCTCTATTTTTTCAAAACTTAATAAAATATCTTAACTTAAATTATTTTCTATTATTCATAAATATTCTGAGATATTCTTCGCATCCAAACGAACCCTAAAAGCAATTATAATCATTATTGCCAATAGAATTTTATAAACAAACTACACATTTGGAAAAAAGTGGACGCTCGCCTTTTTCAAAGGATTATACAAAATTTTTTTATAAACACTCAAAAATTAGATTTATCTATTTATAATTTTCATATTATATATTAAACTAATAATGACAAAAGAAAAGTGTATTATTAGAACGAGAATAATTGAAATAATTGTTATGCGGCATAATTTTAATACTAATAATGATATAATATCTACTTAATACTTTTGAGATTCTCTCCTCGAATTAATCAATTTTTTTTAATTGGATTTTTTTTTTCTTTTTAAAAAATTATACGTAAATGATTTTGGCGGCTTCTTCCACTATGGCCTAAGGCAATTTGGAAGAGCCTGCTCTTAAACAGGGGGAAAACATAAAGTATAGAACCCATGTGATGCGGCAAAACTTTTTCATTGTTCATGTGAATAATGCAAAATTTTCTGTCGTGCCCCGTGAATTTTCCCAAGACTCCTCGTAGAAACACTATAAATGAAAAATTCTTTGAGAAAATCTTGCCATTTTTGGTTTGTCAATTGTCACAAAAGTTTTCAAGATTTTCAAAATTCAACCAAACATCTTCAAATCTAAACATTAAACTATTTTAACTTTTAGATTTTTCATTCGATCATCAACCAAACAAAAAAAAAAAAAAAAGACCCTTTAAGAATTATATTCAAACGACTTTCAACTCTTACCATCCACTTTCATAAACTAAATACAAAACTATTTCAAATAAAACTTTCAAAATTCTAATTCTCCTTTCATAAACAATATATTTAAAAAATTTGTCATAACATATCACAATTTTTTCGCAAAAATTAGCAAACCAAACTCGGTTTAAAAATCAAGCCTATGATAAAATAAAAAAAAAAAAGAATAAAAGAAAAACTTATTTTGAGCATTGACTTATTATCTATAACAAGCACTCTCCTCTAAACATGGTTTAATCACTAGTACTTGTTTAATTATGTTTAAGATCATGTTTTTTATGAGCTTATAAAAAACAAATTGATTGAATCTTCTATATATGTAGTAAATATAAGTACTTATCTTGGGGTATTGTTAGAAGAATGAGTCCTACGGTAGAAAATGTCGAGAAAGTGATTGAAAAGTCGTGATGGGTTGATAGGACAAGACGAGCCTTTAGAGATAAATAAAGAGTACTGTTATTAGTGTTTTAAATTTCATACCGTACCGTCTGTTGAAATTTTTCATTTCGATCATTCGGCTGGTATAGGTACTATATCTGTTCCGTACCGGCTAAAATACCGGCCATATATTTCTGCCGGTACCGGCCGATATTTCGCTTTTTTTTTTTTTTTTTTCGTTTTTTCAAACTACAAGCTTATTTTTTAACCCCCAATTTAGACTAGACTATTTATAATTTATATATATGTATTTATATATAATTTATTTATATATCAACTATCTCAAAACGTTATCTCGAAACGCTATTTCGAAACGGTACCGGTACCGAAATATTTCGTTCCAGTGCCTAGACCGGTACGGCGTCCAGTACGGTATTCAAAACATTGACTGCTACCCTCACAGAGAATATACATTGTACAGCATGAGCTGGGTGAGCAAAAATGTTTTTTTTTTTAATTTTTTTTTATATTCTTAAATATTTAAAAAAGAATTCACAATATTATTAAAAAACATTTTCTTAATTATTAAATAAAAAAAATTAATCGAGATCTAATCGGGACCTAATTGTTGATGAGAGTAGCGTTTTTAATAAATAAATTATTTAAAAATTGATAACGATTAAAGTAAAGAATTGATAGGATAAGATAAGAGTATATAATACTAAATTTTTTTTTAAAAAAAAAAGTAAAAGTGAAGACCAAAAACAGATTAAACCATATAGAATGGGGAGACTTGACTTCAAGGGGGGAGGAAGCTTCTTCCCCCTCTTTTCATTATCACGGTAAGCGAGAGCTAGAAAGGACGTGACAGCATGTAATAAACATTATTTACCGTGGACTTTACCTTCTCTAGACTTTGTAGACGTAGGCCTTACTATCTAATTATGTAAATATGTGTGTTTCTCATTTATTCTTATTTTCTGTATTTATTATTGTTCATGTCATAGATGAGCTTTTCTGAGCATTGCACTTCCATCGGCACTACAATCATACTGTTGACATCCACCTTTGTAGAAAAAATACATCAACAACTTATATTCATAAATCAAAACGTTCAACCATGGCCGAATTAAGGATATAAACGAGTCGAGTTCAAGCAAGTAGTACGCATGTCATGGTCAAGTCTTGTTCGTTTAATTTTTATTCAAACACGAGTTGAACTGAATCATTTTTTCGAGTTAGATTTTATGTTCTTGAATAGGCTATTTAATATTCGAGTGCGTTCATGCTCTGCTTCATTTAAATAAAATAGATTATTTATATTTTATTTTATTATTTTATTTACAAATTTTAACCAAAAAATAGACTTTTTTCTCATATTTTAATAAATTTTATATATACATATATATATATATCAATGATTATATCTAACAATTTAAGTAACATGTTGAGAATTAGAAACATGATTTCCTAATATTTATAAATATTTAAGATATTCTTCAGTATAAATATAGAGTTAATACTATAAAAAATAACAAATATTAAATTATCTGAGTTTATACCAATAAAATTGATTTTTATACAAGTTGTATCATTTAATAATCGATGATAATTTTATGTTAACGAGCGGCTCATTTAATAAACGAATCGAGCTGAATTCAAGCTATCATGGGCGACTTGTCGAATAGAACTGTTTATGGACATAGGCTGAACACATGGTAGGATAATTTTTTATTCTCCACACTTGAGCTATATCTCAGTGCCACCTTGTGGGAATCCTCATTTGCCTCTTTTTACATGTATCACATTTCACTGTAGATAACTTAGCATCTCTACATCACCTTGGCTCTATAGTGTGTGTTCTGCAATGCTTCGGACTGCTTGGGCAGCATCTCTTGCTAGCAATATTTACGCAATTATATTTTAAAATGAGAATATTTTTATAAAATAATGTTAATTTTATAAAAAATTTTCATATTAAATATGCTTTTGTAAATAATTGTAAAAATAATTGTGTTTATCATCACTATTAGAAACTTATGACATGACTTTTTCTAGTCTTTTTAATTCTTTTTGTTCGTTATTGAAGTCTATTGGGCTTGAAATCTGTTGCTAGTGAGATAGTCAGAAGAGATAATTTTAGATAAAAGTTGAAAATTAAATAAAATATTATTAGAATATTATTTTTTAATATTATTATTATTTTGAGATTTGAAAAAGTTGAATTGTTTATTATATTTTGTGTGAAAATTTGAGAAAGTTATAATAATAAGATGAGATGAGATATTTTTACTATTCAAACGGAGCCTAAAACTTTAGGTGTTTTGCTAACTTGAGAGAATATCTTAACAATATGATCGTGATTATACTTTCCCACTATTTTATTAGGACGAGAATAATTATCATTACCTTTCCAACCGACGCATCAAGAAAAGGCAATTGTTCGACGACCATTATCATATTATTGTATATCTTTTTACAGTTTTTGTCAAGTGCCAAATGCATTATTAAGATGCCTATAAAAGGAAGACTTGTGAATAAAAACATAAAAGCATTTTTTTAGCATTTTAATAATAATTTGCCTCCTAAAGATAAATTTGAATAATATTTCTTTATAATAAAAAAGAATGTATATGAGTTTATGTTAGAACTAAATTGTTTTCATAGGTTGATTTATGGTTTAATTGGTATGTCTTAGCTAGGGGCATGTATTTGGCAATACAATGTTTAAATTAATATAAATAAATTCAAAAAACATTTCTAATATTTTTATAAAAAAGATGCTTTAATCACAAATAAATTTTATAAAATAAATTTATAAATTCATTTTTAATTCTTTTTGTTCATTATTGAAGCCAATTGGGTTTGAAATATGCTGCACTAAACTAAAACTTCAGGGGATTTACTAACTTGGGAGAATATCTTAATAATATGAACATAATTATACTTTCTCACAATTTTACTAGGACGAAAATAATTATCATTACCCATTTCAACCGATGCATCAAGAAAAAGCCATTTTCGACAATCATTATCATATTATTGTATGCTTTATTACTGTTTTTGTTAAGTACAATTATCAATGCATTATTAAGATGTCTATAAAGTAATTCAAGACCCGACTCTCTTCCTAGATGAGTTTTCTTTTCTCTCTTGGTAGTTTCCCTACCAAACCCTTTAGACCTAACCAGCATCCTTAAGGAAAACCATGCAACCATACCCCATCACAATAACTCCATCACAGAGTTCCTCCCCACACCAACCATTCAACCATGAAAGAAACTCAACCTGACATTGACCATCTCATCTCCCAAACTGTAGCTTTAACCTGGGATGACCTTATCCTTGAGCTAGCAAAGGAAGCAGCAGCAATAGTCACGAATCATGCTCATGTTGGAAAGCTTGTATCCACAAAGCCCTTAAACAAATACACTTTCCACGCTGCCATAAAGGCCATACAAAGTTTCATCACAGGACTTACCATAGAGGATCTGGATCAAAACACGTTCCTGTTCACCTTCCCCACTACACAAGACAAAAACAAAATTTTCAGTCAAAGGCCTTGGAACTTCAAAGGCTATCACATGATCCTAAAAGAGTGGCTCCCAAGACACAGTTTACAAGAAGTGGACCTAAGGTATTTAGCGTTTTGGATACAAATACATGGGCTTCCTCTAGAATTGGTGACCCAAGAAAATGCAGAAAAGATCGGTAGAGTAATAGGTAACTTGCTAGGATTTGACCACATTGTAGCTTTTGTCAAAAGATTCCTAAGAATAAGGGTTGAAATAGACACTTCAAAGCCTCTACTAGATGGTTTCATTCTTCCCCAACTCAACAGACAACCTGCAAAAATCACATTCAAGTATGAGAGACTTTCAGAGTTTTGCTACATATGTGGGAGACTTGGCCATGTGCACCAGTCTTGCCCTCATGTACATGGAAGTGACGTTGAACCTCAATATGGTCAAAGCATGAGTGTAGAAGGACAAGAGAAAAAAAGAACCAACAGAGTGGAAGAAAATCTAGTAAACACACCCCTTTCTGAGCTTTCAAATCCCAAGAGACTACCTTCGCTACCTCCAATCCGAATCAACGAACCAATGAACAACATCAACATCTCAGTTAAAAACTATCCTCTCAAGCAATTCCAGAATCAACCTTTGTATAAAGGAAAATGTAAAATAATACTAGAAAAGAAAGGAGAATCTAGTGGGCAAATTACCAAGGTTCAACAAAACATGCTTTTCAAAGGTGGTAATAGTGCATTTTTGGGCTTCAGTACTGTTCTTCTTCTACCCGGGATTTAGCCATGCAACGACGCAGAGACTCCATGCAAATCAACCCATACACGTGGCATTCATCAGGACCAATAGACAAGCCATAAAAGGGCTTAAATGACAGCCGCATAAAAGCATACGATCTAAATCCTTTGCCCCATCCAGTCATGTCTCCTACACGGATGGTCATCTCTACCAGCCTCTTATAGAAAAAACAACAAAACAGTTCAATTACGTGGCCTCACCAGAAACCCCCACAACTTACCCTTGTATTGTTGCAATGCAGCCAAAATTGCAGCCGGCGTCCCTACTTTAATTCACCCCTCTAAAATTCTGAACCAAAACACAACAATTGAAGAAAATAGTGCAATTAACCTAGAGCCATCAATTTTCCATCAATTAATATCACAGTTTAAAATAGTCCACAACCCCTACGTAAACCTGGCCTAAAACCAAAAAGTTTCTCTACTGGTAAGCCCATCGGGTTGAGCATGCATAACCTTCAGCCCACAACAAATGGAAAGCAACCCATTCCAGCCCAAACATTTAGCCCATTTCAGTAGGAAATTAACCCATTCAAATCAACCTAACCCAATCTGTATCAGGCCCAAGATTCCAACCCATACCCAACCGAAGCCAGGCCATACCCCAACATCGTAACACCAAACCTCACACAGACGGGAACCTATTCGCCCCAACCAAAAATTACTAGCCCAACCACAAACAACCCATTACTCGAGCACCCCATTTTAGAACTTAACAATGAACTAAACCAACATCTGCGTGAAACACAAGCCCAAAGAAAGAGAAAGAATACACCATCGGGAAGTAGAGTGCAACCCCAACCGTCCAAGAGATGCAGCCCAAAGTCTTCCCAGGTAGCAAAGCAAATATTAAGAGAAACATTTGAAGAAGTCTTCACAACCTCTCAGGACCTACCAGTATGTAGGAAATGACGTGTCCCAAGGCGCAATACAAAGAAGCACAGATTCACACAATAGAATCTGGACAAGGATGACCAGCATGGTAACTTCTCCAACTCTCAAAGTTATGGACCTATTCCCTTTGAATCCAATGACCACAGTGGCAGGGTCAAAACTGCCACCATAGAATCAATGAGGATATTGACATGGAATAGCCGGGGTATTGGTCGACCCCGTGCAATCAGAAATCTGAAGGCCAATATCAGGAACCTCAACCCTGATGCTATATTTCTTTCAAAAGCTCTTTTCAATCTGTAAATACTACTAATATTGTGAATATGTTAGGTTTCTCCCACTTTGTTTATAATCCCCCATCTGGGAAATGGGAAGGTTTTTTTGTTTATGTGGCACCCTAAACTTGTTGTTGAGACTGTTTATATTCTAGTAATGTAATATTCATGTTAGTCTACTCTAATCTAGCTCATGCCCCTTGACTTCTGAATTTAGTATACTGTCCAGCACAAAAAAAAAAAAAAAAAAAAAAAAAAAAAAAAAAAAAAGCACAAGCCTCACTTTTGGAGTCTTCTAAATTCACTAACTGTAAAATACTATGGCCCTGTAATTTCAATAGGTGAGTTCAATACCATTCTTAAGCAAGCAGAAAAAATTGGTGGAAAGCCTTTTGCATCTACCTCATCTCTGAATGATCTGCAAAAATACATGGACAATTTTGGCATGATATAGACTTAGGACAATCTGGCCCTCACTACATTTGGACTAATAATAGACATGGCCATAACAACATTAAAGAAAGACTTGATTGAGGAATAACAAATCTCAATTGGAATAATCTATTCCCTAATGCCTCTACAAAATCCCTTCCTAGGGCGTCCTCTGATCACTCTCCAATTTATTGGAAACCATAAGAAGTCAAAATGGGAAAAAAATCTTTCAAGTTTGAGGATTTTTGGACAAGAGACTAAACTAGCTTTGAGGTAGTAAAGAAAGCGTGACATACAAATTTTGTTGGAACCGCTGCTTACATCTTCAAAAGAAAACTAAAAGCCACTAAACAAGCCTTACAAATCTGGAATATCAATTATTTTGGTCACATTCAAACAAAAATAAAAACCCTCAACAATACTCTCAATGAATTTAAAAAATCAGAGCCAACACAAAACTCAATCATTTTGGAAGAGGACATAAAGGAAAATCTCAATGAGTAGCTTAAAAGAGAAGAATCCCTCTGGCACCAAAAATCAAGAAACACTTGGCTAACTACCATGGATCTCAACACAAAATTTTTTCACACCTCCACTACCATTAGGCACAGAAAGAAAAGGATTTACATTTTAAAGTTGGAGGACATGCAATGGACTTCTGATCCCTCAGTTATCACAACAAAATTCCAGGAACACTTTCAAAGGATTTATAACACTTCTAATCCTGATATTTTTGAGGAGATTGCATCTTTATTCCCAAACAAGATTATGGAGTACGAGAATGAATTCCTTTGCAAAATCTGTTCTGATGAGAAAATCTTAAACACAATCAAGCAAATTCCTTCCTCAAAAGCCCCTAGCCCATATGGATTCACTGGTCTCTTCTATAAGCATTACTGGAATCTAATCATGGAAGATTTGCAAGCTGCCATACAAAGTTTTTCATCCATGAGAAAACCCTTAAAGAAATGAACTATACTAATATAGCTATCGTTCCCAAGATAAAAAATCTGAATGCTGTCCATCACTACTGTCCCATAAGTCTATCTAATGTTTGCTACAAAATTTTTGCAAAAATCTTGGCAAACAAATTGAAGACTTTACTAGGCAACATCATCTTTCCTTATCAAATAACATTTGTGCCAGGCATACTTATCCATGAAAACACAATTATGGCACAAGAAGTCTTTCATCATCTGAAAAAGAAGAGAGGCAATGAAGGAAACATGGCCATTAAAATTCATATGAAGAAAGCATTTGACTTTATGGAATGGTCCTTCCTTTTTCTCTATTTTTAAATCTCTTGGGTTTAACCAGAAATGGATCAACTAGGTCAAAGAATGTATTTCTACAGTATCATACTCCATCATCATATATGGCTCACCTACTGGTTATTTCCATCCCACTAGAGGCCTTAGGCACAGAGATTCTTTATCCCCTTTCCTTTTCATCCTTGGTAGCGAGGTTCTCTCAAAATTGATTCTTAGAGAAGAAATTGGCAAAAATTTGGAAGGGATTAGAATCTCTAGATAGGGCACACCACTCTCACATCTCCTGTTTGCAAATGATCTCATCCTCTTTGGATCGACAAATACCCAAACTGCTAAAACTTTTACAAATTGCCTTAATACCAACTCCTCTTGGCCTGGACAAAAAATAAATTTTGGAAAATCCTCTATCCACTTCAGCAACAACACTCACATTAGAAACAAAAGGGAAATAAGAGAGATTCTCAACTTTAAAAATTTTCCACCAAAACTTAGAACCTTGGCCAACCCCTCTTCATTAAAGCTTCTAAGGAAAATCTTCTTAAAGATATTCTTGAAAAGATTCAAAACGGACTGCAAGGTTGGAAATAAAAAATTCTTTCTGAAGCTGGTAGAACTACTTTAATCAGAACAGTAACCAGCACAATTCCTTCCTACCTAATGTCTACCATGTGCGTACCAAAGTCTATCACAAAAAAATGGATGTTTCTTCTCGTAGATTTTGGTGGGGATAAAGATTATCAAAATACCAAAGCTTTCACGCCTAAATCTTGGAAATCCATTTGCCAACCTAAATCCTTAGGAGGACTGGGTCTCAAAAACAACACACTCTTCAACAAACCTCTGATCCCTAAGTATGCTTGGCACATCATAAACAACACCAATAATCTTTGGAAAAATCTTCTGGTAAACAAATATCTAAGGAATACTTTTTTTCTTGAATTAAATTCTAAATCAACAGACTTTTGGTTTTGGAAAGGCCTCCTAAAACAAAAAGATTTCATTAAGTTAAGCTATTGTTTCCAAATCAATAATGGTACCACTGCTAGAGCTTGGCTTGACCCTTGGATTCCTACGTTGCAAAACCACATACCCCAACCAAACCCGAACAATCATACCAGAAAGCCTAATCTAAAAGTCGCGGAATTAACCTTTGAGGAGCCTAGAAGATGAAACACCATACTCCTATATGCTATTTTGTCCAATGATATTGTCAATGAGATCCAAAAAACTCTCTTTCTAACTATAACTATACAACAAGGGATGACAAAATCAAATGGACACTTCACTCAACTGGAAATTTTTCTGTCAAATCAGCCTATGCTGCCATGATAAACAACCAACAAAATAGCTCAACCCAACACTCAATTGAGAATTGGAAGAAACTATGGAAACTGAAAATGAAAGACAGGCTAAAGCTCCTCCTCTGGAAAATTCATCATAACATTTTGCCGACCAGATTTCTTTTAAAAAGAGTCATTCCCCTTGGAGATGACCAAATACTCTGCCTGTTATGTAAAACTGAAGAGGAAAGCCTTACCCATTTGTTTCTAAATTGTCCATTCTCAAGGATTCTATGGAGACAATCACAGTGGCCCATAAATATTGATAAGTTTGCAACTCAACCTATCTCAATTTGGATCAAAATCATCCTCAATCCCGTCATTGAACTGCACCTATCAGAAGATGAGACACTCTTTCCAACTCTTTGCCACCCTTGCCATGGATAGTCTTTGGTTCCTAAGAAATCAAGTAATCCATAACTCAATCATCTCAACCATTGAGTTGTTTGTTCTCAAAATCTTCAATGCTTTCAATGAATATACCAAAGCCTGGCAAGGAAAAAACCATCAGGAAGAGTACTTAAGATCACTCCCACCCGAAAGCTTCCACGTTTTAACCTTTGATGTAGCAGGCAAAAGTCATGGCAGTGTAGTAGCAGCAGTTTGTAGATTTGAAAAAGGAGATCCAGTCTTTATAAACACCACCTTTCTGCACAACACAAATCCCAACATTGGAGAAGCTACAACGACACTACTTGCAATTGAAGAGGCACATAAGAGAGGGTTGAGCAAGATCTTTATTCAAGGAGACTCAAAGTAAGTTGTTCATGCAATAACCAGAACAAAACAACCAACTGATTGAACAAAGCAGACCAATGTAAGAGACACCAAGCATCTGCTTAGCAACTTTGAAGAATGGCAAATGAAAAAAATGCATCGATCTCAACAACGATGCGCTCACAATATTGCGCAATGGGTAGCTTCCAAACTTCTTTATGGCAACATACCCCTTATAAGCATTCCCCAATGTCTACAATCTTTCCATAGTGGGAAAGACCCTCCCATCATTTTTAACATAGACAAGCTTGTTGCAAACGCCCTATGCAAGCAGCGTGCAAACGGGGCTTACGTGGCAAAAGCAAAACGATTTGTTTTGTGTTGAAAATGAATCTCTTCACTCGACCGGCAAGCTCTTCTCTCTCTTCTCTCGTTTTTTTTTCGTCTCCTCAGTTTCCCTTAATTCCCTCCCTCCCTCTCTATCTTTCTTCCGCACGAAGCTTTCTTTTTCAACTCGTCGACTCGAAGCGGCTGCCTCGACTCGGCGTCCCTCCCCCTCTGGGCCATCCCTCAGCACGTCTATCCTCGGTTTGTCTCCCGCAGAACCAATTCCACCGCGGCCTCTCGTCTCCCACGAAGGCGAGATTTTTGGTCAGTTTCCCTATCTCAAACCCTAACCCGCACCAATCTCATTCATCCCGAAACCCTAACCCGCTGATGATCCTGTTCATCTTGAAACCCTAACCCTAGCCCTAGCCCGCCTCAATCCCGTTCATCTAGAAACCCTAATCCTAGCCCGCCCCTTCCTGTTCATCCCGAAACCTAACTCGCCCGGTAATATTGTTAGGTCAGAGGTAATATTGATATTGAATTTATTATTTGTTATCGAATCTTTGATGGGACAGATTGTGGATTTACTCTGTGAAGTTGTTCTTTAGTTTATTTGACCAAGTATGAGATTCTGATATTCCTATAGAAATTGTTAGGTCAGAGGTAATATTGAAATTGAATTTTTGTACTGTTGTCGAATTTTTCATGGGGCAGATTTTGGATTTACTCTGTGAAGTTGCTCTTTAGTTTATTTGAACTAGTATGAGATTCTGATATTCCTATGGTAATTGTTAGGTCAGAGGTAATTTTGAGATTGAATTTTTGTACTGTTGTCGGATTTTTCATGGGGTAGATTCTGGATTTACTTTGTGAAGTTGTTCTTTAGTTTATTTGAATAAGTATGAGATTCTGATATTCCTATGGTAATTGTTAGGTCAGAGGTAATATTGAGATTGGATTTTTGTATTGTTGTCGAATTTTTCATGGGGCAGATTCTGGATTTACCAAGTGAATCTGTTCTCTACTTTATCGTTTTTGAACAAGTATGAGATAATATTGAGAGGTAATACTTGTTCAATATTGAGAGGTAATATTGAACAAGTATGAGTGAATCAGTTTATTGTTTATGTTCCTATGGTAATTGCTAGATCAGAAGTAATATCTCCTGATTGAATTTATTTATTTATTGTTGTCGAATTTGTCATGGGGTGGATTAACGTGGATTTATTCTTTGACCTAGTTATCTAGTTTATTGTATTTGAACAAGTATGAGACTATTGTAATGAAGTTATTTTTTGTTTAAAGTGATTATTGTAAGTATGAGACTACTCTGCCTCATGGGGCAGACTATTGTTTTTTTTTTTTTCATTAGACTAAGGTAACAAGTATGTAGTTACCTTTTGTTCTCTAGTTTATTCTGTGAAGTTCTCCTATAATTTTTGTTCATTGTATTCTCTGGATTTTTGTCCTCACCCCAACTTCTATTTGTTTGTTCTCCTGTTTATTGTCTGTCTATTATAATGTTGACAGTTATTCTGGAATTTCAACTCTCTTCTTCTATTATTTTACTTATTCTAATGAATAAAAATTCTGGCAGCTTAGATTACAGAAGTTGGAGTTTTTTTTTCTCCTTCTAATGCTATGGTAGTTTAGGTATAAGCACAGCAAGCAGGCTGGGACTGTGTAAATTGTGCCATGTAGTTTGGTTTTTTTTTTTTCCCCCTCATTGCTGTACAGTTCACTCAGAACTATGCTAATTAGTGACACCATTGGTTTTAGTGACCCTTAAGTTTTTAGTGACCCTTAGGTTATGATGTTCAGTGCTCAATGGTGTGAAGTTTAATCAGAACTGAAATTTCCCATGTAAATCCAGTAACATTGGTGGTGGCTCAATAATATTTAGGTTATGATGCTTTCAGAAATATGTATCTTTTGATATGTGTGCCTTTCCACTGTGCTTATGGTTCATGTTAGAATGTCATCATCAACTCTATCTTCTTCATCCTCTGGTATACGTACTTGTCAACCATTGTGCTTCTGTGATCTTCAAGCTACATTCAGATACTCAAATACTCCCAGAAATCTAAGACAACCATTCTTTGGGTTAGCGCTGGGCAAAATTTTGGAATTTCCGACTCCGCCCGACATCCGCTCCGATTTTGACTCCGATAGAGTTGGAGTGGTCGGATTTCGGAGTCGGAGTTCGGAGCTCTGAATTCCGACTCTGAATTTTTTAAAAAGAACCTAGATGTAAAACGATGTGGTTCGCTCGATGTGCGCTTGACTCAGCGCTCGAGCGGAACCCATACAAAGTGGTTTGCTCAATGAGTGCTCGACGTGGCGCTCGAGCGGAACCCATATAGAGTGGTTCGCTCGATGAGCGCTCGACGTGACGCTCGAGCAGAACCAAAAAAAAAAAGATATGTTGCTCACTATCTGAAATGAAATTGAACAACAAAATTTAAATAATAAGAAAAAAGAACAGAAAATAACAACTAGAAATTTATTTCCGAACGGAGTTCGGAAATTTAATTCGGAGGTCGGAGCTCCGACCATAGTTCAGAGTTCCAATCGGATGTTGGAGCTCCGACCACCGTTTGGAGTTCCTATCGGAGGTCGGAGCTCCTACATCCTATCGGAACTCTGAACTTTGGTCGGACCTCCAACCTCCGATCGGGGTCGGACTCCGACTCCAGTTCAGAGTCGGAGTGGGAGTTGCAATTCGACTCCGACTTTTGTCAGAGTCGGAGGTCAGAAACGAGAACTCCGACTCCGTCGGAGTCGAAGCCCACCCCTACTTTGGGTGTCCAAATTACAACACGAAGGTAACTACATCACTTGTAATGTAACATATTTAATAAATTATTTGCAAATTAAAAACATCTAACATTTTTTATATATGTTTGCAAATATCAGGGATTACCATATTGCAAGTTTTTCAAGTGGGCAAATGGTGATCAATACATGCACCTGGAATTACAAGAAAGAAAAAATGAACTACTAAGGAAGGAGAAATAGGTCGATGAGAGAGTTTGCGATATTGAGAAGAGGGAGATTGAGCTCCGTAAGAGGGAGGATGAGATTGAGAAGAGGAAGAAGCTGAAATAACATGTTCACGCACGCTTCTCCGGGTGTCTTGGGTTTTTGTAGTTATTGTTTGTTGTTGCTTAGTAACTTGGTAGTGGTTGTTTGTTGTTTCTTAGTTTGAAGGTGTAATTTAAGTGTTAGAAGTCATTTTGGTTGTTTAGTCCAAGCGCGATATAATAGTTATGTAAATTCTTTTGTGCCATTTTGCCTCTGTTGCTTAAATTGTTGTAAAATACTTGTTGTAAAATACTTGCTTAAATTGGGGTAAAATAATAGTTTTGGTCAAATCAATGGAGGCAGTAGTTTGTTATTGTTATTTTATACTATTATGTTCAAAACAGAAAGTTTTGGAACTCTTTTGAGAGGGTCAATTAGGGGAGATATTTATACATGAACATAGCATTTCTCAACATTTTCGACAATGGCCAAACCCCAAAAATAACCTTGCACAGTACCTGAAATCACATAGCCAAAACGAGGAAGAATTGAATACTTAACTGCATGACTACGTTTGGATTCAAGTAACATCACCAAAATGAGAAGAATGTTTACAAAATCACCAAAATGACACTATGATGTTTACAACAGGACACTATGATGTTCTCGCATTTGGATACTCCTGGAACATTCACTAATTCTACATTTACACCAAATCCCAACACATACTATAATAACATTCACTAATTCTACATTTACACAAAAATGTCCATTTGCTCATATCAATTAATCCAGTTGTGATCTATCCAATCCATGCTTCTCAGGTTGTGATCCATCGAACCCATGTTGCACTGGTTGAGATTCATCCAACCCAAATTGTATCTGTAAAGATTTGTATGTAGAATGTTGAAAGTGAAACTGTTAGAAAGTGAAAAGTGCAAAATTGAAATTATTAAGTGAAAATTTTGAAATTATTACACTTTCTTGACTTTCGATCACTGTTTCCCGGGATTGGATTCCACTATTGTAAACAATGAGCTGTCTCGAACAAGCTGTTGATGATTAACAAAATGGTATATTATTATTATTATTATTTTGCATTTACTTCTTCCATAGGTAACCAACAACTTAAATATAACAAAATATTTAACAATTAATATACCTGCAGTTGTCTAGGACTGGTGATATCTACTTCTGATGGGCCAAATAAATTTCTACACGCGTCCGGGAGTAGTGTATCTCCTTCATCTTGCTAATATATATCACAACAACACACAATATCATAATCCTATAATTACATTATAAAGCAAATGTACATAACCATCTATATATCTAATACCATTAATATTAAAACATGCACCTGTTTACGTTTCCCTCTAAGTGGTGCTTTTTTCTGCTTGGCTTTAACCTTCCGCATATCTTTCTCCATCCTGGATGCTTTCCTCAGAGATGAAGGTCTTCCTTTCCCTCGCACAATATTTAGACTTAGTATGGGTTTTGAACTACCACCAGCATTTGTGTTCAGTGTCGTAAAACTAGAATTTGAACCTGCCAGGGGCATAGAACTGTTAAATATGACATACTATCAAGAACTACTTAAAATAAATAAACTGCAAAAATTCATATACGAACATGTTTGGGTCATAGATGGGGGGTGTTGATTCTCACGGTACAAGTCAATCATTAAATATAACTTCTTTTTTGCATCTTCAAACATCTGATAACATATATTCAGCAAACTTGAATATCTATTACTATCTGGCCTTTGATCCCCAGCATCATAGTTACTGTGGATTAAAGTCTATATCCTCTTGATGTCATTCCTCTATCGATCTAAAATGTACCGGTTTGGCAATAACTTTATACCGTTAACTTTGAAGATGGCTAAAATATGCCTACACAGTATCCCATCATCTCGAATAACCCACATGAACACTTTCCATCGCAGTCTTCCACACTTAAGTTCACTGAATATGTAACAAGATTAGTGAACTCTTCAACACGAATTTCATCTTCCACCAGATATGTTTTCATTACACCATCCTCATTGAGTAGAGATGGATCCATAACGAGCACACTCATTACTTACTGCTGGACTTCCCTAAATTTAGCATTCGTGTACAATTCTTGAAATCTCTTCTCAATTGGAGATCTAGATATACAGGGAATGGTGACGCTAAATGTATGGAAGTCTACATTGTTTTCATTCTAAATTTTCTTCCTCAGCGCACTGTCAAACTAGTCGACAAACTCCTTCAAGTTTGTCCTCGCATGAACATAACCATAAAAAAAAGTATTCATACTTTCACTGCGCTGGGTTGTACTCATTCCAGCCTAGAAGTGCTCTTTTAAGAATACTGGTACCCAATGCTGACACTCATCATATAAACTTTTCAACCAGACATTCTCATATAAATCGTATGTGTTAAGTAACCCATCCCAACATTTATCAAACTCCTCAATTGTTTGAGTGTCGTACACACATTTCATTAGGTGGCTTTTTAGTCCACTTTTGTAGGCAGCATATGACACAAGTTTCTCAGAAATTTTCTTCAGTATATACCATAGACAGAATCTATGCTGACTTTCTAGAAAGATATTAGCAATTGCGTTTTTCATTGCTCTATCTTGATCAGTAATAATAGCTTTTGGAGGTATACCATCCATACACTGCAATCAGGTCTGGAATAACCATGTAAAGGTCTCTGTATTCTCACTTGAAATCAACCTCGCTCCCAAAAGAATGGATTGTCAATGGTGGTTTACACCAATAAATGGTGCAAACGGCATCCCATATCTATTCGTGAGGTATGTGGTGTCGAATGTGACGACATCACCAAAATACTAATATGTCGCCCTACTACGTGGATTTGCCCAAAATACATTCTTTAGCCTCTCATCATCACTTAAGTCCATCAATGCAAAAAAACCATTATTCTTGTACTGCATCCTAAAAAAATAATCTCGAAGTGCTTCAGCACCACTTGCACCAAGTCGTAGATGACATGCTTTGTCAATATAATTCCGACAATCCTTTTTCAAAAATGGGAGGTTCTCGAAGCCACCTGCACCAATGATAAGAGATCTGAAAATCTTATTCAACCAGATCCCAGCCAAGTTGATTGTATCTAGGACTCTTTTTACAGTCTCACTCACTTCTCTGTTACAACGAAAGAAACGAGATTTCTTTGGACTGAGGCTGTGATTATGTGTATTATGGACTGTTGTCAACCGCATCTTTCTTTCAACCTTTAAGGCATTAATCCTTGCCTTACAATCCATCTTTCCTGTCGGGCGTGGCTTTGCGACGTTCAAACTCTTAATCCGGGCCTTCCCTCCATGGGCACAACCAAGAGTGACATATCTGATACTTTGATCATCTCCCATCTCACTCCTTTGTGTCATCACCCCAAACTCGCATTTCTTAGCATAATCCTTATAATAAGAATTGAATTCCATTCCCGACCTTGGCTCCTCAATTATATCATCACCACCCGTTTGCACTAACTGTGGTGAACCGATAGTGTAATCGTTGGTTTCCTGTGATTCGGGTCTATCCTCTTTACTTTCTTCATCAACAATTGAGTTTGTACATGGCACTTTAGTTTTCCTACAATCGGGTCTATCCTCTGAACAACCCCTTGCACTCGTTGCGGAGCTTGTAGCGATGTAAGGAGTCCGAGGTCCCATCCCATATTGAAATGGGTAACCAACATTCTGCTTAAAAAAAAAAAATACAAGAGCAATTAAACTCTAAAAAACCCCCAACTTACATAACAAACAAGAAGACGTTGAAAACTACTTGAATGTTACTAGGATATTGGCTGCCATCTGGATATGACAGAAAAGCTGGTGACCATGTAGGCACTGGTCCATAGTAACTGTGCATGTGATTTGGAAAGTTTGCTAAACCTGTTTGAGGGATGTCCTAACATAAAAATAATAATGATAATTAGAATGAGAAATATTGAGTAGACAATTTCCAATAAGTTTTTGAAATATGAAATAACATACTGAGGTAGGAGTGTTTGAGTTGGATGGTGTTAGCGGATTTGAGTGTTCTTCCCATTTTCCAATGCCCTGTACACATTGTTCAATATCCAAGGTCAGTTTTTGGGAAGAATACTAAGTGAACAAACAAGTGGAATGGTCTTCAGCATGCATTTTTAATTAATCATACCAGACAATAATAATAACTTTGCAATTAGGTATCAAAACTACAACTTTTGACATGCTAGGGTCCAAACAAATGTTTCTTGTATATAGAAATCAAAGACCAAGTTTCAAGCCCCAATTCCACAACATTGTAAATTTGTATTTAGAGAGGCAGTCAATATTTTGTAAAAATAGGATACCATTAGCACCTCCTTTAAACAAAGATTGAAAATCCCATATCTTAAAAACATAACGCAACAGTCCTCAAAGAGTCCCTAAAACACGAATCTAAAAATAACTAAATCAGATACAAACTTCAATTGAGGAACTTTATTCAAGCTTCTATCCATCCATGTCCAAAACAAACAGAACCAGGAACGACATAGGCACTCGTCCAGTAAAAGCAATCCATTGCAAGTTCATTTATCAGAAAAGTTTCAATATTTTTTTTTCTCCAACACTATAGTTTTTTACACAGCTCTTTAAACCTCCGCAAAAGTTATTCATTACCATGCAGATTCACCAACATTATCTGATCAAAGCACAGCTCCAGAATAAAAATTGTAAGAATGGTAACAGGAATGAAAAATAATAGACTACAAATGACTGCATCAATAACTTAGAGATAGCAATTAATTAAAATTATAATGAGAGCTCAGAAGATAAAGTGATTCATGGGAAACAAAAGTTAATGACCATCAAAGTTCAAAGCACTACAAGTTCGAAGATTATGTGTTTTTTTTTTTTTTTTATACACAGAAACATGAATTTCATTCACATGAATCTGCATTTCTACAGCATAAACACATAAACACGGAACTGGGTTTCCAAACACACACAAAAAAAGGTGCTTTATCATTGTACGTGTTCCAGTTGATATCCACCGTGGTGGACCAGTTCATCTCACAGCTCCACTTGAAGACCACAAAATCTTAGAGCTTTCGAGAGAGAGTCGATTTGAAGCCGAAGATTGTTAGAGCTCCCTAACTCCTGCAAACAAACATCACAAAAATGTAAGAGAAAACCCAATAAGATGAAGAACATGCGACAAAGACACCCACGCCGAGCAAACCCAAGAAGATGAAGAACGTGCGACAAAGACACTCACGCCGAAGATCACCCACGCCGAAGACAACGCAAGCTTACGATCTGAAGGAAAAACATCAGCCGAAGATCTTTGTATCGATGTCGAGCACCAAAGCAGGAATCTCTTCACACCAGCCGAAGACGAGAGAGGTCGAGCGAGAATCCAAAACAAAAGAGAAACGAAACCAGAGTTTTGTTCCGTTTTCCTCTTTTTTTTTTTTTAATAGCTGACGTGGCAGAATACCACGTCAGCCGTTTACTCGCCGTTTGCATTCGGCGACTGTACCTAGAAGAAGTGTTTTTAACATGACTACGTTACTTTGTTGCTTTGGTTAATGAATAGATCTTGCTTAGAAAATAATAATAATAATAATAATAATAAAAGATGTCCATAAATGGAAGACTTGTGAATAAAAACATAAAAGAATACTTTTTAACATTTTAATAATATGTTGCCTCCTAAAGATAAATTTGTATAAGGCTTTTTTAATATAAAAATGAATGTATATATGTTTATGTTATAACTAAATTTATAATGTTTTCGTAGGTTGATTTATAGTTTAATTGGTATGTTAGGGGCACGTATCTGACGTAGAATACAATGTTTAAAATTAGTATTCATACATATACAATATATTTTCATAACATATTTCACAATAATGTGTTATGAAATTCTCCCTCGTTTAACACATTACTGTGAAATATGTTATGAAAAATATTATGTATAAATTATTTTTCATTAAATAAAACTTTTGCTAATTTCTCTCTGGCCCAATATTCATTAAGGTCTCTTATTTTTGCAGATAAGAGCACTTCCAATGACTTCTTTATTATATCTTTTAAAATACATCATCAAAATTTATTTTTTCTATTTTACATACTAACTTTTACAATATGTCATACATCAACTTATCTATTTTTTTATATCATTTAAATATTATATTTTTTATTTTTTTATTTATTTCAAATATTATATTCTCTACACATCATATATTTCAAATATTTTTCTATATATCATATATTTTGATATTTGTAATATTTCTTTATGTATAATGTAATATTTTAAATTACTTAAAAAAAAGGTAAAACGAGACAAAATACCTGTTTTTATTATTAACAATATCAAAGTTTTTGCCTGCATAAAAGTCAAAGAGATTATAAACGGAGTGCTAGATAATAAATGAGAGATAAGAGAGTGGGGGCTGCGTAAAAATGATAAAAGACCGGTTAAAATGAAAATAAGATAAAAAGAAAATAGGATGAAATGAAAGAAATAATAAAAAATTGTTTAGAGAAATGAACAGTTACTTTTAAATATAAATGATTTACTGTAGTTGAATGTAAAATAGAAATATAATAGATGATCTAATGAAAGAGAGTTTTGGCCATCTTTTTTTATATTTTAAAGAAAAATGAATTTTATAAAAGTCATTAAGAGTATTTTAAGATAATATGAGATGAGATGAATTAAGATTAAAGTTAAAAAATAAATAAAATATTATTAAAATATATATTTTTAATATTATTTTTATTTTACGATTTGAAAGTTAAATTATTTATTTTATTTTATATAAAAATTTAAAAAATTTATAATAATAAAATGATACAGATAAAATGAGTTGAGATTAGGCATGAGAGAAAACTTTTGCTAATTTGCCTGTGGCCCGTCATTCAATAATAATTTGAACCAGTGGAAAGAGAGAGTGCAGGAGGAGAGCCTTCGAAGTTCGAGGTCTCGTAGCTAAGCGCGATATAAGCTTGTTCAATTGCCATAATTTCTACTTTTAATAAAAATCATGGCGCAAGATTCAGAGAAGAGGTTCCATTCGATTATGGACAAGCTCTTCTACGCTCCCAAATCCGTACCAAGCTCCTCCAGGTTCCTTATTTTATTTATTTATTGATTTTTTTCCGTTCATAATCTCATTCTTTTTTTCCCCAAATTTTCTCCTTTCATTTTCCGTTTGGTTCCCGAGAGAATTTGAGGGAAATAGAAAAAAAACTGAAGTATCAATTCTATCCTAATCTCATATCTTTAAGAGTTGGACAGTTCATTCAAATTCATGAGCTGAAATTTGAATAATTGATTTTCTCATTTTTGGTGACTTTAATGAAGCTTAAAATGTTTTCATTCTTCCTTTCTAGGGTTTATGAAAAATTTAATGGAGCGTTACATGACAGTGTAGTGTTTATTCGATTGTTTTTTCTCTGATATGTTTGGTTTGATATGTCGGGAGGCAGAAAGCGTCCAAATACATCATCGGCGTTGCCACTAATGGAACTCAAACGGAGAGGGGATATAGTTGAGGGATCGCAGCAGCAGTCATCAGCTTCGGCTGGAACGTCTCAAGCTCCGCTGTGCAGGCCGTGGGACCGTGGAGACCTTATGAAAAGATTAGCCACTTTTAAGTCGATGACATGGTTTGCTAAACCCAAGGTTCAGTTATACCATTCCATCTTTTTTCCCCTTTTTAATTTATAAAACTGGCTAGAACTTATGTTATGATAAGATTGTGAAGACATTGTCTCTAATTCATACCTCTATTATTCTTTTACGTTTTACAAATCGCTTCAGAGGTTTAGTAGTAGTTGTCGAGAGGGTAATATTATAATTCTGTTAGAATATCAGCTGACTACTCGTGGTCTTCAAGAAAGGAATTAAATTTGAGGTCAAAGTTTATTTTCTGGAAGGGGAAGGAAAGAACTTGGATTGGTGAATCTACTTCCTTCTGATAAAATAATAGCAATATATGGGGAAATTATGTCCCCACGTTAGAGGATGTCTCTAATGTGACCCATGGTTTACCACAACAAAAAAGTGAGGGCTGTGACAGGTAGCGATGGACCTGTGACCACTTCAGATGGTGCAGACAGTTCTCAAGCACTGTCCCTCCAACTTTTGCATCTAATATAAGTTTGCAGGAGAGAGAGTCTGGCTGCCTAACATTAAATAGGGGTTCATTATTAACTCTGCGTGGGATTTAAAAGAGCCTCTTTCGAAAATACCTTGTTCAATGGGTTTCCGTTCTATGGTTATTTTACTGTCCCCCATTTGCTTGCTGGTTGGAGTGAAAGGTAAATTGCTGCAGAATATGAATTGGTCGGAAAAGGCATCGCTTTCAGAGGCATCCTGTTTTTTTCATTGAATATCATACAATAATCGTAGTCACATCCATTATTTGACTGAAGGGGTACAGAAGTGGGGTATGAGGTGTGGTGCCATTAGAAATAGGTATGTGACTGGCATATTATCTTTCTATTGGCAGCTGGAAGATTTGGATACAATCTTGGTGTGCTATTGCCAAAAAAGTAGTTTTTTTTCTGCATCATATCTGGAGGGATTGGAATAGCATCGTATTTGGAACGAGTAATGGGACAAAGCAATGGGACAAAGCATACATTCAAAAGGTCTATGAGCTAGTCAGGTGGAACATGTACTTTTTGCCAAGGGCATGCTCTCAGCAATAGGGTTTGTGAGCTAGTCAATGCATGCACTTTTTGCAGTTTTTATCAATATTTTTTGTATTTATTTTGACATGGTTCGGTTGTAAACTCTAGGTAGGTACTTCATCGATACATCTTGTGTACTTGTGTTATGCCTTCTTTTCTTATGAATAAAACTTCTTGATTACCTATAAAAAAAATTCTTTTGACATGGATACATACGGTCACATACTTTTTTTGGCAGTTCCTTGCCTTGATGGATGGATTTCTGTTTCTATTTTCGTTTTGGCAACTGAAAAGAAAATCATTTAGAATGTGGGCTTTGAAGAGAATAAGTAATAATAAGGATATATTTCAGGTATGAAAGTAAAACATGTTGCATATCTAATGCTAAAAGCTGTGTACAAAAGCATTGAGTCATTTAATTGTTTTTGGGTGTTTTAAAGAACTAATGTCTTTTGTCAACTTTGGGTGCTTATGTTCTTGATGATATTCCAGACTTGAGTTGCTTAACTATTTCTTTTCAGACATGATGAATGCCCATCATTTTCTGTGAAGTTGCACATAAAGCTTCTTTTGATGTTGTCAGGTTGTCAGTGCTGTGAATTGTGCTAGGAGAGGCTGGGTCAATGTAGATATGGATATCATAGCTTGTGAAGCATGTGGGGCACGCCTCCTCTTTTCCACTCCTTCATCTTGGACCCAGCAGCAAGGCATGTTACTGTTATTTACAATATTGTGAACTATCAAGCCAAGCCGTGAATGGTCCAGCAACCTTTGGTTATGTTTATAACATTCGGTACTGTTTTATTTGCTATTTCAGTTGAGAAAGCAGCCTTGGTATTCAGCTTAAAACTAGACAATGGACATAAATTACTCTGTCCATGGATTGACAATGCCTGCGATGAAGCACTGGCACGGTTTCCACCCATGACACCTCCAGTTTTAGTTGATAAATACAGAGAACGTTGCTCTGCCCTCTTAGAAATTTCAGCTCTTCCTGTAATATCATCTTCAGCCATTGAATGGATGAGAAGCCCTCAGCTGGAGCTGTTTCTTGAACAGTCTTCAATGCAGGAATGCGGCGATGGATCTGCCGTCAGTTATCCAGTAGAATATCTTGACAATGAGTGTAATGCAGAGTCTGCTAATTTGTATTATCAGGTATGAACTTGTTTTCCTATAAAGGTGTATGCTAAATTGTTATATATGAATGTATATGCGATTTCCTTTTAGTCTTCACATGGAATACACATGATGCTTTTGCTGTTTTCTCATGTATTATAATGGTGATGAACCTAACATTTCGACTGTCCCCATAAACTTGTCTACTCTCCCACTGTCTGTCTTTGGTTGTTAGCATCTTACTAACCCATTGCAGCATTAGAAGATTTTTGTTTCTTGTCTCCAGTGATTGACTTGGACTGATATTTATTCTGGTGCTTCTTACTTTCAGTTTATGTTAATCTTATAAGCTTGAATTTATTCTGGAGTATATTTTGATATAGCTTCTGTCTTTAATCTCTTTTGCATCACTTATTCACATCCACCTACTTTCAACCTTTCACAAATAAACATTTTTCAGTATTGATATTCTCAAGTTTTATGTACTTTAATACCAAATTATGTGCTTAATACTAGTCATAAAATTAATAATGTGATTTTATCATTGACATACTCGTGTGATAAATTCTTATAGTTTTTAGTTTCTTACCATTCTTGGTTAAGTAATGATGTCTTGAAGGATTTGCAGGCACAAAAGCTCATAAGTTTATGTGGCTGGGAATATCGTTCACTACCTTATGTGGTCAACTCCAAGGATGGAGCTTATCAGTCTGCTGAAAAATCAAGTAAAGTAACTTCATCTCATATTGTCATCAATAGACAGAACCCTTGCGTCAATCTTGAGTCTGCCAGTATCAAGGAAATTATGGAGGCAGATGAAAATGCCAATGTTTCTACTCGAGTACAATCTGATCCCAATTCTGTTGTCTTAGATTGCAAGCTTTGTGGAGCCAGTGTAGGATTATGGGCTTTCTCTACAATTTCACGGCCTATGGAGTTACTCAGATTAGTTGGTAACATAGATGTCAATAGGGAAAATGATTATGGAACCCATGACTCAGGGAGTGTAGCCTCAAATGGTGCAATATCATTGAAGGAGAGACCAACTAATTTAAATTTGACTATTGCAGGGGGTCCTCTACCAACAGGACAAAATTTTAAAGCAACAATTTCTTTGCCTGTTATTGGCAGGAATTTAAGGGCTCGGTTTTCTTATGATTCTGAGTTTAGAGATCGTATAGGTGCTAACCAAGAAGGTGTTCAATCTGATTCTCAGAATAAGAACATGTTTCAGGAGAAAAATGACCACACAGAGAACACCCCTGGTGAACAAATTGTTCGGCAAGAATTGGGGCTGATAGAGAGTGAAAAACATCATGATGGACTGGGTAGTTCTACCGGCAATGACCAGATATTTTGTTTGAGCCATGATATTAGTGAAAAAGGTGAAGCTCTTGGAAAAGAGGACAACAATAAGATGCCATTGGAAGCAACAAGTTTCTCTGGGCAAGAAGGATCTTCACCTGGAGTTGGTATGCAGGATTCTACTAAAGAAAATCTGATTGAGAGCACAGAGAATGTGGTACAGAGTTCCTGTCAGAATGGTAAGTGTCCTGAAAATTTAGATAATGCTATATCGGATACTTCAGCTGCAGAGGATCCTAGTAGCTCTCAGATTATAGACCCTGCTGTTGTGGCACCAGAAGCCAATGTCACAAGTAGAAATGGTGAAAATAGCAAAGATGAGTCATCAGTGATGGTTGCATCCGGCAACTGCAGTTTGCAACAGTTGTCAGGAACAGATATACAAAACAAAGAAAGTTCTTTAGCTACCCGTAGCATGCAAACTTCTGAAAACAATGAATTTTTTACCTGTCCTACAGGTAATCATATTTGCCTCAATCTTTGATCATGATTGTTAACTGAAATTTGATACGTAGTGTTTTTGCTTATTTTACTTGCTGACTAACATGAATATTGTATGTGCAACAAGTAGTGAAATATTTTTTATCAACTGATCGCACACCTTTGCTAGTGAATCTTTTATGCAACTGCATATGATATTGGGTCGATACCAAATACCCTCATTTGAAACCAGCACCTTGATTGAATCCATCTGTTGGTTCTCCCATCCATCAAGGTATAAACTTCATATGAAGTATTGCTATTGTATGGCATTAACTGATGCAGAATCTGCCTCACCATCAAGTCATAAACTTCACATGACGTGTTGCTTATGTATGTCATTAACTGATCTGGGAATCTGTTGTAATCTCTGTTTTTCCATGCCCAGGCATATTTTACCTGACTACAAGAGAGGAACCCATGAGACTAGTTTCGCCAGTAATGAATTAATGGGCCAGATATAGTTGTTAGGAGAATGTACAGGTTATATCCATTGTACATCTAGAAGATTGTATGAAAAAAAGAGCTGCTAGGTTGCTTATGATATGCATATGAAAAGATGGAAAGTGACGTCAATTTGGAAATTTGGTGGCAGTTCTCTGAGGCTCGAGGCTGAAGTTTTCCTCTATGGAGAGGTGGTGGACTAGAGCTTTTTTAGACATGTCCAGGTGGTTGGTTATTGAAACCATTCATATTTAAGCACATCAACTATATGCATATGAATTCCTTGCACAAACAGGGGGATGGAGTAAAAATCTGTGTTGGTGACTGCATTTCTACTCTGCACTGCTCCTGGGATTTCATTTTGATAGTGGTTTTTCTTGGGATTGCATGCTGATGTTAGCTTTTTTCCCCTATAATCTCTTTATAGAAAACAGCAGAAAGCTACATGATATCTCAATGTGTCCAGAACCAAATATGAGGAAAAGACCAATTTCAAAATATTCAAATTGTGTTGCTTTTAGTGCCTGCATGCCAAAATACAATGTTAAGGCAACCATAATCATCAAGATTTTTTTTTTCACAATTCAAGTCCCTGAAAAAATGCCACGGTAGTCCATGACACCATGCTTTGAAACTAACCATTCTTCTCCATAATTTATCTGTTATAAGTTCTATGGCTGCTGAACTTTGAGTGTATGGCAGATGGCTTCTTCTTGCAAATGCATATATGCTGTATGCATTTGTCACAAAGTATCTCCTTCCGTTTTGCTTCTCTTGTTGATTTTTTATGTCATCTGAGTATTAATGAAGACTTGAACAATTATGCTTCTCCACTTTCAGGAAAAAATCCAAAGCGAGTAAGGTCGGACAAAGCAATGGAGTTTGACCCAATCAGGCAGCACAGACATTTTTGCCCCTGGATTACATCAACTGACAACGGGGCACCTGGATGGCAACAAACACTGTCTGCTTTACTACGTCAGAAAGGGTTATCTCCTTTACCTCGGAATTCTCCGTCTGCCTTCACAATTGAGGTATTTCCGAACCTTCTATTCTCTGATCACTCTATGGGAGTGCCATGGTGAATTGCGATAACCAGTCCTACCATTCTATATGTCCATTGGAATTTATTCTGCCATGTTTCTTGTCGACTACAAGACTTGGACTATGTTGAAGTACAAAGCGCTCCACTTCACCCTAAGTGGGGTTTAATAATCTGTCTTGTTCAAACTTTGTTATTTATGATAAAAAATCTGTGCCAGCATGATGTGTTTGGTTGGGTTGGGTTTGATTTAATTTTTTAAAATTGTCATCCCAAGAGAATAATCATCTTTCTGTTTAACATTTGTTTCAGGTGGATGATCCTATCGCTTCAGTTAGGAGGCTTTTTATGTCTCCGTCAGCAAAAAGAACAAAGATGTCTCCTCCTTCCAGCTGATTTTGCTGTGCCCTCAATGGTCTATGGGGAAAAAAAAAAAAAAAAAAAAACATGATACTGGGTGATGTTTGATTTCTGCCCTTTCTATTCGGTAGAACTGTTGTGAGCTTGAGATGATGCATTTCTCCTGACATGCGATCAATTTTGGGAACACCTGAAAATGTTGTATTTTTACAGTTAAATAGGTCTGTCAAAATAAAGTTTATCACCAAACTACTGCTTGTACCTTATTTTGGAGGCAACTTACAATGTCAAAAAAGAGTGTATTGAGGTTTTTTTAGGGATAACGGTGACTCAAGTTGTTTTACATGGAAATATCCTTTCTTCCAGCAAAAAATGAGAAAACATAGATGGTTGATCGGGAACAGCATTCATAGTTACTCTCTATTAAGCCACAGTTTATGAAAACAACAGCCGCCCCCCCCCCCCGGGGGGCATGGGCAGATGAACCCGCATCCTCCAGATCCCCAACCCCACCTTGAATATTATAATTAAAAAAAAAAACCTCCAGTCATCAAAATGATGCTGTTGTTTTGATGATTATTTTTTTAAAACAACCCATATTAAAACGATGTCATTTTGATAAGTTGGTTAAACCTCCCCCTCCCAACTTCCTGTGGCCCCCACTTTCAAAATCTCTCTCTCTCTCTCTCTCTCTCTCTCTCTCTCTCTCTCTCTCTCTATTCCTCGTAGTTGTTGCTCTCTCCGGCTCTGTAGTCTGTCGGTCGTATGCTTTTAGGCCGTTCTCCATCGCTGTCCATTCGTCGCACGCCTAGTCTATCGTCGAAGGTAAGTTCCTGTCGCAAACTCGCACTCCAATTATGTTTTTTTTTTTTTTTTTTTTTTTTTGAGTTATGGAGAATGGGATTAAATTGAGGAGTTGGAGGATGAGATTGTGAATTGTGTGCTATGAGGGATTGACTTGTGCATGTGTTTTGACGTTTGTAATTTTTAAATTGTGAATTTGAAATTCTTTAGAGTTTTGGATTGGAATCCTAAATTAGTTTAGAGTTTCAATCCGAAACCCTTAATTATGTTAGCGGTTTCAAGATTTTGAAACCGTTAACATAATTAAGGGTGTCGGATTGAAACCCCTAAATTAAATTAGGGTTTTGATATTGAAATCCCGATCTATTTGGGGTTTCGATATCAAATATCGAAATCTCGTTTTGTTTTGGGGTTTTAATGTCGAAACTCCGATCTGTTTTTGGTGATTGTTGCATAGTTTTAATTGTTAATTGTGATGTTTGCTTCATTTTAGATTTTTGTCAGTTTTGGGGAATGCTTAGTCAAATTTTAGTGCTAGCTCTCCTAACCTTACCTAAACACCTAACCCTACTAGATCTACTCTCACTAACCTTTTGGACCCTACCCCTACGGACGCTACTCCTATCCATACGGACCCTTGCCTTGCCCCGTTGCCCCCACAAAGTAAGAAACATATTTCATGAGTTTGGACTCACTTTATCAAACTAGAGAGTGGTGACCCCAATAACCCCCAAGCTAAATGTAACCATTATGGTAAAGTGTATGGATGTCACTATAGGAGACATGGTACATCCCAATTAAAAGTACACTTGGAAAAATAATGCAAAAAGAGTCAATATTAACATCTTTACAAGATAAGAGTCAATCTAGACTAGAGGTTGTATTTAAAAAAAATGGTGGATGTGAGTAGTGGGGGTGCAACGTTGAAGAGGTATATTAAGTATAATTCCGATGAGTGTAGGAGACATATAGCTCGTATGGTCATCATGGACGAGTTACCTTTTTAGTTTGTGGAGGGGAAAGGGTTTCAAGCATATTCTAAGTATTTTGAACCTAGGTTTAATCTTTCTACTCGCCAAAAATTGTGGCAAAGGATATAAAAAAATATTATATGTTAGAAAAAGAGTTGTTGAGGGGCCAATTGGCGGGTCAAATAATTTATATCACCATCGATACTTGGACACCTGTCCAAAGTTTTAATTACATATCTTTGATTGTACATTTTATTAATTGTGATTGAACATTACACAATTTTTTTTTAAAAAAAAATTTTGTCAAATTTTCGATTACAAGGGTGAGACGGTTGGGAAGGCCTTGGAGGTCGCAATAAAGAAGTGGATGTTGGCACGAGTTCTGACAATTACAGTTGATAATGCATCATCTAACGATGTCTCATTGGGACATCTTAAGACCTATCTTAGAGAGGCAAATAAGACAATCTTGGGTGGTGAGTGTTTGCATATGAGATGTGCTGCACATATTCTGAATCTAAGTGTCACTGATGATTTGAAAGATCTTGATGTCTCAATTGTCGGGTCAGAACTACTGTGAGATTTGTGAGATATTCTCCTGCTAGATTGGAGAAATTCAAGGTTGCTATGAGGTCTGAGGGCATAACATCCAAGAAGGATATTTGTACTGATGTTCCTACAAGATGAAACTCAACCTTTTTGATGTTAGAGACGACCCAAGAATATAAGTCGGTCTTTACATTATTGAGTGATGAAGACATTCAATATGTCAGATATTTTGAAGAGCATTGGGGATTGAGGAAGCCTATTGATGATGATTGAAAGCTTGTTGTTACTTTTGTAGATTTCTTTAGGCTTTTCTACGAGATCACAATGAGACTATTTGGTTCTTTGTACTCTATATCTCCTAATTTCTATAAGTAAATATATAGAGTAAAAGAAGAATTGAATGATATGTGTGCGAGTGACCCTATTAGGATGCAGGAGATGACATTGATGATGAGGGTGAAGTATGACAAGTATTGGAGAGATTTCAGTTGGGCTAATATTTTGTTATATATGGTTGTTGCTCTTGACCCACAGTTTAAGATTGATGGCATGGTATATGGATTGAGAATTGCACACGGGAATGCATGGGTAAAGCTTATTGCAACAAGGGTTAGGGAAACTCTCACTAGATTGTTTGATGAGTTTATTGTGCGCAGAGGTGGTAATATTTCGACACTTACACCTATCATTCGCTTCTTCCAGAAGTCAAGGCTGGGAAAATACATAGGTTGGAATCGGGTGAGAGGTTGGAGCACATCCCCATAGTACGTCATTTTACAAAGGCTCAATTGGAGGTAAACAGATACTTGGCAGCAGACCTTTAACCATTTTCATGAGACTTTGATATATTAGCTTGATAGAAGACCAATGCCGTGAAGTATCCTGTTCTTGGAGAGACAACTCATAATATTTTGGTCATCCCTATTAGCACTTTAGCCTCAGAATCGGCCTTTAGTATAGGAGGGCGCATATTAGATCCATTTCGGAGTTCATTGTTTGCTATCACTGTGGAGGCATTGATTTGCAACCAAAATTGGATCAAAGGGACCCCAATTCATGTTCCGGATATCCTTGACTCTGAGGAGGCCAATGAGGAGGAGGGTGGTGCAGCCTGGATCTAGTAAGTGTGGATTTCATTTTATTATTTTAATTTATTTATATTCATTTAATCAATATTAACTTTAAATTTAATTGTTGTAGCGATACATGAGATGACGTCTATGACTACCTCCACTATAGTATGACTTCGTTTGTATTGGACCCACTACTGCCATTTGCCATTGGTTTGTATAATTTTTTCCTTAATTATTTTTTGTATTTATATAATTTTTGGTATCTAATTATTTTGCTTGTATTTTTTTAGCTTTTATAATCTGTCATATGCCCCATCCTAATCCCAATGACCCAATGATCTATTCTCATCTTGATCTCAATGACCCAATCTCATCTTGATTAGTACTTTTATAATATTTGCAATTTTTACATTTCTAATATATGTTTTTATTTTATTTTTTATTTTTTTCTTGTTTATAATTCTATTTTGTTTTCCTTTTAAATTATTAATGTTTCAGGTTTTATGATCTCGCAATCTCAAATCAGTCAGCATAGCTCACTGACTTTTCTACCACCATAACACCCCAAATACTGATGAAATGCTATTATTCTGTTAATTCAATTAATTAGTTAATTGTAATGTTGCTAAAATAGTACAATTTTTAATATTTTTAAATGAATTTGTAATTTTGTAATAGTTCTCTCTTAATTTGTATTATTGGAATAACTTAGTTATGATTATTAGTTAATAGTTGCAACTTAGAAGTATATAATCTCTATTATTGTAAATTATTTTTAATTTTTATTTTTAAGTTAATTTCTAGGCCCAAAATGGCTCAGAAACAGGTTTTGGGCCAGTTTTGACTCCTTACATGTGTTTCCAGGCCATTTTGGGCCCATAAACGTGCTATGGGCCAATGATCCATTTTTCCCTTGGGGGGAGGGGATGGGGTGTCATCACCTAAGTACCCAGGCTACGGGGGCGGGGAGAAGGCTACCCCGCTCTGTACGTTGCGAGTAACACCCTTAACAACACTCATATCACCTATCAGATTGGCTACCCTTTTCAACATACAGAAGTTGATGGTAAAAATATATCTATTTGAGTGTGAATTGTTAGTGAGAAGATAACATACTACAAATACTAGTAGAATTTGAGAAACCATTAAATACTTTTTTTTATAGGTAAAAGTAAATTTTATTGATATAAGAGGCATTGCCAGAGTACACTAGTGATATACAAAGAACATGCCTAATTACAACCAAATACTAGTAAGAGTTACAAGCAAATCAAGAAGGTTGTCTGTGTTACAAATAATGGCCGAAGCCCAAGAAAGAAGTGTATTGTAGAAAAATCGTTTCAGTTCATCCATAGAATGCTCCATATCTTCAAAGCATCTCTTGTTTCGCTCCAACCACAAACACCACATAATGTAATGAGGGATCATTCTCCACACAACAGTGATTTGGGCATTTCCCCCGATACCTTTCTAGTAGCACATAATGTCCCTAACTTTTCCAGCATGACCCATGCCACCCCTATCCTACTAAAGACCTCATTCCATAAACATCAGGCCACTTCACAGTGTATTAAGAGATGATCAACTGATTTTCCATCACTCTTACACATATAGCACCATTATGAAATAATGAGACCACGTTTTCTCAGGTTATTCAAGGTGAGATTCCGCCCAATAGATGTCATCCAAATGAAGAAAGCAATTTGGAGGGAGGGAGGGGGGGGGGGGTTACATTGCACTTCCAAATAACCTTTCAAGGATAGTTATGATCATTAGAAAATCCCAAGAGAGCCAAATAAAAAGAGCGCACCGAGAATTTTTATTTCCACTTGAACTCCACAACAACCGATCCCTCATCTCATTGTCAATTGACATAGCATATAATGAATCAAAGAAGCTAATAAACATGTTCAGCTCCCAATCTTGAGCCGCTCTAAAAAATATCACATTCCAATGGATAACACCATTAAAGCATATCAATAAATCAGCCACAACAGTCTCTTTATTACAAGCAATTTGGTAATGCATAGGAAACACCTGCTTAAGAGCTATGTCTCTGCACCACACATAGAGCAAAAAGTAAACATTGTTGTCGCTTCCAATTGCGAATCTGAAAAATTGAGAAAATCTATCCCATCTAGCTCTTATGTTTTTCCACAATCCCACTCCATCTGCCTCCTAACTTCATTAAAGCCCCCCCCCCCCCCCCCCCCCCCCCCCCCCCGGAATGTTCCCATTCTTAGACTCTATCACTTCCCTCCATAAGCCTCTCCTTCAGTATGATACCTCCACAATCATTTCTCCAAAAGTGCTTTGTTGAAAACTCTTACATTACGTACTCCCAAACTTTATCCCAATTCACAAGATGAAATTTAGTTTCATCCTCCATTCCTCCCTAAAGAAAATTCAGGAAAGTTTTCTCAATATGAGAAGCAACACTTGCAGGTATCGGGAATAAGGATAGAAAATAAGTAGGAAAATTAGATAAGGTGCTTTTAATGAGAGTCCATCTACCAGCCTTGGACAGATATAACTGTTTCCACCTGACCAATCTTCTTTCAATTTTTTTCTACCACTCCATCCCAAATAGATTTAGTCTTGAACGTTGCCCCCAAAGGAAGATTGAGATAGTGCAAAGGCAATGAAACAATCCTACAACCCAAGATAGTTGCCAAGCCTTGAATATTGTTCACACCACCCGCATAAATCATTTCAAACTTTGAGAGATTTACCTTCAGACCTCATACCGCTTCAAAACAAAGCAATGTAGCTCTCAGGTACTGGATATGAACACTGTCCAGCTCACAAAATAGCAGGGTGACATCAGCAAATAATAAGTAAGATATGGTAATCCCTCCCACAGAAAATCCAACAATAAAACCTCTACTAACAACTGCACTCAACATGCGACTCAATGCATCCATAACAATGACAAAAAAGAAAGGGGAGGGGGATCCTTCTGGTGCTCCATTCACCAAAATCGAGTAAGAAATCGTAGTTATACAATGACGAATCCATGAAATCCATCTCTCCCCGAAGCCACATCTCTCGAGTAGATAACACAAAAAATCTCAATTTACATGGTCATAGGCCTTCTCCATGTCTAACTTATACAAAAGTTTGGGTGTACTCTCTATGACTCTACAATCTAGGCATTCATTGGTAATTAACACCGAATCCAAAATTTGTCTCCTCTTCACAAATGCGTTTTGGAGTTTTGTTATAATGCTACTCAAAACCTTACTCATGCAATTAGCAAACACTTTTGCAATAATCTTATATGACCCATTAATGAGACTAATAGGCTGAAAATCTTTCACCTCCACTGCCCTAGCTTTCTTAGGGATGAGTGTAATGAAGGATGCATTAATGCTTTTTTCAAATTTACCAAAAGTGTATAGCTTTTGGAAAACCTGCATAATATCCTCCCCCACCAGATCCCAACACTCATGATAGAAGGCCATTGAAAATCCATTTGGCCTCGGTGCTTTATCCTTGGCCATCCCATGAAGCACCTGAAGAACCTCCTTTGCTTTAAAAGGTCTCTCCAGCCACATAGAGCTAACTTGATCAAGATTCTCAAAAGGCATACCATCCAATTTGGGCCTCCATGAGAATTTTTCAGCAAGTAAATCTTCATAATAAGTAACAATATGGTTCTTAATAACATCTTGATCAGAATATACCTGTCCCTCAACCTGAAGCACCTCAATCGCATTATTCCTACAGTGAAAATTAGCCAATCAATGGAAAAATCTCATACAACAGTCCCCTTCCTTCAACCAAAGGGCTCTTGACTTTTGTCTCCATGAAAATTTTCCCATTAGTAACACTTTCTCCAACTTCGAAGTCATAGCTAGTTTCCTGCAAAAGTCTTCTTCGGAAAGAGGAGCACTCACCTCCCTTTCCTCCAAAGCCTACAAATCCTCCATACCATACATGTTTTTTTTATTATTAATATGCCCGAAGATTTCAGCATTCCACCTTTTCAAATCCCCTTTCAATGCTTTCAATTTCCCAGCCAATATAAAGCTGGGTGAGCCCTCAAAAGAGTATGAGGTCCACCACGACCTCACTTTATCCACAAAAACCTAAACTTTCAGCCACATATTTTCAAACTTAAAATAGCGTTTACCCTCTTGAATGCCTCCACAATCTAGTACAATGGAGAAATGGTTCAAGCAAACTATATCCATTCTATTCTGTAACATTGTAGAGTAATGTGCCTCCCATGAAGGAGACAAAAAATCTATCTAAACGAGACTATGCCTGATTATTAGATCAAGTGTGCACACCACCAACAAGTGGTAAGTCCACTAGATTCATATCAAAGATAAATTCATAAAACTCATTCATTGCCTGGCTAAGCTAGACTTCTCCTGATCTTTCACAAGGAAATCTAGTGACATTAAAATTACCACCAATGCATCATGGTAAGTTCCACCAGCTGCCCAAACCCACTAACTCCTCCCATAAGACCTTCCTATGTGTGTCTATGTTTGGCCAATACACACCAACGAAAGTCGTCCTTCACGTTTCAAAACGTACACGCTATCATGTAATTTCCAACACATTCCTCAATAGACTTAACCACCATCTAGTCCCACATAATAAGGATGCCCCTATATGCTCCTACCATGGCAAGAAACACCCATATCACAAACAGACAAGCCCAAATATTAGTGATAAAGCTACTATCTATGAATTCTATATTTGTTTCTTGCAAACAAACAATATCCATCTTCCATTGACGTAAGAGACTCTTCACCCGCTACCGCTTGTTGAGATCATTAAGACCCCTAATATTCCAAGAGAGAATTCTAGGCTTCATAGGGAATAACAACCTTGCCCTTGGATCTTACCTTACTAGTGCTCCCCTCCCTTTTGTCGTAATTGATTGAACCAGTAAGACGTTATAGTTCCCTTTCTTTACTAGAAGTAGATTTAGGGGATTGGATCCGCCCCTCTTCAATGGTGATAAGCAATACTTTGAATTGCTCCTCAAACCCATCATAGGAGCTCCCCACGCACACCTAGATATCCTTCACTTTCTAAACCACCTAGTTTGATGGTGAACCTCCTAGTGTAAGCAGGGGAGACAATGTGTGTAATGGCTCTGGGTCCTCCTCAACCTCCCTGTGTATTAGTTGTAGCATGTACTTCGTGTTAATTGCCCCCTCAATAGTCTCTAGGACTAGTTCGAACTGCCCATAAGCCCTCGCCGGAGAAGAGAACTTCTGAGTCTCCTCTTTGCTGTCCATCGACATTGTCTCTATGTGTTGAGACTGCCCAAAGGCCCTCGCTAGAGAAGAGGGCACCTGAGCCTCCTCCTCAATCTCTATCGGCATTGTCTGTGTGGGTTGTGCCAGAAATCCCACGTCTGCCAACGAGATAGCATTGAGATCCTCTTCTGGCTTGTCTGTCAGCAACTCCACGATCACCCTCTGAGCAATCGTCGATGGGTTGAGTGGTCCCAGTGGGTTAAGTGTCTCCTAATTTGTGGTCCTCGACACCTCAACTGTATCAACTCCGTCAAGCAGAACCTCCATCACCGTCGAAGAGCTACTCTGATGGGTGTCACGCGAGTCCAATAGATACCCCAGCACCTTCTCCAAAGAGGTTGGCTGATTTCTGTTGGCAGAGGTCCCCACCTCTCCACCCACCCTAACCCTCCACACAGGCTGGGATTCGGCCTTACCCTTTTCCTTATTTTTCACCCCCTCCATGCGGCCCATTGAATTTGGGTCTGGCCCAACCTTCCGTTGGTTTAGCCCTAGTCTCATTCCACCCATATTAGCTTGGTTTGGACCCAGGTTGATTTGCTTAGAGCCTGGCCCATCCTCATTTCCGGTGCCCCTTTTGTTGCCCAAGCCCATCTTATTAGGCCCATTACGCCCCTCCTCAATGCATCATATTAGAACTGCTAGCTTCTCCTACAAATCCAACAACTGCGATTGCATTACTAGCAATGTACTATGCATGTCTTCCTTTACCAAATCACGACAAGCCTGCCACCTCCATCTCTCCACTGTGCACCTGCTTTCCCAGAGGTGAGTGGAGCCTTGCCACACATGTTAGCACAATTTGTTGCACCAGCTCCATGGTTTGGAACCTTCTGATACACCAGAGCCTCTCTATACGATCTGCTCTGTGGGTGGTGGTTCACCTCCACCATTAGCCTCTGTGATACGACACCTCTATTGTGAAATTCTTGTCCTTCCTCCATAATAGCCTCCCACAATGCCTCCATCATTTTCCTCCAGCCCTTACCTCTCAACTCTTCAAGTATGAAGATGAAGTCTTTGTCTGCCACCACCACCATACTCCACCAGGACCATGTAACGTCCTTGAGCATTTGAACACCTTTGCAGAATGAAGCTTCTGGAACCCTCCCTTGCTGTTGTGTAAAAATTATTCTTTTCACCTTTCAGACAATCCTCCAATGATTTTGCAAACCATTGCACCGTGGGGATTCCTAAACACATCTCCTTAACCATCCTCCTACTCCTCTCAGTAATGAATAACTTCCCTTCCCTTGACAGTGTAAATGCCTTGGATTCTATCTCTAAATGTTTCAGGAATCCCATAATCCCCCTAAATCCACTTAAAATTGCTCAAGCTCAACAATGATCTCACTATAGGAATCCAGGATACAATAAGTTGTACGGAGAGAAAACAGAGAAAGAAAACAACCACATGCATAATGGTGAGTGTATTGGGTTAACCATTAAATTTTAGATCCCAATAAACTTTCTTATAGATGTTGTTAGCTTATGTTTTCACTGACTACTGTGAATCCAAAAGGTACGCAATAGGCCCCACTGGAGGCCGAAGTTGAAGTTTCTCAAATCTAAAACTTCTGCATTTCAAACTGTTAACGAGGCAAAACTCGAACTAAGGTAAAGAATAAACATGAAACTCTCAAAACAGTTTGTTTAGTAAACTCACCAAAAATTTGGAGAACTAGTATTCTCTCATTAACTATCTTCACCTGTCCAATACTTTCTGTACCACAATTTCTTCGAATACTCTTCCCACAACTAAAGCAGATGCGACTTCAGCGGGTCCAGTTCCGGTCTGTTCCAACCTTTTCTTGACCAATCTTCAGCTTCCCTTTCTTTGAGCTTCAATTTTGGTCGTGGTTTTGAAGGATCCCTAGCAATGATGCTCAGTTCTAGCCAAGTTCTTTGGGCACTTTTCGTACGGCCTTTGCCATTCATCTATGGGACTTTCACCCAACAAACTGCTTTCTCTTTGCAAGTTCGGCGACCACGCCATTATACCATAAATTCTCACCCCACCATGTTGGACATAATTCAGTTTGATTTTAACAAACTATTTTCTTCTGTAGCTTATACCTGTAGCTCCACTAAAAATATTATTGAATCTTCCCTTCAATTAAAAAAATAAAAAATAAAATAAAAAAGATTATTGAATCTAGCAGCTCTAGCTTAGGCTTTGTCACTATATAGCCCGATGATAATGCGGGTGGATGTGCCAAGTGGGTTGGGTGCGGGGCCCATCCAACACCCTTACTACTAGAAGTGTGTCGGTCGGTCCGGACCAAAGAAGCCGACCGGACCGACCGTTTTGGTCCGGACCGAAGTTGGTCCGGTCCGGTCCCGGTTTAGGGGTTTCCCACCCCGGACCGGACCGAATTAAAAAAATATATTATTTATATAATAATTGTATAATTTATTATATAATTTTCATCTAACTTATCACCATTAAAAATATAAACTTTTAAATATGTTATTAACAAATTAATATTCTATCAATTAACTATTTATCAAAAAAAGAAAATCTATCAATTAACTAATGTATAATATCAATTAACTAATTATATAGTAATTATATAAGTTAATAATGTAATTTTCATCTAATTTATTATCATTCACTATATAAAATATTTTTTATTTAGTTACATAATCTACATTAATAATTCACTTAATTTTAATTTAGTATTTTAAATAAATTATTATTATTATTTTATTTAAAAACAAAAGAATAAAAAAATAATTGAGCCGGACCAACCGGACCAATAGGTACAGGTCCGGTCCCTAGGGATGTTCGGTCCGGGGAAAATGATGGGTCCATCACCCCCCGACCGGCTGGAATTGCACCCCTACAGTTACTACCAACAACAAGCTCTCTCCTTGAGAATTTGCAACACTGTTTCAAACGGGAAAAGATGTGAGTTACGTTTTTAACTTGTGGAGGCGGTGATAAATGGCATCATAGGTGAGGAGCATTGCAAGAATTTGGGGTTTCCTAACTTTCCTGTTTTCCCCGGAGTCTTTTCTTTTAGGTTTGGATCCTCACCACTACTGGACTGTTTTGTTGGTTTACAGAGCCTCTCTCTCTCTCTCTCTCTCTCTCTCTCCCCCTCTCATATTCAGAGAAGAGTTTTCGTGGATAAGAAAGGTATAAAGCCAATCAAAATGCTCATGAACGTGTAAAATTTTATGGCAGCTAATACACACCATCAGTTTAGACAGACATTAAGCGGGGCATCCTTTGATTTGGAAAGGAGTCCCTACTGTGCAGCTCAAGAATTGTGTTGAAAATTTTAATTGGATTGACCAAATAAACCAAACAAACAAACAAATAAAAACAAATACATTCATCGTAACATCCTGCACGATCTGTGAACTTCTATTTTTCCAAGAACCTAAATGGAAAGGCCAACATCAAACCAACATTCAAGTTTTGTTTGCATGAATGTCTTTTTTATGTGCATTCCCTACAAAGAGTGGTGGTGATTCAGCTTCAACTTCATGTCAACATGGTTCTACATCCACCCATACAATTCGAAAGTAAAGATTTCAAAACTAATTCCCTATACTGCCTCCCAAAACAGACGTGCTATTGGGTGAGGGCATAAGCCCAGATAGAGCAGTACAGCAATAAAGCATTTCCTACAAGTTTTCTGCCTTCATCCGCTTGTAACCATTTCCGATTGTGATGGTTTCTAGTAATAGCCAACACTTTTCAATTCCGACAGTGAAGGTTTCTGTGCATCGCCACCATTACCTACGAATACAATGCGACCTGCAAAATCCACAAAATAAGCATCCATCATATATAATGGAGAAACTTCTTTTTTGTTTTTTCATCTTTTGGCAGAAGTTTCCACCATCTAGATTTGTATCAATGTTTGGTGAAAATGCAAAAGCTGGTAGGCAATGGTGGTCTCTAGGAAGTCAAATCCAGGCAAAACTGTCCACGATGACTTCTGCATGGGTGAGCACTAGGATATTGCTGCATTGCATGCTTTTCAGCATGTCAATCATATTTGTGCATGAAATCGAAAAGAATATGTTCTAGGGAATGTTAATTGCTGGTGAGCAGAATTGAAATTTATCATTTTCACTCGCATCCAAGCTAGTTACACACCTCAGAAAATATTTTCTTTTTTAGACAAGTACACATCAGGAGATCAAAGGGTGTGTTTGGATGCTGAGGTGATCTCAGATGATCTGAGTTTATCTATGAATAGTAGTGTTTTGTGAGTCCCATTGAGATGTGTTTGAATGTAAATAGGTTGAGATATGTGTTTGAATGTATGAAGTAGGTTGAGATGGGTTTAACCTTTTTATGAGAAGTTGAAAAAGTAGAGGGCCCCATCAATGATTGGTTTGAGATGGGTTGAGATCACTTTACCTAAGTATAGCAAGTTTTCAAAACCTCTATAAAGGACAAAGGAGCATTTACCACTTCGAAGAGTTAAAGCAAATAATACTAATGTAGAAGTGTATTTGAGGTTAGTCATGATCCAAATAAAACTAGTGCCACTCTCATGGGCCTCGATATCTCTCCAAGGGACCAAAAGGCTTAACACTTTGAGATAGCTCACTGACTTTTGACGATCAAAAACCAGAGAATTGGGTTTGTGGAGATGGGGGGCATGTCCTCTACAATAAAAAATATGCATTCGATTGATCTTGCACTAAGCACAATTGTCTTTAAACCAAAATTACTATATAATATGAAACAAAATATATATTATGCATCTCATGTCAGGCTGCATAATGTACTCTGTATCCTTGAGCGGATTCAATAAAGTGAATAAAGTAATGTATATACCATTTCGACGAATGGCAATCTCTCTTATACGTCGAACAAAACCTGTTGTCGGATCAGTGAAGATTTTGGTCTCCAGATTCCCCTCCAAATACAGAATCGTACTGCAATAAATAAAATATCAATATTACTACAATCGGAAATAGAAATGATTTTAAATAAAGTCATGGGTAAACAAAAGTACAAGATTAGGGGCAGCAGGTCATGCATAAGACCATGATAAAAGATACCCCAAAACAAGCAGATTATGAATAGTTTTGAACAAAGTCAATTTAATTAGACACCATCACGAAAACTATAACGAGCAAATCAAGCAAAGTGTTACCAACATACTTTGGTTAAGTGCTCCACACACAGTGATCCAAAACAAGAAGCAAAACTGCCTTGCATCAATGGAGGTAAAGTACAAGAGGCCTTAGAAGCAGAAAAAAATATTGGACAGGCAACAGTAGTAGATTGCCTATCAGCTCTGGAAAACCTCAAGTCATCAACCAAAGGAGGACAACCAAGACCTAGTTGGTTAAGTAAAGGGGTAGGCCAGTGAATATTTGGTTTAACAAACTATTATTTTTGGCAAATTCAGCAATTATGGTTTTGTGAGTTAGCAGTAAAATTTTTTGAATTTATCGATGTGGCAGTAAAGAGGTAATTAATTGTATGAACAGAAACATCAAGATTCTGTTGCTAAATCTTTTCCGTCTACAATGGTGGGTCAGAATCCAAAATTATAGACTTCTGTGAAGGTTGAACCCTTTAAGTAAAATTACTACACTTGAAATCCATAGACAGAGCTAAAAAACACTCAAATATCCTTCTTTCCAACCACTCAAACTCAATTCTCCTTCAAGACCAACCCAAAATTCAAGCTGCTCCTGAATAATGAAAATGCCTTAACATAATATGTGGAATGCAAACACGTAATTTCCTCAGCATCGCCTAACTACCACTAATTTTTTGTCTGGTTAGGACAAAATGTGCAATTTAAAAAGTCAGAAGGCAATTCAAAGATGTTATGCAAATGATGCCATATCAACCACCATAAATGGCCCAATCTTTAATACAAAGCAATCTCCAAGAATGACTCTGTCTTGAAAAATCCTTTATTGGCCATAACTTATTTAATCTTTTATTAAAAATGCAAAGGGCTATTACACTTTTGGTTCCAATGCATTATTGACCATAAGTTTTAGTAAAGATGAAAGGGTTGCGGCATACTATCAAGTTCGTTACATGCTTTTATTTATAATTTCGAATGCCTCCAACACTAGAGAGATTACATTTAAATTTCCGAATTCCAATGTTTCATACTTTAATCCCACTAATATAATAGAAAATAAAATTAGCTAGTCAGCACGCTGGTATAGGAAATCATATTATGAGCCACTACAAGCACCAAATGTACGAAGCCTTCCTACCATAAGAACCATCATGTAGAACAAAGAGATTGCTTGAAAACTTGTGTGTACAGCATATGTGTACAGCATAAACTAATAATTAAGAAAAAATGGGTAGACCAAAAAGCTCACCCAGGCACAACATGCTTCATGACAACTCCGCCCAACTTCTCAGGATAAACTGAAACCCGATGCCACTGAACTGCGCACCGATTGGCGTACTCCCTGGGATCCTCATTATCCAATGGCCTCCGATTGTTGCGAATCCCACCCGTCCCCACCGATAACAGCGTCACCGTCGTCCCACTTCTCAGCTTTTTCTGGAACGGACTCTGACCCACTTGCCCCACCACTATCGCCTACAGAAATCCCCCAAACACAATCAATACCAATCCCATCAATTAAACAAATACCAAAAATTTACAGCGAAGGAGGGGGGGAAGGAGGAAAAATTTTGTGAAACGGCGTTAGCGAATGTACCTTATAGATGCCGACGTCGAGGCCATTCTCAAGGGGTCGGTCATAGACCATGCGTTGTTGTGGGTCAGATTCTTGGGATGGGGAAGATTGCTGCGGTAATGGAGGGACTGAGTCTGTTTCCGACTCGGAGGCGGCTTCGTCGGAGGATAGGTGACCGGTTCCGGTAGTGCACATGGACTTAGCGGAGAGGTAATGGGAAGAAGGCCTAGAGTTTGAGAGCAGAGAGCGCCATAACCTTCGTGACAGCGTACCCATGGAGTTCGCCATTTCTTTCTGAAAAACTTTTGAGCTTAAACCCTAGTGGCAGTTGGGCTTTAGCAACTTTGAGCCTATGGACAATGCCTTTTTTCGCAAAAATAACAAAAAAATAAAATAAATTGTAGGAAAATTCTCTTACAATGACAAACGTGATCAAAGTGTACCCAAATTTTTTTTTTTTTCCTTTTATTTCGTTTTTTGGATTTTATATAAATAAGAAAAATAATGGAAACAATTTCTCTACTTTTCGATCACTTTTAACATATTAGAGTATTGGTATTGACTTCATCAAAAGTTTAATTAAATATAAATTTTTACATATATATCATTAAAAGCGTCTGTATTGGAGTAGCTACAACTCCTCAACTCAAGATTTGAGCTACAGTGAATCTAATTCATTGTTTAAATTTGAAGCGATACTATTCACAGGCTAAATGAATTTTTTATTCCAAAATGCGGAAGAACAACTTCTTGCTACTGACTTTTTTGTCTGGTCATTGAAATCTTGATGCGTCGCTTTAAGAAGAGGAAGCTGCAATTCGTAACTTGCAGACATTGTTTGGTAGTAGAATTGTTGACTACATGATTGTAGTCTTCACTGGGGGATGAGCTTGCAGATAATTAAAAATGATTAATTAACATATTATTAGTGTAATTATAAAATATGAAAAAAAAAAAATTAAAAATATTATTATTAAAAAAATAATATTATAATATTATTTTTATGAATTCAATGACTAATCTAATGTAGGGTTATTTATGGTTCGGAAGGTTTTGGACTTATGAAAAATATATATTTTTCATCAAAGTTTAGAGATAACTTTGATGAGGCCAAGACCAATGCTTATTAACATTTACCTGTATTCTAATACTCTATTCATAAATATTTCTTTCTATACTAAAAAAATTCCCAAAGATCCAAACATCTCTTTGAAGTCTTCTTATCTATGATAACATGAGGAGATTCCAAGTTATCATTTTTATCATGTCCAAAGAGGTCTTATAAAAGTTAATTATCATGCAAACGTGGCTTGATGTGGAACGTTATATTATAAAATTATTTTTATTGTAAAATACATCTAATATATCATATAAAGACATTTCAATTTGTGAATTTACTTTCATGAACATATCACTTTTGTTTTTATTAAGAGAAATGATTTAACCACAAACAGATTCTACAAAAGTAAACCCACAAATTAATGTTGTTTGATGTGGTACGTTAAATTGTAAAATCACTTTTATTATAAAGTAGATCTAACATATCATACGAAATCACATCAATTTATAAGTTTCCTTTTATAGAATCTATTTATAACTACAATAGTTATATTTTATTAATTGAATTATAGATCTATTGGGCTTTGTATTTGAATGGTTAGGAATGGTATCCACAAAGCTCAAAGGAGAAATTGTGCGCCAAAGCACAAAGTCAAGTAGCACACATCAATCTCATATTGCAACTTCCTCGTTCGAGTTGAAATGGTATTTTTTTTTTTTTTTTTTATGAAGGATGTGACTGTAGTCTCTAGTTAATTTTTCTTTTTATTAACGAAATCAAAATAATCTTTGGATTAATTAGAACATCTACTCAATTGACTACAGTCCATTACCATACTATATGCATGGCAAATACTTGGCCCCTCAGCTCCTCCAAGCCAAAATAAGAGGCACTCATAACTTAAGATAATTAGGGAATATCATGAGACCATTATCCTTCAAGAGATTACCAAGATTTCCTACAATTTGGATTTAAATACTTTCTACAATTCAGAGAGATATATATATACATAGTAAGTGAATTCAACCTCTTCACACAAAAATAACACACCACTATACAAATTGCTTACTTGAACAACAGCTTTTAAATACACATGCACGGAAAGCTAATAACCAATACTCTCTGCCAAAATAAGTACGCCACAAAGTCTACATGAGTATATCCCGAAGGTGGCCAAATTGCCTCCTCTATCTACCAGACGAAATTGTAGACTTGCTCTTACTGTGCGCCAATGCTAAAATCAGAATCTTGCTCCACTCCAATAGTATGATCTAGAGCGCCACCTGCGCTCCTTTTGTGAACCTCTCCCAGCAACTCTACCTTCTTGCCATAACCCTGCTCTACTCTCCTGTAGAAACAACAACTCAAAAGCTGTGGAAGGAGAAAGGTTCACCCAATAGCAGACTGTGTTGACCACTTCACCCAATCTTTAGACAAGTTGGCATTTCAAGAAGCATACTATGGGCTCTCATACAAGAGTTCGATTTATTCTGTTCTGCTACCTCATTTTTGTGGAGTGGACCCAACTATACTGTATCTAAAATCTCTCTACCTTCTTACCATACAGATTCTCAAAGCCTTCACAAGTGTTTGAACTCATCAAACACGTCACTCATTACTTAAGAAAAATAAGTCCAGTCTTTTCTCAAAATAGTCACCAAACAACATGAGTAAGAATGGGGCATCACCTTGCACAAAATGTACCCCAAAGATCAGAACAATTAAACTGCAATAAACTTGATTCTGCACTGCTTCACAAAGATAAAAAAAAAAAAAAATAAGCTTCCATATCTTCTAATTACACAAAAACAAAAAGTTGCATACTCAAATGACCATGCTCTTTCACCCATATGTGCTTATCAAATGTACCATAAACGAGTAATACCTTAATTTGGAACGTCGGAAGATAACCTTGCAACTGCACCAATCACAATCTCACCAAATAGAAAATAAAGACTATCAATCTTATTTCCTTTCAATACAACCGATAAGCCTTTATAGACTAGAATGACTTCACATTCAGTTGTGTACTGATAACCAAAGGAGTCAAGAGTGTCCAAAGATATAATATTTTTCTTTCAAGATGGAATATGTCGAACGTTAGACAAAGTTCTAACGGTTCCATTATGCATATTAATCTTGATTAAACTAATCTCAATAATCTCACAAGTCATATTATTCTCAACCAAAACAAAATCACCGTTGATTGATTCGTAGGTAGTGAACCAATCTCTCCTGAGACACATATAAAACATACAAGTTGAGTATATGGTCCATTTGTCGCCAAAACGACCGCTAGAGCCGTTGAGTGCTAGGATAACATCAGAGTTGTTAGTATTTTCAATAACACTAACAATATTAAAGGAACTTGTACCTTCCTCCTTGTTCTTAAATCTCGGACACTCATTCCTGTAATGACTAAATTTGTGACAATAATAACATTTAATGCTTTTTTTGTTAAATCTATAGCTGCCACTGGATTACTCCCACCATGATCTCAACCTTTTCCACCAGATCTACTACCAGAAAAACATTTCACAAATAAGTTATCTACTTGATTATCCATGCCTTGTACACCTAGTTTTGTTCTCAATTCCTTAGAATTCAAAGCAGATTTTACATCTGCCAAAGAGATGGACATCGGGTTCACAAAGTTATGAAACAACATAGGCAACGAACACAACAAAATTAAAGCTTGATATTCCTCATCAAGTTTAATACCAATGTTCCTTAGATCCATAATGATTTTATTAAATTCATCTATATGTTTGGACATATGAGTACCTTCCTTCATTGAAAGAGTGTACAATTGTTGCTTCAAATAAAAATGGTTGGTAAGTGACTTCTTCAAATACAAACTCTCCAATTTCCTCCAAAGACTCGTGATGGTTTCTTCATCAGCAACTTCATGCAAAACTCCATCAGAAAGAGATAACAAAATCGAACTATGCGCTTTCTCTTCCTCTTCCTTTGCTGATGTAGAAGGTTCATGCGACACTTTCTCCTCCAAGACTTTCGCCAACCCTTATTGTTGTAACAAGACCCTTATCTTGATGCGCCACAAGCTGAAACCGTTTTGACCATCGAACTTCTCTACATCAAATTTCACCGAAGCCATCTCTCAAGAACAAAGATCTTCCACTTTGAAATAGATTAGCAGAAGCAAATAACAAGATTCAACAATCATGCAAAGAATATCAAAATTTAAGTGGTTCGACTTGAACAATAGCTTATGTCCACTGGCGGAGTCGATCTCAAGGAACTCACTATCACAAAGATGGAGTACAAGAGAGCAATCACAAATCACTCATCAATCCCAAAAGCCTCAATACACCCAATGAGCTCTTAAATCTCACAAAATGAGATCTCTCTCTTTCTGGCTGCTACTCGCACTTTTTCTCTTTACGAAAATATGAGACTTTCAAAAAGGCGCAAGAACTAGGTTTTCTAATCATTCACTCAAGCGGAATATCGAGTGGATGTCTAGCAAACAATCTATCTAAAGTTTGTTCAAGAGAATTGTCGAGTGAACAATCTGTCTGAAGTTTGCTCGAGCCACAGTTTAGCCAGAGTCGAGCCACAATCAAGCCACAGTCAAGCTAAATCTTTGGAATGATGTTTTTAGTAGAAAATCAAGTCACCATTCCAACATTATAGGTAAAAAAAATGATTATTTTTTATAAAAATTATAAAGCTCGGATACCAAAAAAGATCTTTAGTGAATTAACTTAACCATTAAAGTTTCCCTCTGCCACATAATGGCCAACCCCGATCAGTTACATTTTTCTTATTTCTTGCCAATTTGACTAAAATTGGAATGAACAATTACTATTCAAGATATTTGGGAATTGACTGTTGATCAAAACTCATTTTCACTTTTCATTTTTCATTCGTGAACAATAAATGAACAATGACAAATAGGTGTCTATCCGTTTGCTAGCCCATGAAGTTGTGTCCATATCCCAATTATTTTCCTTTTTTTCTTTTTCTTTTTTTTTATCAAATTGATATTGCCAAAACAAAGAAATAATCATGAAGCATGGACATATATATTCATTCATTTCCAACAATGAATGAATATGTTGGAGATGAGTGTAACCTTATGTGTTCCAAAACACAGATAATGCAGATGCTATAAATGCCAATAGGTTCCACTTGTTCATAATTTCTAACTACTTTCACTTGTTTTGTTTGTTAATTTACCATTGGATATAATTTTAAAAAAACCTGGAAGTTGCAGTGACTAAATATTCCACAGCCACAATGTTGTCCAAAATCACCAAATACATGTCTTTTGCTCAGGTGATTGTCTGAGCCTTTTGGTACTGGCTGCTTCCTAGCATGGACCACATGCTTGATTCCCCATATTCGACAATTAATAGAATTTTGTTTCGGTAAACACCAAAGCAACCACACCCACATACAACGATATCGAGACAGACAGTGAAAAATGTGAGAATACATGAATCAAACACACACATGACACATAGTATTTAACATGATTCGGCAATGTGCCTATGTCCACAAAAATGCATGAAATTTTATTCTAGAAGAGATTACAATCACACAATGAGTTACAAGAGCACTACTCTACTCAAATAATCTTAACTCTCTATTTCTCTAAAGCTATTTCTCTCTCCCACAATATGCTCTCACGCGTCTTCCCTCTCTCTCTCTGTTCAATCTGACACTCACTGATCAATTGAAATTATCAAGAGAACAAAACATTATATATTTATAGAGAAATAGTGCTGGAAACCCTAATACGGCAAAATTGGGTTCTTCGCTTGAGTGGTTGTCGAGTGTAAAGTTTTGAAAATCATTCTGTTTCATCTGGAGAAGTCGAAATTTGTCATTTTTGAACAATAATCGGAACTTTGTAGCTGTATATTTCGTACCAGGTTCAATTCTGGTAGCTTCAGCTCGTTTCTGTCCCTTTCGACCTAAATGACTATTTCAATCCGAAATTGAACATACATGGTTTTTTTGTAATTATGTTGAATCCTATGGAATATTCATAATTTACCTACTTTTTCTTATTTCCCTATTTCTTTTATGATTCTCCCATTTCTCTTTATGAATTCGTCTCAGTCTCAGCAAGTGAAAAACCCTTCATCGATCTCCACAGTCCACACTCTAACGATGCCACCTCCACAACGTCGCAGCTCCATCGTGTTGCTAGTTACACTGTTGTGAATCGTGAGTCTTGGCCTACAGCGACGACGTCATCCCGTCATGAATTGTGGATTCGTGAGTCTTGGCCTCTACAACGTCGCAACTCCTGTCACTTCATCATCTGCGCGACAACGCCATTCAACTGCTACAGCTTGTGTCTTGGCCTCTACCAGTTTGTCTTTCCTTTACCGTAGCTTGTAAATCCCCTTTAACATCATTGCGGGTATTAGATTATTAGTTGTAGATCTACACCCTTTTGGCTTTGTGTATTGAGAAGTTGAGATTGATGTGCATATATATAATAGATCTGCTTTTGATTAAATCATAAGATAAGAATTTCTCCCACAATTATATATAATATTTTTACAAAATATTCTCTGAAATTGCAATATATATAATTTTATAATATATGTTGTTGTATGCTCAATCAGACATGGTCTTTGAAGATTTTACAATATATGGAAATAATGGGAGCTAACGGGACATGCGCATTTGATTATATCCAAAGAATAACGCAGTAGCTGTAGTATAGCTTTGGAGTGTCGATTTCATAGAGAGACAAATTAAAAAAAATAGTAGAAAGAACAAAGAACTAAAAAAAATATTAAATGATTAATGGAGGACAAAGATTAATTTTAAATATGAATTAAAGTGAATCAAAGTGACTAACGAAAAAAATACTCAAGTTTGACAAACAGTAAAATGTCGGGAATCTCTTGCACAAAAATCTGGTATTTTAATTATTCTTAATTCATTGAATAACTCAATTGGGAACTCAATTCTCAAAATTTCCAATCGGAAGGTATAGATTTATAAACCAAGATTAATCCAAATGTAACCCGATGAAAAATCATTCACCACTTTTAAAATACGAAAATTATTATCACTATTGAGAAAATCCAACGACGACAATATACTCAGGAAGCGATATTACAGTAAAGAATTAAATCAATATAGATAAATAATTGATCCAAACATAATCAAAGAGCTAATCCATTCAATAGAAAAAGTATGACTGAATCTATAAACAGAATAAATTCTATGATTATTCAGAGAACAAAACATCAACAATGAATTGAGAATGATAAAACAAAAGAGATTTAGTAATTGAAAGTCAAATACATAAATAAAAAATAAATTAAAAAATACCATCTAATGTGCAAGTTCATCTCTAGCCCTACTTGAGAATTTAGTTACCCATAAATATAATGGATAACAAAAATCTCAAGAGAAAAATAGAGCAAACGATGGTCATGAAAATTAATTTCAGATCTTCCTCCTTCAAACTGAGTCATCTCCCCTCTTATGAACTCTCCAATTTTGGACTAATGATATGTTTAAATAGGGTAGAAAAAAAATCCTAATGTCTTCATATTCCCGCACACAAAATCGTCTAAATTTTAATACTTAACTTGGAAACCACGTATGCGCTTTAAGAGTTTGAATTTTGAAATTCTTATAAGAAATAACTTTGTAGCCCTTTAAGATAGCTTTCCAACGCATTAAGAATCGCATCAATCCAATATTTGAGCGGAAAGTTATGATTAAAATACTAAAGTGTGTCCATTCTGTCTCCTAGCGCATTTTGGACTCTGATTCGAATTACTCTCAAACCCTATCATTATCCTTATTTGAAGAGTCCTACATTCGTTGAAAGTTCTTAGGTTATTCTAATGTCTTGTCCACTTGAAAATCCTTTGAATTTGAATGAGTTTGGACTTTTTTTATAGACTCTGAAATTAAACATAAAAATCTGCTCAGTAGTATCCCAAATTAAATAGAAACTTAATTTAAGAATACACATTAATTTCAATAATTTTTGTTAATATTTTAACATTTTAGTCTAATAATAGGGTATTTAGAGTGCACTTTCGTACACTCATCACAACCCCCAACTTGCTTATTCCTAATCTTTAGCAATTTCTATGCTAAAGAGATGAAAGATATGAGAATCACTAAAATAGGCCACCAATTCACATTTTCCAGATTCTTATATCAAAAATAAACTAAAGAATCCAATAACCCATTAAGATCAATCAACTTATAGCAATTCACAGAATGTGTGTGTTCTCCAAGCTATAACCATCTTACCACTAACCCATCAAGACAACCAAGTGAACTTTCTGTCTGCATATTTTCTACTCACAAATCAGGCTGTAGATACAACCCAACAAATTTATTTTTTTATATTGATTTTTAAAACAAATGGTTCTTTATAGTGAAATAAAGTGACATGATAACTATGAACTATTGAGTGAAACTAAGTTCATGTTGTAGCTTGAGGAATTTTATATATCATTTTATCACACTTGACCTTTACGCTTGTAGATTCTTAAACATGAGCTCCATTTATTATTTATTTTAATCGGTGGGTTGTGATATTTTTATCTTAATTTCTATTTCTAATTTAGAAGATAAATTTTAAAATTTAGATTTTATAAATCAAATCTTATTATTAAAATAATATAAATGATTTGTTATGCACACAGATTTGAAAATAGAATAAACTCTATTTTTGAACGTATATAAAAAATAAAATAAAATATGTACAGTACTTCTTGTACATCGCCATGATCACCTAGATGGAAAAAGGGCAATAATTGACGCTAATTATCTTATCACACCATATGCATGGAATGGAGGATGTGCAAAAACTAAGAGCAAGATAAATTAAGTCGATCACACTCGTCAAAGAAAATCTAGTGTGGATTTTCCTAGCAATTGGGTTAAATCTCCAGCAATGTTTTCAAAATTATCAAGCTAGCTATTCATTCAAACGCTGAACAAAACCCACTAATCCGTCTCATCTCATATAATCATTACAATTTTTTCAAACTCTCACACAAAATATAATAAATAATTCAACTTTTTTAAATTTTAAAATAAAAATAATATTATAACAATATTTTATTCAACTTTTAACAAAACATCTCATCTCATCTCATCTGAACTACGTAACCAAACGAGGCAGAGTTTCTAACCTAATGAGAAGAGCAATTTTGTTTAAACACATGTTAAGAAACTCTCTTTGTTCGTAGAGAATAGATATGGTCTACTTGTGTTGGGTTCACAAGAATTATTAGGGTACAACAGTTATATATAATATACTCACCGAGAAAGTGGGCAATTATAAGTCTTCTCAACTTTTTGTATTTTATTGGATGGTCCAATTTAGACAAAATAAAAAATATTGGTGTTACAATATTTAATATTGCTTGTCTAAAGCTCTCGAGTAGTATAAATTTTATATGAACATTTGTCCTGTTATTTTTTATGTCCAACATAGATTATCAAATTTGAAAGGATGATAAAAAAAAAAGGAAATATTATTTATATTTATAATTTTTACTCACATAATAATACGTGCTAACGTGATAATTATTTATATGTTGAAAATTATATAATTTAAAATTCAAAATTTAAATTAAAAAAAAATTATAAGTAGATGTAGCATTATTAAAAAAAAATCTCAATACGATACGATAGTGATGGCGTAACCATCGTATCAATTATCATCATCTATGATGTCAAAATGATTGCAAAAAGAAACTAATTATAAACTAAAAGGAAACTAATTATAAACTATTTCGTATATTTTGGTCATTTGCTTCTCTGTTTGATTAATGCTCCTAATTTGCCTCCTATTTTAATACAAGTACTGATTAGCGTGCAAGGAAAGTGTGATTGCGAGTCATCTGTTCTCTTGGAGCTTTCAGTTCCGGATGTTAGTCCACTAATTCACACGCAAAGGAATTTTGATTTAATGCAAAATTACAGAAAAAAGAAAATTATAATAGTTTAACTACAATTAGGAACAGCTATATTAGTTTTTTGAAAAAAAAAAGAAGAAGTAATTTTAATCTTATTATTCCTCAATTTGAAATAAGATCGGTTAAATATAAAAATTTTAATTCGATGTAGGGAATGTCCAAAATAATATGAAGCCTAAGGTTCGGTTTGGATTAATCTCAACTCATCATTATAATTTTTATAAATTTTCACACAAAATAAAATAAAGAATGCAACTTTTTCAAATCTCAAAACAATAATGATATTAAAAAATAATATTCTAATAATATTTTAAAACTTGACATTTTTACTTATAATATAATAAATATAAATTCTTATATTAAATAAAATGAGGCTTCATTTAGGATTTTAAATAAAGTTTTTTTAAATTCTATATTTAATATAATAATTTTAAATGAGGCATGATTTTAAATTTTTTCTTTTGCCTCAATTTAGCAAAGCTTAAAAAATGTTATTAAAAAATATAAGTTATTTATTATATTAAGTGTTACTACTAGGTCCTTGCACAAATTATTTAGGGTGCCTTGCAAAAGGTTGGGCTTAAGGGTTTTACCTTTGGGCTGGCCCTAATTCGAGCAATTTCATTTTTCATCGTATTCATCTTAAATTTATTTTTAATCAATATCTAGCATTAATCTTTACAGTTCTTCTACGTATAGTCAGGAGCATAACTGCAGGGGAGTCGTCCTGCCATGTCAGCCTGTCAGTTAAAAACAAAACAAAAACAGATGAAAATATAAAGGCCAGAGTTGCATTCAGAGCTCTTCTTCTTCGAATGGAGGGGTCTCTCATCTCCATTTTGTATTTTTTCCTTGTTATTTTCACTTAACAAAAAAGGACAAATATTTCTAAGAAAGCTTACATACTAAATTATATATTTTCCACAAGTTACGTAATTGATGCATTTTCCAAAACATATTCGTGTCATTTCAATAATTTTCAAATTACTTTAAGACATATCTGATGACTTATGAGTAATGTTAAATATAATCATGTGTTATGCAAAAGTCGTACACTCCTTTTAAAAAAGAGTTATATTCACCATTAAAAAATTAGTTTTTTCATGTAGATGCTTGAATACTCTATGATTGTAAATATTATTTCTCTTTTATTTCCTCACCATTAGGTTGTTTTCTTTTGCAATACCCACATTGGTGATGTATTTAGTACGATCTCTACTATTAGGGATATAATGGACCAAGGCCAGTCCACTAGGAAAGGATTACCAAAATGGACCAAACCCAGCTAGTATGCTTTATGCCAAACCTAAAGCTATGCGTCTCTCTCTCTCCTTTACATCTCATTTATTGTTTAATTTCGTGGAGGGCACCATATGGATGTTCAAGCCACTGTTGTGGGCCGGTCTATCGTATCGTCGTGCTCCAGCCGATAGAAAAATGCATCAGCATCGCCTTTAATTTTAATTTATGTGAGTCTCATATTTTATTCATTTTTTTTAAAATGATTATACGAAGACTTTACAATTCACGATTGTAAATATTTTTTTCTTTTTTTTATTATGCGAAAGAGAGGATTCATTTGCACTCATATATATACCTAATACTTTTTTTACCTTTTTTTATGAGCTCATTTTATTTTGATTTTTACGAGCACGCAATAAGGATTCCAAATACTTGGAAGACTTTGGGACAAGTTGTCAAAAAACAACTGTTCTTACTCAAACTAAGCTGTCTAGATTTGAGTATACGCACCCAAAGTTTATAAGTTTTTTCTTCAACAATCTTGCACCACAATTAATATTAACCTACCCAATTTTTAATGATCCTAATTTGGCAGAGAGAGAGAGAGAGAGAGAGTTTTTACTCCAAACAATCAATCATCGTTGAATATTGACAGAGCCCATCATATGTGAATAAACTCTCGAGAGAATTATGACTTACAAAGTAAGATGGAGCTTGAGAGAATCAGCATAGAATCCTAGAGAGAGAGAGAGAGAGAGAATGGATGTGAGGAAAATAGTGGTACTAGTGGAAGAAGAGGAGGCAGCAAGAACAGCCCTCAAGTGGGCTCTACAAAACCTCATTCGCTGCGGCGATTTAATCACTCTTCTCCACATCTTCCCCTCTTCCTCTTCTTCTTCTTCTTCTTCCTCCTCCTCTACATCCAAAACCAAGACCAAATCTCGTCTCCTCCGCTTAAAAGGCTTCCAACTCGCCCTCTCTTTCAAAGACATCATCTGCAACAACTTCCCCAACGTAACCACCTTTTTCCTTAGTTATGGATCATGATGTTCATATTCATGAATTGTTAATCACATATATCTATATATATATTGATCATTGATCATTCGTCAATCGTAGGTTGTTTCACAGACAAATATTGAGATTGTTGTGACGGAAGGTGACCAAGAGGGTGCGAAGATTTCAGCCATGGTTAGAGAGATCGGAGCTTCGGCGCTTGTGGTCGGACTCCATGACCAAAGCTTTCTTTACAAGTAAGTTTTCATGTCGAATTCATTGTTAGAGATATTGGAATAATAATTGTACTGTTCATGATTCCGAAGACATATATTAATTAAATTATTTGATGATCACCTGCATATAGCAATATTCCTGGAAAAAAAATGAGCTTTTTAGAATTGAAAAGGCGGGCTTTCCGGGAAAGTTCTGCAGGAAATGGTCAACTTTGAGATGGGGTTGTTTAATTAGGTAGTTTCTCACACAAAATTGTTTACCATTTTGTAATGCGTCACTTTCGGGACAGTTCACCTTTCCAAGACTTATCGCCACTGCCCATATCATATTGGTACGTATCCACTTGTATTGGTTCGTTTTGTGTGAGCAGCTTCCCATTGAATAATGTTATTCTTCCTTCTAAATCTTATCATTTATAATCATAAATTAATTCGACAAATTTTAACCCGTTTCATATTTCTACCACTTAAGCAGTAAGATACTTAAAAATATATATATTATATTGGCAACAAACATAAGCGGGGGTTGTTAACGACGTGTTTCGCATAACGAGTATTGGCTTAATTACCTGCACTACAAAGAAGATGAGGGACTTGGGGTTGAAGAGTCACCTCCGATACCTAAGTTAGATTCTTGTTCCTTGGAAAGAATTCTAGTAAGCAAGAGAGCATAAAAATCCTGAATTCTAACATGATGTTTTACTTTTATACTACTTGTTGAGAGGTCATACTGCATTAAAAACGAAAAAAACGACAGCGTGGTGTCCCATATGGGATACTAGGGCCTTAGACACGAGATAAAAAGGAAGGCTAGTAGTACCCTGTGTGCGAAACACGTCTTTAACAATGATACTTACAAAATCTAAAATAAAAATGACCAAGTAATATGGCTCAAAAATAATGAAAAATTATATATTTCTCACCTCTTTTTATCATTTTGGATGAACTGAGGATCAGAATTATAACATGCCCAAGCTCTTTGAATAATTAGACAGCATAAATGCAGATATAATTAAGCTCAAACAAATTGTGGTATAGGTTGGCAATGTCGGAAGGCAATAATACTGGAAGTAGGTTGGATTGCAGAGTGCTTGCCATCAAACAACCAACAGCTAATTCAACAGTACCGACGTTAAGGACGAAGAGGAGTAGTGCAGTACTAAAACTAGACAGTTTAAATAATATGGACTTTTCGCAGATAGAGATTGCCAGCTTACAGTAAGAATTATTATATATTATTCCTCTAGAACCCTAATTTCTCATGTTTACCAATGAGATTGTAGCACTTTTGTTTGTTTGTTTCTAATTTGGCCTACTGATGAGAAAAATGTACTATCACAAGTATTAAAATTAGCTTTGATTTAATGATTTGTAGATCATTCATGAGGGTGTTTATGAACAATATCCAACAAGTTTCATGTGTTCTTTAAACATCTATATTTGTATATGGGAATGGGGCACATTTCAATTTTTTTTCAACAAATCATAGCTCATGACTTGTGTTTCCTTTTGTTGTAGCTAACATGTTTTTCAATTGTAAAAGATCAAACAAAGTTAATGACTTCCTACCGACCAAGTTTTACATTTAACTCGAAGAGTCATGTAATACTAGATATAGTCATATATAGGGTGTGCAAGTCCTATATACTTCTTTTAAAAAAATGAGCTCCACCATTATAAAGTATGTTTTTACGGGTTGGTTATCCAAATTTGCCTATTTTTTCAATAAGAGTGCGCTAAGCTTGCACATCATAGGATTGCACAAATCATTTTCCTAACCCAAATTATCCAAACATATGCCTATATGTTTTGGAAAAAGATTCTTTCAACTTCATGCCTGAAATTTAAGGGTCTCAAATAAGAAAAAAAAAAATAGATATATAAAGTGAATGCACAAAAATCATTGCTATTTGTATAAATTTTTTAGGTAGAATTAAATGCACAATAAATACTTGAGGGGTATATATTACTCCTCATGATCATGTTTTAAATTAAATGCCACAATTAGTTGGAAATATTAGAATATCATTGATGCATTAAATTTCAACCATGCATTTACTTTGGAGAAACAAAAGGTTATAAATATTTTAATTAAAATATTGTACAAATAAATTAACATGTCGGATTTAGTGTTTGAAAATGTTTAATTTGATGTAATTAATTAACTGGTCCAAGCTGTTTGTAAATGGAGTGCAGTACTGTCCCAGATATTTCTCCACCAAAAATTCCATACAGAATTTGCCCAAACCCTTCAGCGATTATTTGGAGGTCGAGGAGATCATCAAGATCATAATGTTTCTGGAAGTACTGGATCGAGCTGGCTCAATGTAAATTATCTCAAAACGATATATATATATATATATATATATATATATATATATATATTTAGTTCAGTTGATTCAGCCCCATTTCCCCCATATATTAAAGGAAATTCTTTGAGCATAAGAGTTTTTGTCTGCATGCATTTCTTACAAAACATGACAAACTACAAATGAAAAGTGGAAGTGTACATCATGTAGTTGTTTTTTTATGCTTTGCATTTTCTCATTTATAAGAAGCTGATCATATTTTCTTTCTCCGTTTTCAAATTAAAATGAAAATAGGGTTTTATTTTTATAGGCCCCGTTTGGATGGTGAAAGTGTTAATTCATCTCTCATCTCATTTCAACCCATCTCATTATTATAAATTTTCTAAATTTTCACAAAAAATATAATAAACAATTCAACTTTTTCAAATCTCAAAACAATAATAATATTAAAAAATAATATTTTAACAATATTTTATTCAATTTTTAACTTTCATCTAAAACCATCTCATCTCATCATCTCACTATCCAAACGGAGTCATAATGTTTGCCCTCCCTTTGAGGTTGTTCAGCTATCATTATCCTACTAATTTTATGTTGATGCAACATTATCGATGATTCCATTGATTTTGGAAACTTTCACTCCTCTTTATTGATCTTATTCATCTTGTGAGCATGCTTGGATCCTCGAAGGCATTCGCTCAAGCATTTATATTGACGTAGCATTATCGATCAGCTATTGAATTTGTTAATTTAAAAATTAAAAATTGATTCAATGTTTAATGAGGTTAATGGGTAATTTTATATTAACGATAAAAATAAGATAAGAGTACAGTATATAGCTTGATTGTGTTAATATTTACTTAAAATACTAATTGGTAGGATATCATTTTTAATCAATATATAATAAAATAATCAGAATATAATATAAACCAAATCTCACCAAACGCAATAAAAATGAAACCAAATTAATCCCAACCCAAATCTATAACTTTTTTTTATATAAGTATCATAATGAGCTTTGTTAATATAATCAGGAAACAAAGGGAAGAATACATGAGTGACCTTAACTTCATCCTCCTCACTTTTTAAAGCATACCTAGCCAACACATGTGCTGCCATTTTAACTTTTCTTCTAACATGCACTGCAGACCAATGATCAAAACGAAATAATACAGACTTGGCATCCCATAATGGAACCCCAGAGCTATGGGATTGTGATGTTTGAAGATTGATGATGTGGATAACTTGCAATGGATCCCCTTCTAAAATAATACTTCTCAAACCTATGTCTCTGGACTCTAGCTAGGATAATCGCCTGCAATGCTCCTTGAGCCTCTGCTGTGCTGTGAAAGAGTTAGTTGCCATACACCTCTTCATGCTATTGGAAGCCACCACCTTTCCTTCAAATTCCCTTATGACAATTCCTATGCCAACCCTACCAGCCTCATGTCTGACTGCTGCATCCCAATTCACCTTAAAAGAGCCCAACGGAGGAGGTTCCTAATTGGTGTAGTTACTGCCTGAGTCACTTGTGGTAGCAACTTTTGATGCTTGGCCTTCCTGATACTCTGAAAGTATCTGCCTTGCCTGCTGCAATAACACATTTGGATGTGTAAAATTATCTTGGAAAATGGAGTTCCTCCTCTGCCAAATCTTCTTAGCCATCATAATAAACTCCTCCAAAGATTCCTGCTCCAACAAGTCTATCATATCTGTTTTCAAGCTTATAAATCAAAATGCAGACAGAGAACATTTCTGCATTTGCTTGGAAGAAATACTCCAGACATCCTTAGCTGCAGGACACTCCCAACTTGCATGAGTAATTGTTTCTGCTGCTCTCAAACAAATGGGTCAAGCTGAAGACTCAACTACATTCTTCTTTAACAGGTTGGCCTTTGTAGGTAAAGACTCTAAGCAAGCTCTCCATGTAAATACCTTTGCTGCATTAGGAACATTCAGCTTCCATATCTTCAACCAAACAGCTTTATGAGAATTAGAACTTGATCCTTGTCCTCTCACCCTTTCTAGCATCTCCTTGTGCATGTGGTATGCACTCTTGACTGAGAACATACCATTTTTAGAGCCTCTCCAAATGATCCTATCTGGACAGTTATAAGCACTAATAGATATTTTCTTAAGACCAAAACCAAATCCAAAACCCAAATATTATGTATATAATCTTCAAAGAATAAAATTTGAGTTTTTGTTATTCAATTTAATATTTGAGATTATTTTCTTTCTTTCTCATCTCTTCAAGGGCAAGATTGGAATAAGAAATTGAATTTTTCTCAAACTTCAATCATTATCATACAAGGTCATAAAATCATCCAGATACTAGGCCCCGTTTGGATGCAAGAAGCGTTCTATCTAATCTCATCATTATAACTTTTCCAAATTTTCAAAATATAATAAATAATTTAATTTTTTTAAATTTCAAAACAATAATAATATTAAAAAATAATATTCTAATAATATTTTATTCAACTTTCAACTTTCATCTCAACTCACTATCTAAGCCGCACCTAAAACGTATCAATCTCCACATGTTATCTTAATATACAATCTTTTTTTTTATATGGGAAATTACATTTTACACCCTTGAATTCTAAACTTTTTTTCAAGTTGCATGATCTTAAACTACCAAAATCAATTAATAATTAGCACCATAAATTAAGAATTTGACATCTACACCACTAGTAAAGATTAATTGACTATTAAAGTCGATGTGAAATAGCAAATGCAGCATAGTTTTAACGGTCATATTTCAATCAATATTGGGTAGTTTAGGTTGCAACTAATTGCCAACTTCTAGAATAAGGAGCAAAAGTTGTTATAATAGATTATAACACTTCACATAAGATTAGAGTGGATACTATAATTCACACTAACTTTTAGGGTGTACATTGCATAAAATATAACAATTTGAAAAGATTAACATATCCTAATTAAACTTATTATATACTTTTTGAGTTATGTTTTTTTTTTTTTTAATGAATAGGTGAGGTCAGACCTCTTATTATTAAGCAAACCTCACTAAGGTGGAGGAACAACCACATTTACAACTTCCAACACAAATAACAAATACACAATGCCGAATATAAGGAATACACCATTTATCCATACGGACTAAACCCCAAAGCCGATCTTGCATTACCTCTTGTTGAAAATCTGTTATTCTACCTTTAGTCCCCTCTTTTGCCAAGAAGTTCGTTACTATATTTGCTTCTCTAAAAATATGCCGAAAATGAACGTTAAGAGTACTTACAAGCTCCTTTACTTCCACCCAAAAATCCCATAAAAACCAATACTTACAAACTCCCGAAGCTAACTACCCAATCACCACACTTGAATTGGATTCCACCAAAAAATCTCTCAAACCCAACGAACGACACAAACGAAGTCCATCAAGTAGAGCTCTACATTCCGCAATTGTATTTGTTGCTTGGCCATAAGAATGTACAAACCCAGCTATAACTCTTCTTTGTGCATCACGAATAATAACCCCTCCCCCACCCGACACTCCCGGATTTCTACAAGATCCCTCATCCACATTTGATTTAAGCCTCCCCACTATTGGCGGCGTCCACACAACTAGGCTAGGCAACTTCTCACATACTGGAACACTCGGACAATTAAGCTCTTGCATCACTAATGGATCGGCATAGTTTTAAATTTCCGCAGCTGACTTGTGATGTCCCTAAGAGAAACTTTAACAGCCCAATAACATTCCCCACCTCAAAAGTGCTATTTTCCATTTGAGCTGAGCATCTTGCCCTCCACAGTGCCCGCGAAATAATCATTAGAAGTACTCCACAAATCCATCCTACCTGGGTAGCACCCATTGCACGTTGCTACCAGAAGGACAACATTCATTCCCAATTCCGAATCTGAGGCAACTGAATTCGACAGGCAACTGCAAAAAAATTCCATATTTTTCTAACTCCGTCTCCCTCACAAAGAACATGATTCAAAGTCTCAACTTTCCGATTCACACAGCAACTACACTTTGACATCAATGGGATTCCGAGTTGCCGAATAATATCATCAATAGGTATTGCTTTCCGTTTAGCTCTCCAGCACATGAATGCCATCTTTTTCGGAACCAAATCTTGCCATAACCATTTTCTCCAGGTACAATTTGGGACATGTTGTCTAGTCATCTCCCAGGCTGATTTTGTTGTAAACTCTCCATTAACCGAATGCTTCCATACACATAAATCATCCCCTTGCCGCAACCGAATACCTTATTTTCTAATGTGGTCAACCACTTCTTCAGGAACGAGCTCCCTCAATAACTCATATTTTGGTCCAGTATCATCAATCACCTCACTAACCTTTAAATCAACCTCCCCAACCACTGGACTTCCCATTGACAAATGTCCATCTCCCATCTAGTTATCAAACCAGAAACTCACATTACCATGCCGAACAAGCCATCGAGAATTACATACAATAGTCGGCAAAAGTCGCATGAGACCCCTACAAAACCGAGAACCTTGCCCCAAAGAAGCAACCGATAACAAATACGAATTACCCACATATTTAGAGATAAAGGAATTGGCCAACAACGTATCTCTTTTTATTAATTTCCATGCGAACTTCATGAGCACAGAATTTTGAACCTCAGTGAGATCCCGAATTCCAAGTCCACCTTCATCCACAAGTAAACATTTTTTCAATGATATCCATTTCCTTTTCTTGTTCTTCATACTAGATCCCCATAAAAAATTAGAGAAAATCCCTTTAAGCACAAAAAGCAATCCCTTTGGCAAGTTCAAGACTGAAAGCATATGAATCGGCAAACTATTCAATACATGCTTAATGAGAATAATCTTACCTCCAAAAGATAGAAGTTTACTTTTCCATCCTGCTAATTTTTTTTTTAACTTTTGCCAACAATAAATCAAACATCCGAACTTTCATTCTCCCCACGTATAACGGTATCCCCAAATATGTGCAAGGCCATATCCCTTCCTCAAAACCAAAAATTCTCTTCAAACCAATCTTTCTTTCATATGAGATAGTAGACGGAAAAAAACAAAGAATACTTATTAGGACTAATCAACTGCCCATACATTACCTCATATCGGCCTAACACCTCCATAAGCTGCCGCATCGATATCTTCTTGCCATTAGCAAATATCAAAAGATCATCTACATACATCAAGTGTGTAATCAAGGTCCCCCCCACTTGAATTAAAAGGCTTGATACGTCGCAACTGAAATTTCCGATTTAGTATCCGCGACAACACTTCTTGGGATAAAATAAATAAATAAGGCGATAGAGGATCACCTTGGCGAAGTCCTCGAGAAGCCTTAAAAAAATCCCCTAGAACATCCATTCAACATAACCAAATAAGAAGGAGAAGATATAGCATTAAAAACAAGATCTTTCCATTTTTCCAAGAACCCCAACCTCCGTAAAACCTCCAAAAGAAAATGCCAATTTACCCGGTCATAAGCCGTTGCCATGTCAATTTTTACCATTACATTTCTTCCACTTGCCTTCTGATTAATGCCAGAAACCAGTTCCTGCACCAAAGACATATTCTCAAAAATACTCCTACCCCAAATGAATGCAGCCTACTCATTCGAAATAATTCGATCCAAAATCGGCGCCAAACGACAAACCATAATCTTCGACATAATTTTATAAACAATTGAACAAAAGCTAATAGGTCGAAACTGTCCAAATCCCAATGGCTCATCCACCTTAGGAATTAGAACTAAATTTGTAGCACAAAAAAAAGTTGTTAATGGCTTCCCCTCAAAAAATTCCTTGGCCATTTCTACAAGGTCATCTTTAACAATATCCCATGCTATTATAAAGAAACTAGTAGTAAACCCATCCGAACCTAGACTACTATTCGAAGGAATAGACCAAAGGGCTGATTTCACCTCTTCTATAGACAGTATTGCGCAAAGGCCCTCATTTTCCTGTATTGACACCAACAACAACAATAACTCCATAGACGAAGCCTCATATTCAATACTGGACTTCGTTAACAAATCTTGATAAAAATGCACCGCAGCATCGTGAACCTCCTCCGAGGAACTCAGCACAGTTCCATCTTTAAGCACCATCCGTTCTACCTTTTTTATTTTATTTTTCTTTACTTTCATCATCGCATGAAAAAAAAGCAGTGTCGGAATCCCATTCAGCTAGCCATTTTACACGAGACTTCTGACAAGCCAATACTTCCTCACGATGCATCCACTTCAAATGATTTTGCGTACATAATAATAATTTACTTTCCACTTGTGATGAATAATTGACGCTAATCGCTTGTTCCAAACAAAGGATACCATCTTCCAACTTTTTTAACTCTATTTCCACTCTTTTGAAATGCTCAACATTCCATTCCCGCAATGCTCCTTTCAAGAGTTTTAATTTCTGACTAATACGCAGCATAGCACAGCCCTCTACTCTACCATTCCACACCTGCTATATCAACGGAAGAAAACCTTCATGAGATCCCCACATACTTTGGAATCGAAAAGGCCTAACCACCGAGCCCCTCTCCTTGATTAAAGAAACCATCATCGGACAATAATCTGAAGATGTTATATGAAGATAATCTACATGCACATCGCCAAATAAACTCAGAAAATTCGTGTTAACCAACACTCTATCCAGCCTTGCCCAAATTCGTCTTACTCCTAGTCTTCCATTAAACCAAGATAAACGTCGTCCCTCGCAAGGGAGGTCAATCAAACCACATTCATGAATACAATCATTGAATTCAGCTTTTGCCTCGGACGTCTGCAAAATACCACTAACCTTCTCATTATCATACCGAATAATATTAAAATCCACCACAATGAACCACGAAAAACCACCAGGATCTAGTAATTTTAAACAATCCCAAAGCTCCACTATTTTTCCACGGAAACAACTTGCATAAACAAAAGTCACTAGAACTTGGCTATTTCCATGAAAAAGCACCCACTCACCGCTTGATCCGACATTGAGATCATCTCAAAATCAAAATCAACGTTCCAAAAACTCCATATTTTTCCCCCAACTCAGCATTATTAAAATAATTCGGCAACTTCATCCATCTTGCCCAAAGGCTACATATATTAGCATTAAGAAAAGGCTTTACAAGAGCCACCACAGACTGGCAGCTTTTATTCAGAATACGTCGAAGTCTATATTTTGACAAAATAATTCCCCTAATATTCCACGTAAATATGTTCATCATAAATTAAATGATTTTTTGGAATGAGTACGTCGCTCCAGAACCACAATAGATTTTTCTTTCCTTACCCCCTTCAATTTTTTTAGAGGTACGTTCATACCAGGATCCGAATCAAAACACTTTGCAGCTAATTCATTCAATTCTTCCTCAAGCTCCACATCTAAAGCTGCTCGACAAGCCAGAAATTCATCACCGAATTCTTCTATACCCATCGCTTCCTGTTCTGCTAAACCCTCAAATTCAAATTCCAGAGCTTTGTCAATTAGCCTTAACAAACTCTTCGGTGATTTCCTTATCAGTTCCTCCTTGTTCACGTCATCAATACCCTTCTCAAATATTTCAAACCAACTCTCCCTCCCGTTTTGATTACCGAACAACTCCATCTGATTCCCTCTTTCCGCATTGTCGCACTGAATAGCACCCTGACTTCCTATGCACTAGGCCCAACCGTCATACATTCAACCTAACAATGATCATGCACCTCCCCATTCGGTGCCACAAAAAGCACCCATTTCACCCCCTCCCATCTCCTTTTTGTGACTTCGAATGATCTCTGGAATTTTCTCCCTTCTCGAGTTAGAAAGAACCCCACCCTTCATGTCCTGAATTAACACCGAGTCCTCTTTATCCCGAGACCCCACTGCCTTCCATATTTTTTTCGGTATCTTTTTTTCCCCTCATCTGGAATGACCACATGCTTCTCTTTATTCTGTGATCGTAATCGTCGTGAACATTTGTTATCAAGATGACCATATTTCCTACAGAGTGAACAAAACAATGGTATCGTGTCGAAGATGACTTCTTGAAAATGGCTCTTCTCTAACCCTGGAATACCCAACCAAAATGAATGCTTCAAAGGTTTTGAAAAATCCATTTCAACACAAATACGCGTTGTCTCCGGACAGGTCACACACGTTGTTTCATTGTCCCTCTTCAAGAATCAACCAAAACCTCCTCCAATACTACGCAAGATTGACTCATGGAAAAAATTCGGAGGTAACCCCAATAAAGAAATCCAAACCGACACCCGCGGTGATTCCTCTTCTTCAATAAAGTCCGGTGTCCACTAGAAAACCCGATACGACACACCCAAAACATCTAAACTTCCCCTGGCCATAACACTTATGAAATCATCCTCATTCGACATCTGAACAAGCACGTTATGTGGATTCTTCAACTGGCCAATCACAGGCACCGATTTCAACCCCCACCGATTTTTAATATAACCACGAACATGATCAAGTGAAGGTCTTCGATGTAAAAATTTAAGAACCACCTAGAACCGAAATAGCTCTACAGATTGGTTGATCTCGGCCTTTGAGAACAAGAAGAACATTTCTCCATTGTTAAACTTGCAGAGGAATATCAACCCCTAGAAGAATTTGTGGTCGTGCAACAACAATATTTGCATATCCCACCACAGACGATTTACCAGACATGCCTCCAAACAAAACACTCTTCTTCCCCTCGTCAAAATGAAGCAATCCCTCTACCACAACACCCTGCCCTGCCTCCAAGGACGAAGGGCCAGTTGCTGTCAACACCATGCAACCCTACCATCATCGTCAATCCTAGAGAGAAAAAAATTCTTCATGCCACGTCATCTATTTTTTCTTCTTTTTATTCTAATAAGACAGCTACTTAGGCACCGGTTACAACTTACTTTTTGAGTTATGTTATTTGTACATATTTTAGTACGTAAATACACTATTTATTAACACTACAAGAAAACTTATTTGTGGCTTGCTATTTCTTGCTAAAATGAGTCTACTAAAACTGCTTATTTGTAGTCATTCTCGCTACAAATAATCTGTCATAAATGCTTATTTTTTTGTAGTGATTGTGAGACTCAACAATTTTAAAAATAAAATCAAAGTGAAAATATTTTGATATATTTCAAATTGTGCAAATTGAGTTTTTTTTTTTCTTTTCATATTGAAAATTCCTATTTATAAACTGATGTAGAGGATACACGTTCTATATTGCTGATGTGACAAGATTTGATTTATAAAAAAATTTATAAATTAAAATTTTACAAATCAAATCATGCTACGTTAATAATTTGAATAATATATTTTCTATTAGCTTATGAATTGAACGACTCTTTCATATTTTGCGAAATTATTTACTAAAAAATAAAGAAATGCTTGGGATCCCGAAAATGGGTCCCGAACATTTCTCTTGAAAGGTTTTTATATATTTTTTTACTTAATAATTAAATAAATATTTTTTTAATGATATTGTAAATTTTTTATTTTTTTTAAAAATATTTATGATAATTAAAAAAATATATAAAAAAAATAAAAATAAAAAACTGAAATGCACTATTTTGGACACAATTTTTTGGTGTATTGCCACTCAAAAAATAAAGGGGGTATGTATCATGTTGAACGTTAGATTTGAAAATGGGTTGGGGAAGGCTTTTTGATGGATGGGTAATAGAGCCGAAAAAGCGAAGCTAGCTGGGCCTTTACCCTTTGGTTGGGGCTCAACTCGACACAGCTCGACTCAGCATCAACTCGACAATAAGAAGACTACACACTACAAAACCCAGCAGCAGCAGCAGCGGCAGCAGCCGAGCCTCTCGACTCAGCCCCCAAAACACTCTTTAAAACGGCGGCGTCTCGGTCTAGCTCGAGCAACGCTACGCTGAAGGCCGAGCGTGTGGCGAGTTGAGCTAACAGATCTGTAAAGCCTCTCGGCTGGAAAATAGCCTCTTCTCTTCTCTTTCTCTGCATAGCAAATTCAAAAAAGCTCATCTTTTTTGCTTCTCTCTCGGCTCGGGGCTCAGATCCGGCTCTGATCTTGCGCCGCCGACCCAACTTTTTCCGCCTTCGTTCTTCCCTCCATTTCCATCTCTCTCCGAGTGTTTTTTTTTCACTATGTTATCGTAAGAAGTCCAGTCTACTCCTCAATTCAGTCCTTCATGGTGAATTACTCACGTTGGAAAAGAAAACCCAAAACTTTTTGTTCGCTATTTTCTATTTCGCTGCGTTTTCCTTTTTGTGAATTTCTTCGTTTTGTTCAGATTGTGTTTCTTAGCACTGAAAGCTTAAATTGGGGAGAATTTCGTACGCAGAGTTTCCATTTCTAATTAATTTTAAGGTAAGAAAGATTACAAGTATATACAGCTACTGTGGACTCGCTACTTCTTTAGAAATTAAAGCTTAAATGGTGCTTAAAATATCTTTCAGACAGGAGCTGTCAGTGCTAAGGCAGGGAACCGGATGGATTGGACTTCAAATAATGCATTGAAACCTTTCAGAGGTATTGGAATTCAATATATAATCATGCTTATATTTTGTAACTCGTGAAAAGAGAGGTCTTTTTCTTTTGGGTAGTGCCACTGCATACTAAAGAGTAAAAGTGAGATGCTGGTGATGCATTTTATTTGTGATGAATTGTATATACTCAGTATAGGTTCGATTTGCAATGTTATGCAAAATTAGGAAAAAGTTAACTTCTCAAACATATTAAGATACTTTTTTTTGCCCTGAAAAAAAAGGGTAGGAGGAGCCGATTGAAGCTGTGCCTCGTATGCAGGCGTAATCATATTAGCACTCTAACCCTGGGACACCTGATGGGAGGAATATATTTAGCTACTAAAAATAAGGAAGATACTTGTAAAAAAAAATAAAGGAAGATATTGATGTCGATCAACTTTCCTACCTCTTAATATGGTGGATGGCGACTTGACAATTACTACTTAAATGCTGAATTACTACTATATGCAAGTAGTGAAGAAACTACTCTTAGATCAATTGTATGCCCTTGTGTATTATATTATCAACTGTTTCCAGGGATTGTTCAGTGAAAGCCAAGTTTCTTTTGCTTCTTATATTTGGTAATTGCTACTGATGAGTAGATCAAGAAAATTCAGGGTGTTCGTTTTATAGTTTGCTGCCATTAGACGTGAGGAGTACATGGATATAAGATTCAATAATCAGTCTTGTTATGTAGTTAAATCATATATGACATTCTTGATAGGAATTGTGCTAGGTAGGGATGAATCGATAAAATATTCCCATTTTCTTTGGTACAAAATCTAACTTATAGGGTTATGAAAGTGCTTTTCTTCGCAGTTTAACTGGGTTACAATGACATTCCTTATGGTCTTATATTCGAGACCTAGGGTTGTAACTGTCCTTTACATGTTAATGTGTTTATCAGTCAACTTGAGTGCTATTGCTTTCAAGGGTCTACTGATCTCAGACATGCTGCTTTTTTTAATAAGTCAAACAATTTTATTAAGAGCACAGGGTTGCAACCCAAGATTTGTTTTTGAATGATCATTGACTGCTAATAACATAGTAGATCTCCTGATGTTATATTTGAGTTTCTGATAAGCTGATATCGTACTCTCATTAATGAATAACGGGCGAATCCATGAATATTTTTTCATTTCTTGCTTCATGATGTAGATATGGAACCAAAATCCGTGATGGATATGCCACTCATTCCTAGCATTGATCCGATAGATATTGGATTGGGTTCTTCAGAAAAGGGAAATTCTATTACAGCAAAACCGAGAAAGAAGACGATGACATCAGTTTATCTCAAGTTTTTTGAGACAGCTCCAGATGGGAAAAGTCGGAGGTGCAAGTTTTGTGGACAGAGCTATTCCATTGCAACTGCCACTGGTAACTTTTTTTTGGGCACCTGCTTTCTTGTTGTGGTTGTTTTTCTTGATGGTATTACCATTAGAACCCTTCCCTCCTGTTGGTTGGAACAGGTATATTGCCCCTGTGGTTCAAGGGTTTCAATAAACATAAACAAAATAATTTGAAAACAAACTATTAATATATTGCATGGCGCTCCATAAGGGGTTCAGCTCTTCTGGTATGATTGATTATTAGTTGCAGATTCAATCTATTCATCATAAAAAAGAGCTTTTCTTGGGCTATGCATATTTCTCATTAATAAAATCCTTATTTACCGATAGAAAAAGGGTCGTGTAGATTCAATCTCAACACATTGTAAGATATTTTTACTAATCTAACATGTGGTAAGATATTGCAACAGAAATGGTTATTTGATAGATGGATTTGTGTTTTTCTCTTCCTTTCTCTTAATTTTTCATGTTTTAAGCCATTGAACTTTGGCATATCATGAGCTTATAAGGAACAATCGAACAACGGGAAATGCATAGCCCCAGGAACTTTTCCTATTTTTACTTAAAGAACTAAAACAAAAAAAGGCAACATAAGTCTCCAAAAATTACCCCCCAACCCCCCCCCCCCCCCCCCCCCCCCCCCCCCCCCCCCCCCCCCCCCCCCCCCCCCCCCCCCCCCCCCCCCCCCAAAAAAAAAAAAAACAAAACAAAACAAAAACAAAAACTCTGGTTGCAATCCAATCCAATGTATATTCTATAGATCTGTCCCTGGGCTTGAACTATGACATTCTGATGACACATTTGTATGTATCTCACTCATTTTCCTTTCTTTTCGAAGGTAATTTGGGAAGGCACCTGAGTAATCGGCATCCAGGATATGATAAGTCAGGAGGGGATGCAGTTAGCAATTCAGCACCACTGCCCATTGCTGTAAGCAAGAAGTCTCAACCTCAAGGGAAAGTACCTCAGGTGGATTATGATCATCTAAATTGGTTGCTTATTAAGTGGCTCATTGTAGCTTCTCTCCCTCCTTCGACCTTGGAAGAAAAGTGGTTGGCAAACTCTTATAAGTTTCTGAATGCATCAATCCAACTATGGCCCGGTGAGAAGTATAAAGCAGTATTTCGTGAAGTTTTCAGAAGCATGCAGGAAGACGTAAGAGCATCTTTGGAGCACATTTCTTCAAAGTTCTCGATCACACTTGACTTCTGGACTTCCTATGAACAGATTTATTATATGAGTGTCACATGTCAGTGGATTGATGAGAACTGGTCCTTCCAAAAAGTGCTTCTTGATATATGTCACATTCCTCACCCTTGTGGGGATGCTGAGATTTATCACTCCCTGGTGAAGGTTATTAAGATGTACAATATTGAGAACAGAGTCCTCTCCTGCACCCATGATAACAGTCAAAGTGCCATGCATGCCTGCCATACTTTGAAAGAGCATTTGGATGGTCAGAAAATAGGGCCATTTTGTTACATCCCCTGTGCTGCACGAACTTTAAATTTGATCATAGATGATGGATTGAGAACCACAAAATCTGTAATCTCTAAGATCCGGGAGTTCGTGCTCGAGTTAAACGCATCCTCAGAGATGTCGGAAGATTTTATTCAATTAACTACAGCATATCAAGAAGGCAGTTGGAAACCTCCACTCGATGCTTCAGCACGGTGGAGTGGAAATTACCAGATGCTAGATATTGTGCGCAAGGTACTTGCTCTGATCATTTAAAACCTCCTGCCTTAAGATATGAAAAATTCACAAACGAAAAGTCTCTTTATCTAAATATTAAGGCAAATAGAAACATTTATAATATGCACATGAAAATTACTCCTTGTGCGCAAGGGACTGCAGGCCTGCACAAATAATTTTCGAAACAGAGAATCGTTTTTTGCTGGCACTTCATATAGTTCTTTCTTTTTTCCCAAAGGAAGTACTTTTAATGACTGCCTTGAAGTTCAGGGGATAAAGGAAGTTTGCAAATATTCCATGTGACACTCACTAACTTGTAAACCTGGATGCATGACAAGGGTGAAACCCCTCTATTTGTTTTTAATTTATGTTTTGTGATGTGTACACATTTTTAGCCACACTCTACTACTCACAATTTAATCAAGTAAAATAAATTGCCTGATGTGATCACCATTGAGATTAGGGTACTACCTGCACCCCCGGACGGGGGCCATCCCGGCCCGCCCCCGACCCTGCCCACTAGGTGCCCTGGTTCGGATGCCGGGTCCGCCCACCCCCGCCCACTGCCCCCACCCAAGGCGAAAAAACCAAACAAAAACCAGTGAACCACCAACCAAAACCAACCAGAGATAGAGAGAGAGAGATACCGGCTGGGGGCGATGGCGAGAGGGAGAGAGAGAGAGAGAGAGAGAGAGAGAGATTGCAACGGCGACCGGACACCATAAAAAAGAGAGAGAGAGAGAGATAAGGAGCGGAGGGGAGGGGAGGGGGTGGACACGACTTTATAACCAAACCTTATAATAAAATGACGTCATTTTATTAAAGAAATTTGTTTTTTTTTTTAATATATATGTGTATATATATATATATATATTTAAGCAGCCGGATGGGGGAAACCCCGGGTGGGCCTGTGCCCAGCTCGGGCCCTGTCCCGGTTAGGCGAGGGCGGGTGGATAGGTGGCCGAGCCCTGCCTCCCACCCCTAATTGAGACAGTCTCCATTTTCTGTGCATGGTGGTTTTAAAAGAAAAATTATATTTTGGCCCTTAGCTGTTGAAGTTTGCTTTGTCAGAGTTCAAATATTTGTGTATTGAGAAAGTTTTGGGAAATTGTTTTTTGGGGGTTTGAAAACAGTGTCAGATGCATAATTTTCTCATGATATTTGCTATTGGTCCAGGTAAAACAACTGCCTAATGTAGCTCACGTGTGTGTGTTATGTTTGTATGTTGCTTTGTGTGTGCACCAAACCCGCATCGATGTGGTGGCTATTGATGAACTAGGCTTTTACATATGAAACAGGCTAGTAAGTCTATGGATGCTGTTATCAGGAAGTATGAGGAGACACTAGGCAGTAGGATGCCACTGACCTCCACAGAGAAGAATGTGGTCAGTATCATGCATCAATATTTAGAACCTTTCTACAAAACCACAACCAACATATGCACAAACAAGGTGCCCACAATCGGGCTGGTTCTCTTCTTCATGGATCACATCTCCGAGACAATAGCTGTCTGCAGAGAATCCCGTCACAGCCCAGATTGGCTAAAGAATGCTGCTGAAGACATGGCTATAAAGGCCAGAAATTACAATAACCAGGTTTGCAACATATTTACATACATGACAGCAATTCTTGATCCTCGAATCAAAGGAGAGCTAATTCCCGAAAGTCTCAGCTCAGACAATTATCTTGAGGAAGCAAGAACTCATTTCATGAGAAACTATTCTACCACCCATTTTCCATCCATGACTAGTGGTTACAGTGCCCAAGAGGTTGAAGATGGTGGGAGTGTCTCTTTTGCAGAGGAAATTGCTCGAAAGAAAAGAAGGGCAAGCATGAGCACTGCCACTGATGAACTCACTCAGTACCTGTCAGAGCCCCCAGCTCCAATACCAACAGATGTTCTGGAGTGGTGGAAGGTTAATAGTACACGCTACCCCCGACTTTCTGTTATGGCTCGAGATTTCTTGACAGTGCAGGCAACTTCCGTAGCACCTGAAGATTTGTTTTGCAGCAAAGGCGATGAGATAGAGAAGCAACGATTTTGCATGCCGCATGATAGTGCACAAGCTCTCCTTTGTATCAGGTCATGGACTCAAGGTGGAATCAAGTTGAAGTTCAAGTCCACTGAGATAGACTATGAGAGGCTGATGGAATTGGCAGCTGCTGCTTCAGCAGATAATAGTAATGCTGGTTCTGAGAAGAAACAAAAGTGATGACAGTGACACAGCATTGCTTGGTGTATTATGGATATTTGCCATCCATTTCCATTACAAAGAGAGGGAACTAACCCAGAAAGATAAAGAAAGAAAAGAGTCATATCTTGAGATGGCTTCGTGTAATTACCTTCCCATCTCAGGAGGGGAATGGGTGTGCAATTGGCATTTTGCTTTTCCTGTATTTATTAGGTGAACACTATGTACTGATGTACAGTAAAACTGAAAAACGCTAACCAGAGACGGAAACAGATTATAAGTGTATCTGATTATTTGAACATACGAGTAATGTGATGAAGCAGCCAAGCAAAATCTTGTTGGTAATGTAGCCTACCTTTTTTGGAGCTGAAAAATATGAAAAGAGAAATAATACTTGCAGTCGTGAGTTTATAAGTGCTACGCATCATTTTAAAAAAAAAGTGAATAAATATGAAATTCACATGAAAAAAAAAAAGTTAATAGTCGATTTTATTCTTTTTTAAAGCAACTGCACGGTACTTTCACACTCCACGACTGTACGTAACATTACTCATACTTTATACATGCATTGTGTTATGTACAAATTGAAATCCTAGCTACTCTTTTTATAAGAGACATTAGTGTTTTATCTTTTAAATCTTGTTTCCGTACATGGATTGACGTCCTAATCTACATTTTAGGAAGTTGTGCTTTTGCTCATCCATGACATTTTCTCTCATTGTCCACATTCCCAAACGAAGTCTTTTTCTTTTTTTTATTTTTTATTTTTTATTTTTTTTGACGTTATCTTTGATTTTCTCAACTCATACCTTTTAACTTTTAAAATCAATGGATTATAGATGTTGTTAAATTAGAGAAGTTAGAATCATATGCTATATGACTCTTCATGGGCACAGTTCTTTAACTCACAATATGAAGGGTTCTAGTCCTTGACTTTCCCACCACTTTAATATAACACAAGGTGAGAGAACCAAATTATTCAACTAAATTTTTTGGAGATCAAATATGCTAATATTAACAAGTTTTTAGAGGCTTTGTTTATTGTACAATAACACTTTGTTAGAGTGGACCACATATTAGAAGCATTATTCCTTTAAAAAACTTTTCGACCATTCTAAAGACTGCTATGGCAGGTAGTTTTCTTTGAGGGTGGCTCTACCGCCACCGCTGGTAGCTCCCAACGGATGCTCCGCTAGTTCATTTTGTATTTTTTTTTACATATATTTTTTTTACACTTTTAAATATTTAAAAAAAATTCACAACATTATTAAAAAACACTTAATCATTAAAAAAAAAAAAAAAAAACTCAGTGGGAGCTACCAACTAGAAGAGCAGCGTTTTACTTTCTTCTACTCCGACAGGTTTTTTTTTTTTTTAAGAAAAAAATCCAATGAAAATAAAACTACCTTCCATGTTAAACCGATGAAAATCCAAGCAAGAGACATATTTAACATGTGAAATATATGTAGAAACAAGTTTTTACCAATTCCTTAACCCCCATCCGTCTGGAAACTTGAAAGCCAATAGGCCACCATATACAAGGGAATATTCAAAATATGGGAGAACTTTCAGGAGAGGCAAAATCGTGCTCTCTTCACTGAGTCGTATTTACTAAACAAAATTCAGATACCATCAAAATTGGTAAGGCGTAACAAATGATAAAAGATACCACTAAGTGTCGGAAAAATTCTTAAGTATCATTTCTAGGGACAATCACAGTCGTCGATGAATAGCTTGATTGATCCAAAAGTGCACCTCATGCAGAATTTGTCTATATGAGTAAGTGGTCTCTAAGATACTCGCGCACAATGACCGGCACACTAGTGGTTGGGATCTACAATAAGAACAAGAAGGGAATCAGCAATACTAAAACTTAGAAAAATCTCAAGCTACAAGAAGAAATGTCTGATTCTACATCTAAATGACTAGACATGTAGGTTTTTTTCTTTTTCTTTTTCTTTTTTTCTATGTCGGGAACCTCTCCAAGGCAGGGCCCTTTAGACCCACCCTGCAGAGTAAACCTCAGTCCTGGGCACCACACCATCGGAAGTTTCCCTACACAAAACTAGTTAAATCACTAGCTTTTCACTAGGGGGTGTGACCCCAAAAGATTGTTGTGTTGAACATTAGACCTTGAAGGGAGTGACATCCCAAGACCAAAGAGTTCACCACTTGTAGTTTTAACTCGTCTCTAGAATGTATTTCTTTGTATGTGCCAACAATTGTATGGTTTGCGTTATAAGTAACAACTCCAATGATGATAATAAATAAAGAAGTGAGGACTACAACTAGAAGATCGAAATTATTAGAACACGGCTTACCATTCCATAATCTGTGATAATCATGGAGATATAATCTGGAGGAGTACAATCATACCTGTTACAGTGTTACAGCAAGTTGAGTGTAAAATGAAATATGAACATTGAGGAACAACTGAGATATTTTTCTTCCAGGGATAAACCTTACATTAAATTTAGAAGTTGCAGATTTCCCTTATTGGCCCAATTATTCAAATAACTCACATCAGTTCTTCCTGGGACTTTTGCAATTGCCTCTGGATCACCTGCAAGAAATTTAGTGTGCTTAGCTTCGTTCTGTTGAGAAAGTTTTCTTTTTCCTTTTTTTCCCTTTCTGATTTTTTTTGGGGGGTGGGGGTTGGGGGAAGGAATTATCCAGTTTAGAACCATAATAGAATCGAAGGACAAAAGGCAAAATTTACATCAGCTTATATAGGATAACATACCTAATTCATTAGAGCAGATAGAATCAAGCTGTACTCTTTCATGAAATTTATAGGCTTCACAGCAGACTAAAACTGGAACATGGAAAGCATGAGCAACCATTGCAACAGATGCAGTCCCCACACTCGAATATACAGTTCCATTAGACAATACCGAGGCAGCCCCCAGAAGAACTCTCGTAACTTCATGCATAATATAAGAAGTGGCATTTATATGACAATATGTACAACCCAGGCCCTTTGACACCAGCCTACGAAGTAGTGATTGACCTTCAAGCTTTGGCCGCGAGTCTACTACCACAACACGGAACTGTTTCCCCATCTCATGGGCATATAACAGAATCATCTCAACCACACTTGATGATCCATAAGTGAGAAGAACATCTCCATCCCTAATCTTTGTAACTGCATGCCCAACTATGACCTTCCCCGCAAGTATTATTTTTTCATTTATGAATCGCTCGATATCTGAACAAAGTGCAACTTTTGCTTCTGATTCAGAAAGAGTTGGAGGTAGCTTTGCTATACGGCTCTTAACAAACCTAACTGCATTTCCCATGCTGATAGAAAGTGGTCTACACTCAATGAAGAATGACACATAACTGCTGATTTTTGCAGTTAAATCTCTCGCAAGAGTTTTTTGTCGTGGTGTGGAATAGTCAGTAATGGCTTCTTTGAAAGCTTGAAGCATTGCAATGCAACGTGCATTACCCCCGGATATATCTCTGGCTAAATACTGTAATCCAACCTGAAAAGAATTCATTCGAAGTAGGTAATAAACTATATTTCTCTTTCTGCAGGTAAAATGGAAAGAAATTAAGGGCCTGATGGGCTCAGACAGTTATTAAATCTAAAACTCCGATCGACATTGTTTTTATTTTCTTTTAAATAGCAGAACAACTATGGAAAACAAAAAGCGAAGATGAGATCAAGAATGTTCAAGAATGTTTAGATTGATAAAGATTGGTTAACAAAAAGACAGGTTAAGACATTTTACACCATAAAATATTTTTTATAAAATTACATCACTGAATTCAGCACTACACAAGGGATATACATTAAAAAATGCAATAGTTAATGAGGGCCATGGGATCAGGAATGCAGAAAATCTATAAAAGGAAGAACAATCTGTATTGCTGTGCACAGATTACGTCATTGAATTTTATTTAAGAGCACAAGCGGCGCTACCCAAGAACACGGGGGATATACATAGGAGATCGCCTAGTTAAGGAGGGGAGTGGCAACAGGAATTCTGAAAATCTAACTACTACAATAATTTGAACATAAAGGTTTTAAGCTCCGGTAATTAACCCTAGAACACTGACGATATACATAGGAGAACGCTTAGTTAAGGAAGGGAATGAAAACAGGAATTGAGAAACTCTGCAAAGGAAAAAAAGCTCATATTGCTGTGGACAGATGATCAGTCAAACAATGATTTGATCATAAAGGTTATTAGCTTCAGTAAAGTAATCTCGCGGTCTTCAAAACTATGGGCATTGTGTTCAAGTTACACAATAAAAGTTATTTCTTTGTTATCACTAATCAAACCAATTGATTTTATTTTTTCTGGAAAAATCATAATCAATAAATCAAAATTATTACGAGAAAAACCTCAACGAAACAGGCCTTGACCACGCCAACATGCAAGAAGCTCCACTACTTCCTTAGGCATCACCCAAAATAAACCTGTCCAACCAATAAACTCATACCACAAAGAGTTTGCCACCTCACAATGTAAAAACAGATGATTTACAGATTCTCCATCCTCCTTGCACATGACTCACCAATCGGCTATACACAAACCATGTTTTCTAAGAATATCTGAAGTCAATACTTTCCCTAGAGCAACCACGCAACCGAAGAACGCCACCTTAGTAGGTATCTTCACCCTTCAAATGCTTTTCCATGGAAATACACAGCCAGAATGACAATTACGCACCTTATAATAAGAACCGACTGAAAATCTGCAATTTCCAGAATAGTCCCACAATAGCCTATCCTCTCTTCCCTGCATCACTTTTGAATTATAAATCCTTCCCAAAAAATCTGAAACAACATTAACTTCCCAGTCATTTGGATTTCTAATAAAGCCAACATTCCATAAAATATAATTATCCGTACATTGAAGATAATCTGCCACAGCAACATTTTGATCCCTTGCCAGCCTGTGGAGAGATAGAAAATCTGATTTAAGAGCTGATTCCCCACACCAAATGTTATGCCAAAAAAGAATCATCTTCCCTTCTCCCACCTTAAATTTAATATGTTTAGAAAACTCCCCCCAGCCTTTCCTAATAAACTTCCATAAACTCACCTCATACTCTCCTCTAACTTCTTTAGAACACCAATCCCCCCACCCACTCCCATATTTAACAGCAACAACATTCTTCCATAAAGCATCTCTCTCTTCATGATATCTCCAAAGCCATTTCCCAAGGAGTGCTCTATTAAATAACCTCAAATTTCTAGCCCCCAACCCTCCACTAAAAACTGGTTGACAAACCTTGTTCCAACTAACCAAATGAAACTTCTTTCTCCTTTTCCTCCCCATAAGAAATTACGATAAATATTCTCAATTCTCCTAGCAACCCCAGCTGGCAAAGGGAAAAGTGAAAGAAAATATGTGAGAAGATTAATATGTGAGAAGATTAGACAATGTACTCTTTATCAATGTAATTCTTCCCCCTTTAGACAAACATATCTTTTTCCATCCAGCCAACCTTTTCTCAATCGTCTCAATCACCCCATTCCATATCAAAACAAATTTGTGAGAAGCACCCACTGGAAGACCAAGATCTTCAGCGGCAGTGAAGCAATCTTACACTCTAAAATATTAGCCAAATCTGAAATATTGCCCACAGCACCCATAGGAACAATTTCAGACTCTGAAAATCAATGTATCATAGGTAAAAAGAAGATGAGATAATTTAATGTTATTCCTTTCCTCATTTCCCACCTCAAAACCTGACAAGTGCCTTCCTTCACCCACCACTTCCAACGCTCTACTCAACACATCCATGACAAGGACAAAAAGAAAAGGAGATAGCGGATCTCCTTGTCTCAAACCACGTGAACTATTAAAGAACCCAACCAGAGTGCTATTCACCAAAATGGACAATCTTGACGTCAACATGCAATGTTTGATCCACATACACCATTTCTCCCCAAAACCATATCTTCCAAGCAAATACAAGAGAAAATCCCAACTAACATGGTCATATGCTTTTTCCATGTCCAATGTAATCAAAATACCAGATTCATTAGATTTAACTTTGGTTTGGATAGTGAGATGAGATGAGAAGGTTTTAGATGGAAGTTGAAAGTTGAATAAAATATTGTTAGAATATTATTTTTTTAAATTATTATTGTTTTAGGATCCGTTGGTGTGTATCAACAGTAAAATTCTCAGTACTGATAAATGGAAGCCCAACTAGATTTTTCAACAGCACTTGCGGGTTAAGACAAGGAGCCCGCTATCCCCACTTCTCTTTATTATTGTGATGGAGGCATTGAGTAGAATGACCTCAACCCTGGTTTCTAATGGGTTTGTGACGGGTTTCCCAGTCGGATCCCCGAGTAGAGGACCTATTAATATATCTCATTTGTTGTTTGCAGATGACACTCTTTTCTTCTGTGAGGCAGATTATAAACAGGTCCATGTATTGAAGGCACTCCTACTTTGCTTTGAAGTAGCTTCCGAATTGAAAGTGAACATAGACAAATCAGAGATGGTTCCTATTGGAAGTGTTCAGAGGATAAGACAGTTGGCTTGTATACTGGGGTGCAAGATAGCCGCACTCCCTATGACATACCTTAGGCTTCCATTAGGAGCCGCCTCAAGAGCGGTTGCATTATGGGACACAGTGATTGAGAAAGTAGAGCGTCGATTAGCAGGATGGAAGAGAATGTATCTGTCAACAGGTGGTAGGATTACCCTGATAAAGAGTACATTATCAAATCTACCGACCTATTTTTTATCCCTCTTCCCTATACCAGCAAGTGTGGCGCTCCCTAAAGAGAAACTTCAACGGGACTTTTTATGGGGTGGAATAGACGAGAAGTTCAAATTTCATCTAGTTAGGTGGGAAAATGTATGTAGTCCTTTGTCTACTGATGGTTAAGGAATTAGAAATTTGAGAATTTTCAATCAGGCTCTACTCGAGAAATGGTTGTGGAGATACCATAAAGAACCAAAAGCTCTATGAAAGTTGTTGATTGAGAACAAATATGGTAGCTCATAGGGGGGATGGTGTACTAATGAAGTGGGGCATATGGAGTGGGGTTGTGGAAACATATAAGAAGAGGATGGGAGGTCTTTTCTCACCACAAAAGGCTCTATCTAGGAGAGGGAGCCAGGATCAAATACTGGTACGATACTTGGTGTGGTAATTGTGCCCTAAAGGAGTCATTTCCTTCACTTTTCAGGGTTGCAAGTGCCAAAGATGCATCAGTGGCGGCAGTCATAATGCTAGTGGGGAAACAAATTTAGTGGAACATCATTTTTAGTAGGGCAGCACAAGGCTAGGAAATGAACAGTTTCGAAGCCTTTTTTAGACTTTTGTACTCAACAAAACCGAGAAACCAACATGAAGATTTATTGTGGTGGATACCTACAAGTAAAGGCCTGTTCTCGGTTCGATCGTTTTACAAGTCCCTTACACAAGAGTCTCATGTTTAGTTTCCATGGAAAAGGCTTTGGAAACATAAGGCGCCTCCCAAGTTTTTTGTGTGGACCGCTTCCTTGGGTAAGATCCTCACTACTGATAATTTGAGGAAACGAAGGATGATCATCACAAATTGGTGTTGTATGTGTAGGATTGGGGGAGAATCTGTGGACCATCTTCTTCTACATTGTGTGGTAGCCCCAGGGGTTATGGAATGAGGTTTCCAGCAGACTAGACTTAAGTTGGGTCATGCTGGAGACAGTAATGGCGGTATTGGCCAATTGGACAGACTTAAGAGGCAATCAACAGATAAAGGCTGTATGGAAGATGATCCCCATTTGCATCATGTGGTGTCTATGGCAGGAGTGCAATGAACAGACATTCAAGGACAAAGAGAGATCGATGGAGGAACTTAAAGCTTTCTTTATTAGAACTCTTTGTATTTGGGCCAGCGCTGTTAATTTTAATGGCCTAGACCTTCATGATTTTCTTGTTTCTATTGCTCCTACATAGTTAGGGCATTCTTTGTTCTGAACAAGGCTTTGCCTATTCTTTGATTAATATAATTTATTTACTTAATCAAAAAAAAAAAGATTTGAAAAAACTGAATTGTGATTTGAAAAAGTTGAATTGTTTATTATATTTTGTGTTGAAATTTGAAAAAGTTGTAATGATGAGATGAAACACTCTCTGAATCCAAACGAGCCCTTAATTCTACTGTCCACATATTCGTTAGTAACTAAAACCGAGTCAAGAATTTGCCTCCCTCTTACAAAGGCATTTTTCGAAATCAAAAAATGTTTCCTAACACCACTCTCATACGGGGTTAGTTTGTGGAAATTTATTAGAAAAGGATGGGATTCCTTCTCCAATAATTTCAGATTGAAGGTTGGAGATGGAAAGAGGATTCTCTTTTGGCATGATCTGTGGTGTGGGGATATTGCTCTTAAGCTGGAATTTCCTACCCTTTTTAGTATTGCTAGGGATCATAATGCAACTATTTATGATTCCTATTGTAGTAGTAACAACAAGGTTGATTGGAATATCATTTTTAAAAGGAACGTTAATGATTGGGAAGTGGATGAAGTTAAGGCTTTGCTGGTTAAACTCTACAGTTCAAAGTTGGTGCTAGAAAGAGAGGATAGCATGGTGTGGATTCCTGCTGGAAATGCTAAGTTTTCAGTTTCTACTTATTACAGAATTTTGTCAAGCCAAAGTTGTGTTTTTCCTTGGAAAAGTATATGGAAAGTGAAAGTTCTCTCTAAGGTTGCTTTTTTCTGTTGGGTCGCTTCTTTGGGCAAAGTTTTGACTACTGATAATCTTAGAAGGAGAGGTATGTTTATTGCTGATTGGTGTGTCATGTGTAAAAGGGATGGAGAATCTGTAAATCACCTTTTTCTTCACTGTGAAGTGACAAGATTCTTGTGCAATGAGGTTTTGAGTTGGACAGGATTACATTGGGTAATGCCTAGAGAAGTGGTGGATTTATTGGTAGGATGGAAGGGTTTGAAGGGCTGCAAGAAGGTGGCGAGGGTTTGGAAGATGATTCCTGTGGTGCATTTGGCTTGAGAGAAATGGAAGATGCTTTGAAGATAAAAAAACGCTCTTTGGGAGATCTTAGGGATTTTTTCTTGAGTACATTGAGTTCTTGGGCTAAAGCTATTGTAATGGTGGATAATTTCCGGCTGCTGTTTTAGTTTCTGGTGTCAGTTTCTTTTTGTTTCTGGAAGTAGTAGGTGTTTCCTTTGTATGCGTCCTGTGTACTTGGGCTTATGCCTATTACTTTGAATAAAATTATTACTTATCAAAAAAAAAAAGATCATCTTGAAAACCCCATTCAATTTTCCATTTCTATGTCTATATTATGTTCTGTCTATTCCACATGTGATGGGAGAGGTTATATGTTCGATAAAGAGGAGAAATATCCAATTTTCTATTCAGAGGCTTGAAGCCTAAAGAAAAAAACCACTAATGTATCAAAAAAAGTAAATTCTTAAATGGAGTACCTTGTATACAGCAGGATGCACTGAATCAAGTTGGAAAAATCTTGACTCCAGATCAGGAAGCTGTGTTCCATGTTCATACTGAGGCAAATGCCGAAACAATTCAACTCTGTTTCTAGCTTCCAATTGATTGAACACCGCACGTCTTTTAGCCTTCTCTACTCTGCTCTTATCATCAAACTGCATACGTGGAGGAGGAACATCTTTCTTCCTTTCTTTCTCGGGTGGACGATCACCTCCTTTCTTGTCAGAAGCTGCAATTGAAGACGCGACTGGAGGAGCATCTTTCTTCAGTGAAGGCTGCTTCAAAGGTTTACTCGGAACTGCCCCCCGAGATACAGCAGCAGATTTATTACCCTCTGCTGTATGCGTGTACGTATGTTTTTCACCTGCATGCATGCTTGTATGTGTTTACATCTATGAATAGGTATATACAATACCACTTTGTATCTTTGTATGGAAATGGTTTATGTAAGCATTTCTCATGCTACTTTTTGATGCAAGCGTGCATGAACACACACATGCATCTGCCATCTGTAAAAAAAGATCGGTAACCACAAGCGAAAACATGCTCAAGCTCACAGCAATTTTCTTTTTTTTTTTTTTTTTTTTTTTTTTTTTGAGAAGGAAAACTATATACTACCAAGGAGGAGCTTAATCAAAAGCAAACAGTAGAAAAATCTTCTGGCATCTGAGAAACCATTAATTTAAAACCAAATGTTGGTTTGTTTACATGAACTCTAAAGACTTACTGAATTTGGTTAAGATTTGAATGCAATCTTAAATAAATAAACGATTAACAATTACACCAATAACATTGATATAACCCATTACAAATATACCAAGAAAATCAGCATCCAGACTAGATATGATAGGATATGAGTCCAACTGTCATGTCTACCATAGCATAAACCATGACAGGGTATGGGCAATAATCAGAACAGTTTATGTTAGTAAAAATTTTTAAGTTTGACAGCTCCATTCCCAAAAAAATATTTGCTAAGAAATTTTACCCTCAAGGAAAAGTTGAGCAGAAAACAAATATATCTCAAAAGATTTAGTAGTTTATGAAATTTCCATTTATTAGTCATATCATCTGAAATTGCATGAATCCAACTTTCATATATACCATAACATAAACTATGACAGAAAGTGCAGGCAATAATCGAACAGTTTATGCTAGTAAAAATTTCAGTTTGACAGCTCAATTCCCAAAGAACATTCGAAAGATCCTTTCTAAGAAATTTTACCCTCAAGAACAGTTGAGCAGAAAAAACAATATCTCAAAAGATTAATGTTTTATGGAATTTCCATTCATTAATCATATCATCTGCAATTGCATGAATCTAAGAATGCTCAGTCCTGGTCATGACAAAGGAATGGCCATTCTTAAAGATACAATGCAGCTCACTGCAATCTAGAAAAGACAACTAAATTATTCCACAAGATGATCACATGTAGCATCCCAACGAAAGCCCAAGCCACATCTAAGCCTATTCTCCAAAAGGACTAGTCAATGTGACAATTGAAGTCTCTTGGAATCATCATAGAGGAGACCTTCTTCCACCCAAGCAACGTGGGATTCCATTCATCACATTTCTATACTCAACTAGGATATTACAATCTCTAATAACTAAAACATCCCAAGAAAACTCATGCCACACCTAGAGATTCTAGGCCTATACTCTAAAAGGATTAGGGCTCGTTTGGATGCTTACAATATCTAAGAATATCTATCAATAGTAGTGAAATGATTTGTGAATAGTGTAATGGTTTGAGTTAAGATGTTTTATTGGGTTTTGGAAAATAAAAGAGAAAAAGTTGAATAAAAATATTATGAAGTTAAAAAAATATTTAAATATCATTTTTTGATATTATATTTATTTTAAATTTTGAAAAAAATTTATTGCTCGTGTTTTTTTATTTTTGAGTTTGGAAAAGTTGTAATGATTAGGTAATGATTAGATGAAAAAGTTGAAAATTTGAAATTGAAAATGTTGTGTTTGAGTGATGTTTGGAAATGACATATCTAAGAATACTTGAGAATTCATTATATAGGTTACAAATTTCACCCTCCCAAGAAATGTGGATCTCATTCACCACTTTTATATACTCAATCAAAGGTATTATATAGTAAGAAAATAAATGACAATTAAAGACGATCAAGGAGAAAACACCTTGCCATGAATCCTAGCTCCATAGAACAAAAGCAAGACAAGGTGGTGAGAGTCTGCCCGCCTAGCCAAGGATGGACAGGGGGTTTGGGGAATGTGAGGGTGCAGGTAGGGGCGGAACCAGAAAATCTGGCTAGGGGGGCCAAGTTAAAAAAAAAAATATTTACGGGGGGCCAAATACTAATTTTCAGATAGTCTACCTTATAAAAAACACCTTTCAAAATTATTTTTATCAAATTTTGATAAAAATTATTTTTATCAAATTCTTGCAGGGAGAGTGGCTACCTGCCTACATAGGGTGGTATTACCCCTACTTTATTTCCCGGCAAGAAAGCAACATGCACTCAAAATTGCCGGGCCCAAAAAAAAAAGTCCGATCCAACCAAAAACTTCCATCAGCCAAACATAAAAAATCAACCTAAATCTTCTAAAACATTAAAATATATATATATATATATATATGATAGAGACCCATGCGTCTTTGCAACCAAACTTGGCAAACCAGAGGCCCGAGACTTGTCAGTGTCTAGAGAAGAAAAAAAGAAAAGAGGAGGAGAGAAGCTTGGAAGAGATGCAGGTTTAGCCCCGGTTTGGATTGGTAACTCATCTCATCTCATCATTACAATTTTTCCAAATTCCCACACAAAATATAATAAACAATTCAACTTTTTCAAATCCCAAAACAATAATAATATTCTAACAATATTTTATTCAACTCATTTAAAAGCATCTCTACTTAGTCAGTCAGATTTAAGATGTTTATATAAGTATATGTATAATAGTGTTGTTTTTGAAAGATAGGTTTTTTCTTAACATATCTAATATAGTATATATCTAGGTTTTCTCTTTAATATATATGATATATTATATATCTTAATATATATGCAGGGGCCCATACCTCACCCGCCCCCACCCGCATGTGGTAAAAATACTCTAAAGGCCGCCTGTCCATCCTCTAGCAGGATGGACAGATAGAGCAGGCAAGGTGAGTCTAGGTGCCCAATGCCCCACCCCTAAAATAAAGTAAAAAGTTCAAATGAAACAGACCCATTTCTCTAACAAAATAACTATTAAGATAAAGCAAAGAAGTCAAGTAGATAGTCAACAATGGAATAACATAAATATAAGCTCAATTCAAACCTTTTGTTAAAGCTTTTGCGGCTCTTTGGGCCTCCTGCATGGCACGTCTTTCAGCTTTGGTTGTTTTTGCTTTCAGTGGCTTCAAGCTAGATTGCGTCTCATTTTGCACTTGCACAACAGCTTTTTCACTCTTTTCTGCAATTTTGTTGCAAATTCAACAAAGGATCAAAACTCAATGGATCCACACAATCAACACATTTGAACAAATCAAGAACAAGGAGCAGATACTAAACAATCTCAGGAACGAACCAGCATACAAGCCAAGCCTAATAAGATATACTTGATCAAATGTAACTTCTACGGGCATGAGTAAGTTATCAAACCAGGCACTCCAGACAACCAGCAGCAAAAAATAGCTTTAAGCCAATGGTTAAAACTTTACAAGTCAATTTTTTTTTTCTTTTAAAAAATAAACTTAACAAGTCAAATTAATTATTTCACAAACATGCTAGAAAGACTTGGGGGTCCCTAATACTTTACAGACGGGCATTATATACTGCAACAAAATCAAAGTGGGCTTGTCGGAAAACCTCTTGGTCCCAAATAACATTCAGGAGATATCATCCTGTACTGCCTTACTACCCCGATGTCTCAGTTGTTATTTTTTGTCCTAACATTCCAAATCCAAATTACACCATCTGGTTTCAACCCCAATTCAATTATACAAAATCTCAATTCAAACAAATACAATCAAACATCCCACACACACAGGCACGTAACATAAAAATTTTAAAATTACAATTTACCTGGCACTTTAGCAGACTTTTTCGATTTTTCCAACCCAGGCGGCGCAGAAGTACTCGCCGAATTATCAGGAGCTTTCTCCGCAGTGGTATCGGGAAGATTCGAAGCGTACTTACGCGAATCGTTCAGCCTGTACCACCCATCTGACTCCTCGGAAAATTCTCCATCCGCCATCCCGATTCGAGCCGAAGGCGACGAAGGGACAGGAGACGATCCCAGCAGAGATTCCGTCGGGTTATAGCTCCCGATCGGCACGTGGTCGTTACCCTGGCGCCGCAAACCGGTCTCCGGGACAGGCACAGCGGGAGTACGGTCGGAAGGGTGACGTGGCAGGGGAATCATGACCGGGGAGAGGGAATTGCCGGCGGGGGACTCGGCGAGAGGCGGTGAACTCGAGCCGGGCGGATTGTTCTGGGCTCGGGCCGGTAGGGGGTTGGCGCCGGGGGCGAAGAACCCGACATGGCGGACCTTAGGGTCGATGACGGCGCGTGAGGCGCGACGCGCGTCCATGGCAGTAAGGTAGTCAATCGGTAGGAGTTTGGCAGTGAAGAAGTTCGAATCAATTGATTAGTGTGGTGGTGAGAACAAGGGTTTAAGGCCATAAAGCAGGATCAAAATGGAAGAAAAAATGAGGTTTAGGGTTCCATATTCGTGAGGGTTTTGGGAAGTTGCGTAGTGAGAAAGGAGGTTGAACTTTGAACCTTTATCAAATTTCTATGATCGAGCCTTTTCTTCTTCTTCTGTTTTTTCTCAAGTTTTTGGGTGCGGGAATGTTTACGTCACCTGAAGAGTACTCTTGATGGGTTTACGGTTGGATGTGATTGGACAATCAATTTCAACTTTCACTTATTTTCTTAGATTTTTTTTTATTAATTTTTATGAGATTTCTTCCGATAAAAATTATTGAGTCGCACTATAACCACCGCTCCCAGAGGCACCGTTAGTAGTTTTTGAGATTTTATTTTTGTATTTTTTCATATGTATTTTTTTTACACATTTAAATATTGTTTTAAAATTAAAAAAATTCATAATATTATTAAAAACTAAATTATTAAGTAAATAAAAAATAAAAAAATCACAGCGGTTAAACAACCGGTAGAAATCATTGATAAGAGTAATATTATTCAAAATGATGTGGCGCCCTCGACTCCCACGTGTTATTTTTGTGGAGTTCGTGACACCGGGATGATAACCACACGGATCACGCACCCCAAAGACCAGTGCTCAAAGTATGTGCAACATACATTAAATGTACAGTAATTTTCGCAGCGGTGAAAATAAAATGGTCTTTCTTTATTAAGTACCAGAATTGTTCATAAAACAGTAAAATAACTTTACAAATATTTTACAGTCTTTCGTCAGATAATTTAAAGAAAGCAAATAACATAAGGGAAACAAGTCTCAAAACGCTGAATAACATAACAGCGACTTAAGCTTTTGGCAGAGTCGGTCCTTCAGGTTCATACTCGAGCTCTGCATCAAACTCTACGGCACCATAAAACGGAACCGTAGGGTAAACACCACTATGAGATTATGACATCTCAACAAGTAATTAACCAAAATAACATCCAAGAGATTTAAAACACATTTATACAAACACGTGTTCCCATGCAGACAAAATAACAACTTACATTCCTTTCCCAAAAATATCATTTTTATTCTTTCACCCAAAAATCCCATTTTTTATCCCAATCATATTTATTATGAATTTACGCATGCACCACGGTCTCTCCTATGGACAGTCCGCACATACTGGCTCTCTTCGTCACATCACGGGTAACGTCCGTGCATGAGACTTCGTAACGAGCGATGCTCAGTTCCGCGCCCAGCACGTACATGGCCAAACATCCTCTAACCTCGCCAGCCAAAGGTCACGGAATCGGTACGAGAGCGTTACCGTCTCGTCCGTTCCCGTCGTCGCCCTGCGACAACTCAGAGGATGTCACGTCAGTCTGTTACCCTCCCGAGTGACCAGAGGAGTTCCACAGAGATAATGTCCCATCTCGGCTTGGGGTCGTGAAACACACGCACCCACGCAACAGTTTCAATATCCAACAGACTTCGTGACATTACCGCAAAATTTAACAAAACGATAATTTATGCTTTTCAACAGTTTATTAGAATACGCATTTAAATAATTCATTTTACAAATTCTCAATAAACGCCGAAACACAATTTCACAAATACACGCATAGTCCCATCAGCCAATCCGGCCCAAGGCCCAATTACATTTAAAATCTCAACAACTTCGACGGCCTAAGGCTCATTTTTCCACAATACCATTTAAAGCCCAACACTTCAACAAATACAATATATTTTCAACAAACCAACAATGTACAATTAAACAACAGTTTATAAAGCCAATAAATACAACAATTTATTTATAAAATTGAGAAATTACAAATAATATTAATAAAATAGAAAATTACATACACACGATGAAATTGATAAAATCTGGAAGATCACATGAAAAGAAGTGCTGCCAACAGTGGCGACGGCGTCTCACGGCTGAACACTGACAAACCGTTCTCTCAACTCACGGGTTGTAACAAAACCAGATGGAAACTCAACAAACAACCCAACAATAATACAAGATTTTGAAAGCACAAAGAGCTCAACAAAATCACAACACCTCACGGATTTACAAACAAAATACACAGAAATAATTAACCCAGAAATGAAAGAGTTCAAGAGAAAGTTGCTCTCGGATCACACCAAAATTTTCGATTGATTTATCCAAAACAAAACCAAACACACTCGAACGGAGATCCCCAAACCATGAGAAGCCGTGGTCTACTTATAGGCCAAATGCGGCGGTTCGAATGGCGTGCGTGTCGCACGGTGGAGGAAGGAAATAACGGCAGCATGCCGTGGAGAAAAAGAAGTCCTCTCGCGGACGCGTGGCACGGCGGCACTCACGGAAGCCATGCCCATCGCCACCGAGGAGCTTGCAGAAGAGCAAGTGACCGTGCGATGCCACGGGTTGACAGCAAACCCTTGGGGTGCATGCCGAACGACACGAGAGAGTGAGACGTAGGTGGAGGTGGCTCTCGGCTGGGATCTACTTTCGACAGCAGCTGCGTGGAGACCGGTGGGAGAAGCAGAAGTGAAGAAAAAAGGAGGAAGAAGAATCGGGAAGGAGAAGTAGCAGAGTGCAGCGCAAGAAGGAAATAAGATGGAGCCCTAGCTCCATCAAAACGACGCCGTTCCATTAGTAGGGACTGGGTTTTCACGGGCCGCATGGCTGGGCCGTGTTCCGCACAAGGCCTGCCCCCCCCTATGGGCTGGGCTGGATCTTGGGTCACCAAAATACACACACACACCCACGGCCCACAGAGAAAAACACATACACACAGCCCAAATAATAAAACAAGCAAATAATAAGCCCAAAAATAAACACAAGTCCAAAAATAAAAAACAATACAAATAATCAAAATAACATACTCTAAAAATAAATTTGAAATAAAATACCAAAACAAATAACATATTTAATTAACACATTAAAATAACAAAATAACACCTCAAAATAATAAGGATTAAAAATTCAAGTGAAACTAGAGATCTCACAAATGATTTGGGCAGATTTAAGACATACAAATTTCTTGCAATTATTTTAATAAAAAAATAAATCTTATTATAAAAAAATTATAAAGGTTTATACAAAATTAAATTATCTTATATAATCTCATATAATTATTATAATTTTTTTAAATTTTCACATAATAAATAATTCACTTTTTCAAATTTTAAAATAAAAATAATATTATAACAAAATTTTATTCAATTTTTAATAAAATATCTCATCTCATTTGAATTGTATAACTAAACGAAAAGCAAAAATATATCTTAGGATAGAATCTATTGTTCTTTGAAAAGACAGTACCAAACTTGCATGTTAAAAATTTATATCTAACATTATTGAATAAGAAGTTTTTGTTATTAAAATAAGAAAAATAATTTACACATTATATTTTTTATAACATTTTATATAATTATGTTTTAAATTATAGATATTTTTATAAAATACTTTATAAAAATAATATCATTTTATAAAAATATCTTAATTTTATAATATTATTATACAATATATTATAGAATATAAATCATTACTCTTAAAATAATTATCATGTCCTGCGGTTGATATGACTTTATGATTTTACCTTTTTTGTTTTAAATTGTGCAATAGTTATGTACTTCACACTTTAAATATTATTTTTTAAGATATGCTAGGTGGACCAATGATTTTTTTGGTGTTATAATGATCGACTTCCAGCTAGTTTACAGCATAGATGATAGAAAATATTCCGTAGAAATATAAGGTATTCTACGAGTTATTCTATTTGTTAACGTTATGTTTCGCACATATTTGAGTCAGGCTTCCACAATTCAGATTTTTTAAAATGAGCCTGCAAAACATAAGAAAGAATGCAATTAAGACGTAGCGACTTTATGGCCAAAGAGTTTCTAATGTCAAAATTAGTAAGTATTATTAGAAGTTTGTAAATAAGTGAAAGAGTCTAGGGATCAGAGAGTTTTCTTGTACCTGGAACTCGCTAATTATATAGTGGGTTGGGGGAGGTGAGAGTCGTCTTTATCTCCAAAGAGTTTGTGTCTCCTTTAATGCTTCTACTGTCAGAACTCTTTAATACGGCGTGACTCTGCGACGGCACCATAAATGTAACATGTAGCTCGGTAATGGCGCCATTAATGCGGCATAGTTTCCTAGTCTTGCGTTTGTCCCTCGTGAGCCCAGAGATTTCCTGCTGCTCTGTGCAAATCTCTGGGCTCTAATTGCGGCCGTGATGGCTGTTCTGTCTTATTGATTACTCGACTCCTTTCCTTGGTAGATGCTTTTCCTGGTTGCCCTTGAGCCGGGTATTGGGATGAGGCCTAGTGGACTTTGTGGGGTGGGAAAAATCCCCTTACACTATTCTCAATCAATGTGTAGAACACATCATCCACATCATTTAGATAAGATTTGATTTATAAAATTTAAATTTTAAAATTCTTCTAAATCAAATTATATCATAAAAATACTTTACTAGGTGTGCTCTACACATAGACTTTTTTTTATATATACAGGAGTGGAGGACTCGAATCTAATTTTCCATTTTGGAGACCATAACTTGTACCATCTGATCCAAATGAATTTGACACTACACATAGAGAAAATAGAATATTTCAATGTTTTATACATAATTTGCTTTTTACTTGATGAAAAGTTTATGGATGGAACCTTAGATTGGCCACTTCAATATGTATTGCGGTCTTTGGCATCGTTTGGTTGTGCAATTCAGATGTGATATTTTGTTAAAAATTGAATAAAATATTATTATAATATAATTTTTTTAATATAATTTTTGTTTTGAAATTTAAAAAAGTTGAATTGTTTATATTTTGTGTGGGAGTTTGAAAAAGTTATAATGATTATATGAGATGAAATGAGAGATGGTTTATTGCTACTGTTAATAATTGATACACGAGAGGTGTTTCGCTCCGTGTATTTCGAAAGGCTTGCATTTTTTCGTGTTTCTATTTTGCCTAGGGTTCGCCTTTCATGGCGGTGCCCTTGGGCTTTAGGCATCATCAGTGCCTGCAGATGGTGGGCATGCAGGTGGTGAAGGAGATATGGGTGGGGGATTTCCTCCGAAATCTTATGCGCAGGTGGTAGCAAGATCAAATTACGCTTAGGGCTTTAAGATTCCTATCCGATTGTCGGTGGAGGTGGATGGAGAAATGGGGTTTATTATCTCAGAGGCAGAGATGAGTAAGGCTGTAGAGGATCTTCGGTTTGCTCTGGTTCTAAAATTCCTTAGACAAAGACCATCGATTGACAGAGTGAGGCTGGCCATTGTGAAAACTCGGGGCTTGTTGGAAATCCCGACAGTGAGTTTTATGGATAACTATCATGTGTTAGTACAGATGGGTAGTGAAAGAGATTTTGTCCATGGCTGGGCGAGGGAAGGTCGAACAATGGATGGTTACAGTTTTCGAATTTTCTGTTGGACCAGAGAGTTTGATTTAAAGGCGGAACTAGATGTGGCTGCTCAATGGGTTTTTCTTCTTGGATTGCCGATGCATCTGTATAGGAAGGACTGTCTCCAGAGTTTGGCTAGTCGATTTGGAAGGTATCTGGCTACAGATCAAGCAACGTTGGCCCGTTCTAGAGCAACTGGTGCACGTATCTGTGTGGAACTTAATTTGTCGGCTGAGTTGGTCCAAGGTTTTCCTATTGTTGTGGCTAACAAGAAGATCTGGCAGCCAGTAAAGTATGAGAAATTGGGTTATTATTGTGAGAAATGTAGGAGGTCAGGGCATACCTCGATGGTTTGTAGGGTGGGACAGCAACGAGGGATTAGAAACAGGGAGGAAAGAGTGGGTCCGGATAGAAATGAGGGCAAGCGAAAAATGTGGCGTGAGAAGCAGAAGGATCCTGTTGTGATTTTGTTAAAGCCACCAGTGGTGGAGGAGTTGCAGGAAGACCAGCCTAGTATACCAAGTCAAATTGAGAAGGGCAAAGAAATTGTTCGGGTGGAGGAGAATAGAGAAGGAAGGCCCATTGACTCAGGTGGGGGGGAATCAGTGTTTAATGGTTTAGTCTGTATTGAAAAGGAATGACCATTGACTCAGGTGGTGGAAAATCAGGGGGGTAAGGATGTGGGTGTTGTAGATGGGGATATGATAGATGGGCGAAAAGAGGTGGTTGGGCAGGGACACGTTGTGGAAAATAGTCCACCACTTGTCTTAAGGCGCTCTCCAATTCTGGATTTCTTGATTCGAGACGATGAGAACAGATTAGCCTGGGAGGTTGGAGGATCTACTAAGGCAATTGATGAGGTTCTGGCTTCAGAAGGAGGGGGGATGGAGTTTATCGTGGAAGAGGAGTATCAGTCTGATCAGAAAGTGGAAGGTTCTTAAAATCAGGCTGTGCAAGAGAAAGGCTATGATTCGGAGAATGGAAAGAAGGCATTGGCTACCAGGTTGAAAAATAAGAGTGGTCAGGTACGTCATTCTCTGCGGGTTTCATCCCTCCCTTCTAAAATGAATTTATGATTGATCACTTGATGATATGGAATGTGCACGGAATTGGCACTTCTAAGCGTCAGTTAAAGAGTTTGGTTTCTAAATTTAAGTGTCCGATTATTGCAATTGCGGAATCGTTTGTGGGGGAAGATAAATTAGCTGACTTGGCAAGGTTTTTGGGATTTACAAATTTATGTTCAAATGCATCAATGGATGATAAATTGTGGCTTCTTTGGCAAGAGGAATTAATGTTGGATATGGTGGATATGACTGATCAGGTTATTACAGTTTTAATCACAAAAGGGAGTATGCAAGTGTTGCTGTCTTTGGTTTATGCCAAATGTAGGTATGTGGAAAGACGTGAGTTGTGGAATTCTTTGAGGAGCACGGCTAGTGTTAACATTCCATGGTTGGTAGCTGGAGATTTTAACATTATTTGTAATGACGGAGAAAGGATAGAGGGAGCGCCTAGACTAGCCATTATGATGAATGAATTTAACGAGTGTCTGGATTCTTGTGGATTAATGGATTTACTAGTTAAGGGCAGATTGATGACTTGGTGTAATGGGCACCAGGGATGTGCTCGTAGCTGGGCTCGATTAGATAGAGTGGTAATGAAGTTTGCTTGTCTGGAAACAGCATCGTCAGTATTTGTGGAGTCCTTGTCCAGGAAGTTGTCAGATCATGCACCATTACTGGTTAAAGGGTCGAGTGGTGTGGGGAGATATGGACCTACGCCTTTTCGATTTCAAAATATGTGGTTGCCACATTCTACTTTCCTAAAGGAAGTGGAGTTGATATGGAAAGAATCTGTAAGGGAGAAGGGTCTTCTGAAGCTAGTGGCCAAATTAAAGAAATTAAATTTTTTTTTTTTTGAAGAATTGGAATAAGATGGTTTTTGGGCATGTGTTGTATTCCATTAAGGAGCTTGAAGAGAGGATTGAGCAAGTTGATTTTCAACTACAGTCGGGTTTTCAGGAAGAGTTAGAGATGGAATTGTTGGTTTTGAAGGCTGAGCTTAATTATTGGGAGCGTAATGAGGAGATTCGTTTATCCCAAATTGCTAAGAAAAAATGGTTAGAGGATGGAGATTAGAATACTAAGTTTTTTCATGTCGTGGCCAATATGAGGAGAAGAAAGTCAATGATAGCTTCCATGACTCTCGCTGATGGTGTTGTTCTCGGATCGCCAAAGGAGGTACACAGTGGGCTGTTACTCATTTTTAAAATTTTTTGAATGGGGTAGGTGCAACTTTACAGACTGATTTAGCTTTGTTAGTTAGGCCCGTTATTTCAGTCCAGGAAAATGAGGGACTTTGCAGACCACCATCTGAAAATGAAGCGAGGGAAGCATTGTGGTCTATATCGAAGAATAGTAATCCGGGGCCCAATGGATTTGGGTTGGCATTTTTTATGCATTGCTGGGATATTGTAAAAAAAGATTTGGTAAAGGCAACAAAAGAGTTTTTCTTGGGAGTTTCTTTGCCGAGATTTTATTCTTCTTTGTTCATAGTGTTGATTCCAAAAGTGCAGAATCTGAAGAGTTTTGATAAGTTCCGGCCAATTAGTTTATGTTCGGTGGCTTACAAGATTTTTTCTAAAATCTTGGTGACAAGGTTGACACAGTTTTTGCCCAGAATAATTTCTCCAGAACAAGGTGCGTTTATTCCAAGTCGTAGCATTTTTGAAAATATTTCTTTGGCTCAGGAAATGATTCAGTCGATCAATAAGAAGCATTGTGGAGGTAATGTTGTGATGAAAATAGACATGGCCAAGGCCTATGACAGAGTCGATTGGGATTTTTTAATCCACGTTCTTAAGGCTTTCGGATTTTCTGATAATTTTTGCAAGCTGGTGGGGATGTGTATTAGAACACCTTGGTTTTTCATAATGATGAATGGAACTTATAAGGATTTTTTTCAACCTTCGAGAGGCCTACGTCAAGGAGACTCATTGTCGCCTTATTTGTTTATTCTTATGGAAGAGATATTATCTCGGCTGTTGCATAAAGGTTTTGCTGAAAATGAGATAGCGAGTTATGTTCATCCCCATGGTGCTCCGCTAATTTCGCATTTGTTATATGCGAATGACTTATTAATTTTTTTTCTAATGGGGAAAAGAAGTCTTTAAGAGGTATCTCAAAAATTCTTGAGACTTATTCTGCTTGGTCTGGGTAGTTGATAAACAGAGAAAAGTCTTCGATAGTTTTTTCAAAAAAATAAGTGCAGCTCGGCGTACGGCTTTATTGAATATGATGGGTTTTGTGGAAGGCAGTCTACCCATGTGGTATTCAGAGGCGCCGATAACTGATGGAAGAGTCAATTCTTGTATACTAAACCCATTGGTGGAGAATGTGAGGAACAAATTGACAGGGTGGAAGGGGAGACTTCTTTCCCAAGGAGGTAAACTGATTCTCTTAAAACATGTCTTGTGTAGTATGCCAACTCATTGGTTAGCTGTTTTGGCTGTGCCAAAGATTTTGCTGGGAAAGCTGAATTCTATTTTATCGGGTTTCTTTTGGGGGGATTCTAAGAGACAATGGCGCTCATGGGCATCCATGTGTAGGCCTACAGTGGAGGGAGGAATTGGTGTTAGAAGTTATGATGATATCCAGAAATCTTTGCACATGAAATTAGCTTGGAGAATTTTGTCTATAGAGAATTTATGGACAAAGTTTTTTAAGGCAAGATATTTTAGAGGAGACTAGTGTATAGGTGTTGTGAGCAGGAGTACAGATTCTAGGTTGTGGAAGTTCATTTCCAAAGTATTACCGGAAGTATTGGAAAATTTGATCATTAAGGTTAGAGCAGGAAATATTTCCTTTTGGTTTGATAAATAGTTGTCGAATGGTCCTTTGGTTGTTTCTGTTGATGCTGTGTTAACTCCAAAACTATTACTTAAAGAGGTTTGGGTGGATAATAATTGGGATGTGCAGCTGCTGGAAAATTTAGTAGGTCAAGATATGGCTGATGAAATAAGGGCCTCTATCCCTGCTTGACGTCGAGGTGAAGACATTCGGGTTTGGAAGCCAGCCATTGATGGTCTTTTTTCTACGGCTTCAGCATGGGAATTGATTATATTGAAAGGGCCGAAACTAGAAGGAATGGAATGGGTTTGGCATACTCTTCTCCCGAAAAAAGCTTCAGTTTTCATGTGGAAAGCAAAATTTAATTGTTTGCCTGTAGATGCGCGGATTTAAGAAGTTGGTGTTCCTTTTGTATCAAGATGTAGTTGCTATCAGATGGGTGCAATTGAAGATAGGGAACATGTTTTGAACACAGGTGATATGGCTAATCTTTTATGGAAGAAGGCATCCCTTGAGTTGGGGGTAAACTATTTACATTTATTAAACTGGTGGTAGCGGGTCATTTTTTAGTTTAGATGTGCAAGAAAATCTAGCCAGAATGGGGTCATAATAGGTTTGTTACCTATTTTGATCTCATGGAAACTTTGGAGATGGAGATGTTTGGCTAGGATGGAAGGGGAAAAAGAATCAATTGAGAGTGTGTAGATATCCATCAAAAAGTGCTTGAGTTTAATTTTTGGAAAACTGAAAAGGGTGGGCTCGGCATCAAGACTAGATGGGGAGATTCTGAAGGAACTTGGCATTCCTATAATCCATGGCAGTAGGCAGTGCCCAAAAGTAATTTTTTGGAGTAAACCAAGAGCTGGATGGGTTAAATTGAATGTTGATGGTGCTTGTAGGGGTAATCCGGGGACTTGTGGAGGTGGGGGGGGGGGGTTCGTAATGATCAAGGGAATTTAATTGCCGCTTTTGCAATAAAATTTCCCTATGGAACCAACAATGAAGCAGAGCTTCGTGCGTTAATCCAAGGTTTGCATATTTGTAGGGAGTTTGGTTTACAAAAGGTGCATATAGAATGTGACTCTCTGTTAGTAGTGCAATGGTTGGAAAAATATTTTTGTACAATGTGGTATTTATGAGACTATTGGAAGGACTTCATGGAAGTTATACAGTTTTTTGAATACAAGGTAACTCATCAGTTTCGTGAAGGAAATAAAATGGCAGATTTTTTGGCAAGATTGGGGGTGGAGGGTATCAATTGGACATATAGGAATTCAAATGAATTGCCTCGTCCAATGAGGGGATTGCTGAGATTGGACTACTTGGGGCTTCCGAGCATTAGAGAATAATTGGAGAGTTTTTCCGTTTGCTTACTTCCGTCAACTGATTGGTTTACGTGAGATAGGCTTGTTTTTTATTTTAGGTTGGTTGTTGCCGCTGGCAAATTGTATATGAGTTATTGCTTGGTTTTTGTTTAATTGTTTATTGGGATGGTTTTGGTTTGTTTTGAAGGTATTTCTCCGCCTTAAATGAGAGTTTTTTTAATAAATTTTGGGGAGAGGCCACTCTTGGACATGTGGCCTCAACTAGTCTTAAAAAAAAAATGAGATAAGATGGTTTAGTTTTGTGTAACCAAAGTAGCCCTTAGTAAAAGAATTAATTTTAAAACAGAATGCAGTATAAAAGTTATTTTACATCTTCGAATAAAAAATTGTTATATCAGTAGTTTTATAAGTGAATAAATTCACTCCCACATAATTAAATATAAATTTAAGATAAATTATATTTGCAGTATTAAAATGTGCAAGTTCCAAGCATTCATTCTGATAAAAATTGGTAAATTTGATATTTACATGAAAAAGTTATTTTTTTAATGATAGATCCCATTTTTTAAAGCGAGTGCATGCGATTTGCACATCTTATTATTGTATCTATCATTACTCATTTATAAAAAGAAATGAAAAAGAGAAAGGGTTCAAACCGGTCGAGGTGTTGTTTCCTATTTTACACCCTCCAATAACATTTTAACACGAAGAGACTCTATGTGACTTGTGGTGTGTGTTGAGAAAAGTTTTAGGAAAAAACACAAAGCCAATCAGGTGGATTATTTGAATTTGCCATATAGAAAGTGCAGGAAAGACACATATGCACCTGCACGCGGACCATTCTTCTTTCCCTTCCTCTCTCCCCTTCCTTCCTTCCCCCTTCAGATCTTCCATTTTCCTTCCCTTCCTTCCCCCTCCCTCCCTCCCTCCCTCCCACAAATTCTTCAAGCGAGTCCTTGTAACACCCGGGCTCAGCCCGAGTCTGCTTTATAAATATTTTTGGGCTTGTGTATATGAAAAACCCATTTGAGATTTAAACGAATAATTTCAGAGCAGGTTACGGGCCCAAAATTTATTTTTGTAGAGTATGAATTTCATTGGGCTCAATGATTGGACGAGGCCCAATTAAGAATTCGCTCGCAGACCAAGGGGCTAGAATAATTAGAACTTGGCCCAATAAATTTTTTTCTAAACGTTGAAGATATTGTTGGACGAGAGATTTATTTTGGACATGAGAATCATGGCCCAAGTTATTTATCAAGTCCAAGCTCATTAATGTGTCCAATTTCAAGACACTAGAGTCACAATTTTAGAGTCCCGTTCGTGATAAAAAATTTCCTTAAACCATTGTCTTATATATATATATATATATATATATATATATATATATATTGACCCATGGACGTAAATCACGCCGCACCTTCTTCGTAAATTTTCATTAAGCATGACGAAGTCACCACAACACTCAACATGCACGTCCCCATGTGTCCAAGAAGCAAGCATGGCAGCAAGCTTTCCACCACTTGGATTTTTCTTTTGGTGAAACAAATATTTCACATCGTTACTCAACTTAAATGAAAATTGACTACCACCTTAAATTTTTCTCCATAAACCGCAGCAACCCACGCACCGCCTTAAGTTAACCTCACCAAAGCCGAGCCCTTCACGTACGTCCAGCACCTGTCTCCTCCGCATGCAATCACCTCTCTAGGTGAGTTTCAGATTTTTCCATTGCCGCTAACCATCGCCACGCAAAACCGTGATCTCCCTGCCAAGCTCCTCCACAAAATCTTTTGCATCGTACCCCACTACTCAGCCACCATAGCACTACACTGTACCACCACCCAATGTGTCGAGACCTCCCTCGCATAACAGAAACCGCTGGATCACTGCTTTAAACCTCCACCTTACACCACCGTCGCCCAAGCTACCACTACACATTTGAAAGGCCTATGTTTTTACTTCTTAAAACAGAGGAATTTTTGTCTCCATCGAGTACCACAAACCAACCATTCCACTATGCCAGCTCCCACCTCCACATCGCCACCGTACTGCACGGCCGTTGAGACCCTTTTCAATGATGAGGAATTTGTGTTGGTTGTAATCGAGTAGAAGAAATAAGCAAGCTCACAAAGGAAGAACAATATAAAAATGACAAAGTGGATGTTTGATAAAAATTCTGAGAAAGAATTGTGTAATCACAATGGGTTAGTTCGAGGCAACCCTTCCTCCAAATTCAAACTAGAATTCTAGCACATTCAAGATGATATCCCCTTCTTACCTTTTCCCTCATATACACAGCACTTTTTTCACATTCTGTTGCATAACAAACTCTAACTTTGCTATACAAACCACACAGACTCAATACTGAAATAACAGTAATCAAAACACATCGTTCGGATATTTCACCAAAATGCAACGCCTGATCATTAGGCTTTGTTTGGATCCTTAACTCCTCTCAACTCATCTCAAATCATCATTACAACTTTTTTAAATTTCAACACAAAATATAATAAACAATTCAACTTTTTCAAATTCTAAAATAATAATAATATTAAAAAATAATATTCTAACAATATTTTATCATCTCAACTCAACTCAACTCAACTCACTTTAACATCCAAACACAACCTAAGACACACTACGACCCTCTTCCAAGCTTTAATGGAACGCTGCACTTCATTCAACTCCTGCACGACGCCGTTCCGAATTCTAACACTTCTTCACTTCACTTCTCAACTGAAATCCTGAGTCTCACTTAAGTTCTGTCTTACTTCCCCAAATATCTCCTAGGGTTCCCAACAACGCCCGCCGGTTCAAGCCACTACTCTCTCTCCTCTCGGTAACACCTCTTTCCTCATGACGTGATCACTCTCTCTCTACATTCTCTTTCTCTTTCTCAGTGTGCTGTCGTCAGGTCAGCCACCACTTTGCCGCTCGCTACCCTTCTCTCTCTCTCTCAATAAAAATATTTTCTCCCGATGCCATTCTCTGGTTTTTCTTGTTCTCTAGAAACAAGTAGATGCGGTGATAACCTTTGGTTAGCTTTAGGGCAGGTTTGGGGGTGAGATGAGAATTTTGTGTTTTGTTTTGAAGTTTAAAATATTATGTTTCAATGTTATTATTGTTTTGAGATTTGAAAAATGTGTATTGAGATTTGAAAATATTGAATTGTTTATTATATTTTGTATGAGGATTTGAAAAATATGTAATGATGAGATGAAATGAGATGAGAATTTTGTATTTTGTCTTGTGCCCCAAACCTGCCCTTAGTCTTGATCTTGGAAGTATTTTACGGAAATGCCATCCAGTCCTTTAGTTATTGTTTACTCGTAGAGTTTTTCTACAGACAACCGCCATTTTCAAACAGGACGTAACCGGGGTGGACGTGGCACGACTTATGTAGGAAAATACAAAATAAAAAAACAAAAGAAAACAAAAATAGGCACAGATTATGTAAGGAAAAAATAAAAAAAATAAAAAAGAGGCGAGAAGCAGACAAAAAACACAGAAAACTTATCGGCGAGCACAACAGATGAAATGCCTCCTAATAGAATTTCTCCTACAAAAACAAACTCATTTTTTAGATTTCATGTTGACAAGTTTCTCCTAAATCCATTTCCACGATTTTTCCCAAATGGGTTTTGTTGATGAAATGGCTCCATCCTGCGATGTATTTTCTTTACGTCCATTGACAAGAACTTTTCTGGTGGGTTAAGAACACGAAAGAAAATATGAGAAAGACAAGGATTGAGGAATAAGGAAATAAAGGGGTTGTTGGTCTGAATCTAAAGAGATCCATACGTCTAAAGCTAAGAACCTCATTTCTTTTGTTTCTGCCATCAGAATCTTCTTGGGTTTCCAAAAGGTCTCCAGGATTATAAACTAGACAGATGGAGAGGACGAGCAAGTATTGTTCTTGAAATTGGAGAGGGAGTCGGCGGGTTCATAAAAACATAGGTGAAGAGGCAGAATGGAGATGGAGAGCCAGAGAGGGAGAGGAGATGAAGATGAAAAACTATACGAAAGAGAGGGAGGGATATCATTGAAAACACACCGTTTTTCCTCAAAAAAATCAACTGAAACACAGTCGTTTCATTAATGACATGGCCACCACATCAGCGATTGCACGCCGGTTGTCCAAAGGCCGATTGCATCCAGCGTTTCTCTTACTTGTAAAGCAGTTCATACCATTTAAGCATTTTTACATTTTTTTGCCCTTCCAATTATAAAACTACCAATTATTTTTAGGAATATTTCAGTGGACTTGATATTTTTTTTACTATTGATGGGCCTAGGTCTCATTGTATTTAAATGTACTTCGGCTCATTTTTAATTTAGTCTTAAAAGTGGTTTAACAGAAAATAATTACGGTTTATAATTATATTATTTAGTATTAATTTTTATAGTTAGATTCCGATAATAAATAAGTTAAAGCTTAATTAATCAGAGATTCTTTTTATTATTTAAGTGAATATCGAGATATTTGAGAATTTATGATATTTTAAGATTTCGAGAAATTTAGATTTTTTTTTAAGAGGTTACTTAGCGTTTCAGGTTTAAGTATTGAAAAAGGTGTAAATTCTGATATTTATGGAAATTACGTAGTAATTTTATAGGTGATAAGCAACTTTTGTTCAACTTTGTTGAGGGCTTATATTGTTAAGTTCGTATTTTAGGATACTTATGAAATTAACGGAATATAAATTAAGTGGATATTGATGGATTTGGGAAATGATGGTATTTTAGAATTATGAGAATTTTTGGGTATTGAGAAATTAAAATAGGTTAATTTTTAACATTTCAAGTTTAAATATCGAGATACGTCTTTGATTGGAAATTTACAATAATTTTATGACTATTTTATAGGTGACGATTTTTAGTTGTTCGGCATTGTTAAGGAAAATTTCTAAAAAACTAAGAAGTTCAGGTAAGCGGGATTCATATGCTAGACTTTCCATAAAATACAATGATCTGAGATCAATTTTAGAAAATATGCATGTTTTGTTATGAAAAGAATCTTTGAAACGATCTCAGTTATTTGTTTTGCATTACTCATGAAATGTTGTATAATAATAAAGTATTTTATGGCATGACTGGTGAAGGCATGAGCTTATTTTGACATTTTGTTTCTGAACTATGCAAAAGAGAGCGTATATGAAATTTTATGCATAAATTATGTTTTTGTGATCTGATTCTACTCTGATCTGAAAATGTTTTGCACTCTGATTTGATGTGATATGATTTCGTACTCTGATATAATGGGATATGATTTTTGAAACCTCTGACATGACATTCTGTTTTTGTTTCTGCTCTGTTCTGACCTTATCACGAGTGTAAAACTTTGGCCTCTGTTCTGGTTGGTACCAACTTTTCTGTTTTGATGCACCCACTTTAGAAACAAAATGGTTTTCTACGTGATCTTTCCTGTGTGCACACTCAGGACTCCGAGAATAATAAGAGGAAGATTCACATTTTGTTTCTGCTCGGTTGGCCATCGGGGTTTGCACAACCCTACCATGGGGGTTAGACATTGAATTATGTTCTGATATGATGTTTCAGTTATACTACGTCAATGGAAATTTTGAATAAGAATATTTCTGAACTTTTGCTCTGATATTTTTTATAACATGTTATTATTCTCTATTCCTAAAATAAAAATATTTTGTTTTGCGTTCTGAACTCAGTAAATGCTCATGTTTATATACTAGTATATGTTCTCCACTAACTGAATTGTTGATAACTCATCCCTTATCTCCACAATTATTTTTCAGATAATTTTGATGCATAACTGGAAGTCAGGAATAAGGAGTACTAGCAAGTTTTGATGATCGTAGAAGATTAGTGCCTTAGGGTACAAGGACTATTTGGAGATTTTTTTTATAGTGTTGATATTTTATATTGCTTTGGTATTTTGAGTCATGGAGATTTGAGTTTTTGTAGAAACTTTTATGTATGTTATTAAGGTACTTCTTTTATGACCTTATAGAGAAATATAGATATTTGTGTTGAACAAATAAGTTAATATTTCATGGAGACTCTGTGTTATTTTAAATGTGTTATTGTAGATGATTTTAGATGACAAGATCCAACTCTTCAGACCCACGGGGACGAGGTGTTCAGTCCTCACCCCTCTAACTTCACCGATTGCATTGTCTTTTCCCTTCCCCACCCCCTCCCTCGCACGCAGCATCGATTGTAATGAAGATCTTCTCAATGTCTTGGGTAAATTTTTTTTTTTTTCACATGCTATTTTCTTTTAGATTTTAGAGTTTGATTTATGGGTTAGCAGTCGTGGGTTTAATTTATGATTTAGCAATTTATGGGCTAGCAATCGTTTGATTTTCTCATTTTCATAGGTTTCCTGGTCTTTTGGGTTTTCTGGTTTGATTTTCTCATCTCCACCCAAGGCGACCTTGCCTCCACCAACAAGAATTTGTCCTACAAGCTTCTTTCTCCATTGCAATTTCGTACGTACTGATTAATGAGATGATGAATACAAACATGTTCCTTTCTCTTCTTAATTTACTGGTGATTTAGTTACTAAACTGTCATACAACATGATCAAATTGGATCCACACAAAGATTTGGTCCTATATTATGGAAGAATATCATTTTCCCAAAGAGAGATGTGGGTCTCTCTCTCTCTCAAAATTGTAACTTAGAAATGGTTGTTTGTAAAAATAAGTAAAACACCGTAACATGACCAAAAAACCTCGAGGGGCATAGCACCCACAAGAGAATTAAGAAAATGGCCTCAACAATATCTATGCTGATATAAGTATCCAAAACTACTAAACGATAAATAAATAATCTCTGAACAAATGAGTATATCTCCATGGCCATAAAGATCTCACCAAAGCCACAACATGAGAAAGCACAGATCATTATGCATGTAACTTTTTTTTTAGGGGAGAGCAACTGAGTGAGGAATGGGGGCTTCCATGCAGACGTTCGAATGAGAGATTAAGGGGAGAAAGGCTTGAGCCTGCTCAACGAGGGGTGGGAGGAGGAGGAGAGAGAGGGAGAATAGAGATCGGGTTAGGGAAGGAGATCATGAAATTAATGCAGATTCACTGCATGCAATTCTATTCTTATTTTTGTTAGAATCCTCGTGTGTCTTGTGATTATTGATAGGTATAAAATAACAAAAGTCACCTAACTAGGTAGCTGCTAACCTCTATCAATTACAAAAAAAAAAAAAAAAAAAAAAAAAACCAAAGAGGAAATTGAAAAGAATAGTTGGTTGGCATCGAAGTTAACAGTGAGGAGCCGAGGGAGGGAGGGATCCTCGATCTGTCCCGGTAGTGTTCAAGGGCTTCGGGACAATGAGCATATGGGAGGAAGGGCTTTGGGACGTGAACCTTCTTCATGGGTTGTACCTTTGGCATTTATAGAAAGAAAAATATTACTTTGCCCATTTTATTTGCCTCCTCATTTTGACATCTTATATATTTTAATTTTTTTCTTTACTTATTAGTTAAGAAAGTGATTATTAGTATATTGATAGTTTTTTAAATATTTTTTAAAATGATAAAAAATATGAATAAAAAATTAAAAAAATAAAAAAAATTTTTTGAACTAACAATAAGATGGAGCGGTACACTCTGAGCGGCAGAATAGCACCGCTCTTCTACCATATTTCATTTTATTTGATATCGATTCCATCAAATCACAAAGAATCTTCTAAATAATTCAATGAAGAACAACAAAGAAATATAAACTTTACATTTATTGCTGTCAAGAGAGTCCTAATTAACAGGATTGTTACATCCCATCCACTACTACTACTAAGGAGTATGATTTTTTTTTTTTTTCCTCAGATACTAAGGAGTATGATTATTGGCATATATGCATAGAGTTGTGAAATTCAAATATTCAAACTGTAATTTGCAAAATATCCTATAATTGTATCTAACATTATTCTATAAAATTATAGTCATTAAAACATATAAAAATAAAATACTTATTTACAAAATCTATAGTATCTAACAAATTTTTTTCTTTTTTAGTATTATACTATCGAGTAATGCTACATATAGTCGTGGAGTGTGCAAGACAGCGCAATCATTTTAAAAAATAGTGAGGTCTACTATTTTAAAATTAATTTTTTTATGTAAGTCTCATATTTACTCTTATTTTTTTTCAAATGATTGTGTAGTGTTTGCATGCACACTTCACAACTGCAAATATCATTTTTCTATTCTATCTCCCACACTAGAGATTAAAAAAACAAAGAAAATACAATATCATACTACATTCTTTCTTTTTCATGAATATATAAAATATCACACACGTTTGTATGATCATTGACTTAAAATATCTTGAAAATCAGCCTCATGGACCACCAACATTAATGTGATTGAGATACATTCCTTCCCTATGGAATTTGGATTTATCTTGCTTGTAATGGCGTCCCTTCCCCCTTAGCATGGATATTTGACATACAACTATAATCATCACATTGTTCTTAAATTATAATAAAAAAAAATCTGTTTACAAATCAATGCCACCGACATGTTATTAATTTGGAAGTTTTTCATATTAACTGATATAAAAAAAATAATTAATATTTTAACTTTTATACAACTATAATGGATTTCACAACAAATGATTTTTTTTATACACCAACTTATTTGATCCAATAAAAAAAGAGAAATACTACGAACACAAAAAAAATCACAAAAGTAAACTCACAATCTGATATGATTTTATATGATCATATGTTAGATCTATTTTATAACAAAAATAGTTTTATAATTTAAAGCATCACGTCAAAATATGTCGATTTATGAGTTATTTTTTAACATTTCTCATAACCAAATTATCATACTATTTTGCATCCAAAATGCAATATAAAATACAAGTCCCTTTCAATTCCTTTGGCTTTATACAAATGTCCCTGAACTTTCTTCTTTGTCTGCTTTCATTGTGAAAGGTCGTTATGGTGCAGATTTTCTATCATGTTCTTCCAATGGCAATTAAATATCAGTGTCCGGATAAAAGAACAGCCACTACTTGGTGATGAGCTACTGAACTGTGCGATACATACATTTGATAAGAAGATTGTGATGGTGAAAACACAGAAGTGATGAATTTTTCTTGGGACATTTCCCAGTTGGGAATTAAGCTGTTCTGACCTGTACTGAACAACTACTATATGATAATCAGAGTAAGCTGCCTTGTTGTAGCTTCAGTTGCTGCCTTTTCATTTTCACAGAGAAACGTAGGATCTTCCTGGAAGCAGAACACTGTAATTAGACTGTCAGGTGCTTCTAAAGTTCTGTTTGTCAACTGTGAAACTCACTTTTACAGTTTCACTTGTGCTTTTGTACTATTAATATCAGTTTCACAAATAGTGGCTCATTTTGGTGGTGCTTTCATGAACCCAGATACCCATGAATCAGATCTCCAGCAGCAACAGATCCAAGAGAAGGAGGAAGAAAATCTCACAAACCCGATGCTTTTAGTACTCTCTCTCTCTCAAACATGCGCGCGCGCGCGCACACGTAATATGTTAAAAGTTCTCAAAGAATTTTTAGAAACTTACAATTTTTGCATATTGCAGGATGAAGAAGAGGAAGAGAGTACAATGACCAAAACTAGAGGGCAACGAAACTTGAAACCAAGTTTATCTGGGAAAAAAGGGTCTGAAGAATTTGAGTTTTTGATACATGACAAGGAATTGAGCAATGGGACTGAGATGGGGCTTGTACAGAGTTTGGTGAAGGAAGTGGAGCAGAGGAACGTGACCATTGAAGGGAAACTGCTTGAATTGTATGGTCTGAAAGAACAGCAATTATCCATTGAGCATTTGCGAAGGCAATTAGAGGACAAAACCACCGAGATTGATATGCTTAAGATCACCATTAAATCATTGCAGGTTGAGAGAAAGAAGCTTCATGAACAAATCAGAGAGGGTTTCATAGTAGAGAAGCAACTTGAAATGGCAAAGAAGATGTTAAAGGGAATGCAAGAGAAGATAGAAGCCAAAGGAAGCCAGGTAATGGGGCGATTGATGGTGCTCCAACAACAAGTTTCCAACTTTAAGAATGATGATATCTCGTTTAGAGATACCATGGTTGAGAAAAAGCTCGAATCTGTTGAAAATGTTGGGCTGGAAGTTGCAGAAATGAAGAGGATGAACAAAGAGCTTGAGTTAGAAAAGAGGGAATTGGCAATTAAGTTGATTGTTGCTAAAGCCAGAATCGCAGCTCTTTCCAACATGACAGAGGTATAAAAAAAACTTAATTTCTTAGCAAGTAAAAAATAGCAAATAATTTTCTAATCATTTAATACTACAGCAGGGAATGATGAAGAGATAATAGTTAAACAGAACGATGAATACGACTCAATGCATCAATGTTTAAGTTTGTAAGTTTGTTAGTGCCACTTAAATTATTTGAATTTCAATAAATTATTAGAATTATATATTCTTTGTATGTTGTTCATAATGAAAGGTGCTGCTTAACCTCTATCTCGACTCAAATTATAGAACAAATGAATACAGTGAATTATGCTTGATTATCAACCAAACATTGCTCCCCACGTTAATATGGATTGCTAAAATGCCATGCATCCCAGAAGATTTGAAATCGCTCAAGCTTTGGGAAATCTCCATAGAAATACTAAATGCTTTTTCACTGTGATGTTGCAGGATAAAATTATGGCCAAGGCCAAAGAGGAATTAAGTAGTTTAAAACATGCCAATGAAGAACTTCAGGATCAAGTTGAAAGATTACAGAAGAACAGATTCAACATGGTCGAAGAACTTGTGTACCAACGCTGGATCCACACATGCTTAAGGTTTGAAATCCAAAATCATCAAAACCAATCAATGAAGACCTTGAAATGTGATTCGAGCAAGGTTTCAAGCCAAAAATCTCATGAGAAAACTAAGCCATTAATGTCAGATCCCAGATTTGACAGCAATTCCTCCGACACCTCTGCTGAGAGTTACGAAATTTACAGCAGTACTACATATGATAGCTCATCAAGTAGCCAAAGAAGCAGTGCTAAGAGACTTGGTGTAATTTCGAGCATGAAGAGGCGGGGGAGAAGCAAGGATGATCGGCCCTCTAGAGGGGATTCTTTGAGCAGGAGTGGCCTAATTCGCAGATTTTTCATGTCAATGGTTCCATCAAAGCAACCAATGCTAAGGAAAACAGGTGACGGTTCAGTCATCACCTTATCCAAGAAACTAGAATTGCAAGACTCCAACAAATCTGTGAAAACACCGACTTTTCCACGCATAAGGCGAGTTTCATTTAATGATTCTGTTAAATCAATGGAGTATTCAACATATCTAGACATGCCAAAGTCAAATGAAGAGATGCCGGATGGAAAGAAAAACTATGTTTTGAGGAGTAAATTTGAGGGTGAGAAACATGAATCTTCATCTGCAACATTAGCAACTATGATGGATGACCATTCAAGCAGTCCAGCTGGGGAATGCATTAAGAATAGCATCAATACACATGAAGGAAACAGGACTGAAATTGCTCATGGAGACGAGCTGCTGCATTCAAGAATGTTCAAAGTGAATCTTCCTAGTGATAACCGGGTTAAGACCCATCTGCTGCATCTTGTAGCTGCTCTCCTCTTTGTCTTCATGTTGCTTGTTTATTTCTTACATCTTTCTGCAAGGATTTACTAAGCTTAAACTTTTTTATGTTCAATTGAATTTCATAGATTCATATAATAGAATTTTTGCACCTTACGTATTTTTAAAGTTGGGTACATGTAGTGTAATAAGGAGTAGGGGTGGGCTCCGACTCCGACGGAGTCGGAGTTGGCATTTCCGACCTCCGACTCCGACAAAAGTCGGAGTCGAATTTTCCCTCCGACTCCGACTCCGACCGTAGTCGGAGTCCGATTCCGATCGGAGGTCGGAGCCCCGAACTCCGATCGGAACTCCGATCGGAGGTCGGAGCCCCGAACTCCGATCGGAACTCCGAACGGAGGTCGGAGGCCCGAACTCCGATCGGAACTCCGATTGGAGTTCGGAGCTCCGACCTCCGAATAAAATTTCCGAACTCCGAACAAAATTTTGTTCTTTTTTTTATTATTATTTAAATTTTATTGTTCAATTTCGTTTCAGATAGTGAGCAATATATATATATTTTTTAAAAGTGAAACGATCTACAAATATTTGGTTTATTCAAGAGTTCTCAATAATTTAAATATTCGTTCTGATTTTGTTACTGAATTTTGATTATATCTTTAATTTGTTTTATGTCCGCCTGAAATTTAGCATTAAAAGTGCTCATGACTCATGAGTTGAAAATTACATAAATTTAAAATTTTATAAAAAAGAATGATGGTACGAATTTCTATAATTCGATTAATTTCAGTTGGATAATAAATTCTAAACGTTTGAGAGAGGATGAATAAGTACTAATAGAAATTATAGAATAAAGAATACTTATCTCACGTCTTTGCTCGGGATATAACTACATAAATATAACTATATAAATAGTTTAAAAAGTAAATAACATGTATGATGTAGCCATAAGTTATAACAGTCTCATTTATAACGTAATAACAATATGACTATAATTTGAAATATAACTACAATTCGATTAAACACGGATTTCAGTCAAATACTTTTTGTTCCATTGGTCATGCCTGAAATGAAGATAGAAAGTAGCAATCAATAGATGAAAAAAAATTGATAATAAAAAATTGAATACGGTAAAAGAATAATTTTATTCTTACCAAGAAAGGAGGTTCTCCCAACTCCATCCCAACTCTCAAGTAGCGTCCGTTCCAGACTCTCAATCATCGGTAATTATGTTAGGGTTCACAATTAGATCTATAAAATCATAAAAATTAGAAGTTAGAAACATTAAAAATAATTAAATCATCATTTAAAAGCATATAAACTTACCCGATTCAAGCCTATAGCTCTCGGCATCAACGCCAACGGTATCTAGTCCAATAGGCGTTTCACTTATCCAATTCTGTGTGCAAACGAGGGCCTCCACGGTTGACGGTGACAATGAACTCCGATAAGCATCCAACACGCGACCTCCAGCGCTAAATGCCGACTCTGAGGCAACTGTAGTGACAGGAATGGCTAGCACATCTCGGGCCACACGGGAAAGGACTGGATACTTGGTGGAATTAACTTTCCACCAAGTTAATAACTGAAATACATCACTAGGTACCTCGACAGCTTCCATAAAATATCGTTCAACCTCAGATATACAATGCATAATATTCTTTGTTGACATGAGTTGATGATACTGCTGTATAATACGATTGCCTCTAACCCCTACAGATGGGTCAGTATCACCTGAGGAAACTGTCAATCCTGTCGGCCTCGAATGTGAGGAGCTACCAACTGCGGATGAAGGCTGAGCACTAGTACTGTAGTGATGATATAAGTCATCAACATCACTTTTTAGCAATTTAATAAACTCTGCAGCCTTCACTACCTCGAGGACGGAATTTACCCAAAATTCTAGAACGGCCAACTTAACTCGGGGGTCGGATCACAGCCACAAATAGCAATCTATTTATCTTCTCAATATTCCCCCAATATTTATCATATTTGATCTTCATCCTCGTAGCCATAGCAGATAACAATCCAGCAGAGTCAGTACAACTATTTTCCAATTGGAAGTGAAGCTCCGAGAGCTCGTTGAAAAATGAGTTCGCAGTCGTATATTTGGATCCAGATAGCCGCATGGTTATCTCATAAAAAGTTCTTAAAAATTCAACAAAATAACTCACACTGGTCCAATCATGTGCGTCCGGCGCACCGAGCCCCTGTCCTGCTGGCTCCAACAAAGCATACCTCAGACCCCCATCCTCGACCTCCATCCGCTCGAATGCTTTTTGGTACTTCTGTGCCACATCCAACATCATGTATGTAGAATTCCATCGAGTCGGAACGTCCAAGCACAACATACTAGAACATTCAATCTTCAGATCTTCTGCTATTGCCTTAAACTTGGCAAGCCTTTGAGGGGAACCCCTCATATATCGTACAATGTTGCGGACTCGGGTTATGGAATCATGAACCTCTTTTAATCCCTCAACAACTATGAGGTTAATGATATGAGCACAACATCGAACGTGAATAAACTCGTGGGCCCGAATGACATCATCTCTCACCGTCGTGTTCCGCTTAAACCAATCAATTGCTGTTTCATTCGCACTGGCATTGTCAACTGTAATACACAGCACTTTTCGAATTCCCCAGTCCTTTAAACAATCATCCATCTTCGCCCCAATGGATGCACCTTTATGATCCACAATTTCTTTAAAACCAATAATTTTTTTATGCAAAATCCACTCACTGTCAATGTAGTGTGCTGTGATACACATGTAGCAGACGTTCTGTATGGAAGTCCATGTGTCAGTCGTAAAAGACACTCTCTGGCCAGTGGTAATAAACATCTTCCTCATCTCCTCCTTGTCCTTCGCATGCCTCTTCATACAATCTTGCATCACTGTATACCGTGATGGAATGGGAAATCGTGGCTCAACAAAATTTAGAAACTTTCGAAAGCCTCTTTTCTCGACTGTGGTAAATGGCATCTCATCAGTAATTATCATCTCTGCAAGCATGTCCCTCAACATCTTCTCACTGTATTGAGGGATGACCAATTTCTTAGTCTGTGTACCATCAGTGGCTGTAGAAGTTTGGTAACTGAGGTTGGTCTGATCAGTGGCTTGCAATCCCTTCGCTATCTTATATCGTTGACAACCATTTAGATGTGCTATTAACACACTGGTACCTTGCTTCTTCGAATGGCATCCACAAAGTGATCCACAGTAATGGCATCTTGCTACTGGGTTCGCAATTTCACCAGGAATTTTGGTGAAATGCTCCCATGTCCACGACCTCTTTTTAGAAGGTCGTGGTGGTTGATCTTGCTCAATGGGCATCTCCTCCTCTTCGTTGAACATATCCTCATCCTCTATATCAAGTGGGAGTGGGAGTCGACTACTCGCACAAGATGTAGCTGCTCTAGATGTAGCTGCTCTAGATGTAGCTGCCCTAGATGTGGCTCTAGGGGTGGAAGTACCCACCGGTGTAGGAGTTGTAGCATTGGCATCCGCCACATTCCTTTGTGGACGATCATCTCCACTATGTCTAGGATCCATATCACAATCAATGAAGCTGAAAAAATTAAATTAGAAGCAAAAAATTAGTTTAAAAATAAACTAGGCTATTGTATTATACAATAGGACATGTATTATTGTATCATAATATATTATTGTATCGATGTATTATTACATTGAGGTTCGGTTGACTTGGGCTCGACTCAGTGGAACCCATCCAGAGATATTCGCTCGACGTGCGCTCGAGCGGAAACCATCCAGAGAGGTTCGCTCGACGTGCGCTCGACGTGCGCTCGAGCGGAACCCATCCAGAGAGGTTCGCTCGAAATGCGCTCGACATGGCTCTCGAGCAGAATCCATCCAGAGAGGTTCGCTCGACGTGCGCTCGACGTGACACTCGAGCAAAACCCATCCAGAGAGGTTCGCTCGACGTGCGCTCGACATGGCGCTCGAGCAGAATCCATCCAGAGAGGTTCGCTCGACGTGCGCTCGACATGGCGCTCGAGCAGAATCCATCCAGAGTCTGCATTCTAGACTCCAGAGAGGTTCGCTCGACGTGCGCTCGACATGGCGCTCGAGCAGAATCCATCCAGAGAGGTTCGCTCGACGTGCGCTCGACGTAACGCTCGAGCAAAACCCATCCAGAGATGTTCGCTCGACGCGCGCTCGACATGGCGCTCGAGCCAATGTTCAATACAACGTGCGCTCGACTTGCGCTCGACACCTCGCTCGAGCGCAAGTCTGCAATACAATGTAAAATTCAGGGTTTTGAGCGCCGTGTTGGGACTATATTGAATATTCAATACAACCAATTCACAAGAATCACAACTGCAGGCTCCAATTCATAAGAGACGTGGTTAAATTAAATTTAGGGCTCATAAATTTAGGGCTCACCGTAGGTGGAACTTGGAAGCTGAGTAGAGGAGCAACGAGAAACGGCGGCACGGAGGAGCAACGACGAACGGCGGCACGCTGGCACTAGGACGGAAGACGCGAGAGAGAAAGGATGGTTCAGTCACTGGGAGTTTGGGACGGGAGACGAGAGAGAGAAGGGAGAAGGAAGAAGAAGAAGAACTGGAGAAGGAAGAAGAAGGGGAGAAGGCTTCCTTAGGAAGCCATATGAAACGACTCCGTTCCATATTAAGTGGAACGGTGTCGTTCAAATTTTTTTTTTTAAACCCAACTGTAAAACGACGTCGTTTTACAGCTGGGTTTAAAAAAAAAAATTTCGGAGTCGGAGTCGGAGCTACATGGAGCTCCGACTCCGACTCCGCTTCCGAATCACGAGTCGGAGTAGTTCCGAATTCCGACTCCGAATTCCGACAACTCCGACTCCGTCGGAGTCGGCGTCGGAGCGGAGGTCGGACGGAGTCGGAATTCTCAGAATTTTGCACACCCCTAATAAGGAGGGACATCCATGTGGGCATGCCCCCTCCCCTTCTCAAGGCACTTGAGGCTTGACGAAATGCCAAGTTATTGCATATTGGGGCTTGATAAGCCCAATTACGAGTTATCATTTCCCTTAAAAAAATTATTCTCATAAGTTATTATTCACTATTCCGCATCTCATATCTTAGGAAAAAAAAAAATTATAGGTATGAAGTGTGAAAGTGAATAGTGATTAATGCCATATTTCCCTTATCATTCACGTAAGTGGTATGTTTTTAGACGCTAAATATGAGATCTATGTTGGCATGTCCACTATGATCTGTCCTTTCTTATATGGTCTTTACCTCCTTTTGTAATGAGCTACAAAAGAAGCTATGTGAAATCACAATTTGCCCAAAAATATAAATTTTTTGGAAGAGGTAAATTTGATTATTTGTATTATATTTTCAATACTTACCTTCACGTGTGAGCGTGATACGTGAAATATTTAATTAAATAGAATAAAGTATAGAGTCGAGATTCAAATTTAAGACTTCTGCTCAGATACTATGTAAAAATATCACCTGTCCTAAAATCTTAAACTAATAATAAAAGATAGATTTAATTATTTATATTATATTCTTAATTTATACGGTGTATTATATGGATCTCACTCTCATAATGCGCTCCACCGATGGGGAGGAATTATTTGGAGCAAAAGAAATCGAAAAATAATTCAGGAAAGATCTAAATATACTGTTTGAGATAAATGCTTCCGTTTGTAAATTATATATTTGCCCATATTTAATTTCCAATGAACTTTTAGTAAACAAAGCTAAACAATCAAATTCATAGGTGTGAGATAACAATTAAATAAGAGTAATATTTTACTTTTACTTTTATCTCATTATATAAAATATGATACTTTTATCCTCTTGAATAATTCTTAGTTTTTATAAATAAAAAATTAATAGACAATATCACCATATCATTATCATAATACGATATGAGTGTAGTATATAAAACTTCTCATTAAATAAAACCATAAACACCATAAATATAAATAATTTTAAATTTTAAATATTTAAATTTTTCATCTAATTATTGTATAATCATTATAACTTTTCTCAACTTTGAAACAAAATATAGAAAATAATTCAACTTTTTTCAAATTTTAAAACAAAAATTATAATAAAAAATTATATTCTAACAATATTAAAACTTTATAATATTTTTATTTAATTTTTTTCTATCATTTCTCAAAATCTCATAAAACATTTCAACTCAAACTATTTCATTACTATTCACAGATCATCTCATTTCATCTCACTATCTAAACCAGACTTAAATATCATTTTAATTTTTTTTGTCAACAATTAAACTAGGGTTAATTACAAAAGAAAAATAATATTTACAATTTTAAAATATACAGATCTCACATTATCTATTTTAAAATAATATGTAAATCTAAAATTTATATAAAAATAATCTAAAATTGTATTTAATATTAATCAAAATTTAGATTTTCAAACTTCAACAAATCGAAATTAGGGGACATGAGATACGGATTAAAGTTTCCACGAATCAACCTTTGATCTTAGAAAACGGCAAAAGAAGAGGTCGGTCCTACCCAGTCCCAACAGAATCCCATTCCTCTCCACGTGTCCCCGCGCATGTCTACTCACACAGAACCCTCCACACACCTGTCTTCCCTCCCCTCCCTTTCCCTTCTTTACCACCTCCATCTCTCTGAGTCTGCTCTCTCTAAGAGACACCTTGATTCAGCTTCAGCTCTCAAAATTAACCATGGCCGACCGTCAGCCCAGCTCAGCTCAAACCCAGAGAGGAGCCCCAATACCCAACTCCACATTCCTTCGAAAACTCCAAGACCATGCGCCAAACTCCACCCAGCTCATCGGATTCTTGACCCTTCTCATCTCCGGCTCCGTCTTGCTCATCTTCACTGGTCTCACCGTCACCATCACTGCCCTCGGTTTCATCTTCTTTGCCCCGCTGATCCTTATCTCCAGCCCCATATGGCTCCCCATCTGCACCATCCTCTTCTTCTGCATCGCCGGGTTCTTGTCCCTGTGCGGCTTCGGCGTGGCCGTCGTCGCCGCCTTGTCGTGGATGTACCGATACTTCCGTGGTTTGAACCCACCCGGTTCGGACAGGTTTGACTACGCGAGGAGCCGGATCTATGACACGGCCAGTCATGTCAAGGACTATGCTAGCCAGTACGGTGGGTATGCCAAGGATGCGGCTCCGGGGGCCTGAGATTCTGAGAGGACCGGGTTGAATATGTAGCTAGACAGGACCCGATAGGGTCACTCTTGGGTTAACCCGGGTTTTCTCTTTTTACATGTCTGGAATTTTCTTTCTTCCTTTTTTTTTTTCTGTGTTGTTTTCTTAAAAAAGTGAAATTTCTTGCTGGGCATTTTGTTTGAACATTTTGCAATCTGTTACTTTGGTTGGAAAAATTTTGATTCTTGTACGAGGAGATTGAACGGTTCAGATCTGCTGCCCTTTGGAAAAATGTAGCCAGCAAGGGAGCCTCATGATTTGTGAATTAAAGTCCGCATGATCATGAGTATTACAAGAACTATTTATTAATAAACATAGTTATATAGTCTTAGGATAAAGTGTTCTCTTCCTTGGTTTGGTTGATGAGCAGCAATTAATGAAGTTGGGAGAGAGCTTGTCCTCGGATGGGGACAGAAATCTGAATGCCGTGCCAAGGAGCATGCATGCCTTAGTACGTACGATGACGTATATAGAAAGGGTGTGCCTTGTTGAGGTTCGATTCGTCATCGAACAAGGACTTAGCAATGAGGATGATACCTTGTGATGCGATGCATGGAAGATGACCCCAAAGTTTAGGCTAAAGAATTCAATGTTTATGTTACGTTTGGAATCTAAACACATTTTAATTTATTTTTATAATTTTTTTAAATTGTAACATAAAATATAATAAATAATTTAATTTTTTTAAATTTTAAAATATTAATAATATTAAAAAATAATATTTTAATAATTTCAATCCTTTATTTGTACCTCGTTTTTAGTGCACATGGTCCTTTATTTATAAACAATTAAGTTACAAACCTCTCACTTCATAACACATTTTCACAGGTAGCACATATAAAAGGTTTCTAATCCACATTTGATAGTCTAGCAATTAAGGCTCCAATCTTTTGATTTTTCAATTCGCTGATAACACATATAAAATGTTTATAATGCACTAAAGGGTACAATCCCTCACATAAGGTTCCTTATTTTCTTATGAAAAGTTACAACTTTTCAATTTATAACACATTTAAAAGGTTTTTAATCCATCAAAGAGAAAAACTCCTCGAGCTAGGCCGGCAATTAAGGCTCGTATCCCAAGCAAATAGGAAAACAGTAGACTCGAGCTAGGGACCAACACACGTCCAAAGACATCCAACCATTAAGAAAAAATCTAATTGTAATCGATTATGTGCAGTAATATGCGCACACATTCAATATGATTGGTCATAAAATAGATTTTATTGAAAACAGTGCTAATTTGAATTTAGAATATAAATGTAATAATATTAATACGCAGATTGGTACGCAAACTTACTAATACATAGCAAAACTCAACCATTAAACCATTGGGTTCAACCAATATAATGGTTCATAGTAATTCTATTAAATGTTATGTATATATATATATTAATTATAATCAGCCTAACTCTAAGACGTTGTGTATCAACCGATAAAATAAAATAAAGTTTGGGCTCAATACTATGCATCATCAGAGGTAACTAGCAATTTTGAACTTAGTGTTAACGCGTTTGCATCTAAAAAATCCATGGCGAACCACATCTTGAACCATAATCTTTTAAGTTAGGCTTCTCTACATTATACATATAGTACGACATATATCAGGTTCCTATTAAGATGGTGCATAAAGGTCATTGTATCTTTGACTCATGAGTTTTCTAGTGAATAGCCCAATTACCACAGACTATGACCCTACCTCACACTCACGGATGAGTCCTCCAAAGGAACATACAATTCAATCTCACTCTAGGGATGGACCAAGTAATATTTTATAGTGTTATCCAATCACTCAAATAATTTGTTCTTCCCATTGCACCTTCTTCTTGGGATCTCTAATAAGGAAGGTTGAGTTTTCGTTACTAATGTCCTAATTAATGAGCTTAAGTCCCATCCATTTGATGTATGTATAACCTTTGATTTACCAATCCATTCGCCAAAGGATTTGTAAGGTTATCTTTTGACTCTTTGTATTTCAAATTCAGATATCAATTTTTTATTAGGTATCTAATAGTAGAATGTTTGATATTCAGATGTCTCCTCTTATGAATAGTGTTTATTCTTACAAACATTTATCATAATCTGATTGTTACAAACAACAAAGTTAACAAGCATTGGGTTATTAACTACTGGAATTTCTAACAATAAATTCTTAAGTTACTCTACCTTATGTCAAATAGTAGAATTTCTAACAATAAATTATTAAGTTAATCTACCTTATGTCTAGCATACCTAATGAATACTACAACATTTGTTGTGTTGAGACCTAATTTTATTTTCTTAATTTTTGAAACCTTAATATTGGCAAGACCACCCAAAACTTTAAAGAAATTAGTGCTAGGCATTCTACCCGTCTAGAGGTCATACAATGTCTTCTCAGGTCCCTTGAATAAAATTAGAGAGCATGCATTTGACCATATCTATTAAGATTTTACTCTCCTTTCAGCAACACCGTTAGATCAAGGAAAAAATGAAGGGGCATATTTCCTTATGTGTAATACCATTTTTCTCACAATATTGACCCAATTGATTAGAAGAGTACTCACTTCCTCTATCAAATATGATAATCTTAATCTTTCTCTCCAATTGATTTTCAAATTCAATTTAATAGATGAGAAATTTATTAAAAGGTTCATCTTTGTTTTCATAAAGTCAATATAACAAAATTTGGATATATCATCTATAAGAGTAATGAAATATTTATTACTACTTAATAGAAGAGATACTATTTAAATAGCAACCTTCACTATGAATTAATTCAAGTAGTGAAGAATTTCTTACAACATGTTTAAATGCTTTTCTAAGATGATTTGATTGAACACATACCTAACATTTTTCATCCAAATTAACTAAAAATTTAGCAATATCTCACCATTTTCTAGTAATTCACGCGAACGTGCTTGCGCTTACGAGTAAGAAAGACCTACTACCACCCTCCTCTTAATTTAGCCCATTTGTGTTCTTCCGTTGCTTTTGAGTGAGGGGCAAGCGAATGCACGAAACTCCCCCACCTTAGGTAAGTTCGTAATGAAGTCCATTGAGACACTTTCCCAAGGTCTCGTTGGAACAGCTGCCTATGGTAAATAGCTTTTGAGAGAGAGCGGATGATCACTACATGGCTTTCCCACTTTTTTTTTTTCGCTAAGGCAATCTGTTCAAGGTTTTCGGAAAGCATCGCGCTCGCGCGCGCGCGGCTTAACGCTTTCCCCTCCTTCGCTACACTCCTCCTCCCTCGGGGAGGAGACTGTTTCTCACTCGTATATGCTGCCTCTGAATTATGGCTTCCTCTCAGCTTTTGGGCAACAGGGAAGGCTCATACTATCTTTAGATTCATCATTCTATAACATTAAAATAACTAATATTACTTAATCTAGCATGCCATATTGAAGATGAACATGTAGAAAATACAAATTTATTATTAGAACTAAATTGATCTACTACATTATTTTTTTTATTGGTATCGGGTGTCTGAGAGCAAAGTTTTGACTAATTTTAGGGGTGCACATGCTCCCAACAAAGAGATTTCCACAAGTGTACCTCGAGTAATTCAAGAGGAAGTTTTCCATAGTCCGATGGTCCATAAAAATTGTTTGCACTCAAGAGGATTCAAATCTTGAACCTGAAGGGAGCGTACTACCAAGACCAAGACCTTTACTAATTGAGCCAACCCCTAGGGGTTTACTGCATTATTTAGAATACTTATTACAAACAAACCATCACTCACAAATATTTTCCCATAAAGTACCCATATTTAGTTACAATAACTTTATTAGATTGAAATAAAAATGTGTAGTCTGCCCCACTATATAAAGATCTATTAATTAGTTTTCTCCTCTTGACCTTTATCAGGTAAAACACTTCTTTTCATGAAATGATATTTTTAAACGTTAGTTTGAACCCAACCTTTCCTACTCCAAGTACTTGTGTAGAGGTGGAGTTATCCATTATCACTTTTATACGTTTATCTCCTAATAAGTAAAAAAATATTGCAGTTAAAAGTGACATGTACTTAGCTCCCATATCTACCATCTAATCAAGAGCATTATAAGCTAGATAAACATTGGGACTTAAGAACCTATGGACAGAGATGAAGCTAGAAATTTAATTTAGGGGGCCAAGGCTTATGTAAAAACTTGTATAAAAAGTATGACATAACTCCATATAGACTAGTCGCTCTTTCATTAAATAAAATTAATCAATTATGGCATTTGTGCTAAGTCTTTCAATATTTTCCTTTTCAATATAGACTAAGGCTGTTAACTTTTTGATTCAGATGAGAAAACCCAATGGGACCGAACTGAACCGAAATGGGGTTTGGTCGGTTTTGGTCTTAATAGATGGAAATTTTCATGAATTGATCTAGTCCTGGGGTGGGGTTTTTTAACCCCGAACCAGACCGAACCAATTGAATCATAATTATATATATATTTAATGTATTTTTAATAAATTATATATTATTTTATATAATAGTTGTATAAGTGAATTATGTAATTTTTATATAACCTTTTACCATTGAAAATATAAAATATGTAATTATTAATATGCTATCAATTAACTAATATATTATATGAATCATGATAAATCATAAATTCATAATATTATATGCAAAGATACATACTTTAGTATCTACTCCTAATTAAAGTAATTAAGTAAATTTTTTGTAAGATACATAAGTTGTATGTAAGTATGAAGTATTTATGGTCAATTATAATTATTCATTAACCATATATAAAATGTTGAAATTTTAATATAGGCCATTTTGCATTAAACATCATAATACAATTAACATAATATTAAGTACTAACTTAGTAACTATTAACATCATAAATATAAATATAATTAATTATTTTGTAAATGAGTTAATTACATAATCTACATTAAAGAGCTCACTTAATATTAATTTTACTAATTTAATTAATTTTTTTATTAATTTATTTGCAAAGAAAAAGATGAAAAAATATTCCTAACTCATATGGACCAAATCAGACCAATTGGACCGACTGAATCGATAGCTAACGATGCAGTCTGGTCTATAGGGGTGATCGGTCCAGCCCAAAAAAAGAGAGGACCGAAATTTTCAGTCTATGACCCCCTCGGACCGAACTGGACTGGTTATAACCCTAACATTAGGCGTGGCAATACGTGACACGATATGTTAACCCAACGCAAATGCTAACGATAATAGCGGGTTTAGATTTAACTTTAATTGGTTCGGATCAAAACGCGTGTCTTAACGGGTCGATAATGGGTCAGCCCGTTTTGACCCGTTATGACCTGTTAATAAAGTTAAAATTACATTTATACCCTTATACCTAAAAACTAAAAAAACCCTAAGGCTAAAGACTCATGTTGCACTCTCAGTCACTCTACCTCACATGCATCTTCATTCTTCACTCGCAAAAGGCTGCCCCTTCTTCTCAACCCTGTCTCGCCACTTAGCCGTCAGCTTCTCTCTAGATCTCCAACAACAGGGTAAGTTAACATCCTAAACCCTAGCACTTGAATCTCAATCTCTAGTGTTGCTTTGATTTGATTTGGTGTTTCTTTCCACTTTATTATACCATAGAGAGAGAGAGAGAGAGAGAGTAAGAGGAAGTTTCTTTTTATTTCCTCCACATACTCGAAGAATGGAGTTTGTGCGTGTGAAGTGATGAAGTTTTTAATCGCAAGAAGTAGGGCTGCAACCCAACCAACCCATCTCATATATAGGCCCAGCCCGACCCGAACCGCCTCAAGAACAAACGAACCCGATATGGGCCGACCCGACCCGAGATTGGAAGCATGTAATGGGAACCCAAATCTTGTACAAACAGATCCAAAAAAACACCTTACAAATTCCACTATCCCTATACAATCCAATCAAAACCCAGCATCATCCAATACAAATAGAGCCCATTTTCTCGAGAATCCATGGATAAATGCAAAATTAGTCAAAAATTACAAATCCCACTATCCCTATACAATTCGATCAAACCTTACTCCGTATGATCTAGAACATAATAATCATAATGTGAATTTAAAGGAAGAGTAGCAGTGAACCAAGTCAATTGGTTTTGGGATCTGGCATGGGGAAAAGCTGGAGCTAGCACTGCGTGGTGGTGAAAACCTTAAGACCGAAGAAGATGAAGAGGACAAGGGCGACAATGGCGCCGGACTTGAACTTGAAAAGGGAGAGGTCGCGGCTCGACTCCTTGAGATTCTCAGCTTTCATCGTCTCTCCAGCTTCTTGGCAGCCTTATCAATTGAAGGCCTCGACTTGTAGGAGTTGATGCGATAGATGAGGAGCCAGGAGATAGCCTCGCAGACTATGGCAATGCAGAACGAAATGGCCACGACGGTGAGGCTGTCGAAGTACTTGAAAGAAGAGAAGATCTGAGGTAAGGCCATGGGAATAGGTGGCTATTTGGCAGATAGGAAAGTGCGAGAAAGTGTTTCTGGAGAGTTCTGCGGGATTCAAATGGTTAAATGACTTAAGTTTATTCTGAGATTTCTGATAATATCGGTTTCAGCGGGTTCGACCCACAACTTACTTCAACCCGCTTTTTTTTGTCGGGTCGGGTCGGGCCTGGCAGCACGGACGGGCCGGGTTCTAACGTTTTTTACACAGCCCTAGCAAGAAGTCTGAACTTGCATGACCTTCTACGAATTGCAGTGTTAATTTGTTACGCAGCTAGTTAAAGTCTAATTTGGGTTTGAGTATGCAATCTTACATCATTAGAAGTGGTGTCTTGGTTTAGTTGTTAGACAACGAATGAATAGGTGCTTCAGAGCAAAGAGCAAACTTTTTTTGCAGATGTTTAATTCATGTTGACACTGACCAGCAAGGATCAAATAAAAAAAAATAAAAAATGGGGTTAAAAGGTGATGTTGCTTCTAAATCGTGAATTGAAATTGATTTATTTTAGTGATGTTGGTAAAGGTTTAGAACATCCAAGATCCATACCAAGCTTAACAAGAGAAGGCTACTTTGATCCAATATCTTATTTTTACACATAAGGTATGTTTCTATCTCTTATTCTATTCCTGAATTATTCTTCGTGGGCTTCTTTTTTTCTAGTCTTGAATTATTCTCCATGTATCTATTTTATTATATGCTATATGCTATATGTCTCACAGATTTCTTGTTATTTTAGGCATGATAGATATACTGTCTCCACCTTTTTTTTTTCCTATTATTATTTTTTTATAGAAATGCTGACCTTGATATTCTTTCCTTCTAGAAGGAAAATAAATTTCGTTATCTTGATCTTGCTTGTATGGCTTGTGACATTTTGAGTGTTCCTGTTTCTACAATTGCATCTAAGTCAACTTTTAGTGTTGGTGGGCGTATCATCATTTGCACAAGAGATTGGTTATATGGCGAGGAAGGTAACGTTATTTTTTATTTTATTAAATAATGTATTGTAATGATTTTTAATACAATAATTTTATTTACTTATGCTATTTTTTTTAAATATAAACACAATAAATGAAGATGGAGGAGCTAATCGACATGTTATGGAGTTGAATATCAACAAGGCCAAGGGGGACTCTTCAATTCCTTCTATAAATCAATCAAAACTTTAGTTATGTTTATTATTATTCAGATTGTAACTTTAATGTTTGTCTTGTTTATTGTAAGTTTGGACTTATGTTTAATATTTGGTATTGTTGGGACTTAAGTTTGGACTTTGTCATATTAGTTGGTTGTATTGTGTCTTTTTTTAGTATTTAGTATTGTTGGGATTTAAGTTTAGACTTTGTCATATTGGTTGGAACTTGGCTGAATTGTGTCTCTGTGATATTGTTTGGTTGTACTGTGTCTTTATTAGTTGGTACCCTATTCTATCTTTCTTCCGAAAGTTAACTATTCATTGTGAACTTGTGTGTTTCATCTTTTGCATAAATATTGTCCCATTCTACTTGTAGTTGGCCTTTTCTTTTTGAAGGATATTGGATTGTCATATTGGTTTTAATTTTATTAGATGTTAATAGATTAATAATAGTAATGATTTTTTTATTAGTAATTAGTTTTATATTTTTGGAAGATATTGTGATTTTAATTTTAATGTGAAATTATGTGAATTAGGTTAAAATAAAACGAGCTGAAACGAGTTAGTTCAACCCATTAACATAAAACAAGCTGAAATGAGTTATGTCATGTTGACCTTTTTTTTTATTAATTAATAATGGATCATAATGGGTCGTGTTGTGTCAACCTATTGTGTTAATGGATCGTATTAGTATTTGAGATTTTAACATGTCTTTATCATGTTCGTGTTGATCATATAGTATAATATTCAAACTTTGACATGACACAAACACAACCCATTAACACGATTTACCACCCCTACCTAATATTCACTACTAAATAATCTCTAAAAAAGTTATCCTCCATTTATATGAAATATGAAAATTTGAAAGAAAAATATTTATACGATTCTATCATAGTACCTTCAAAATTAAGAGCTTGCATTCTTAATCAGCAGAATTTTTTTATTTTGTTTATGATTAATTTACTATTAAAATAATAAAATACTGAGTCCTACAAAGAATAATAAAGTGACGACGCAGAAAAGAGGCTCCAATAGTAGATAGCCTGCACACTATTGCTCTCTCCGTATCTCTCAAGTTTTTAAGGATTAATGAGACTCTTGATACCAAGACCTTGTTCCATGCATCTAGCCCCTGTGTATATTCATCCCTGCCAGTGGGTTAGGCTACGTTGATTGTTTGTTACCTTGATTATTCATTTTCTTATAATGATAGTTTTTAGCCAAGTGACCTAGTTTGTGACAATTAAAATCAATGGGTCTCTTAATATCCTTGTTGATATAAGATTTTGGTTTCAAATAGTGCTTGTAGGTAGTTTTTCCCTTATTGGATTTGGACTTCTGATGTAATGGGATCCTTCTTATTCTTTGGCCTTTTCCAATTCTTGCCTTAAACTAGAATTCAAAAACCCAATGTGGGATAGAATCATTTTCCAAATGTTGTTTTTGCATCTTAATGGCAGGGATCAATGTTTCCATGGTTATGTCTCCAATCTTATGCTAGAGAAATAGGCCAAATCTTTCCATGAATGAGACAACTTGTCTATTATGCAAGCAACTTGGAAGCGCTCAGTAACATCTTTTTCCCATTGGCCAATTCATTGTACAGGATATTTAAGTCGTGAACTAGTTCTACCACGAATTTGGAATCACTCTTCTTAAAACTAAGGATTAATAGTTAACTATCCTTTACCATGAATGATTCTTTTTTTTTTCCTGTGTAGTTTTGCAAATCAATAGTACATTTTCAAATCAAGGATAATTTCCATTATAGTAAACAAACATCTATACCACAGCTCAATAAGTAGAGGTTTAGTCTGAGATTAAATAATTGTACCAAAGATCTAAACTATAAGTAGGTTCATTCATTCACAAATATCCATATGTTGCTATCACTTCCCAAATATATTACACAATACCATCTGTTTATTTCATACATCCAAGTACGACAGACCAAACATGATTTAACGTCTAACTAAATAGTACATCTCAAACATAATACAAACTGCTACTAACAGAGATAGGCCTCTGTTATTATTGCTCAAGCGGGTTCAATCCTTCTTCTTCGAGAACATCTCCTAGGGCTACCTCTATGTCAAAGTCTATGGTTTCGATGAATGAAACCAAAGTTAGATAGCTATGAAAAAACTGCTGAAGAGAGACAATGCACGTGAAAGATATAATGCACAACTTCATGTAAAAGATATGTGAACACATATATTCATACATGGTGAGGAATCATTTTCTAAACAAAAACACATGCATTTATAGCTATGTCGAGGAACCACCATCTAAATAAAACACAAATATATAAGCATGATGATGAATTGCCTTTTGAAAAACTACCCTTTGTGCAAATCTCAAGTATACATAATTATCACTGAGATGAAGAATCATCCTCTTTTCAAGCACATAAAACTCATCATATAAATCTCATCACATAAAATGCCAAGTAGGAAAATCACTTCACCGCTCGATCTTGGGAATCACTCCCACCTAGCCAACGTGCAAACTCATTTGCCTGTTTTAAATCCTCCAACACACACCGAAGTATACATGTTGCCTTGGAGAATCTCCCTACTCAGTCAATCGACTTAAAGATATGCCTAGGGAATCTCTCAACCCGCTTATCAAGTGAGAATACGGAAGTATTCTATCCCGATCATCATGAGGACCTTTACTCCATATGAAACTTGTGGTAACGTATCGTAAGAATGACACAATGACTCCTAAACCTGCCCATGATGATTGACACACGGTAAGACTCACGCACCCTAAAATCCACAACATTATTATTCTGAACCATTCAAACTCATCATCTCAAAATTACAATGTAAAGATAATCCATAAACATAATGACGAATATGTAGATATTTTCATGAAAACAAAATGAGAAAGTTACAAAAATATGCAAGGCTAAATATCACAACATACCTACAGCATTTACCACACACTCTCAATACTATCTTAAAAGCTAACCTACCTTACAATACTTAAAACACTATGGTGGCACTGATGCTACTCCTTTTGTGCTTCCTTTGAAGCCACTTGCTTTCTTTGAAGATTATGACTTCAAATAAGTTCAAACACTTACTATCTCAAAAGTGAGATTTTGACTTTTACCTTTAAGTCATTTTATAAGTCGTGATCGTTAGGTGTTTTTCTGATGTCCTTCTAACTATTGATGTGCAGGAATAGGAGCCCTTTAATCTCAGTTGTTCTTCTACTGGATGATAGAGATAAACTGGCGGGAGAAAACAAGCACATTCCTACGACTTGCCATGTGTCCAATCTGCAGTCCCTCCCCAAGTACGAATCTCCCACGTGGCGTTGGATAAGCCTGTAATCGAGCCAAGCCGAGCCAGTCTTTAGCTTGCCAAGATTGACTCGACTCAAAAAACTCGAGTTTGACCCAAAAAAGAGCTTGAACTCAGCTGTAATTGTTTATTTTTTTTATTTTTTTAATAATATTTAATAATTATTAAATTAGATAAATAAAAAAAATCTAATATTGAATTTGTACAACTAACAGGTAGAACATATATTGAATTATAATATTTTAAAATTTTATAAATAATTAATATGTAACTAGTTGATATTTATCCATAATAACAATATATTATATGCATACATAAATTATTAGCACATACATATATATGATAGCATATATCTATTTCATATATGGTTCTCACATATTAGTATATGAAATTATTAAAGCTGCGTTTGGATGTTAAGCTGAGCTCAGCTGACTTGAATTTTTTATGAATAGTAGTGAGTTGAGTAGTGGAGAGAATTATGTGGGGCCATCTAAATTGAGTTTAAAGTGCATTTGGATATTAAAATGACTTTAATATTTTTTATGAGAAATTGAAAAAGGTTGTGGGTCCCAAGTATAAAGATGTTTTAAGTTGAAAAGTTGTGGATCACACGTGTAAAGAAGGTTTTGAGTTGGGATCAGTTTAGTAATTTGAGAATTAGATGTTTGGATGTTAGACTCAGCTTAAAATTAGACTGAACTTAGCTGAGCTCCACTGAGTTTGTGAACCAAATGCAACTTAAATCTTATCGACTAACTATTGTACAAATTATAAAATATAACTATGAAGCATATTCAATATATAGGCTAAGTAATTAGGTTATATATAATATATTTAATTATAAAATTGTTATGCTTATATTATTAGCTAATATATATGTATATATACATCGGTGTGTGTATATATATGTCAATATCTGAATGAGTTTTAATTGAGTCAAGCTAACAGGTCGTCTCGGGCATAGATAAGCGGGCCATAGCCAATTCGAGTTGAGTTTAGTCGGGTATATATCATTTACTAATCGAGCGGGTATCTACTTTAACCAAGCGAGTATTGAGCGAACTATCAAACATACTGGTTTATTTACTACCCTAGCACTGGACCATGCCTCTGGGTTTAGACTATATGACCTGCAAACTTGTAATCTTTTTTCTGTAGACTCACTTCAAATGTGACATTTCAAGAAGAGTGTGGGCTTCTACGTATGACATTGTTACTTTATGAGCATTTTCATGTTATCCCATAAAGCTCTTACATTTGTATGGGTCTTGTCCTTTATTGTTGCTTGCCTTATGCTCGTTACTCACCTTTCTGCTCAGCCTTTCTTACCTTTGTACAATTGTGTGCCTTTGCCAACCTCTTCAGCTGCTCGTTCTTCCCTAGGTACTTCACTCGTCACAAGCTGGAAAACCCTTTGTTATGCCCTATGTTGAGATGTGCCAGCCCGGCCTTCCATATAGTATTGCTCACCCTGTTAGATTAGCTCCATTTTGCAGGCTACCGTTGCCTTGCCTTCCGTCTTTTCAAGAAAATGTTCTCTTCTTTGCCTCTCACTTGTCCTTGGAAAGTTATATGTCCCCTTACGCTGGCGTGTCCTCACACAAGTTCTCTTAACCTCTTAAGCTCTCTGTTACAGTGGAAAAATGTGGTATAATAAAAGGAAGATGAAGAGCCTAAAGAAGATGATGCCACTCAAAAGAAGAGGTCTACCTTTTATAGCCTTCTATGCCTTTCATGTCTTTTATCATCTTTTAATCTTTCATTGTGTCTAATTCTTCGACCCTTGTACGTGTTGTCATATCATTACTTTTTTACGTCATTTTTAATTATTACAGATCATAAGAGATGGAGGATCAAATTCTAGACGGCAACTGTCTATGACCAAGACCAACTTCTCTCGAATCATCCAATGGAAACTCCTTGAATTGAATATTGGAAAATTCAAGAAACTTGACGGTTCTCTCTCTTTGAAATCGAGTCCTTTTCTTCACTTGAATTTTCATTCAAACATATGATCATCTCTTACCTTAATAAAATTCAGAAAATACACACCCAACAGGTTGGAAATTGAATCATTCAACAGACCATATTGCCCATTTTCGTGTATCTTAAGCAATTGTAGGCTTGGATAATATAATATAAATGTAAATATGGTCGACAACACTGACAAAATGGGAAAGTTGGTTTTTTGCATATTTTTAAATAGTGCCCACTCTTACCGCTGAATTTACTGTCTAGTGGTTTTTTTTTTTTTTTTTTTTTTTTGTTCTTTTCATATTTTTTAATACATTGAAATATTTTTTAAAAAATAAAAAAAATACATCAATATATTTAAAATCACTTTCTTAATTACTAAACACTAAAAAAAAAAAATAGAATCTGAGTTTACGGTCAACTTGGAGCAACATAGTAGACTTTCTCATTTTTAGAGGATTAAATACAGATTCTATTCACCCAATTGTTCAAGCTTATGGTCACCTCTCGTGTCGTTTTTGAGTTGACCCTGACTTCTTCTGAGTTTTGCACACACAAACGACATAATCATTCATTAAAAGTGCATCTGATTGTATAATACAAAAAAAAATAGTAAATTTTTTATTAAAAAATTAATTTTTTTTATTTGAGTTTCATATTTATTTATTTTTTTAAAAATAATTACGCGATGCTTACATATTCATGACTACAACTATCATTTCAATGTTAATAATAAGCCCGCAAGACTCGTATTAAGTCTAAAATTCATAGTGGTCCTACAACAAGACTTAAAAATTGGACATCTTATGTAATTAGATTGTAAGATTTTTTCTTTGAATTACTCGATTATCTACACATAAAAAACTCTTTGTGCATATTTAGAATTAGACGAAACTTTATCTCAGACATCCAATGCAAATAAAAAAGGAAAAACGATTTCTTTGTTGAGATATATACTTTATACTGACTTTTAGAAGTTTTTTAAGAAAAAAATCATTCTGTAGAAGATTGGGATTAGATAATTAATTTTAACAAAAGCATAAATTTATATATTTTTTACATTTTAATATGATTATAATATATTTTTGAACAATAAGGGTTATTTTAATTTCAATTTGAGGTCAAGAATATATATATATACACACATATATTTTAATTTGTAAAAATGAATTTTGGGAGGGTGATTAATCCACATGATTTGAGCACATTCTGCTCTATATTGCCTATTTTGGTTTTTAAGAATAATTAAATATGATGAGTAAAATGATAAAAAAATAATAATATAATCTATGTTTCTCGCTAAATGGTTTTTGTTTATTAAAAGTGAAATTAGGAGAATATTTAAGTACAAATTAATTTATTGGCTCTCATTATGAACAAGTTCCTGTTTCATACCATTCTCAACCCATGACATCAACATAGTATATTTTTTTTTTCTACTTTTAAAGTTAAGGCCCCATTTGGTTTTATAGATGGTTTCAACCCATCTCATTTTATCTCAATACTCAAATATCAGTCAAATACAAATACTTTTTAATTTCAAATTTTTAACCGTTCAATTTTTTATCTAATCATTACAACTTTATCAAACTTCTAAATAAAATACAAAAAATAATTCAACTTTTTCAAATTCTAAATAAAAATTATATTAAAAAACTATATTCTAATAATATTTAAATATTAAAATACTTTTATTCGATTTTTTCTCTCTCATTTATCAAAATCTCATAAAGCATCTTAATTCAAATTATTTTACCATGATTTACAAACTATCTCACTACTATTTATACATTTTTAATCATATCACATCTTATCTCATTTGTATAACCAAACAAGATCTTAATAAATGATATTATGCAAGACTAAGGTTTTGATAGAATCTGTGAATAATAGCAACTTTGATAAACCAGTATGTTTGATAACCCGCTCGATATTCACTCGGTTAAATTCGAATCGAACTCGACTCGTGAAAAAAAAGCTCGTTCGTGAAAGCAGATATCCGCTCGATTTGTAAATGATACATACCCGACAAAACTCGACTCGACTCGACTAAGGCTTATTAAGGCCCGCTCGTTTATACTCGAGTCGACTCATTACCTCAACTCGATTAAAACTCATTCATATATTGATAAATATATATATACACCTATGTATATATACATATATATATATATATTAGCTAATAATATAAGCATACCACTTTTATAATAAAATATATAATATGTAATCTAATTACTTATGTCTATATAATGAATATACTTCATATGTATATTTTATAATTTATATAATAATTAGTCGATAAAATTTAATAATTTCATATACTAGTATATATGTAGGAATCATGTATGAAATAGACATATGCTATCATATATTAAATATATGTATTAATAATATATGCAGATATATAATATATATACTGTTATTTTGAATAAATATTAACTAGTTAGATATTAATTACTTATAAATTTTAAAAAATTTTATAATTTAATAGAGGTTTTACTTGTTAGTTATATAAATTTAATATTAGATTTTTATTTTTTATTTAATTTATTAATTATTATCTTATTAAAAAAATAAACAATTTGAAAAATCCAAGTGTAGTGTAAACACAAATACTTTAGTTCCATCCTTGTCAACAAATAATAATAATAATAGTAATCTAAAATCAAGAACATACAAAGGCAAAACATCCATTTATCTCTATAGGTGCACTTAAATTCTTTCTACATACAAAATTATAAACATCCCAAACCCTTAAAAAAAAAAAGAAAAAAAAAAAAAGGAAGCTAATTTCTTTCCAAAATGAATGACTTCGTCCACCGAGGGCCCTCAATCCTATTATTCCCCAACCACTAAAATCGCAACACGACATGGAACGTTGAAATTCACCGCCGTTACACTAGTCAAAGCTCAGATTTCCCCGCACGGGTGAGATACCCGGGGAGAGGACTGGCACGTGGCGACCTTGGAGGCACTTCGTTCAGCTGATGTCCGTAACTATCGTAATAAATTACGCCCGAGAAATCTAACGGCTCACACTTGTCGCCCATCAAGATCGTCTTTTGCCAGACCCCTCCGTCGCCCCACTCCTCCGGTTGATCGGACCGGCCAGCGTCAGTTCCCTCCTCACCGACCTTTTTCGGGTGCATGAACCTGATCGCCTTGTTGCTGATGGTGGACAGGAGCTGCTTCGGACGGGAAGTTAACGTCGGGGACGTAAGCTGCTCCGTTTTATGAGCATGAGCGGTCCTGGTTGTCATCCTCCTTGTCTTCTTGGGTTTGAGCTTGCGGGAGACTCGGCCAGCTCTCTCGGCGCATAGAGCCATGAAAGCGGACATGGAGATGAACAAGCTTGCTGGTTTCGGCTTCGACGAGCCGGAGCCATGTTCTGGTGTTTTTAGCATGTTTTTGATCGGAATACCTATCGGATAATAGATATGGGCGGCGAAGGTTTCTTACTATAAATCCTCTGTTCAGGAGTGAAAAGAAAATGGAGTGTGTATATATAGGCTTATAGCTGACGATAGGGCTTAGGTGACCGGTGATAGCCGGTGGCTCTCAAGTTGAGTAGTTGACTTCTTCTACTCTGTTTTTATTTATTTATTTGTTTTTCAATTGAAGAAGGTTTTGATGGAAGAAGACAGGAGCATTTATAGCATTTATAGTGTGCTGCATCCTTACTGAAGATTATATGCACCTCCAGAAAATACTTTGAAAGTCTCGTGCCATCTTGAGAGTAGATATCATCTCTAATGACAAATAAGAATTTAGACGGTCTGGTTACATAAAATCAAACTATCTCATCTCATTTTATATAATTATTATAATTTTTTTCAACTCTTACACAAAATATAATAAACAATTCAACTTTTTTAAATCTCAAAATAAAAATAATATTAAAAAATAATATTATAATAATATTTTATTCATCTTTAAACAAAATATCCCATCTCATCTTAACTGCGTAACTAAACGTGGCCTAATTTTCTCAATTGGAGAATTTTTGGTTGGTTTGAACAATATGATTTTGAGAGAAGGATTTATATTTTGATGTTTCATTTCCAAATCCTATGTTTGGATAATATATTAAATTCTCACTTGGATTTGCAACAAATTTAGACAAGCTTTTATGCTTTTAAAATCTTGTATTTTAAATCTAAACACAAATGGGAATCTAAATTCAAATTCTTTGGTCTAAACACAACTTATATGTTTTACTTAGATATTTTAAGGAAAACTATTTGTACAAGTTAAGTACCATTTTTATGAAAAAAGCCGTCAAATCTAAGATCAATATGAAAAAACTCACTTTTTAATGGTGAATCTCAGTATTTTTCAAATGGTGTATGCAAAACTTACACACCCTACAACTATATTTAACATTACTCATATTTTAATGTCATATAATTATTATATATATATATATATAATTGGAAAGAATCACAAGAAAGGTTATGAATTTCTGTCATTCATAAATAATCAATGGTTAAGAATTTCTGTCATTCATAAATTAAATCAGTTGGGAAACCCTATTAGAAGACCCCACAAAAAATAATGAAACTATCATATCATATATTCTCCTGAAAGAGAAGGACCTTTAACTTATTAAAATAAACTTGATGATATTTAAGTTCGAAATCAACTTGATTTGGAACTTTGGTCCCATCATTCTTAAATTTCAATTGTCAACTCAATTTTGGGATGGCTGCTTCTTGAGAATTACAAAGAAAAATCAAACTTTACTCTAATATATTATATATATTTTTTCAAATATTACTATTCTAAAGTCTCTACACCACATATATAATTTGATTTAAAAAATAAATCTTATAAATTAAGTATTACCATTTAATTGATATAAATTATATGTTCTATACACTGATCCGAAAATAGAATAATTTTTTTTTTTATACATATATAATATAACCTTTTTTGATGAAAATAGTCACATTTCATTAATGAACTGAAGTTACAACTATGACTTATCAATACATGAAAAAATTCAGACTCTAAGCCAACTACGCATAAGCTCTGGGGCTTCCCCACACACAAATTTCTTTATAGCGGACATTGTCTTTAAGTCCTCAATAAATTCTCTATAGAGAAAGCGTTCTGTAAACAGAACCCGAAGGCCCCTCTATCCTCCTAGAGAGGAAAAGTATGGGACACTGCTATGGACACTAAATCCAATAGCCTATTTCTATTTTATTAAAAACTAAAATAACAAAAAAATAAATAAAACACATTAACAACTAACAACTAAACTACAAAACCACAAGCCTCAGTGTGACCCGGACGTCACGCCCACCACAGTCATCGGCATCTCGAGTCCCGATGGCACGAGCACCCAGCTCAAGCACGGACACAACAGCCTCCACTACGCAAGTAGCACCTACGTGCGAGCACTGGTTGTACGATATCACCGGCCATGACATCACCCCCCACTCTCGAATAGCTCTTACCCCAGATTACAGATGATCCAAAGGCACAACACCTTACTTGGGTCAACAAAAGAATACAAAAACACAAAAACAAACATAACAAAAACTGGAATAGAACAACAAAGAAACATAAGACCCAAGCGAATGAACAGTGCACGATGCGTCGGCAGTGACGCGTGCAGGGTACTAGTCACAAGGGAGGAAAATCGACGGTCAATCTTGGAAGCCCCGGAGTCAAGGAGTCCAGAGATGCCGAGCGTGGCATCGGCAGAGGGCTCCGTAGTGGCGCGTGATGGGCATGCATCGACGAGATCCGGAGCTTCGTCCGGCGCGTGCGGGCTACGCTCCACTCCGATGAACGCCAAATTTGGTGGTCTTGAAGATCGGCGGCTGGGCTTCATCCCGGTAGGGTGCGTGTAGGAAGGTGACGGCTGCAAAGACCCGAACGACGATCATCTCTTATTCGGCCTGAAAAATAAAATAAAAAATCCAAAAAACACTATACAGAAAATGACATGGACAGACAAGAAGGGGGAGGGGAAGGAGAAAGAGGGGGGAGGAGCCGAAGCTCCCACCCCCTTTCGTTCGATCTGAAGTTTTAGAGTGTTTAGAGAGAAGGGAGAGGATTTTCCTAGAGAGCGAAGTTCAAGTCATTGGTTTGTTTCTTATATATAATATAACCTTGAAACTATTGAGATTGTCACTTAGCCATAAAGTATAGGTTATAATATATATGCCCCAATTCCTTTTATTATTTGATAAAGTGATTCATTCCTCTCCTATAAAATATAGGAGGGAGAATCTAGAATATTTCCTTTTTCGATTAATTACAGAAGTTGTACACCTAATTCAAGAGCTGTTCTTGATTAAGTAAAAGAAAGCATGAACTCCTAATGATAAATCAAATTTGAACTCATCAATAAGCACTTATCATTAAGATGGATGAAAAATAAGTATATAACGTTTAAATCTTAGAGAAGTGGGCAAATTGTAAAAAGAACGTAATTTAGGGGTAAAATAAAAAATTTGACAGTTTTTTTTTTTTTTAAGGGAAATGTCATTCATTCATTTATTTATTCATTAAGAGAAACTTATATCCATGATCAAATACATGGAGGGATATCATTTTATCAACCATTTGGAGCTTTACCAGTACATTACTGGGTTGGTCTAGATTTCACTACTGCTGATACTCTCTATAGACAAATATTCAAGAGATAACACTATACTTAAACAGAGACTCAATCTCACCCTTCATAGAAATGAAGGATTCAACCTCTACGAATAAATCGTCTAAGAGACGAATTCCTTTTTTAATTTTACTATACAGAAGGAAAACAAGAACGAAAAAAAGTTGGGAGTTTAATAATCATATTGCAATAGTAGTTTTGATTTGTGAGGTAAAATATAATTTATCTATATCATATATATTAATTAATTAGATAATTTTGATTAACTAGGATGATAATGGACCCAAGACAGGAGAATTCAAATAATCATCAATCACAATATTGATAACCTCCTCTATACTCTCTAAGTATTAAAAAGTATACAATGTATATCAATTCTAAAATTGGAATGCGCATTCCACTGCGTAATGAGTAGCTACCAAATATCAGTTCCGTAGCAAATATTTTAATAATAAGATTCTTCCTTTATATTGAGAGTAAAATGTTATCTATTATCTTCTTAATTATTATTATTATTTTTTATTTCCTAACGTATTATCAAATGAGTTTTTGGAACTTAGATATAAAACTAAGGACATAGGAGAGGATGGGAAAATATATGTTTTTAGTTCTTCAGAAAATGGAAGTGAATTTCATAGATTGAGTTAACTTGTAAGATTCCAAGTATAAGATCTATGTGATACCACCAATTATTAATATGTCTGTTACGTCAATTATAAATAAAAATGATTGACATAAATACCTTCGCATTAACATCCGAAAGAATGATAATTAAAGATATTATAAGAGAACTTATATTTGTAGTCACTATTTAAAAATTATATGTGCAAGCTCTTCATTAAATAAAAAAAAAGTATCATTTTGATAAAGATATTATTATAATTTTAAAAAAAATTAAAGACAAAATTAACTAAGTTTGTAGTGTAGTCTCTATTTAAAAACTGTACGTGACATTGCTCATATTATAAACTGTTGATACTCCCTGAATGTGCCACATCATCTCCAATGTTGTAGTGCCACGTGTAAAAATGAAAAATAAAAGCACATTCTAAAAAATAAAAATTAAAAAGTTATATAAACAAAGAGTATTGCTATTTTAAAACTACCACTAACTAAATCTTATAATTTGATTTGTAATATTTAAGTTTTAAAATTTATCTTTTAAATTAAATTATGTCATGGAGATAATATGTAATGTAGATGCCTCGATCCGATGCTTGAGAGTGACCGAGGGATCGGTGTATATTTTTTTAATTTCTTATATTTTCAAATCTATTCTCATTTTTAAAAATATATTTTTATTTTTTAACACCTGTCAATGGCACATTGATCGAAGTATTAACGATTTACAATCGAAATAACCAATATTGAAATATCAGAAATAAAAAGTTCATACAAACTTATCTACTATTATAATATTTAACGTCGTACATACACACATGAGATTGTTATGTTAGAGCATTCACATTAATTTATACATATACATATGTAAGGTCATATTTACATAATATGAGCTTAAATTTATCTACATTAATTTATACATATTTATATATTTAACTAGTTATAAACAGTACTCATTTATATTTGAAGAGTTACTATTTATTTTATAAAATATATTTTAATCATTATTTCTCTCTCCTCCCATTCTCTCTCCCACAATCTTTTTTCTTCTATTCTTCAACAACACAACAAACCTTCATCTACACATTTATTATATTATTATAATATATTATATATATATTTTTCATTTTATTATATTTTTAATATAATATAAGCCTAAATTATATTTTTTATTATTACATTTATATTATTAATATCAAATGTATGTAGTGGATGCTAATTGTAAAATATATATAAATAAATCGGTTTTAAAAAAAATTAATAATAATAATAAAATAATATTATTATTTTATCTCAAATATATATATAAGTCAATATAAAAATTTTGTTTGAATGACAAAATAAATATGTAAAAGAGGTAACTTTATATATGCATGTGGATAGATCAATGCATAGTACTTAAATAATGCCATCTGTTGCCGAGAGTAGAATCATGAGCGGTGAGCGCAGTTTCACATGATCAAGGAGTGAAGCAGCAGATCCATGATTCCCACGTGTCGTGTACTCAAAGGTGGAGCCCGAATAAGTAAGTGACAGTCGAATCAACATGAGGTGGCGTGACTCAAGTCTTTGTCAATGTCTTTCTGTCTTTTATTTTATTATTATTTTTATATTCTGCTGCGAAACAATAAATGAAAAACACACGTGTATATATATATATTAAAAAATATTATTTACCATCGTAAAATACGTAAGCGTCATACAATCTCTTTAAAAAAAAATAAATATAAAGATTATATAAAAAAATTAATTTTTTAATAATAAATTAATTTTTTAAAATAATTATACGATATTATTATGTATATGTTAATACCTAAATATCAAACCTTATTTTTTTAACATTTTCTAGGTAGTGGGCAAGTTGGGTTAAGGTTTGTGGTCATAGGTTGGAAATTTGTGTTTCTCATTTTTCTTGGGTCCGCCAAATTTGTGTGACTTGTGACCAAGTCCCCCCCCCCCCTCGATGAGAATCTGACTTTGAGACTTCAACCCTTTAGCAAGTTAGTTTTGTTATTCATTATTTTTATATATTATATATTATTTTATTTTTATTTTTTTAATTTTTTTTAAACTAATTAAATTTTTTTATTTATTATCCATATATCACATATTTAATAAGAGAAAAAAAAAACAAAAACTAAAAAAAGTTTGCCGTGTAGAGATGATGAATATAATTTTTCTTAACAAAATTAATCTATTTTCAGTTCTTATATCATGGAACAGTACCTTCCTTTTCATATTGTCTTTATTCTGATCAAAGTCCACGATACTTGCATAGTTGCATGAATACCGTTCTTTTTAATATTTAAAACTTACACGAGCGATAATAAATTGTCAATAAATAATGTACTACTCTTCTCAAATTATGTGTTTATCTATTTTTCACTCTAAATCCTAAAAAGAAAAACTAGTAAATCCTATTTTGAGTTTTTTCTCCAAAACTATTTTTATTTTCTCTCTCCCAATATGATAATTAAACAGCAACAAGGCTACTTACACAAAAATAAATAAAGCTGAATTTGAAGAGAAATAAAATCACCCAAAACTAGTTTGCTCCTTGAGTTTGACCGCTAGTGTATTTAATTTTTATTTATTTATTTAATATTTAAAAAAATTACTATTAATAAATTTATATTTTTTTTTCTAAATATTTAAAGAATTTAATAGAATGAACTAACGATCGCGTCCATTAGTAAGAGTTAGGTGGCAAAGTAGCACGATCCTATTACAAAAGGATTAGTTGATGGCCCAGGAAAATAAAAGAATGAGGCATTTTCTTAGGAGGACTGTTACATTCACAAATAAATTATATAAAAATAATTTCATAAATTAATGTAGTTTCATCTGATCTATTAAATTTTTATAATCTGATAAATCATATCATGTCACATCAATTTATAAAATTATTTTTATCTAATCTTTTAAGTATTCTCCTTTCATATACACCAAAGGACACTTTTTGGGTCATTTTCCTTTTACGTCGGCCATGAGCAGAGTTAGGTTTTGATTACAGATTTGGCCACTAATCACTCAGAAAGGAAAGAATAAAACTGAATAAATGCATATGGTTGGATTACAACCAAATTGCAATCTCTCCTTATTAAGACTTCATGTACAGACAGGTAAGAAGGCTGCCTGTAGTTTCCCAAGTGGTAGGCAACCTTCCATTATCCATACACAACCTCTCTAGGTCAACTGTGTTGGTCATAAGTCATGTCTATTTGGCTTGGTTTATTTGGTCAACCTTGATGATCATTTTCTTCATATGAGCTCTTACTATTGACCAACCTCTAATCAACTATACCATGAATTTGGTACCTTAAGTTGGTCATAAACCAATAGGTCAGTTGCTTAACTTGCTTTCCATTTCATCATATTTTATAAATGTAACGCATTTCATTATCCTCGAATCATCTCTTATATTTTGAAAAAGAAATAATTCAATAGTTTATGAATAATACCAACTCATCATAGTTTATGAGATTAAAATTTTATTAATGAAGACAGTAATAAATATCTTTGTATTACTTCTATGATTTCGGACCGGAAATTCAATATACATTTCCCAATATACATTGTAAATAAACTGCCTAAATTGGTATATTGTGTCCTCTACCTACCAAAAAGTTGAAATGTGCACCCTCCGTTGAGATCCGACCAAAATATTGTGTGGCATCACTCATTTTTTATCCATCTAAATGGTGGGATTTGAACGGGTGCTATTTGGCATTCGATGGTACTTGGAAGGGTACAATGCGTCAATTTTGGAGCGCATATTGCAAAATGCGAATTAGTTGGTGGGTGGAAAATGCATTTTCTCTTAAAAGTCATCCGATAAGCAGTTACAAAAAAGAGTAATATTACTCATCATCTCAATTTTTATTATCTTCTCATCATTCTATGATGTGACATTAGATGATTAGAAATTATTTTTTATATTTCACTTGTAAACTTATTATCTAATGCCATATTATGGGATGAAAAGATAATGATAAAAAAATAAATGATGAATAGATTTTTTTTACGAAAAATGTACTGAAGTGGTGGTAAAAAATGAGGTGCTTTGATACTCATCGTCTCTATACATTACACATATTTTTATTTTTTTTAATCATTTTATTTTATTTTTTCTGAACTAATTGATTTCTTTTACTCATTATCCATACACTATATATTTTGTAAAAGAAAAAAAAAATTATATATGGTATATGGTGTGAAGATAATAAATAGACTTTTTAAAAAATGAGGCCTTACGAAACTTCCTGTGGCAGTAGTACTCATAATTGCATAATATGTCTCCCACAGGAATATCTCGTCCTATAAACTCAATTTTGTTAATCAATCACTAGAAATAATACTTAAGTTTGGTCAATTGTTAATTAACATCTTACAAATCACAGATACATATAGTTTCAGTAGATCCTCCAACAAATTATCAGGCATGCATAAAGCTATGAAAAACTAGGACCAGTTACGTACCATCAAAAGACCATTTTGAACTTTATCAAGCATCATCACCTTATTTCTGTCTTTGAGGGCAGCAGTCATTGCAGCCTTTAAAGTTTAAACTAGCAGAGTTTACATTTTCTATATCCAGGTTATCCACAAGTATATGAAGCTGTATGAAAATGATAAAGCTTCTTTGAGACTTCGTTTTTACAGATGAGATGAGATAAGATGTATTAAGTTGAGATTAAAGTTAAAAGTTGAATAAAATATTATTAGAATATTTTTTTAATATTATATCCTAACAAGATCACTATCGAGAACATGACTGAAGCACAAGTGAAAGCTTATGAATAAAAATTAAAAAATATACAAAAGATAAGTATAATTGTTGATGTTATCTTTTAAATTCTCTTGCAGATCAATTTTATGAATATTACAATATTACTTACTCCTCTGCAGAGAAAATTTAGAAAGCTTTACAAAATAAATATGATACAGAAGAAGTTCGAGCAAAGAAATATGCGGCAATTCGCTTCTTTCGATATCAAATGGTAGATGGAAAGTCTGTCATAGAGCAATCGCAAGATTTTCAAATGGTTGTAGTAGAAGTTCGATCCGAATGCATCAAGATTGGAGACAATCTAATTGTTTATGGCATCATTGACAAGCTACCATATTCATGGAGGGAGTTTTAATAGTTTATGCGGCACAAACAAAAGGAAACAACCTTGGAGACCTTAGTTATGCGTATTCGGGTATAGAAGAGAAAGTTAGAGGCCAAGATGTTTTAATGGTTCAAGATGGAAATGAGACTTCAAGAAGGTAAATATAATTTCTGAAAATGGTGGCTTGCCTAAAGGTCAGACTATCAAAAGATAGTCATTTGAAGCCACAAAGAAAAAATTTCAAAAAATTTTTAGACCTCACAAAAAAGGTTTTCCCAACCAAAAGGATAAAAACCAAGGGCCCCATTCACAAAATCAACCTTGTTTTGTTTGTGGTAAAAGTTGATACTTTGCTTGAATTTGCAAATTTTGAGAGTGAAGAAATAATCCTCAAGTGAACGTAACTGAGGAGCCATTTGTAGCAATGATTACAAACATTAACATGGTTCAATTTGTTGAAGGGTAGCTGGATAGATATTTCTATGGAGTTCATTAAGCCTTTATCTACATCCAAGGGATTTTCTGTAATATTAGTTGTGGTAGACCGCCTTACAAAATATGCCCATTTCCTCCCTCTCTTCCATCCTTATACTGCAATTACAGTGGCGAAGTTATTCATTTTACAAGTCTTTAAGCTCCATGGGATGCCCTCTACTATAGTTACTGGCAGGGATGTTACTTTCACAAGCTCTTTTTGGAAGGAGCTTTTCAGGTTGCATGGAACTCGCTTATCCTTTAGCTTAGTATATTACCCTTAGTCTAATGGTCAGACTGAAGTTGTTAACAAAGTGATCCAACAGTACTTGAGGTGCTTTGTGAGCCATCGCCCTAAAGAATGGGTAACTAGCTACTGTGAAGGGAGTGGTGGTACAACACCAACCTTCACTCTTCCACTTAGAGCACTCCCTTTGAGGCCTTATATGGTGTTAAACCACCAACCTTACTATAGTATGTTGTGGGTACAATACAAAACTCAGAGATTGACAGACAATTAAGATCAAGGGATGAAATTTTGGCTGTATTAAAGAAGAATTTACACACAACACGATAAGTATACGATGAGAGAATTTGAGGAGGAGGACATGGTATACCTTAAGCTCCAAAAGCATAAGAAGCAGAGTGTGGCCTGTCGTTTAAGTTCCGAACTTTCTCCTCGGTACTTTGGCCCCTTTGAGGTTTTGTAGTGAATCGGTGATGTAGCCTGTCTTAAGAGATGCCTGGGCTCCTCAACCATAGCTCCCTTGGACCCATATAGGGCCTCAGAGTTAAGCCGAAGTGCATCTTACAGTGTCGAATAAACCCCTGGTTGAGCGTTGGTGAAATGAAGAGGTGAGCTCGAGGAGAACTCCACTTGGGCATCAATTGAACAGTTGCAGTTAGGGATGTAATCGATCTGATCCGGTTCGGTTCAGGAGAGGTCATGAACTAAAAATTTCGATCTATCATTTTTTTTGGGACTGGACCGTTAGCTATCGGTCCGGTCAGCAACCCATTCGATCCAATTCAGTCCATGAATATATATTTTTCCTCTTTTTTCTTTTTTTGACAAAGAAGTTAATATAAAAAATTAATTAAATTAATAAAATTAAAATTAAGTGATCTCTTTAACATTTTATATATAGTCATTGGATAAAAATTACATAATTAATTTATATAATTATTGTATAAAATAATGCATTATATATTTAATATTTATATATATATATATATTCAGTCGGTCTCGGTCTGGTCAATCCAGTCTAAAAAAATCACACCCTGAGACCAACCAAGACTATCGAATAGGTCTAATAAGTTTTTCTAATCCAGACTAATAGTCTTACACCCCTGGAACTTGCGGTGGTAATCTCCTGACCCTGAGGGCAAGGTCTTTTGCGGGAGAGGCAGATGTTGCTGATCTGGGGTTTCAGACACCCTCAAGGTTGGCAAATGAAGTGAACAAGGAAGTGTGTACTTTTACTTAGTTTTTAGTCGTTAACTATTAGGTGTTCCGTTGAGCATCGTGGGCTCGTGGAGCATTTTTATTAATGAACTCATATAGTGCATCGTGGACCTTACTTATAGTTAGGTTAATGACCAAGCCCATTATCATGTTAGGGGCACTGTAGTCAATTTTGCATCCTCATTGACCAAATGCATCTTCAAAATTTAGTTAATATTATATGAATTTGTATTTATCTATTTCATTAAAATCCAATCCTCATATTGGATTATCTATTTACTCTCTATATAATAATAAAAAATTATTAATTTAATAATTTTTTTATTTAATTTATTTTTATCACATTTTGTAGTTCTACCAATTAAATGTTAATGATAATTATATTCTAATTAAATTAATTTAATATTTATCACATTTATTAAATATTAATATTAATAATAATTATATTATAATTAACTTATCATTATAATTAACGTAATAATTAATATTCTAATTAATATTAACTAATTAATTTATTTTTATCACATTTTATATTTAATAATAATAAATCAAACCAAATTTCTTAATTATAAAATCTACCTACATATTTTGTGAGAGGAGTGAGAATTGAATATTTTAATGTTTGACTAACCTACTGTTCACCTACAAATTTGTAGAATCACTGTAGTTGAAGTCTAAGATTTTATAGCAATGCCTAATCCAATGTGGTGATTTTTTGGTACATATTAGCTAAAGTTTAGCTATTATTAGATTTTGACCAAACCAATGAGAATGCTCTAAAGGTAAATATAGAAGATAACTTATAAGGCATTTTGCCCAAATTTGGAGGTAGTAGTTTACTCGAAAATCTAGATTATTGTCTTTTTTATTTTTTCCTTTTACATTCCCTTCTATCATCCTTCGTTCCAGTGGGCTCTTATCAGCTGTCCTACCACTGGACGTGCTCTTAGTGCAAATTATACTTTATTTTCCTTTTCTTTCAATCATTTTTAAATATCTTTAAATATTTACAAATTTTACAAATTTATTAATAGTCACTTTCTTACCCATTAAGTAAAAAAAAAAAAGAAAAAAAAAATAAAACACACGAACAGTCAAAACTAAAAGATAAAACCATGGACAAGTTAACATTTTCCTTTCAAAATACCCTAATCTGCCGACTCATCAATGGTAGCTGACCAGGTTGCTGGCCTTTTACCCTGGTGGGGTGGGCAGGCCAGGTGGCCAAGTGACCCATTGCCCACTCCTATAAGCACACATGCAATAAACACTAGAGACTATCAGATCAGTGATTTGTCCCTGCTTTACCATCCTCTTTATACTACACATGTAAGAGTTATTATTCTAATTAATCGACCATGAGACATATGATAATTATTCAAAGAGAAAAGCATAAAATAACAAAGGTTGTTAAAATATTCTTTTAAAAATCCAACCTCGTTTGGACACTTAGAGTATGATCTCATAATTCTGTGAATAGTAATAAAATTATTTGAATTCAAAAATATTTTATTGTATTATGTGAAATGAGAGTAAAAAATTAAATAAAAATATTATAAAATTAAAAAATTATTTGAATATAATTTGATTAGATGAAAAATTGTTTGTAAAAGTTATAATGATTAATGAAATAACATGGATATATAAAACTTGACCACTAAACCATAATGTATGAAATGTAATTTACTCAAATTTACTCGTTTGTTTTCAGGAAACATCTCATCTCATCTCATTTCATCATTATAACTTTCTCAAATCTCCACATAAAATAAAATAAACAATTCAACTTTTTCAAATCTTAAAACAAAAATAATATTAAAAAATATATTCTAACAATATTTTATTTAACTTTTTAACTTTAATCTCATCTCATCTCATCTCATCTCTGAAAACAAACGAGTCCTAAAATGTAAATTTATTTGTCTAAATTTACTAGAATCATTTATTTGTCTAAAACTACTTATAGAAAATAAAGAAGATTCTTAAATTTTTCCTAAATACAAATTTATTAAAATGTAAATCTAACTTTTGAATTATAGGTGAAAGGCCTAGCAAAGTGGTATCGTAGGTTGGTGTGAGGCCGCCAAGTGTTACTTCTATTTTCTTCCTTGCAAACACTCTCTGATGAAATTCTCTCAGCTTTGGCTTCTACCAAACTCCCTTCTTCTTCTTCTTCTTCTTCTTCTTCTAATTATTAAATAAAATTTATCACTTCTCAAATTTTATACTTTATTCCCATTTTATATATCATCATTTTTTTTTAATTTAAAGGAAAAAAAGACTAAAATTTTGAAAGTTTTATTGCCGTTGATCATGCGTTGATCGTCAACTTCATAGTAGAGAAATATTTTTTCACCACATAACCCCATCTTAAACATGCCGTTTGATCTTCCCCATTAACATAGCTAGGGTTGCCGAAAATTTATTGCTCCCAGTGTTGTCATCGTGCTGCAACGCCTCCATAGAACGTCCCTTCGATCGGTAACCACTGCTCACATCTCCTCCTCCACACAGTGTTGTCATCGGGCATTACGTATCTAGTGTTGTCATCGTGCAACCACGTTCCTCTGTTTTGCACCCTCAAAACAGAGCACTCCACCATCAAACACTCCCGCACGTACTTAAGACTCTCTAACTCGGTTTCTGAACTAGGTTTCCCGGGAAAACATCATGTTGCATATAAATTTAGTTGTATCTTGTGTTCAGATTATTCCTTATTCTGGTATGGTTGACTTTATCTACGAGGGATCTTCCCATTGAGGTCATTTTGTGAGGGTAAAAATGATTGAACATTGCAGAGGCCTATTGACCCATCATCACTTGAGGTTATTGATCGTTTCTTGTTGTCCAACCAGTATGAAGATTTGTGTCCATTTTTTAACACTACTTTACGCTTGCATCGTGACATGACTTGCATTCGTTTGTTTTTGCATCAGATAAGTTGAAATTAAAGTTAAAAAGTTGAATAAAATATTAATAGAATATATTTTTAAGTTGATATGACTAATGGGTGCATGATATTATAGGCAGGTTGCAAAAGAGCAGTCTAAGATTTCGTTTGGATCATTAACTCATCTCAACTCATTATTATAATTTTTTTAAATTTTAACATAAAATATAATAGACAATTCAACTTTTTCAAATTTTAAAATAATAATAATATTAAAAAATAATATTCTAATAATATTTTATCATCTCAACTCAACTCGCTTCAACATTCAAACACAACCTAAAGATTAGTGGGCTATATGTCATATATAGAGAGAGTAACTTTGTGAGCAAGTTTCCTTCGTGAAACAGTATTTATAAGTAGAGTAAGTCTATATATAAGGATTTTTTATGTAAATCCATACAGTTATGTTTAAAAATTTTTAAAATTATAATAATATCTTTTTTAAAATGATATTTTTTTTTTCTTTTACTCTCATTTATTAATGAGATTACACACGCAACACCCCACTCAGAACTGTAAATAGAATTTATCTTATAAGTAAGATGCATTGTTTGCTCAAAATATTTCCAGAAAACTTTATTGTAATTCAATGAAGCGGGCCAAAAATTAAGGAACTTTAGATGATTATAATAGCACCCATTTTGTGTTTTTTAATTGAATTGTTTGCTCTCTATGGTTTTCCTTTCTTAAAACCCATTAGTGAATTGTTAACGGTGCTGATGAGGCATGCCACATTGCACGCCACGTTTCAAAAAAAAAAAAAAAAAAAAAAAAACGTAGTAGTTATTAAAAAAATTTTAAAACTTGGAAACATGTTGAAAAAAAATTAAAAAAAAAATTGAAGAACCAATAAAAAAAACTCTCAGATATGCCTAATGAGTGCTTAATTAGGCTACGTTTAGGTAGTGAAAATACTTGAAAAGTATTGAGAATATTTATGAATAGTAGTAAAAAAGTAGTGAAAAAGTAATAATAGAATAACAAATAATAAGTAAAAAATAATAAATAATAAAAAAGTAAGTGAAAAGTAATAATAAAATAAAGAATAGTAATAAGAGTACTTGATGTACTTTTAATACCCAAACGTAACCTTAATGATGTGCACTTATTATAATGTTTTTAGATTAAATTAACAAGTTCACACTGGGAAAAACACATGCTACCTTCAAGGTGTGCAGGCTTTAATTTATGTTTTTAAATTAAATTAACGGCATTTAATGGTGTGTACTTGTTATAATGTTTTTAGATTTGGGCTACTGTATGCATTTTGCCGAGTTCTCCTCACCATCAAGTTGGTCATCTCGTCCAAGTTTCTGTTTTCACATAGACGTCGTTATACTTGTACTTATGTTTTATTTTGCTTTACTTTTTAAAGTCTAATATTATTTTCTATACTATGTTATAAATTATTGATGATCTTGCATTCTCATTCAATTCTATTTTCATATTTTAAATATAATTAAGCTATGAACAAAAGTTAGATAAAAAAATCTTGACATACAAAAGAGTATGTCAATGGTGTCAATGAGTTTTTGAAGTTTGCATGTGAGAATTGTCCCACACATTTGTCGATTTGTTGCCTATGTAGAAAATGTAGATTACGTATGATGTTCATGCCCAACATGGTATATGATCATTTGATTAGTTATAGAATTTATTAAGGTTATACCATTTGGCATGCTCATGGGGAGAGAAAATGAGAGCCATCTTACCTTGTTACTAATGCTCAAAACAATAATGAGCAAATAAATGAAGACTCCATTGGGATGACAACTATGTTACATGATATTTTTCCTATATTTAATCCTGAAATAGTTGAAGGTACTGAGCCTGAAATAGGTGTGCAAACTTGTCAACATTCATTACCAACTTCAAAGCAAGAATATGGTATATCCAAGGAAGAGTTTGATAAAATGCGGAACGAATTAACTGAATTGTGAAACTTAGTAAACACATTCATGCATGCACAGGTGAGCACCCCACATATGTTTAGTTGATATCAATCAACCTTATTCTAGAATTTTTGGACTCTCATTTGAATTTATATTCAGGCTTAGGACAAAATCAAATAGAGAATGAAGAGGAAGAGAAAGATGAAGAAGAGGAAGATAAATAAGAGGAAGAGAACGATGATGACGAGAGTTGAGGGGATTATAAGTGAAGAATCTCAAATTATATTAATATTTTAGTTTAATGGTATTTGAAACTTTCCTTAATTGAGATAATATTTATGGTTATGTCATATATCGACGTTTGCTCCAAGTGTTTGTTTTTATGTCTCAACCAAGTTACTTTATTCATTTTGTCATGATTTTACTTGCATTCATGCACATACATTATGTGCATTTAATTCATGAAAAGTTGAGACACATGATAGTGTTCATTATGTATTTCTTAGTGTCTTCATCTCGGCTCACATAAGTAGTATTTATTATCTTATGAGTCTTGTCAGATTAGTGACAAAAATGGAGAGATTTAAATATGTTGTTGAGAGGGAGTTGAACGAGCTGATGGGGAGTTGAACGAACTTAGGGAGAGTTGAATGAGTAAGTGAAGTAAGTGTATTGCTAAAAAGAAGGAGAGGTTGAGGGGAGCAGTAGAATATTGAGGGTGAGAATTAAATACTTGAGGGGAGCAGCAGAATATTGAAGGTGAAAACTAAATACTGAACATGGTTATTGATAATGATTAGAACACTATTTTAGTAGGTTTAGACGGCTGCGTTTGGATATTGAACTGAATTGAGTTGAATTGAATTGAAATGATAAAATATTGTTAGAATATTATTTTTTAATATTATTATTATTTTGAGATTTGAAAAAGTTGAATTGTTTATTTTATATTTTGTGTTGGAATTTGAAAAAGTTGTAATGATGAGTTGTAATGAGTTGAGATGGGTTGATGAACCAAATGTACTAGGTATTTGATTTTGTTTAGACTAATTTCAAAAAGTGTTCTTTGTCATTTTTTCTCATTACTATATTAAGATTTTCTACACCAGATCTTGGTCTTGCGGTTGTTTTTATCTCAGGTACATATTACATTCATCAAGTTGGTTTTGTCACCAATCTGCCAAAGGGGGAGATTGTAGATGTAAGACATTTCTCAAGTTGACTTTGTCACCAATCCGCCAAAGGGGGGATTGTAGATGTAAAAGTTTGAATAGAACTAGGTGAGTAAGTTGATAAGTTTGTATAGGATTAGGTGACTAAAATGATAGAGTTTATCCTATCATTAAGTTGGTAATTCTGAATGAATGTAAATTATCGATTAATTTTATCTATAACAATATTAAATTTATCTAGGAGGTATTAGAGGTTGTTTAGATAAGTCGTAAGTGGGAAAATCGAGTCCCAATGAATCTGCACTTATCTAGAAAAGAGGCTGATTTGAAATCTGTTACTGTAGTGAAGAGTTATCGTGAAATGTCAGCATTCCGTTAGGAGACGATTTCGCGACCGTCAGAAGAATCCTACTGAAACTAAAACTGCTTTCAGATTGTTTATTTAAAGGATCTTACTGGTTAGGATCTGTAGAGATTCATATCTGCATAATTTTTAGAGCACTTTCTAGTGCATATTTTGGTGAGAAAATTCCTTGAAGAATTTTTATATTGTTTCTCTCAAAGAGTGACACTTGAGTATATAATGTTTTATCTATTTTTTTGAGTACATGCATACTCCATGTTGGAGAATTGATTGGTCAAGTTTCAGCCACTAGAGTTCCAGGAGAAAAGTTAATGTTTGAAGATCGTCAGAAGTTCTGACTGCTATTGCAGTAGAAGACAAAATAGGTCATTTGTCTAGTCAATAAGAATGTTAATTGACAAAGGCTTTATAATTGAACTTTACTTGTAATTGATTTTCATACAATCAAATTGATTTTTCTTAGTTTGGTTGTCCCATAGAGTTTTACTTTTAAAAAGTTCTTTAAAAAGTTTTCCTTTTATACCAATTTAGGTGTTACGCACTTCGTTTATTTTATAATATTGCTTAATTAATAAATTAATTGCATGTTTGACGCCTAACTAATTTGTTGAGTGAATTGATAGATATTTTCGCTATGTTACAGGGGTACTTGGGTAATCACAGAACGGATTATAAAAGTTTTGAAGTCAGGTGCTAGGTGAAGTGGTGGATTATGCATTAGTTTTACTACTCTTTTTGGAAGTTGTGAATCTTAGTAAAATGACCTTTACTAGTTGAGTTCATGACCCATTCTTTGAATGAACAATCGAATTCGGTATAGCATTTCATCTACTCATAATACAAAGGTGAAAATTGAATAGCTACTTAAAGAATAATGTACGAAGACAACCATGATTTGATAGATATTAGTTTGTATAATATTCATACAGTTTTGACACTTCGGTGAGTTTGTACAATATATTTGTTGTACTTTTTGTTTGTGTATATTCAACTGGTTTAGCAACTAGGAACCTTTCTCATATTTATAAAGAAAAATTATTATTCAAGTCTCTTGAATTTATATATTTTTCTCAAACCAATCATTAAAATTCAAAAGGTTCCCAACATATTTTAACATATTTTGTTATAAAGTTTGCAAACACTACATTCTTTTTAAAAAAATAATAAATATGAAATTCATATTAAAAGATTAAATTTTTAATAATAGACTCTATTTTTTTCAAAAGGAATGTACGACGTAAAATTAATCAATTTTCGATTTTTTTTAATGCCGCCAAGCCTATATATTATTACCGGCGTAAAATTGATCAATTGTAAGCATTTTTTTAAATAATATAAACGCCGAAAAACTCAATAATTTTTCCGGCGTAAAATGGATCAATTGTCGGAGTTTTGTTAAACACTGAAAAAACTACATACAATTTTCGGCATAACAATATAAACGCTGGAAAACTCAATAATTTACCGGCGTAAACTTGTTCAATTTTCGGCTTTTTTTTAACGCTGTAAAACTATATATTATTTCCAACGTAATAATATAAACGTCGAGAAACGACTAAATTACCGGCGTATAATTGATATAGTTTTGACGTTTTTTCAAACGCTGCCAAAACTATATATTATTATCAGCGCAATAATATAAACGTTAGAAAATTCAATTATTTACTGGCGTAAAAATTAAATGTTGATAATATAGATGCCAACAATTCTTAGTTTTTTTTGTAGTGAATGAAGAAAGTCCGAAGGGAATTGACGGGATAACTGTAAAGGAATTTTTCCCACTTCTCAAAACCCATTAGGCTTTGGCCCCATGCCCAGCCCGAGGGGCCCCAAGGCCGCGCAAGGGGAGGAACATCTACTAGGGAGGGGCACCGAATAGTAGATAAGATAGATCAGCCTGACAGTCTACGACAACTTTCTGAACTCAGAGACTAGCACAGAGCATAGCAGAAAATGTGGAGGGCCTTTTAAATGAGCCATCGAGAACGAGCTATAAGTTAAGATTTCAATGGAGGATGCTACTTCTTCCTTGCCTGTGAGTTATTCAATTGCGAATATAGGCCTTATTTCAACTATGCACCAACAATTGATAGGCCATTCCCACCCCCCACCCCCCCCCCCCCCCCCCCCCCCCCCCATCCATCTCTTGATCCCTCATTCCACTAATTCATTGTTACTTATTCATTCAACGCATAGACTCCCCACTTCTTTGTCTTATTAGCACAGGTGTTCATCAACGATGAAAGCCGCTGAAGTTAAGAGAATTCCCAATTCTAAAGAAGAGGCTGAAGCATTAGAATCCTTTGAAACAAAGGCTGAGAAAGCCAATAGCAAGGCTTTTAAGCGACATCACACATTTCAGATTTATCGGCGTCAAACCATCTATGGCGCATATAGACCAGACTCGAAATCAGAAAACCACGCCGTATTAATGGCACCGCTGTTGAGTTACACGCCACATTTACGGAGCCGTCGCAGAGCCACGCCGCATTAAAGAAGGTTTGACAACAGAAACAGAAAACGACTTGCACCCCCCAACCCACGTTGTAAATAGCCAGCTCTAGCTACGAAGAAACTCTCAGATCCCTAGACTCCTTTACTTATTTACAAACTTCCAAGAACATTTACTAACTTTGACATCGGAGGTTCCTCTGCCCCGAGACCACCCTCTCCTAGTTGCACTACTCTCTAACTTTTGCAGGGCCCATTTCTGAAAACTTGAGTTGTCGGAGCTTGGCCTAAAGGTGTGTGGAAAATGGCGTTAACAACTAGAATATATTTTTTTAATATTATTTTTATTTTGAGGTTTGAAAAAGTTGAATTGTTTATTTTATTTTATTTTGTGTGAAAATTTGAGAAAGTTATAATGATTAAATGAGATGACATGAAATGAGTTGAAAGAAAATGTAAAAACAAACGAGTTAGAGTATGATCTCATAATTCTGTGAATAGTAATGAAATTATTTGAATTAAAATATTTTATTGTATTATGTGAAAAGAGAGAAAAAAATTGAATAAAAATATTATAAAGTTAAAAAATTGTTTGAATATAATTTGATTAGATGAAAAATTATTTATAAAAGTTGTAATGTTTGAGAGATTGTGAGAAATTATTTCTCATCTCATTTTATTACCCAAAAGTGGCTAATTATCTCTTTGATTGATTTATAGAGACGACCCATATTCTCACTAAAAAAAGGAAAAAAAAAAAAAAAAGAAAAAGAAAAACTTGTATTGGTACATTAATCTCTCACAATCATGGCCTAAACAAGAGAATCCTCAAAGACCAAGTGGTGTTGCCACTAACATCCCAAATGTCAACCTTGATAAAGCTGAGTCACAGTTTCACACAAAAGCAATATCATCATCCAAACACTATTATAAACAAATAATAGTGGTACTGATTGGACATTCACAAAACAAATGAATTCTGTGTGCGTACGTACATGCGCCAATGCATTGGGTTAGCTAAAACAAAACACAAAGTAAATGAAGTAGTTTAACCTTTTAGAACTAATTAGTACCAACTCTGTGTTGAAATCAGCTGAACGCTAGCCCGTGAAGCTCAAAATGAATGGAAAGGTTCCTCACCACGACAAACCTACATATGGGGGGGGTTGACCTTGCACGTTGAAAAACATCATGTTAAGCACTTTGGTTTAGAATACAAGAAACCTCCCCACTTTATAAGGATCCTATGTAGAGAATATTGTAATCAACCCCAATTGGCCGTTCCTGATCTCTAAAATATTGATACTGTTGAATCAGACAATATTCTGATTAGTTAGGATCATCCTGATCAATCTTTACCTAATTATATATAATGTTACAATACATATAATTTATGTATACCTAAGTCAACTCTTTTGCATCCCTGCCTTGCTACATTATATTGTTAGGAACAAGAAAAAAAAATGTAAAATCGATCACACACGATACAAAATTTACGTGGTTCGATAATGTGTCTACTAAATTCACAGAGTTGCAGAGAGTTCTATTTCAGACGATGACAAAAGAGTATGTCGCGCGGTTGTATAAGGATATATTAATATAAGATATAAGTAAACCTTAATCCAGCGGTTAATGGGTTGATCGGATTTAGAGCAAAAAAACCAAACTGCACACTATTCATCCTCAACGTAATCAGTCACATTAATAACAACAACTAACATGACTTGATGTTTTAGATGATTCTATAAAGTGAACCACTTAAATAGAAAGTCGCTTAAAATATGTCATATCAAGTGAAACTAAGATAACAAAATTCAACATAAAAACTACTTAAATATCTTTCTAATAAAGTTACTTTCGTAACTAACCTCAATATGAAAGTCTATTTTATATAGGCTACTTAATTTCCTCTTCCCATGACGGCCGTGGAGTCTCAGTCACTCTGGTTAATTTCTTTCTTTCATATCAGAAACAGATGAGAGTAGGTATATATACTATTGGCAGAATCAATCTGTTTCATGATCAGCTTGGGTTTTGATGTCCGCTAAACTGAATATGATGCGCGCGCAAACACACACACATTTATAGCAGAATTAATCAAACACTTTTCTTTTTTGGATTGCTGTAAAACAAACATAAATTATACGATATTCTTAATTAGCAACATAAAATAAATTACTTGACAAACATATATATATATATATATATATATATATATATATGATACAGACATATATCTTTGTACGTTTTTATCCGTTTGAATGGAGATCAATGAAAGGAGCTGAGTATGAGCTAACAGGGCTTCTCAGTTTCTAAAGAGGTGTGAAAATCTTACAAAATGATACAAGTAATTTCAGAAGTTCTCTGATCACTAACTTCTTCTTCTTTTTCTTCTTTTTTGAATAGTAATTAAGAAGATTACAACAAGATCAAGCATATATATATATGTGAAAAACCTTATTAATGGTGCAATGGATTTGGACCAGTAGGGACAAGACGCTCCTCAACACCGTAGCGTGGGTCAATCTCACTTCCGGCAGCAGGTCCAGGCTGCACAGGTACATGACCCTGACCGCTGGGGTGACGATGCCGCTGATGCCGATGCCGGCGGTACGCTTTGAAGTCGATTTTTCCGGCCAATACTTTCCTGTTGCTGATCAAGGTGTGTTGAGAGATGGACATGTGGTGGTTTTGGATGCTTCTGATGTTCTTGGTACTATAGAAACTGAAGAACCGGCCGCCATGAGAGAAAAAAAGCAGGAGAAGAGAGAGCCAAAGAAGGAGACTAATTAATACATGAGAAAGCCTTAAAGCCATGGTGCATGGGGGAGGAGGAGATCAGAAAAGAGAGCATGGAGAGAGAATTTGAAGGGAAAAACGGAGAAAAAAAAAGTGGGGGTTTTCAAAGGAGGAAAGAGGGTTTTGGAAGCTTTGACAGCTTGAATTTGCTAGGGTATTAGCATAAGAAACGTTGCAGAAGGTTGACATGGGAGAGTGCTTGCTTCCATGAGACTCTGGTATTACTATATTAGAGAGAGAGAGAGAGAGAGAGTTTTACCCAGGAGATGCGGAGAGGGGGTGGGAGTTGTCGAGCATATTATTCTTTCAATGAAACTTCCTTTGCGTTCAAGGAACAGGGGAACAATAAAAGCAGATTGTCAAACCTTGAATTATATATTGGTATGACCCAACAAGAGGAAGAAGAAGAAGAAGAAGAAAGAAAGAAATAGATGAGCAACGTATGTCTAAAACAGGACATTATAATTGCGAAAGGAGTAAGCAATAAATAATGAAAAATGCTACTCTTACAGCTTATTCTTAAAATTACCGATATTTTATCTTATTTTTTATTTTTTTACTTAGTAATTGAGGAAGTATTTTTAAATAATATTATAATTTTTTTAAAAAAAATATTTAAAAGTGTTAAAAATTACATGTAAAAAAAAACAAAAAAAAAAGATATTTAATCAACATAAAAGGTATTTCTTTAATCTTTTTAAAACTTAGTACACGACTGATATTTACATCAAAATAAAATTATTTTTGGCACATATATATTATTACAATATTAAATTAAATAAAACATCTCAATTATCAAACCAAAGGTAGGATAATTAATAATTTAATATTGTTTCATCCAAGTTTACGTTACATGATTAGCCAATGAAACAGTTGGCAGGATTAATTCCTTGCTCAACGTACCAGTCTGGTCGTACTTCAAATGCACACTACTACTATGCACCAGGAAAATTGAAAGTTAAAAAAAAAAAGAAAAAAAAAATAACTCATAGATATTCAAGAAAGAAATCAAGAATTCATGATCTGGCTTTGGCCGACCTTCAAAATTAATTTATTATTTAATAGATTTGTCCACGTTTATGTATGTGTGTGTATATATACAGAAATATTTTAACGATAAAATAATTACATAAAAATAAATTTATAAACTGACGTGAATTGATACAATACGTCATATTATAAAGTTACTTTAATATAAAGTAGATCCAACACATCACGTGAAGCTATATTAATTTGTAAATTTTCTTTTATATAATGTCTTTGTGTCTATAATATATATAATATATTACATATCTTGAAAGCATACGATGATATGTGAATGGGTTTGACCATACAATCACAATTAAAGCAATTCTTTGGAATTGTGTACCAATAAAAGAAAAACAGTGAAAAATTAATATAAAATGAAAGTGCACAAGCCTATAAGTATGTTGGAACACGCTATATGTTTGCATGGGAGAAAACACTTGCTTCAATTAGACTCCTTTCTACTCTGTTATTTTGTCTTAATTTGTTTTTTTTTCCCACTTATTTATTAATTATATGTTTCTTTAATTCTAGGCTTGTTTTGGTTTATACCATGATTTGAATATTACGTATTCATAAATCGTTTTCTATGGTCAAAAGTTCCTTCTGAAAAAATTAATTATGGTCTAACTTATCTCATAAAACTAGTTCAACAAGAGATGATTGTTTATTCTTTATAAACATATCTAAGATCTTGTCTACAGGCAATGTAAGATTATTCCTCAACACCCTCCTTACGTGTAGACTAGTATTTTTCTTGATCCTTGTGACGAGATAAATAGTGTGGACTCTCATTCGTTCTGTGATAGATTCTGATACCATGAAAAAATTCATAAGCTTAACTCATCTCATAAAACCATTTCAACAAGAGATGATTATTCATTTCTTATAAACATGCCCAAGACATTATCTATAGGTAATGTGAGATTATTCCTCAACGCCTTCTAAAACTAATGATAATTGATATTAATAGTCATAATCCTAAAACATATTAAGTTCTTTTATTTTTTGCATTTTTGTTTTTTGGGTTAGTGGTTAATCTGGAAAATTATATTTTCAAGCTGGACGTATATATTATCCGTACCACCAATATGACACGATTTGATTTGAATAACAAATTAAATTAAATTCTATTGTAGATCAAATTATATTTATAGTTCAGGATGGAAGACTCCAATTTACGAATAAAATGACTTTGTTTAAAACTTTCATGCATCACAAGCTGTATAATAATATTTATGAAAAATGATATTATTTTTATAAATTATTTTATAAAAATATTCTTTATTTAAATTATAGTTATATTAAAAGATTATACGTGTATCATTTTCTGTCTAACTAATTGTGTTTATTCATTCTGTTTTCCAAACTCTTATATTATATAATTATGAGAGTCTTACAACCACAAAGAGATTACGTAAAAGTAATTTTTTAAATTGACGTAGTTTAATATTACTTATCAGATATGTTTTATAATAAAAATAACTTTATAATCTGATAAATTACGTAAACTACATCAATTTATAAAAATATTTCTATGTAATCAGTTATTCATAACTCACATTACATTACATGGACATTTTAAAAAACAAAACCCTCTAAAGACAAAGATCCATCATCGTTGCGTGTGCTTACACAAGCTCCGAAAACAGGTTGAACCCAAAATTCATCTCTCTCTCTCTCCCTTGAGTCTCTGTGCATGCATGTCTTTCGGAAGTGGGAAAGGACTTTGAATAGTTTTTCAATACAAAATGAGAGGCTCTTGTCGGCTAGACCATGGAGACTATCATGCCACGTGGAAAACAGAGTAGGGCCACCATTTCTGACCTAACCTGATTGGACGATACTGGCTATCCCAATATTATTACTTTTTTTACTCTTGAAAATGTCTAGTCTGGGAACCTCTTTCGAATCCTGAATTTCAAGAGAGTGGTTGGCCATCCCAAGACGAAGGAAAATGATGATTACCAACTTTAGAGGGTTAAAAGTCAACCACCCACCAATTCACTCCCTTTTGAAGTTTTGAAGTTTAAACGATAAATCACATGAATTTCACAGCAATATTGATACTTGGTATTTTTCCCTCCCTTTTAACATTTTGCATCATTGAACTCTAAAATATTGATAAATATCATATTCCATCTAATTATAATCAATAAAATTGATGAAAAATAGGTCATATAATATAATATTTTTCACAAAAAAATTTAACAAAAATAAATCTTCAAACTGACGTGACTTTAATGTGATACGTTAATTAGATTGTAAAATTATTTTTATTATAAAAAAAATATAATGTATTATTATATAAAGTAATATTAATTTATAAATTTATTTTTATAAGATCTATTTGTGACAGTAAAAAGCATAAAATAAGAGTACAAATAATTTGTGAGAATCTGAGTATTAAATCCCCATGCAGCTATCTCTAGGGCTGAACAAAAAGGCCGTCGTGTACCCGACCTGAAAATCCGACCCGTTGCGCATAAAATGGGTACCGGAATTTGCCGACCCGTTTCCTTCTTTTTTCGAGTATTAGCCGTTACCCGTTTTAAAAACTCAAAACCCTCTCACATCAAAACCTCTGCCCCTCTCTCACAACTCCAAAGCTCTCCTGCTCTCACTCTCTCTCGCAACTCCCGCTCTTTCTCGCAAATCACTCTCTCTCGCAACTCGCAGCTTGCACTCAGTCACTCTACGACCATCGAAGGTAAGGTTACTGTGGCCTGTGGGTGTTTTGTGAGATTTTTGGGTGTTTTTGGTTTTTGTGGGTGTTTATTCCAGGATTGGTTTTCATTTTTTTTGTCTACTTGTTTTCATTTTTAGATTTCCTTATCTCCTGTTTTTGGATCGATTTGTTTGGGATTTTGTTCACGGTGTGGCTGGTTTTTGAGTATTTCACTTATTTCCTCAAACTGTTCAGAGTGCCTAATCAACACCTCAGAGTCAAAATGCAAATGCTTATTGAGAGTTTAGTTTTGTTGGACCCATTTGGGAGTGTTGGTTTTTGAGAAATGAAATTGGTCCTCAACTGTTCATTAAATGTTGAGGACAATACAAATGTTACTCCCATGGCTGTACTGTGTTCTCTAGTCTGAAAAGCAGTGTTTTTCCTTCTCTGGTCTGGAATGTAATAAGAAACGTTGGCATTTTATGTAGAGCAGTCTTAGGTGCATGCAGACTTGGTTAGGTTTTTAAAAGCCTGAAGTGAAAATGATTGAAGAAGAAACACAATATATAGCTGGTTGACACAGTTTTTGTGCAGCCCTATTCCTCCGGGGGCCCCCAATACATGCTTTTCTGGTGCTGTCCCCAACTACTGATGATCTCTTCTCCCATTATAATTTGCGTCTGACTCATAAGTTATCACAATGGACGTTGGAGTTATTCCAATGAAAGAATATTGCATTGCAGTACTCAACTTATAAGGCTTGAACGATCTTGTCAAACTACTGATCACCAAGTTAAAGATATTATTATTCTCGTTGCCAGATTTTTGGATGCGGCGATCAACAGTTGGTTAGATGGCTTGGGGACGATGCCAATGGTGGAGATGCACACTTGTAACATTATTAAAAAAAAAAAAAAAAAAAAAAAAAAGAGAGAGGAAAATAGAATAAAATAAATGAGGCATGGGTTTGCTTAGTTCGACAATAAAGTCTACGTTCATGGGATCTAGAGGCCGATGAGATTCTACTGTAAAGATATACAAATTATAGAGTAATGATACACTTATAATTTTTTGATAACTTATTTTTAACAAATCAATACATAAAAACTATGTTATTAGTTTTTAAATTTGTTAGACTTGTTCATAAGATTGTATTACATTGGCCTTTTAGGCCAACCTTTATATAAGAGGCCAAAGCAATTCAAGAGTCTTACTTAAGCAATGTGAGACTCACTATTTAGATGCGGGGCGGGTGGTCTTGTCACCTGCATCTAGCGAAGGGTCCGTCCTGCCCATGAGAAGGAGGGGCGGGGCGGGGCAGCGGGATATGGATATTTGTAGTACTTGTGAGAATAACTTGTACATTTCAAGTCTGTATACACTATATATGATCTACAAATTAATGGTTAATAAAGATGGAGATGCTAAAAGATTTTTTTAGAGTATGAATGAGTATTTGTAGTACTTGTGATTTCATATAATACTTGAACAAATCCTGACCCAAGGTAGCACCACTATTTCTACATTTCCACTGCATATTTGTGTTCAAATTCTTTTTGCAATCCACGTTATCCTTTAGTGCAATCCATTATCTTATCCTTTGTGACCCTTTAAATTATATATTCTCTAAAGTCCACCATGTCACCTTACAAGTTCTTACAAAGTCTACTGTTTTATCTTCTTCATGTATCTCTCGAGTTAATCCGAACGTATCTTTCAATATCAGACTTGACATGCTCTTAGACTTAAGGGTAGATAATTATCAACTAATTGCAATGACTAAGTTTTCTAATATCACTAGTACTTTTCCTGAAGTATTTGGTCTCTTATTCTCTTTTATGTTGTTTAAAATCTCATATATAATGTTATCAACATTAATAACACATAGGACCATAAACCATTTATATAAATGAGGTATCCCATGTAATATCCTATTTATTCCTCAAGTTATATAGAATATTTTCATATTAAGTTAATTATCCTAGCTAGGCAAGTTTAAAGATATTTTTAGAGCTAAGATATCATCCACAATGAAAGATGAAAATTTGCATAAATAACTCAAATGCAAGCCCAACAATCATTTCATTTCCCCACGCTTTCTCTTCCTTCACAATTGTTCTTCTTCACGCTTTCTTTTCCTAAAATTCCAATAATTCTAAAATATCATCACTCCCCAAATCATTAACTCCAATGCAAGGTCAGTAGATGAATGGGGACGATGATACAAAACAGTGTGCACCCTACTCATGGTGACGATTTCCCATTGGAGTGTCGATTGAGGGAGTGTCAAAAAACACAATTGTTCGGTTTAATCTAATAGTTGTGCATCTTGCCAAGCACTGCTTATAGGTCTATAAATAGAGACTAGCATTTACTTTCAACCCTTTGTCCAACACCAACCCGTGAGCCTAACGAGATTCTCACCAAATCTATCCATGAATATCCGACAGTGGTATCAAGAGCATTGTCAATGACAAAGGGGTTGGTTTCTCGCATAGAAAAAACCTGTAATAGACAATGTTTGGTTTGTAACCACACTTGCATATTACAATCACTTAAACAAGGATGCATCACAAAAGCTTTTTCAAATCACTAAGGGAGGGCTCGAGTACACTGGTAATTTAAAAATTTTGGTTACCAAGTACTACTTTGAGGAAAATTATTAGAGGATTTTTAGTCAGGGGGACAAACATGTAGTGTCCGAAACAGAGGTGAACTAAGAAATTCCATAAAAATTTCTAGCTGGTCGCTGTAGTGTTTCACCACCGCCAGGCTTTGAGAGTGTTGAGGACTCATCATCTGTTGTATCATCATTGTCCAAAATGTGGAAAGAGGGAGAGAGTTTGAAAATTTCAGTCACGACTTCCAAAGGGTGGAGGTTGAAAATGGCATTGTTGGTCGAAACAACATTGTCGTTCAACCAATTGAAAAGAATCCCGATTAAAACAAAAACTTTGCATCTATTATTCATACTCTGATTGAAAATGATGTCGTCTTGCACAAGACCACATACGACATCATTCTGTGGAAATTTGAGGTTGCGTGCAAGAAGCAACACAACAACATTTTGAACAAAGCTCATACAACATCAACCGACATAATTCTTTCCGGACCCAAGTGACACCAAACAACCCACAAACGAACTCTCATTCTAGCCCACTCGGTTGACGCTCGCGAGCTTATAAAGGACTGGACCCAAACCCAGAAGGAAAAGGACCAAGCTTTTGACCTGCGGATATCTGCTTGACCCATATTTGACCCAAACCTCAACCCGCAAGCCAAGCTGAGAAGCGAGCCGCATATTAAGCCGTTCACCGCGCCAGAAACCAGTTAACTGCGCTTGACCTGGTTCAAACCGCTCAACTTGATTCAAACGAATTTTGGTGTTTTTTTTTATTGTTTTAAGTCGTTTCAAGCCCGTTTTGGTCTGTTTAAAAACCATTGCATCCCTGGTTTTGTGCCAAATTTTAATAGAGCACATGTTGCTCGGAATAATCATAAAAAAGTTCTTGAAATGAGAGAAAGTATGAGGGGACTTCAAAACAATATTCGATCAAAGCACCACTTCCATTATCCTCCTTGTTTGAGATATAATAGAAGAATTTCTTGTCAACCACGTTGGATCAAGTGCAAGAGCAACTATTATTAATTTTATTGATTAGGTTGCAATATTATTTAATTTTTACAGTTTGAACTACTACATTTTAAATACCATAATAACACACATCTACTATAATTTCTCCATTTTGTTATTGAAAAATTAAATGGAAGAAAGTTATGGGCATGAAAAAGGCATATAAATTTTCTTCTAACCCATGAAAAGACCATATATACATTAATAATACCAAATCCATATGAATATATCGAAAATGACCAAAGTGGAAGTGGAAGCCACAAAAGAACTAGAGATAAATGGGACGAATACGATGTTTAGGCAAGAACTTTGATTTTATATTGCATGGATGATGAAAATATTCTTATTTTCGAAGACTATGAAACTGCAAAGAAAATCATGGATGCAGTTGAAGGCAAGTATGGATTAAGATATGATACTTATATACAATTATTATTGGATAAGTATAACAGGACTTGCATTCAAGTGAATGGAAGTATAAGTGATTGTGTACTACAAATGAAATTGATTACAAAGGAATTATTTGATGTTGGTCATCCTCTTACTAATAAAATGCAACTTACAACCATACTTAATAGTCTTCATTTATCTTAAAAACACATTGTTAGTTCCTTAACACATATTGGAAATGAAATAACCATGACTTCACTCCCAGTACTTTTGGTACTTGAGGAAGAAATGATGAAAATGAGGAAGAGAGAGAATGGATCATCCAACCTTATGGTGGCTCAAGACACACGTTCTCCACAGAGCAAGATAAACCAAAAACAGTTTAAGAAAAATAAATGGTTGAATAAGAGACAAAGTAAACAATTTGAAAACTGTTTTAAATATGAAAAGAATAGGCATCACAAATTACAGTGTCCTAGTAAGAAAGAAACATAAGATAATGAGTAAATTGTGATGATAGTTTCATAAATAATGCTCGTAGAACTAATGTTAGATTCTTGGTAGATTAACTCTGCAACAATAAGATATATTTCCAATAATGCTTGTGGAATTGTTTGATTCTTTTAATAAAATTATTTTTAAGCAAATATATTAATTCATTTTGTATATTATGTCCAAGATAATGATTATGAATTTTACCATTTTGACATCGAATGTGTTCAAACTCGAAAATTATGTCAATCAGACTTAAAAAGTTTCCATTATTCTCTTAGTAGATCTTTTCATCTTTGTCACAAAAGGACAGAGTATTTTTACCACATCAGCAAACAATTCTCAATAACATTTTTTTTTTATCAATTGTTTTATTTCTTAACAATCTCATTTCTAAATCAACCTAGACAACCATGTTAGTAATATGCTCATTGGTTCTTTCATGGCTTTTAAATACACACTAGCCATTTTCTATCATGTTTCTCCCAATTTGATAAATTTAGTATGTAATATATATTAAGATGTTATATACCAAACCTTTTGTTGGAAAATTCATATCGCTATCTCTAATTGGACTATTTTATGCTAATAAATCTCTTAATTTTATATCAATATATTTCCATTAAGGGTCATAAATATTTGTAGGAATAGAATCATATACATCATTGGTATTTTTATTTTCTTCTATGCTTTTCCCAAATTCTCCAACAAGAACTGTAACGGTACATCTTTAAACACTATCATAATTATTTTCATTATCATGATTTTGTGGTCTTGTTTTAGTATCCTCATATCCCTTTTATTGTATATCTTGATTTGTTTCATTATCTTCTAAACTATTTTGGTGTATTTCTCTATCATCTACAAGTGTTTCACCTAAAAGCATCATTTGGCGGCAAAAGCATGTTTGCCATGTTTTTCCATGCATGTTTTGGTGGCAAAAAGCATCATTTTTGTGGGAAAAACCCTATTCCCACCAATTTCATTCGTGGAAGGCTCGTTGGATATAAGTTGCCGCAAAAAGTATTTCATCCCACAAAAAGTCGAAGTCATGGAAAATACCAGGCTATTCCCACGACAATATATAGTCTACTAAGCTTGTTGCAAAAGCATGTTTACATTCATCATTGCTCGTGAGACTAAGACCAATTACCACGATAGGTACCTAATACCCACTAGAACATCTTGGTGGAAGAAACAACTTCCAGCAAAAATAGTATTTGCCGCGAATACAAGAATTCAGAAAAAAATATTGTAAAAGCAAGAGAAGATGAGACTGAGCAAAAAATAATCATACAAAATTGTCTAATATAAGCTAAAAAATATATATGCAAATCTTGAAAATTCAAATTGACATTAATAACAATTTCAAAAAAACAATTAAAATTGTGCTAACATGTTTACGAGAAAAACTCCCAAGGAAAAGTCCAAGAGCGAGAAAGAGTTTAATGCTTTGGCACTAATGAGAACATTCAAGTGGAAATGAAATATGCTCTAACCAACCTGATTAAGAATAGGAGATAAGTTTCATGAGAGATGACAGAAGAAAAACAAATGAATATTCATCACTTAATTGAAACTTCGATTGCCAAGAACAACAATGATGAAAAATACTAGACCATCAAGACAACAGGGTTAATAGCCAATAGTTATTCATGCTGTAGAAATATAAATGAAAACAACTCCAATTCCCAAAAGGAGTTGTGTTTATATAAATTAAAATGCAGCAGGACTTGAATTCCCAATCAGATCAAACAACATAGGTTAACCCCATAAATCAAAAGGTTAAAATGGTTGGTAATGCAAGTTAAATTATTCTGTAAACGTGATTGTACAATGATGATGAACTATAGAGACTTGAAGCCATGAAGTCATGCTTCTGTCCTGAGTCATCAATAATACGACAGTTCCATCACTAGAACTGTTAACAAGTGGAGAAGACGTAAAAGGTGCCACGTATCAAGTGATGATCAATCTCCAAATGATTTGCACAAAGTGAATTTTTACATTTTTACATTAGGGGAAAAAGTTCTTTATGACATAGTGGAGAGGATATAAAATGCTTCATAAAAATATTACAAGTCAACTTACCACTCTTCCCACAAATACACAGTACACTCTTCTCCGCTATGCTCATTCAGTAGACGAAGAACCTATAAAGCAAGTGATCAATTTAGTACAGTTCCTAGCTCAATTGAAGTAATGAAGTGGTTTGGGTATAAGGCTCAATGAAAACCTTATATGGGCCCTCAGCACCAGATGAGACAGCTGGTCTAAGCCTCTCAGACACCTACAGCAGAAATGTGTTGCATATTATCAATCTTCAAAAGCATACCGCCAACACAACAAGATAAGTTTGGAAAAAGTAAAGCATACCTCTAATACTAGAAAATTACAATGGGAAGAAGCCCCATTGACCTCTGTTGGTAAATTCATTGCCATTCTTTCTACTGCACGATCAAGTTTTACTCCTGCCCAATAAATCGTGTAAACTTTCAACTCAACAATTATAAACTTGCACTTGATGTTCATGAGATAATCAAATACTTGAATTGGAAAAGAAGTATGAAAAAAATGATCAGCATAAGTAAAATAACCATTAGCTATCTGAAATTCAGTTCCAGCACAAATCAGAAATAAAAAGTGCAAACTTCAAGTTGACAGATGAGAAGTCAGAAAATTCTTTGTCTTGTAATTTTTCTGGCGTTTACTGCCAAGAAAACAAAATGAACCAAGTTCATGAATATAAAATATTAAACTTATTTGAAGGGATTCTATAATTTGGTGTCTTCTCTTGGTACCCAGACATTTCAATGAAATATTTTTCACTTTGTCCTCCATCTTCCTAGAATACAAACAGAACTGAACAATTCATACCTACTCTCAGCCGATTGAACACAAAATTACCTTATCATGGCAATATGATAGAGATGGCGGAGTTCGGAACGGACTCTGCCTACTAGCAGCTCCAGCGCTGGTCTATTCACTTCTATTTCCACATGAAGTTAAACTTTGCCTAGACACTTGGGTATGTTAAACTTTATTCATTCGATGTGAAACATATTTGTACGGTCTCCAACCAATTATGCAAGAGCACCCTATGAAATTAAATCAACCAGCCAATCAAATTGAAGGTCAAATACAAAATATCTACCATCATATCAGGATGTTCATAAAGAGTCAATGGCCACTTTCCACAACCATACAACTCAAAAGTTAGTTACATCAAGAGAACACTGAAGAAGCAAATGACTCGAAAAAGTTAGTCAAAAATTGTTGTTTTGTAAATATCAACACAAACAACACATCAACATAGTAAACTTCAGGTATTAGCACCAAATTACCTTTTGTAGGAAGCCAAATATATAGCAGCGAATAAAAATGACTCTAGTTAATAACATCATTTTATCGCTCTTGATCAAGAGCGATAAAATGATTTTATTACATCATCTTGACTACTTGACTACTTAGCACCAACGTCACAAATTCCTCTACACATTTCCATATACATAATTCAATTAATAAAAAATACCACATGCTTGCTGTCCATGTAATTTAATTTAGCAAAATTACACATACTCAATCCATCTAGCACTTGAGTTCAACACAAACCCATTACACAACAATATAACCATATAACTTCCTATTACATTGAATATGCATAAAATCTGTCCAACCAATCACTTCACAACTTCACATAAACTAATCACAGGCCAACACATTTGATACATACATTAAATTTATCCATATATTCAAACACAACACCATACACATCCACACTTACTCCTCAATCACAACCACACCTCACTTCTTCTAAGTCTACCACAATCAACACAATCAATACATATAGAAAATCTATCCAATTCAACACAACACCATTTCAGCTTCACAACATAACATTTTCTAAATGTAAAGGGATACAAAATATACCATAAATCGAAGGGATACTATGTGGTGGTTCTCGATGTAGGCAGTGGCAGCTGAGGGCTGAGGCAGGCGTACACTGGTGGTGTCATGAGGGTTTCTATAGAGGGGCCTGTGGAGAGCTCTAGCTTGGGACGTGGACGCAACCCGTGAGGTGGCTCACGGCTGGGCAGGGGCTGAGAGGTGGCTGGTGGTGAAGGGTTTGGAGGAAAATCAAGGGGCTGGAGGCTCAAGGCATCGCTACCAGTTCTTCATGGCAGCTGGTGGTGGCGGAGACTGTGGTGGCCCTGGATGAAGGAGAGAAACAGAGAGGGAGACAGATGGTGAGAGAGAGAGAAGATCTGAGAGGGGGATGCGGTCGAGAGCAAGGTTCTGTTGGGGGGAGAAGAAACCATAATGGCTCGTGGTGGTGCTGGGAGATCACGGCGGCGGCGCACAGCGTCACTAGGACTACCGAGAGAGAGAGTAAAATAGAGAGAGCTACCGAGAAGGGAAGGGAGGGAGGTCGTCGGAGGGAGGCCATCAGAGGGAGAGGAGCTTACCGGCGAGGGCGGAGCAGCTGGTGGCGTTGTGCCGTGAGGAGAGAAACTGAAGGAGAAGGGAGAAAGCTACAAGGGAGTGAGCTTCGGTGGAGAGAAAACAGAGCACGAGAGATAGAGGGATGATCGGAAGGGGAGGGTCACCGGCGTGAGGTGGCGGTGGAGGTGGTGTTGTTGATAGCGCCGGCGTGGCCTGGTTGGGAGGTAAGCTGTGGAGTTTCGACTGGGGAGGAGGGGGGGAGGGACGGGGGCCGAGTCATCGGGCTGGGGAAGAAAGAAATAAGGGGGGAAAAGGAGATAAAATATAATAAATAATTATAATTTTTTTAAATTTTTACATAAAATATAATAAATAATTAAACTTTTATTTTACTATTTAAAAACTATCTCAATCTATCTCTAAATCCAAACCACTCTTAATTTTTAAAAATATTTGCGGCGGTTCATTATCGCCACAAAAACTAATATCCTGCAAATTTATTTGCAGCGACAAAAGGTCATTTTTCTAGAAAGTATTGCTCGCCAGATGTGATCTCGCTGCAAAAGACTTATTCTTTTTCCACGAACAATTTTGTGTCATCGACTAAGTATTTGTCACGATGGTAGATCTTGAAAAAAAAATTCGTGTGAAAAGACCAAATTTTTTGTAGTAACAAATTTACAGTAGACATATGTAATTAATTAAGAATGCTTATAAGTGAAAAGAATAGTATCTATTATATAGTCTTACTATTCCTACGAATATTCTAAAACTAAATAAATATTAACACAGAGCAAGAGAACTTGATTTAATTATAAAGTTGATATAAAACTCTTAATCTGCACAACAAAAGAAAATGTCTAAATATTAATATTCAGAACCAGAAAATAAGTTATAAATTAGAGCAATTGAAAGGAAAAAAACAAAACAAAATAATAAAAAAATAAGAAGTAGAATACATAGCTCATGTGGAAGTTGGAAGAAGAAGACAAAAGAATAAAAGGATAAGTATTGTCGATGCCTAAAATTGCACAACTGGCTGGAATGGAAGAAAGAATTATCTTCAACCCACGATGGTGATTCGAGCATCGATATGGTGCTTTCCACTTTCATCCATAAAATAAATAATAAATAAATTAATAAAAATAAATAAAGAGAGACACAAAAATTTACGTTGTTTGGCGTAATGCCTACATCTACTGGTTGTTTAGGTGGGGGGCGGGGGGAGAGAGAATCCACTATAATGGGCAATTTTACAATCTCTCATAACCTTACATATCTCACAATACTATGAAGAAATTTAAGACTTCTGAATATTGGAGACGATGCCTCTATTAAGAGAAGATCCTTTTGAGTCATTATGCATGGTGGAGCCTGAAAGTAGGGAGCCCCTATAGATTTGTGGAGATCTCTTCCTTATATAGAGGTCTCATTTCTTAGAGTGATTGAGTCTTACTTGCCTTATAAAACCCTTTCATTTTAGGAGTATGAGGCAACTTGCCTATCTCTTGGCTTTATTTCTTCTCTTAGTATTAGTGATAGATTTTCAATGGGCTAGACTCGATCAAGTTTATCCCAATAGTTGCCTATGATTCTTAAGGTCAATTTACTCAACAAGAAGGCCTTGAAAATCTTCAAGTTAATAATTTGCTGAAAAATAAACTTCAAAAATTGGTCTTTGGTTTACTGTTTGTTTTGTGCTAAGCAATGAAGAGCTCAACTTGGAGGATAGATGAGAGATGTCCTCGATTATGCTAGTGGCAAGCGCGAAGCTCGACTTGGGCGTGAGATGTGCTCGACTACACTAGGTGTTAATGCGAAGCTCAACTTTGAAAGTTAAGTAGGAGATGTGCTCAACCGCACTAGGTGCGAGTGAGGAGCTTGGCTTTGAAAGTTAGGCGGGAGATTTCCTCAACCGCATTAGGTGCTAGTGTGGAGCTCGGAGGGGCTGGAGATATACTCGACTGCACTAGGTGCGAGCGTGGAGCTCGGATGGGCTGGAGATGTACTCGACCGCACTAGGTGCGAGCGTGGAGTTCAGCTTTGAGTTTGCTTGTGTGAACGTTTGTCTGCTTGGTTGCATGAGACAGTTTATTGTCAGCGAAGAGTACATATTTCTATGATTATTTTTTGCTATTTGTATGCAATAATGGACCTTTTGTCCCTTAATGTAAATTGTTGTTTGATGTTCCCATTTTGCGATTGATGTTAGAATTTGTTAGTAGTAACTTTTACTTAAGTGGTCAGGAAGCCCGTCGACCCCTTGGGTCCATCTTAGGTGGTTGCCAAGCATGGCAGTTGTGGAGCTCGGAGGCTCGTTCCCGAGGGTAACACATTGGTAGCAGTTGTGGCGCGAGTGTCACGAAGTCTGAGGACTCGACATTAGTGGGCAAGGGTCATGCCGTCTAAGGTTTTGCATGCCCTATTCCTCACAGTGAGTTTAAGGACTCAATATTAGTGGGCAAGGGTTGGGCAGCCTAAGACTTGCACACCCTATTCCTCATAGTGAGCTTACAGACTCGCCATTTGTGGGCGAGTGTCACGCAGTATGAGGACTTGCATGGTCTATTCCTCACAATGAGTTTAAGGACTTGACATTAGTGGGCGAGGTGCTCAACCACACTATTGTGGCGGGAGGCTAAGTTCCACCTTGTTGCTGTAGTCGGAGACGAATTTTGATCGTCCTAGGAGGTTTTCACCAATAACCAAATATGTTAGTGTAATACAAATTACAAGTTTGAGATTCGTAAACCTGAGCCATTTTGCTAGAGCATGATGAAGGCTTGAGGCACACAGGCGAGGCCTCCAGGTAGCCATGCTTCGACAATGATAAAGTTCTAGGGTGTCTGGGATACCAAGCGGTCTATTCTAATGCAAACGGATTAAGAAGCCGGTGACTCCCGAGAGGGACTTAGTAGCTAGAATTCTGTGCCACGCGGGCAATTCTTGCAAAGTATATTTTCAGAGCATGTGGCCACTCGGGTTCTCATGGAATCTCAAGGAGTTTCGGTGGGGAAAATATCCAAAAACAAAATTTGTTTGTAAAAATAAAATTAAAATATTAAGTTTGAGAGAGACAAAATAGAATGATTTAGTCGCTACTTTCAGTTTTGCCTCGATTGAGTTAGTTATTAAAATATTTTTGCACGAAAAAATTGCCTCTTTTGGACGAAAAAATTTGCCTGTCTTCGAGCAAGTTTTTATAGGCGAGCATTTAGTTGGACTGAAGTGTGGCGAGCAAGCACCATATGACTGGAGTGTGGTGTGGTGGGCATTGCCTTTTGTGGAGTGGCAGGAGATTGACCGCCATGATGGAGGTGAGATGTTGGGGAGCTGTTGGCTGCCATGAGGCGGTGCACGTTGGTTGAGCAAAGGTGGGTTGTTGCCCACCATGAGGGTGGCGAGGTGTTGGTGAGTTGTTGCCTGTCGTGTGAGCTACTTGTTGTTTCCTTTCAGTTGACTGCCACCATGGGTTGCTTGAGGTTGTCTTTGTGTGCAAGGAAATATCAAGGGTGTACAATGTTGGTGAGGGTGGCAAGGAGCTTCTGCGGCATGAAACGTGGTGGGGGTGGCGAGGAGCTTCCATGGCGTGAAAGCTTGGTCGCCGTGGGGTGGCGAGATGTTGCACGACTGAGGCTTGTTATTGCATGCTCATTGCTCACTAGAGGTGTTGTGTGCTTGTTGTCTGCCATAAGGGTGGCGAGCTCGAAGGGAGTGTTGCCGATTGCCAAAGGCCTCATTCCTTTAGGTGTGGCCATTGCCCGCCACTAGAATGGCAGGGATTATGGCAATGCCCAGTTTTTTGGCATTGTTCCTCGTCTATGTGGAAGCTTGCCGACAACACAAATGATTGTTGTTGGTCTTTGTGGCTTCTCATGGTGGGAATGTGGGTGCTCATGCCGCCGTGTAGTCACTTACGAGAATACAGCTAGCGTGTGATTTACCCGTCGCCTTCCAACTCCTATGATGTGCTTGTTGCCAGCCACAAGGGTAGCGGGCCATAGGGAGCACCGACAAGATAGGTAGCGCTGTCATGCCAAGGACTTCATTTCCACCGCCAAGGTCTGACCGTCAGTCTTGGTGGCCAAATTTGGGCCACACCACACACGGAGGTGGTTGGCAAAAATGCTCCTTTGTAGAACTACGTATGGCGACATAAACCATCAAGAGGGGCCTTCGTGGTCGAGGACAACCTCACCGGAGATAGAAAACTCTGGTGGGTCAGGAGATAGTGGGTGGTGGTCTCACTGGCTCACGGAGGGTGCACAACGAGGTGCTTCCTCTACATGCATAGTGAATGGCATGCATAGTGCGCCACTGCAGCAAGGAATCAGTAGTGGAATTCTTGTTGGTTGTGTCTAGTTGTCTGTCCTTATGGTCAGACCTAGTTCACCCCACGCACAGATGTGGCTACTTGCGGGTTCGACCCTGTGTGGCCATACGTACCCTGTGCATGGGACGTGCATGTTGCACGTGCATAATCCTTCTTGCACGTGGTCCGCCCTTGGATTCTGAACAGAACAATTACATTTGCTTACCTAATTTGGGTTTTCCTTTTACTTATTTTATTTTATTTTATTTCATTTCCTCATCTTTTAATGAGTTGTGAAATTCTATAGCTTTAAATTCTATTTTTTAAAATTTATTTTATTGGGTTGGGCTGCAAAGGTCAAAGGGCATGATGTTATGCTAACATTATAAATTATAAATAAATAGGGACCAATCCAAAAAGGCCAAATTATAGAAATTAATAAGGCTGAATGTCTGAGAGGAAACTTATCTCCTTCGCTGGAAACGATCTCATGAGTAGGGGTGTAATCCAGTCGGTCTGGTCCGGCGATGGACTGAAAATATTCGGTCCGGTCCAATTGGTCCGGCCTAATTTCTTTTTATTTTTTTATTTTTTTAAATCAATTAATAAAAAAAATTATTGAAAATACTAAATTAAATTAAGTGATTTACTAATGTGGATTATGTAACAAACTCAATAAAAAAATATTTTATATGGTCAATGATAATAAATTAGATAAAAATTACATTATTAATTTATATAATTACTATATAATTAACTAATTGATATTATATATTAGTTAAATCATAGAATTTTATATTGTTAATAGTGATAGGTTAGATGAAGATATATATAAAATATTGTTAAATTTATAGAATATTAACAAGTATTAATAACATATTTAAAATTTTATATTGTTAATTGTACAATTATTATATATATAATATTTTTTTTATTCGGTTGGTCCAGTCCGAGAAATCTCCACACCGGGACCGGACCGAAGATCGAAATTTTCCTATTTATTGGACTGGATCGGACCATGCATTTTTTCGGTCCGGTCCGGTCGGTTTCTCTGGTCTGGACCGACCGGCTTACACCCCTACTCATGAGACGTAAAATCGTCTTACTACCCTTTCCAGTACAAAGAATAAGAAATCGATCCTACAGACAACACCAATTGTTAATGCCCAAAATTGCACAACAGACCGGAATGGAGGAAATAATTATCCTCGACCCACGATGGTGATCCGGGTGTCGATACCAATGTTTTGAATACCGTACCGGACACCGTACCGGTCAAGGCACTGGAACGAAATATTTCGGTACCGGTACCGTTTCGGGGTAGCGTTTCGGGATAATATTTCGGGATAGTCGATCTATAAATAAATTATATATATAAATATATATATAAATTATATTCTAAAATAATAGTCTATATATAAATAAATTATATACAAATACATATATATATAAATTATAAATAGTCTAGTCTGAATTGAGGGTTAAAAAATAAGTTTGTAGTTTGAAAAAACGAAAAAAAAAAAAAAAAAAAAAACACAGGCCGAAATATCGGCCGGTATCGGCCGAAATATAGGCCGGTACAGGCCGAAATTTAGGCCGGTATGACCGGTACCGGCCGGTACGGCCGGTATTTTGGCCGGTACGGAACAGGTATAGTACCTGTACCGGCCGGACGGCCGAAACGAAAAATTTCGGCCGTACCGGCCGGTACGGTACGAAATTTAAAACTGTGGTCGATACGATGCTTTTCGCATTTCATTCATTCATGAAATAAATAATAAATAAGCAAATAAAAATAAATAAAAAGACGCAAAGATTTACATGATTCGGCATAATGTCTACGTCCACAAGTTGTTTGGAGGGCAAAATCCACTATAATGAGCGATTTTACAATCTCTCACAATAGAATAAAGGAGTTTAGGATTTCAGGAGATTGAAAATGATGTCTCCTTTGAGAGAAGATCCTTTGGAGTCATTGTGTGTGGTGGAGTCTATACGTAGGGAGCCCCTGTAGATTTGTGGAGATCTCCTCCTTATATAGAGGTCTCCTTCCTTAGGGTGATTGAGTCATACTTACCTTATAAAGTCATTTCCTTCTAAGAGTTTGAGTTAACTTTCCTTATCCCTTCTTGCCTTATCACCTTCTATTATTAGTGATAGATTTTCAAAAGGCTGGACCCGATCAAGTTTATCCCAACAAGTATGGACTTTTCTAGAAAAAAAGAAAGTGTGAAAAACTAGTGTAGCTTACATTTTGATTCTTACAGTCTTTGTATGCATAAATCATGTGGCAGTAAAACCGCACTACATATATAAATGGAAAAGGTCGATTCATCTATCTTTACTCTTTGATTTCTCACCTTCGTCAACCACCAATGAACGTCAACAATGGGAGTGTAAGCAATGTTCAATGATTGACAAATTACGAGCAAAATTTAATGGATTCTAGAGATTGGAGTACAAGAGAAATAAAAATAAGAGATAATATAAAGATTGTTAGTTTCAATCTTTAGAGAGGTATAAGAAGAGAGCTTGTGAGAGATTTGTGTGTTGGTCCATTGGAGATTTAGACTTTGTCAGATGATAAACTGGATTTATGGTCATTACGACCGACTGTTGGTTTTTTCGCAATGTTAATGTGTTGGCTTATTTTATTGTGGAATTTGAGAAAATTAAACCCGTTAACGTTGTGTTTCGTACGCCTTTGGACCAGGTTCCAACAACTCAAGTCTTCAGAACTGGGCGTGCAAAAGTGAAGTAGAAAGCAACTAAGAGAGGTCGGTCTTGGCGCCGGGGAGTCTTCAATGCCAACGTTAGTAAATTATTTTGAAAATTTGTAAATAAGTGAGAGAGTCAAGGGATCAGAGAGGTTTATTCTACCTGAGGGTTGCTATTTATACCAGGAGTCTGGGGGGAGGGGGGACAAATTGTGGCTACCCCCATGGAGTCCGTGTCCTTTTATTGTTCTTTCTGTCAGAATCCTTTAATGTGGTGTGCCTTGCGACGACATCATTGATGTGGCATGTAGCTCGAGTAGTGGTTCCATTAATGCAACGTGGTTCCCCAATTTGCCTTACCTTACTGGCATCCTTGGTGGTCCATCGATGTCTCCTTGTTAGAGGATTGAAGGTCCCCCTTACTTTTGGCCCATTACGCCGACAGGTACTTAAGGGCTGTTCGAGGGACGGCGAGTCCCATCCCCCTGTAATACGCTCCCTTAAGGAGGTTGCGTCCAGGGTGCCTACCCTTGGGTCGGGATGAAAAGTCTATTCTTTTTGGGTTGGGCCATCGTTTCTCATTCCCTTAGTAGCCCTTCCCAAGCCCGCTAAGACGGGGAAACCCCTTACTGGTAGGCCACTAATTCTCATCAAACTTGTACAATAGGAATTATTTTCAATCTTTAACCCACCCTGACGTCGAGGTCGGGGTCCCTCTGTTGACGTGCGTTTGGCTCTGAAGTTTGAGGCGATTTCTTGTCGCTTGGCTACCCTGATACCATTTCACTTCTTGCCTTTGGTGGCATGTTTCTCGAGAACTATGCTAGTATCTGATGGCATCTTTTCAGTTATTGAGGGCGTTAGGTGGCTGTTTGCCTTCACGTCGTTTCGTGGTGCGTATTTTATGGGATTCGAAGCATCTTTTCGGAAGCCCTTCTCTTTGAGAAGAGCCTAAGCGTCTTTTGACAACAAGGTGACTCTTGTCTGGCCTTGAGTTGCTCCTGCTGAGGTTCCCTGTGGTGCCGTCCCCATCCCCACCGACTGATGCTAGTGACGTGCTCTCAGAAACCGATGACCTTGACACCATAATCTGGGGAGTCTTGGAGGTTAGGATACCTCAGCGGGTCGTTGTGGGGTGGGGTCTTCTGCTCGTTTTGCTGCTAGCAATTGCTCCTTGGAGGGCGAGGTCGAGGCTTACTCAAGGGACCCTGGGCAGGTTCCCGGCGGGGGGAGGGCAAGTGAGAATGGATGCTGAAGAGGTTGTCCCTCCTTACATAAAAAGGATTTAGGGTCATATCATCCTTCGACCCTTGCAACTGGGGAGGTTGTTGACTAAGCTCGTCGGACCGAGGCAGCCACATAAGCGTCTGATGCTAAGGGTTCGATGGAAGTTATCCCCCCTTTGGCCTGGCTGGAAACAGGGGGTGGCGTGCGGAAGCCATCAGCTAGGTCGCCAAGTGTTTGTTTGGCTTTTTCCATGAGGTTTGGCGACTTTTTTTTTCCATCTTTTTCCTTCCTTCCGCTATTTTCTAAATTCCTTTTATTGACCGTTTCATGTTGGCCTCTCTTGTTGTCAGAGTTCTTCTCATCTAGTAGCTTTCATTGTCGACGGCAAAAAGGTCGTTGAGTAGGAAAACCAGACCTTTCATGCCATGACCCGAACTGCCCTTCGGTACGCTCGAGGAGAGAGAGATGAGAGGGAGTGGGTGGAGCAAGAGCTAAGGAGGGTACACTTGCCTTGGAGGAGGGTAGCAAGAAAACTGAGAAGCTTAACCGTCGTCGGAAGAAGCTAAAGAAGAAAGCAAGGGAAGACACCCAATGGATGGGGGGTTTGGAGCGACTTGTCACAGACCTTAGGGGTGACCTGTCCCGTGTGCAGGGCGTCGCCTCCTGCCTGGACAGCCAACTAAAGTTGGTCGGGGACGTCTGCAATACCGCGTGGGGGCATGGGTTTGCTAAGGGCCTTAAGTAGATGCGGGATCACATCCTGGAGAGTATGCAACTTTTGCGTTCGACTACAAGTTGGGGATGAAAGAGATTTCCAATACCTTTACGGGTCTTGCCTTCCCGGCCATACCCGAGCTTGCTACCCTCGAACTCGACGATCATGATCTTGATGTCCCTGAGATTGATGCTCCTGATGCCGAGGTCTCCGTGCATGGTGCTTGACATTGCTACGCCTTAGCTTCTTGGTGCCGTTGTTGTTATCTCATTTTGCTCTTCTTTCTCCATACGACTTGTGTGTAATTTTTTTATCATTAATGAAATTGCTTTATACTTTGTTGTGTTGGGCTGCTTGTCTTTATACTTTGTTGTGTAACTTCTCTGATGTTTCCTTCTATGTTTTCCTTTTTTTTTTTTTTTTTTTTTTTTTTTTATATAGCCAGCATGGGGTTTTGTTGTAAGAAATTGTGGGATTGTCGTTATACAGAGCTTTACGGTCCACCCCGCCAGCGCCTAACCTATTCCTGATGACCTCATTGGTCGACCGCTCTTCTGCTTGTGTTGTCCCTTTGTTAGTTGTTCCTTTGGGGCTTTTAGCGATATTGTTTGACGAGGCAGATGTCTCTCCACTCCTTCTTTTTACTGATATCTTCCTTCTTACCCTTGGACTCTCTCTACCCCACCTAGTCCTTCAGTTCTTCCATTTTGTGCTGTTGTGCTTTATTCTGATATGTAACTGAAAGAAGAGAGAAGTGTCATTAGTGTGTGTTGGCCCTTGCTGTCGTTAGGTTGGTGGGGATGGAAATCCCCCCTTTAGAGTTAAGCCGCGTCAGGGAGACTTCGATCGCCTCCTTGGTGGGAGAGGCCGGGAAGCATTTTGCTATGCCCTCCAAACAGCTCCGTGACCGTGGAGTTTGAATGTAACTAAACTGGGCTGCTCTTCGCTGCAAAGGGGGCCGGGGTAGGTTATTTGGGTAGCCATGGGGCTGATCCTGCTCTCCGCCTCGGGGAGACAAGGCGGCCTCTAGCTTGACCCATCTACTTGGTCTGCAGGGAGGTAGGTTGTCTGGGCAGTTTAGGACTGAACCTACTCCCGTTTGTTGTCATTGTGTATTTGGCTCCTGATTGGAAGATAAACATGTCATCATCACCTCATCCTTAGCTTTGCAAACATGTTAGATTTTGCAAACCTTGGCCCTTTGGCCTATGACTCGATTCGTTTGTCGCTTTTTGCTAGGTTGTTGATGTCCGCATTCCTTAGCATAGTATTCAGACTGTCGAAGGACCAGACTCACTCCCCTTCGGGGACAGGTCAGGATGCCTTAGACCAACCTGCCTCTTTAACCCCTGAGGAGGTAATGAATTTGGGCAGCCATGGGGCCGACTTGTTCTTTATTGTGATGGGAGTTGGGGTAAGTATTAGGATAGCCGAAAGCCTGGACCCGCTCTCTTTTGGGTGAGGGACCTAGCGGCCTTCGACAAAACTCGCCTTTATTATCCCACAGGGAGGTAATTTGTTCGGGCAGTTTGAGACTGGACCCCCTCCCACTCATTGACATTGTGTTGTCCGCTATTTTGGCCTTCGAGGTGACGCACTCATTACTTCGACGTTTCACCATTGGAGGCTTTGTTCATGTTAGGTAGGGAGAGGTCGAGATGCCTCTTTGATTCCCTGAGGAGGTAACTTCTTCGGACAGCCATGGGGCAGGTCTCCTCTTTTGTTGCAATGGGAGTCGGGGTAAGTATTCGAGCAGCCGAAAGGTTGGACCCGCTCTCCTCCGTGGGCAGGTCTGAGCGGCCTCTGTCACAACTCCCTTGCTAACCCACAGGGAGGTAATATGTTTGGGCAGTTTGAGACTGAACTCACTCCCGCTCGTTGACATCATAGGAAAAGGTAAGATTTGGGTCAGACTGGTGCTGAATTTTTGTTCACAGCAGAGGTCGAGATAAGTATTCGAATTGCCTTGAGGGTTGGACCTGCACTCCTCCTCGGGAGGGGTAGAGCAGCCTCTGGCATGACTTATCCCTTTAAATCCTACAGGGAGGTAAGTTTTCGGGAAGTTTGTAACTGTATTATTTATTCAATTGAGACTGTAGCTTGGAGAAACTAAAATTAGTGGTCACCAGGGGCTCTATAGTGTAATACAAGTACACTATTTTTTTGACTTTGCAAGTCAATTATTTTTTTTTTTTTTGGTTTATTTTTTGCATTATAGACAATATCTATTCAATGTTTACTTTTAAAACTATGTACTTTTTTAGTGTAACGTACTCATTGCTTCAGTAATTTTCCATTTACTATGGACTATTTATATTTAGTAAACTTTGAAAAATAAATTATACTTTATTGAAGCCATCAGAATATTAGACGCAACTGTTATAGTAAATTCATGCACCTTCTTATATAATGGAACAAAGGTAAAAAAAGATATGTTCCTTGTCATAGATATTGTCTGTAATGCAAAAAAAAAAAAAAAAAAATTACCTCGCAAAATAGTGTACTTATTAAAAAAACACCTATAGAGCCAGTGACCACTAATTGGAGTTCCTTCAAGATACAGTTTCAACCAAGTATATTATACACATAAAGATAAATAAAGAGAAAAATCGATGAAGCATTACTAAATAGTAATAGACAATACCTTTGCATGCTTGTAGAACTTGTAGATGTCCAAGCTGAGTTCCTCCTACATATAGTTTCAATCGAATACCACACACACACACACACACACAAACAAGCACACACACTCACCCACTAACTCAAGCACACACACTCCTACACAACCACACCCACACACAATGCCAAAGCAAAATTTCTAGATCTATCTATCTAAATAAAATAAAAAAATAAAAAATCGAAGAATATGTTGAGAAGAAGAACAAGAAATTTTATGAGGAATGAGAGAAAATAAATGAAAGGAGAAGAGAAGAATACGAGTAGAAAAGAAGGTATAAGAGAGAAAGAGGATGAATTAGACGAAGAAGATGAGATGAAGATAAGGAGAAAGTGAAGAAGAGAGAGTATGGAGTTGGAGTAGCAATATGAGCAGGAGTAGAAGTAGGAGGAGAAGTAGAGGAAGGACGAGAAGAATATGAAGAGTAGGAGAAGGGAGTCGGAGTAGGTGTAGGAGTAAGAGTAGGCGTCACTCTCGGAGGAGGAGGAAGATGAGAAGAAGTTGAAGAAGTAGAGGAAGGAGGAGGAGAAGAAGAAGAAAAAGATGACGATGACGACAGTGAAGAATGACAGAAGATGAGAAAAATGAAGGAAAAATTAGAATTTTTAGATTAATAAGATAAATACAAATATTCTCTAGTAAATGAAAAATTATTGAAGTATGACTATGTTATACCAAAAAAGGAACATAATTTAAAAAATTACATTGATAAATAATTATACCCTATTGAATCCATCAGAATGTTGGACGTGACTACTCTAGAAAATTCATGCACCTTCTTATATGATAGAACAAAGGATAAAAAATATGTTCCTTATCATTATTGTCTATAATGGAGACAAAAAAGCAATTGCCTTGTAGAAAAAAGCACATCTAGAGCCTGATTGCAACTAATTGGAGTTCCTCCAAGATAAAATTTCAATCGAATAAATAACACATAAATATAAATAGAGATAGAAAATGAGGTAGTATTGCTAAAAAGTAAAACACAATACCTTTGCATTAGAACTTGTCGTTGTCCAAGCCAAGCTGAGTTCCTCCTACATACAATTTCAATCGAATACCACACAAGCACACAACCACGTGCACACGCATACAAGCACGCACACTCACCCACCCCATACATACACGAACACACACCCCTGCACATGCACTCACATCCATACCCACACGTGCCCAAAACCAAAGCAAAATGAAGAGGAGGAGAATGCGAAGAAATGAGAGTAGGGAGTTGGAGCAGGAGTAGAAGTCGGAGGATAAGGATGAGGAGGAGGTGGTGGTGGAAGAATGAGAAGAAGATGGAAAATGGAGTTAGTGTCGGAGTTGGAGTAGGAGTAGAAGTAGGAGTAGGAGGAAGGAGGAAAGAGGAAGGAGGGGAGGTGGTGAAAGGATGAGAAGAAGAAGAAGAAGAAGAGAATGTGTAGAAGAGTGAGAAGGGAGTTGGAGTAGGCGTAGTAGTCGGAGTCGGAGTAGGAGTAGGTGGAGGAGGGAGGAGTAGATGAAAGATGAGAAGAAGATGAAGAGCGTAGAGGAGGAGGGAGAATGGAGTTGGAGTATGCGTATTAGTCAGAGTCAAAGTCGGAGTCGAAGTTGGTATTGGAGTCGGAGGAGGAGGAGAAGTAGAAGCGGAAGGAGAAGAAGTAAAGGAAAGAGTAGTAGAAGAAGATGATGAAAATGAAGATGATGACGAAGATGGAGAATGGGAGAAGATGAGAAAAATGAAGGAAACAAATTCTAATTTTTAGGTTAATAAAATAAATTTAAATAGTCCCTAGTAAATGGAAAATTACGGAAATAATGAGTACATTATACTAAAAAGGAACAAAATTTTAAAAGTAAACATTGATAAATAAATTGTACCTTGTTGAAGCCATCAGAATGTTGAACGCGACTGTTACAGTAAAACTCATGGATGAAGCTTCTTATATATTGGAACAAAGATAAAAAAAAAAAAAAAATATGTTCCTTTTCATAGATATTGTATGTAATGCAAAAAACAAACAAAAAAAGTCATTGCTTTGCAAAATAATCTACATGTATTAAAAAAAACCCCTATACAACCTAGTGACCACTAATTAGAGTTCCTTCAAGATATAGTTTTATCTGGGTAAATAATACACATAAAGATAAAATAGAGAGAGAAAATGATTAAGCACTCCTAAATAGTAATAGAACTTGTAGATGTCCAAACTAAATTCCTCCTACATATAGTTTCAATCGAATACAACAAACACATACACAACCACACGCACACGCAAACAAGCACGCACACTCACCCATCGACCCACATGCACCGATGCACATGCATGCTTAGCCACACCCACACCCAAAGCCAAAGCAAAATTCCTGGATCTATCTATCAAAATAAAAAAATCCAAGAATAAGTTGAGAAGAAGAACAAGAAAGCTTTCGAGGACCGAGCGAAAATAAACGAAAGGAGAAGAGAAGAATACGAGTAGAAAAGAAGGTAAAGAAGGCATAAGAGGGAAAGAGGATGAATTAGACGAAGAAGATGCCTCATAAGGCGAAGAACAGAGAGTATGAAGTTGGACTAGGGAGTTCGAGTAGGAGTATGAGAAGGAGTAGAAGTAGGGCTAAGAGTTGAAGGAGGAGGAGGAGGGGCCAGTAGCAGTAGGAGAAGAAGTAGAGGAAGGAGAAGAAGAAGATGAAGAGTAGGAGAAGGCGAATAAGAGGGAGAAGGGAGTCGGAGTAGGTATAAGAGTAAGAGTAGGCGTCGCTGTTGGAGGAGGAGGAGGAGAAGATAAAGCTGAAGAAGTAGAGAAATGAGGAGGAGAAGAAGAAGATGACGGTGAAGATAGTGGAGAATGCGAGAAGATTAACAACATAAAGAAAAATATTCTCTAGTAAATGAAAAATTATTGAAGTGGACTACGTTATACCAAAAAAGAACATAATTTCAAAATTTACATTAATAAAAAATTATACCTTATTTAAGCCATTAGAATGTTGGACGCGACTACTCTAGCAAAATTCATTCACCTTCTTATATGATAGAACAAAGGCCAAAAAATATGTTCCGTGTCATTATTGTCTGTAATGGAGGGGAAAAAAAAAGAATTTCCTTGCAAAAAAAACACATCTAGAGCATCATTACAACTAATTGGAGTTCCTCCAAGATAAAGTTTCAATCGAATAAATAACACATAAAGGTAAATAGAGATAGAAAATGAGAAAGCATGGCTAAAAAGTAAGACACAGTACCTTTGCATTAGAACTTGTAGATGTCCAAGTTGAGTTCCTCCTACATACAATTTCGATCAAATACCACACACAACCACACACACACGCAAACAAGCATGCACACTCACTCACCCACCCACATGCACAGGCACACACACCCACCCACCCACCCCACACGCAGGCACAACCACACCCATACACAAAGCCAAAGCAGAATTCTTAGATCTATCTATCTAAATAATAAAAAGAAATCCAAGAATACATTGAGAAGAAGAAAAACGTTTTCGAGGATCGAGAGAAAATAAATGAAATGAGAAGAGAATAATACGAGTAGAAAAGAAAGGTAAAGAAGGCATAAGAGAGAAAAGGGATGAATTGACGAAGAAGATGAGGAGAAATTGAAGAAGAGAGAGTATGGAGTAGGAATATGAGTATGAGCAGGAGTAGAAGTAGAAGTAAGAGTCGGAGGAGAAGGAGCCAGAAGCAGTAGGAGAAGAAGCAAAGGAAGGACGAGAAGAAGATGAAGAGTAAGAGAGGGCGAATAAGAGTGAGAAGGGAGTCAGAGTAGGTGTAGGAGTAAGAGTAGGAGTCAGAGTAGGCGTCGCTATCGGGGAGAAGCTAAAGCTAAAGTGGTAGAGGAAGGAGGAAGGGAGAAGAAGAAGATGACAATGACGATGACGACAATGGAGAATGGAGAATGGGAGGAGATGAGAAAAATGAAAGAAAAATTAGAATTTTTAGATTAATAAGATAAATAAAAATATTCCCTAGTAAATGAAAAATTATTGAAGTAGACAATGTTATACCAAAAAAGAACATAACTTCAAAAATAATAATGATAATAAATTATACCTTATTGAAGCCATCAGAATTTTGGATACGACTACTCTAGCAAAATTCAAGCACCTTCTTATATGATAGAATAAAGGCCAATTCCTTGGCATTATTGTCTGTAATGGAGAAAAAAAGAAGAAGCTATTGCCTTGTAGAAAAAAAAGCACATCTAGAGCCTGATTACAACTAATTGGAGTACCTCCAAGATAAAGTTTCAACCAAATAAATAACACATAAAGAAATAGAGATAGAAAATGAGAAAGCACTACGAAAAAGTAAGACACAATATAGCTTTGCAGTAGAACTTGTAGATGTCCAAGCCGAGTTCCTCCAACATAAAATTTCAATCAAATACCACACACAAGCACACAACCACGTGCACGCGCGAACAAGCATGCACACTCACCCACCCACCCACACATACACAACACAAAGCCATGCACATGCACTCACACCCACACCCACACCCACACGCACCCAAAACCAAATCAAAATAGAGAGGAATAGGAGAATGCGAATAAATGAGAGTAGGGAGTTGGAGCAGGAGTAGGATTCGAAGGAGGAGGTGGAGGTGGAGGTGGAAGGATGAGAAGAAGATGAAGAGAATGTGTAGAAGAGTGAGAAGGGAGTTAGAGTCGGAGTAGAAGTAGAAGTAAGAGTAGGAGTAGGAAGCAAAGGAGGGAGGATGAGAGGAGGAAGGAGGAAAGAGGAAGGCTAAGGAGGTGGTGGAAGGATGAGAAGAAGAAGAAGAAGAAGAAGAAGAAGAGAATGTGTAGAAGAGTGCGAAGGGAGTTGGAGTTGGAGTAGCAGTAGCAGTAGCAGTAGGAGTATCAGTAGCAGTAGGAGTAAGAAGAGGAGGGAGGAAAGGAAGGAAGAGAAGAAGATAAAGAATGTAGAGGAGGAGTGGGAAGGGAGTTGGAGTAAGCGTAGCAGTTAGAGTCGAAGTTGGAGTCAAAGTTTCAATTGGAGGAGGAGGAGGAGCAGAACTAGAAGCGGAAGAAGAAAAAGAAGTAAACGAAGAAGTAGTAGAATAAGAAGATGATGAAAATGAAGATGACAACAATGACAGAGAATAGGAGAAGATGAGAAAAATGGAGGAAAAAATTTATAATTTTTAGGTTAATAAAATAAATTTAAATAGTCCCTAGTAAATGAAAAATTACTGAAGCAATGAGTACGTTATACTAAAAAAGAACATAATTTTAAAAGTAAACATTGATAAATAAATTATATCTTATTGAAGCCATCAGAATGTTGGACGCGACTACTACTATAAAATTCATGCACAAAGTTTCTTATATGATGGAACAAAGGTAAAAAAAAAAAAAAAATGTTCCTTGTCATAGATATTATCTGTACTTCAAAGAACAAACAAAAAAAGCAATTGCTTTGCAAAATAGTGTACATGTATTAAAAAAACACCAATACAGCTTTGTGACCACTATAATTGGAGTTCCTCCAAGATATAATTTCAACCGAGTAAATAACAGACATAAAGATAAATAGAGAGAGAAAATGATGCAGTACTGCTAAATAGTATTAGATACCTTTTCATGCTTGTAGAACTTGTAGATGTCCAAGCAGAGTTCCTCCTACATATAGTTTCAATCGAATACAACACACACACACAATCACACGCACAAACAAACAAGCACGCACACTCACCCACCAACTCACACGCACCTGTGCAAATGCACGCACAACCACACCCATACCCAAAGTCAAACCAAGATTTATGGATCTATCTATCTAATTAAAAGAAATCCAAGAATAAGTTGAGAAGAAGAAAGAGAAAGCTTCCAAGGATTGAGAGAAAATAAATGAAAGGAGAAGAAAAGGATACGAGTAGAAAAGAAAGGAAAAGAAGAGATAAGAGAGAAAGTGGATGAATTAGACAGAGGAGATGAAATGAAGATGAGGAGAAGGCAAAGAAGAGTGAGTATGGAGTAGGAGTATAAGCAAGAGTAGAAGTAGGGGTAAGAGTTGGAGCAGGAGGAGGAGCCAGAAGCAGTAGGAGAAGAAGTAGAGGAAGGACGAGAAGAAGATGAAGAGTAGGAGAAGGTGAATAGGAGGGAGAAGAGAGTCAGAGTAGGTGTAGGAGTAAGAGTATGAGTTAGAGTAGGCGTCGCTATTGGGGGAGGGAGGAGGAGGAGAAGCTGAAGCTAAAGTGGTAGAGGAAGGAGGAGGGGAGAAGAAGAAGATGACGATGACAACAATGGAGAATGGGAGGAGATGAGAAAAATGAAAGAAAAATTAGAATTTTTAGATTAATAAGATAAATAAAAATATTCCCTAGTAAATGAAAAATTATTGAAGTAGACTATGTTATACCAAAAAAGAACTTAACTTCAAAAATAACAATGATAAATAATTAAACCTTATTAAAGCCATCAGAATTTTGGACGCGACTACTCTAGCAAAATTCATGCACATTCTTATATGATAGAACAAAGGCCAAAAAATATGTTCCTAAGCATTATTGCCTGTAAAGGAGAAAAAAAGAAGCTATTGCCTTGTAGAAAAAAGCACATCTAGAGCCTGATTACAACTAATGGGAGTACCTCCAAGATAAAGTTTCAACCAAATAAATAACACATAAAGAAATAGAGATGGAAAATGAGAAAGCACTGCTAAAAAGTAAGACACAATATACCTTTGCATTAGAACTTGTAGATGTCCAAGCCGAGTTCCTCCAACATACAATTTCAATCAAATGCCACACACAAGCACACAACCACGTGCACACGCGAACAAGCACACACACTCACCCACCCATCCACACATACACGAACACAAACCCCTGCACATGCACTCACACCCACATCCACACGCACCCAAAACCAAAGCAAAATGATGAGGAATAGGAGAATGTGAAGAAATGAGAGTAGGGAATTGGAGCAAGAGTAGGATTCGGAGGAGGAGTTGGAGGAGTACGTGGTGGTGGAAGGATGAGAAGAAGATGAAGAGAATGTGTAGAAGAGTGAGAAAGGAGTTAGAGTCGGAGTAGGAGTAAGAGGAAGAGAAGGGAGGATGAGGAGGAGGAAAGAGGAAGGCAGAGGAGGTGGTGGAAGGATGAGAAGAAGAATAAGAGAATGCATAGAAGAGTGCGAAGGGAGTTGGAGTTGAAGTAGGAGTAGCAGTAGTAATAAGAGTAGGAGTAGGAGTAGGAGGAGGAGGGGGAGGAGGAAAGGAAGGAAAAGAAGAAGATGAAGAGCGTAGAGGAGGAGGGGAAAGGGAGTTTAAAGTAAGCGTAGCAGTCAGAGTCAAAGTCGGAGTCGGAGTTTTTAGTTGGAGTTGGAGTAGGATGAGGAAGAGAGAGAAGGAGTAGAAACGGAAGCGGAAGGAGAAGAAGTAGAAGAAGAAGATGATGATGAAAATGAAGATGATGACGACGACGACAGAGAATAGGAGAAGATGAGAAGATGAGAAAAATGAAGGAAAAATTTATAATTTTTAGGTTAATAAAATAAATTTAAATAGTTAAATAGAAAATTACTGAAGCAATGAGTATGTTATACTAAAAAAGAACATAATTTTAAAAGTAAACGTTGATAATAAATTATATCTTATTGAAGCCATCAGAATGTTGGATGCTACTGCTACTGTAAAAATCATGCACGAAGTTTCTTATATGATGGAACAAAGGTCAAAAAATATGTTCCTTGTCCTAGATATTGTCTGTAATGCAAAAAAAAAAAAAAAATAAAATAAAAAATAATTGCTTTGCAAAATAGTGTACATGTATTAAAAAAAACACCAATACAACTTTGTAACCACTAATTGGAGTTCCTCCAAGATACAATTTCAATTGAGTAAATAACAGACATAAAGATAAATAGAGAGAAAATGATGAAGCACTGCTAAATAGTAATAGATACATTTGCATGCTTGTAGAACTTGTAGATGTCCAAGCAGAGTTCCTCCTACATATAGTTTCAATCGAATACAACACACACATACACAATCACACGCACACACAAACAAGCACGCACACTTACCCACCGACCCACATGCACTGGTGCACATGCACGCACAACTACACCCACATGCAAAGTCAAGCAGAAATTTATGGATCTATCTAACTAATTAAAAGAAATCCAAGAATAAGTTGAGAAGAAGAAAGAGAGCTTCGAAGGATCGAGAGAAAATAAATGAAAGGAGAAGAGAAGGATACGAGTAGAAAATAAAGGTAAAGAAGAGATAAGAGAGAAAGAGGATTGAATTAGACAAAGAAGATGAGATGAAGATGAGGAGGCGAAGAAGAGTGAGTATGGAGTAGGAGTATAAGCAGGAGTAGAAGTAGGGGTAAGAGTCGGAGGAGGAGGAGGAGGAGCCAGGAGCAGTAGGAGAAGAAGTAGAGGAAGGACAAGAAGAAGATGAAGAGTAGGAGAAGGCGAATAAGAGGGAGAAGAGAGTCGAAGTAGATGTAGGAGTAAGAGTTGGCGTTGTAGTAGAAGGAGGAGGAGAAGTTGAACCTAAAGAAGTATAGGAAGGAGGCGGAAAAGAAGAAGATGACAACGACGATAATTGAAAATGGAAGAAGATGAGAAAAATGAAGGAAAAATTAGAATTTTTAAATTAATAACATAAATATAAATATTCCCTAGTAAATGAATTTTTTTTTAAGCAACCTACGGTATACCAAAAAATAACATAATTCCAAAAATAACATTGATAAATAATTTATACCTTATTGAAGCCATCAGAATGTCGGACACAACTACTCTAGCAAAATTCATGCACTATCTTATATGATGGAATAATGGCCAAAAAATATGTTTCTTGTCATTATTGTCTGTAATGGAGAGGGAAAAAAAGAAGAAGCAATTGCCTTGTAGAAAAAAGCACGTCTAGAGCCTGATTACAACCAATTGGAGTTCCTCCAAGATAAAATTTCAACTGAATAAATAACACATAAAGATAAATAGAGATAGAAAATGAGAAAGCACTGCTAAAAAGCAAGACACAATACCTTTGCATTGGAACTTGTAGATGTCCAAGCTGATTTCCTCCTACATACAATTTCAATCAAATACCACAAACAAGCACAAAACCACGTGCACACGAGAACAGGTACGCACACTCACCCACCCACCCAGACATACACGAACACACACCCCTGCACATGCACTCACACCCACACCAACACGCACCTAAAACCAAAGCAAAATGAAGAAGAGGAAGAGAATGCGAAGAAATGAGAGTAGGGAGTTGGAGGAGGAGTTGGAGTCGGAGGAGGAGGAGGTGGTGGTGGTGGTGATGGAAGGATGAGAAAAAGATGAAGAGAATTTGAAGAAGAGTGAAAAGGAAGTTAGAGTCGGAGTAGGAGTAGGAAGAAAAGGAGTGAGGAAGGAGGAGGGGTGGTGGAAGGATTAGAAAAAGAAGAGAATGCGTAGAAGAGTGAGAAGGGAGTTGGAGTAGGCGTAGGAGTTGGAGTTAAAATAGGAGATGGAGTTGGAGTTGGAGTAGGAGTAGGAGTCGGAGTCGGAGTCGGAGTCGAAGTCGGAGTTGGAGGAGGAGTTAGAGTTGGAGTTGGAGTTGGAGTCGGAGTTGGAGTCGGAGTCGGAGTTGGAGGAGGAGTTGGAGGAGGATGAGGAGGTGGTGGTGGAAGGATGTGAAGAAGATGAAGAGAATGCGTAGAAGAGTGAGAAAGGAGTTAGAGTAGAGTTGGAGTTGTAGCAGGAGTAGGTGTCGAAGTACAAGTACGAGGAAGAGGAGGGAGTTGAAGGATGAAGGAAGGAGGAGGAAGAGGTGGTGGAAGGATGAGAAGAAGAAGAGAATGCGTAGAAGAATATGAGAAGGGAGTTGGAGTAGGCGTAGGAGTCAGAAGCAGAGTAGGAGTAGAAGTAGGAGGAGGATTAGAGGAAGGATGAGAAAAAGCTGAAGAGCGTAGAGGAGGAGGGAGAAGGGAGTTGGAGAAAGCATAGCAGTCAGAGTCGAAGTTGGAGTTGGAGTCAAAGTAGGAGGAGGAGGAGGAGGAAGGAGGATGAGAAGAAGATGATGAAATTGAAGACGAAGATGACTGCGGAGAATGGGAGAAGATTAGAAAAATGAAGGAAAAAATTTATAATTTTTAGGTTAATAAAATAAATTTAAATAATCCCTAGTAAATGGAAAATTACTGAAGCAATGAGTACGTTATACTAAAAAAGAACATAATTTTAAAAGTAAACATTGATAAATAAATTATACTTTATTAAAGCCATTAGAATGTTGGACGCAGCTGCTATAGTAAAATTCATGCACGAAGCTTCTTATATGATGGAACAAAGGTAAAAAAATATGTTACTTGTCATTGATATTGTCTGTAATGTAAAAAACAAACAAAAAAAGTAATTGCTTTGCAAAATAGTGTACATATATTAAAAAAACACCTATAGGTGACCACTAATTGGAGTTCATCCAAGATATAGAGTTTCAATCGAGTAAATAATAAACATAAAGATAAATAGAGAGAGAAAAATGATGAAGCACTGCTAAATAGTAATAGATACCTTTGCATGCTTGTAGAACTTGTAGATTTCCAAGCCTCCTACATATAGTTTAAATCGAATACAACACACACATACACAACCACATGCACACGCACCCATGCACATGCAAGCACAACCACTGGCACACCCAAAGCCAAATTCCTGGATCTATCTATCTAAATAAATAAATTCAAGAATAAGTTGAGAAGAAGAAGAAGAAGAATGCTTTCAAGGATCGAGAGAAAATAAATGAAAGGAGAAGAGAAGAACACGAGTAGAAAAGAAGGTAAAGAAGGCATAAGAGAGAAAGGGGATGAATTAGACGAAGAAGATGAAATGAATATGAGGAGAAGGTGAAGAAGAGAGAGTATGGAGTAGGAGTATAAGCAGGAGTAGAAGTAGGGGTAAGACTTGAAGGAGGAAGATGAGCCAGAAGCAGTAGGAGAAGAAGTAGAGGAAGGACGAGAAGAAGATGAAGTGTAGGAGAAGGAGAATAAAAGGGAGGAGAGAGTCGGAGTAGGTGTAGGAGTAAGAGTAGGCGTCGCTGTCGGATGAGGAGAAGTTGAACCTGAAGAAGTAGAGGGAGGAGGAAAAGAAGAAGATGATGATGATGATGACAGTAGAGTATGGGAGAAGAGGAGAAAAATGAAGGAAAAATTAGAATTTTTAGATCAATAACATAAATATAAATATTCCATAGTAAATGAAAAATTATTGAAGCAGACTACGTTATTCCAAAAAAGAAACATAATTTCAAAAATAAAATTGATAAATAAATTATACTTTATTGAAGCCATCAAAATGTTGGACACGACTACTCTAGCAAAATTCAGGCACCTTCTTATATGATGGAACAAAGGCCAAAAAATATGTTCGTTGTCATTATTGTCTGTAATGGAGGAAAAAAAAAAAAAGCAATTGCCTTGTAGAGTATTACTTGTATTAAAAAGCACATCTAGAGCCTGATTACAACTAATTGGAGTTCCTCCAAGATAAAGTTTCAACCGAATAAGTAACACACATAAAAGATAAATAGAGATTGAAAATGAGAAAGCACTGCTAAAAAGTAAGACAAAACCTTTTTATAACTTGTATCCGTCCAAGTTGAGTTCCTCCTACATACCATTTCAATCGCATACCACACACAAGCACACAACCACGCGTACACCCAAACAAGCACGCACACCCACCCACATGCACACAAACACACACCTCTGTATATGCACTCACACCCTCAACAACACGCACCCAAAACCAAAGCAAAATGAAGAGGAGGAGGAGAATGCAAAGAAATGAGATTATGGAGTTGGAGTAGGAGTAGGAGTCGGAGGAGGAGGTGGAGGTGGATGTGGCGGTGGAAGGAGGAGAAAAAGATGAATAGAATGCGTAGAAGAGTGAGAAGGGAGTAAGAGTAAGAGGAGGAGGAGGAGGAGGAGGAATAGGAAGAGGAGTGGAGGAAGGATGAGAAGAAGATGAAGAGAGTAGAGGAGAAGGGAGTTGGAGTAAGCATGGCAGTCAAAGTTGAAGTCGGAGTCAGAGTTGCAGTTGCAGTTGCAGTTGGAGTCGGAGTCGGCGTAGGAGGAGGATGAGGAACGAGGAGATGAGAAGTAGAAGGAGGAGGTGGTGGAAGGATGAGAAGAAGATGATGAGAATGCGTAAAAGAGTGAGAAGGGAGTTGGAGTAGGCGTAGGAGTCAGAGTTGGAGTAGGAGTATGAGTAGGAGTCGGAGTAGGAGGAAAAGGAGGGAGGAGGAGGAAGGATGAAGGAGGAGGAGGAGGAGGAGCAGAAGCAGAAGGAAAAGAACTTGAGGATGAGTAGAAGAAGAAGAAGAAGAAGAAGAAGAAGAAGGTGATGACAATGATAGCGGTGGAGAATAGGAGAAGATGAGAAAAATAAAGGAAAAATTATAATTTTTAGGTTATTAATATAAATATAAATATTCCCTAGTAAATGGAAAGTTATTGAAGAAGAGAGTACATTATACTAAAATGAAACATAATTTCAAAAGTAAATATTGATAAATAAATTATACCTTATTGAAGCTATTATAATGTTGGATGTAATTGTTACAGTAAAAACCATTCACCTTCTTGTATGATGGAACAAATGCCAAAAAATATATTATTTGTCATAGATATTGTCTGTAATGCAAAAAACTAACAAAAAAAAAAAAAAAAAACAATTGCGCGCCTTGCAAAGTAGTGCATATATTAAAAAAAAACACCTATAAAGCTTGGTGACAACTAATTGGAATTCTTCCAAGATACAGTTTTAAGCAAATAAATAATACTCATAAAGATAAATAGAGAGAGAAAATGAGAAAGAATTGTTGAAATGTAAGACATACCTTTGCATGCTTGTAGAACTTGTAGATGTTCAAGTTGAATTCCTCCTACATATAGTTTCAATCAAATACCACAAACATGCACACAATTACGCGCACACGCAAATAAATACATGCACTTACCCACATAGAAACAAGAACATGAACACGCAATCCTGCACTTGCATGCACACCCATGCCCATACCCATATACAAACGCACCCACACCCATACGCACACACACACACCACAACCAAACACACACACATGCCTGCCCACCCACACATGCACGCTCACCCTCATACGAACACAACCAGACACCCACCCTCACATACACAACCAAACGCAAGCACACACACACACGAACATAAACCCATGCACACGCACGCACACCCACACCCAAGTGCACCCACAACCAAATGAACACACGCCCTTCCCCCGCAGACGCACACAATCACACACCCAGCCACGCATGCACAACCTCACAGCCACGTTCTTTGAAATCATATGCAACCCTAAATTTAGTTCAAGCAATTTGCTATGCAAACCAGCTTCATTATTCTTTTTCCCCAAGAAATGAATTGCAAAAGGTTCTCAAGTGTTGTACTTCGAATTATAAATTTCTACCATCTTCAAGAAAGCAGAATCAACCCTAGATATTCAAAGTCAAAGATGGGCAGGATATAAAAAAGGTTCGATTACATTAACCACCACATCACAAACCATTCCTGGGTTTCACACTTAAGAATGAAGTTCTCGTGAGTAAGAATATAAATAAGCTTACCTCACTCAAATCCTTTTCAATATCGACATTCATCGTGTGGGTCCTAGTGATTTGCTCACCCCAATGATGCAACTTCTCAAGGGTTCTTCTAGCTTCTTCCCTGTTGTCCTCTGCAATCTTCAAGCAGTTGTTAACCATCTCTGTGTTCTCCCCAACCTTGTACATAGCATAATTCTCCAGTTCTTGACACTCTATTTCTGCAATCCTCCCGAATCACGGAAATTATTTCTATATATCTCTTGCCACTGCAAAACTAGAATACAAGGATGATGATGAAGAATGCCCTCCTCTTCCATCATCATCGACCTCCTTGTCAAAACGGTTGGTATTAGAATTTGGGGTTATCAGCACGTGTTCCGGAGCTGTTCGTCTTGTAGGCTTAGTATCAAATTCATTATTTGAATCAAATGGGTTAGTTATAACTAGAAGAAGATGGAAACCCAGAATCCGTCATTTTCTACTTAGAACCCCTATTGGCAGGTGATTTCAAAAATCCAACATTGTGACAACAAATTAAGATTCCTATACCAACACGAATATTGCTTCGTTCAAGGTCTCTAAATCAAAAGAACTTGCCTTTCATTCAAGTGTTGTACCGAGAAACATGGAATTTTTCAATCAGTAAGAACGGTGTGTGGATCTCCTTGATGGTGAGCTATGCTCTAATCTAAAAGAATGATATTATAGGATAATTTTGTAAATGCCACAGTTGCTTGTTCATATAACGGGTTCTTCACGTGAAAATGCAAAAGGCCCTTAATGGCGAACAGATTGGAGCGACACCCAGAATGCCATCACATATGTCTACTCAATTTTTTTTCCTTCGATAAGTACTTTGAACTTTTAATTATTATAAGAAAGAAAACCCGGATGTACCTGAAGTAAACATGGAATCTGACAGATTTTTACTCAAATCATGCCAATACGAATAAAACATGGCAAATATAGAATTTGACCTTTTCGGAGACGATATGTCAAAAACTATATGTCACACTAAATAACTTTTTTGAAAGCCAATGACAGAGAAGTAAAGATCCTAAGCATAGAGAGAGAGAGAAGAAAGGAAAATTAGAAATGGCACTGCTGCATCGCATTAGTTTGCAAAAGAAAAAGATGTACCATTGAATACAACTAAAACAACCATTCCCCCTTTTTCTCCGCTACCAAAGAAAGCAAGAAAAGAAACGTATGACAAGGAAGAAAGATCGAGATCCAAGAAAAGAATTGGAAGAAAACAAACAAAGAGCGGAGGAGTACCAGATGGGTGCCTAAAATCAATTACCAAGAAGAAAGAAAACAGGGGAAAATCTTTGGTCTTTGAGTCACGTAAAGAAAAGCTTTGTACACAAACCAATCTCTCTCTCTCTCTCTCTCTCTCTCTCTCTCTCTCTCCATTTATGTGTGGGTGAAGATGAAACACATATGAGAGGCGTCGAGGAAATGCAGAGCACTCAAATAGCCCTTCGAAAAGTTTGGAGTTTTCGACAATTTCGGACCGTTGGAATTCCTTGCCCTTTTTTGAAATATTGGATTCGTTATCTTTTTACTTCAAATTTCATTTTTATGCAAATATTACGGTTATTTACAAGTTAATGGGACACAGTAAACAGTACACACCCATATGAATTGTCATTGGTATAAAACTATATATAAACATAAATATATATTTCTTATTAAAAAAAAAACCTCAATTTGCAAACTCAAATTGTACTAAGATATATCATATAAAAATGATTTGTATAAACCTCAAATAGACAAGTCTCACGCAGTTTATTTTCTAAAAAATGGATCCCACAATGAAAATGTGTAGTAAAAAAAAAAAAAAATTAGTTAGACTCACATTTTTACAAAAGGCCTGCAAGGGAACTTATTTATTTTGAATTTGTACCTAATATTACTCTATATCATAAATGTGGAGGATATAGAGACATAACACATTAACATATAAAAAACAGGTTAACAGATTTATTTTTATATTTTATAAGTAATTGGGGTAAAAAAAAGTTGTATAAATCATCTTTAGACTTGTAATCTTCTCAACATAATCATGGGGTAATAGGTGGATGGTAAATAAAGAGAAAGTAGCATTATTTATTGGGATCCTATAACATTAGTATGTTGACAACAAAAATGCAAATAACAAAAGTCTATATAAAAAATATTTAAATGGAATGCCTATGGGTATTTAATAGGAAACTAAATAGGGAATTCCTTAGGACCGGTCCGGCTGGTTTTGAACAAATAACAGCCTGCCACTTACACAGTTACACGTATGACTTCCACCATATTTATCCTAAACTAGCAAACGTCAGAAAATCGATTTCAAAACAATATCCCTCGCACCCCCCTTCGTCGAGTCGTCGTTACTTACCAACTCCCCACCCACGAATCACAACCCCGAATCACACCCCAGAGACCATTCCGGGAGGGTAGGCCATTTGTTGCAATCCTTTAACGATAATGGGAGGTAGTGCAGATAGTAGTAGTCACTCCAATCAAGAATGACACCTTTTTCCACCCCAAGTCGGCTACTGTACCCTTCATAAGTTTTCGGTGAGTTAGCATAAACGTGTTTTATCTCCATTGGCAAGTGAAAGAAGTCACACCAAACCTCTCGAGCACGGTCCAGTAGTTGGCAAGTGAAAGAAGTCACGCCAAACCCCACTTTCGACAAGCCTCAGATATTTGCCCAAGTATGGTGGCACGAAGATCATCATCTCCGTCCAAGGCTTGAAGATCGATGATTGGGATAGACGTTTGAGAATTGAGAGTAGTAGTTAAAGGAGCTGGGACAAGGTGGAGTGGTGGAGATGATATGGACGTGAAAGAGAAACATGAAATGTAAGGGGTTTTTTCTAAAGTGTGTGGGAGTAGTGACTGTGGGAGAGCTGAAGGTCGTGTAGATTTTTGTTTCGGGTGGTGCACAGAGACCAACGAAGCAGCGAGGAAGAGAATGTTTTTGGGCTGTGCAAATGAGAAAGGGGCTAGCAACACATACGACCACGACCTTGATTCTCTGTGGTCTAGCATATTTCTCTTTTAGTGTTTTTTCTTGCGTGTCTTGAGTTGAATGGAGGGCTGTTTTTGTAGGATTAACAGCAGGACTGCAAGGAAGTGGCTCTCAACTAAATAACCTTCCAATAGATTTTTTAACAAAAATGATCAGAATGCATGCATTTAATATAAGAAGCCATTTAACACACTTGTTGGGCTCAAGATTAGATTAATAAAAGCCCAATACTCATTTATTTTCACAACTATTCTCATCTCATCTACTTTTTCAAATTCTCATATAAAATAAAATAAACAATTCAAATTTTTCAAATTTCAAAACAAAAATAATATTAAAAATATATATTCTAACAATATTTTATTTAACTTTCAATTTTTATCTCAACTCATCTCATCTGCGAAAGCAACCAAGGCTAGGAATAACTACAATATCTTACATTAGGATGGGTCATTGGAAAAAATGATAGATACATTTTGCACCCTCAAATTATTGAGATTTTATATTATGTACTTCAAAATACAAAATTTATATATTGCATTAAGAATAACTACAATATCTTACATAATTATGCTCAGATACTCTGCAAAAGTACCCTTGCATGATTGATTATAAGCGATTAGAAGTTTGCATGGTACTTTTAAGTCCAGAGTGGTTTTCCATACTTAAGACACATCGATGGACAAAAATGTCTATCTTGAACACAGTTGGTTCATATATGAATAGTATACTATTGATCATGAATAAGCTAAAGACATTACATGTGGCATTATTGTGAATATATCCCAACAATCCCTCATTCACGATGACACTTTTACGTCTCAATTAACTCATAAAAACTAGTTCTGATACCATTTGGTGGACCGAGATCTGTCAATCCAACTAAAATCAATTAGTATAAGGGAAGACATGTTTATTTTTATGGCATTAGACTTTCACTATGTAGGCCAATTTTTAGAGTCATCACAAGGAGCGAGCGACATTAGACTTGCACCATACAGGCCAATTTGTTGAGAAACTAACGAGATCTTGGAATTTTGTTAACGGGAGATTGGGATAGTGAGTTGAGATGAGATAAAAGTTTAAAGTTGAAAAAAATATTGTTAGAATATTATTTTTGTTTTTAAATTTGAAAATTTTGAATTGTTTATTGTATTTTATATGGAAGTTTGGAAAAGTTGTAATAATGATATGAGAAGAGATGAGTTGAGATTCTCTCTCAATCCAACATGTTTTCTCCTTTGTACAAAGCTATTGTTTTAGAGGATAGAGATTAATACGACCCCATCCCATTCCTAGACCATTATACTTTGTCATATAGTCTAAAAGATGTGATGCATGGGTCTAATGGATGAGGATGATGTTCTAAGATAAGAGACTAGCCGTCGTATTCCCAAAACGACATAGTCACATGCAAGGGGTCACAGATTTCCTTCGTGTTTGGTCACTAGGGCAACCATTTTTGGTATAGCAAAAGTAGCGCATGCGCACACACATAATCCTTCAGATTTGGATGTTCTGGGCATAATCGTGATGGAAATTGTTTTCCTATGACGTTGAAAACCTACCCAACATAACTCAGCATTCCCTTTCATGATTAATATTTGACCAAATCGGCCCCTCCAAACCAGACACCGATTAAACTCGATATAATTAAAGAAAGTTAAAGGAATTAAGAGTTGGAACTCAATTACAAACTAATTCTAATTCATGATTAGGCTTATGATCTTTTTTTCTCAGATTTGTTTTTTCTCAGGCAGGCTTATGATCTTATTCAATAATATTTTTTATGACTTTTTTTACTTGAAATTTTCATTAATTACTAAGTCATTGGCTCAAATTTCACATGTATCCTAAACATCATTATATCTATGTCTTCTATGGAACCATAGTACTTTTAAGTTGAAACTTCTTGTTTCAAGATTAGGAACTTTCATGTGTTTCTTAAAATGTGCATTAGAAACTTGGGCCTAAGTTTTTTGTTATTTACTGATGCGATTAGTGTTACATCATTTATAGTAAACCATATGAAAGTATTTTTTTTTTCAAAAGTATATAATATATATATATATATATAGAGAGAGAGAGAGAGAGAGAGAGAGAGTATTTTTCAAAAGTATATATGTATGTGTATAAGCCCTCCTTTGAGAGTCCCTTTCTTATATATATGAACCCAATGTATTATGATAGATGCTTTATGATTTTAGAACTACATGACTGTTGTATGACTGAATACTATATTACACAATTGTTTATTTTAGAGAGTGAAAGGTAAGGCAAAGGTTAATGTAAAGAGAGAGAGAGAGAGAGAGAGAGAGAGAGAGAGAGAGAAATTTATGACTGCATGGAATGTGGTTAATGAACTAACCATATAATGATGAGGACGGTACCACAAAGGTTAGGATGGATGGCAACGTCAGAATACATCACTGACGGTGAACCTAGTCATGACCCATTCTTGAAGTTCGATTCTTAAGCCGGTTGCTCCGGGAAGAATTATTGATCGCGAGGGTTGTCAACTCTAACACACGGGGTTAACAGTATGTAACGGCCATAATGATGAAGATTAATAATGTTAAGAAGATTAATGCTTATGCTTGAAGATGAGGTAAAATGATGTTTCTTAATGCCTTATTATTAATGTTTGATTTATGCTAGTTTAAGTAAAGTTTTTCTCCCTAATCTCTTAAAGGAAACACTTAATTACCTGTAACTACAAATTTACACTTATTAATTAGATTTCAATCACTTTTTAACTCTCTTTTTTTTTAATGTTTTTTGAGGTTAATTGATCACTCACATTAATTTGAATCTTAATTAGTAGGGTCCTCTTTAACTTAATTAAACTAATAGTTTGGCACCTTTCTCCCTTGGAAGTAATGATCTGGTTGTGAAAATCTTCACGTACGGCCACTAAAGACGACTTAATTTTAAGTAAAATTTAACACTTCCTGACAAGGTTTTTACCGAAAATAAAGCAATGAAACTTGTTTTAATTGGCCTCATCCGGTTTAAATGTGATGAAAACTTCTTCTTTTTTTATTTCACTATTTTTAGAAGGGCCGGGGCTGCTTGACTTCTAGGTAGATGTTTAAGTTGTACGTGAAAGATCAGATCCCATGATATAGATCATCCCCTTAAAATTGTTTAGAACCTGGGTGGAAGCGTTTGAATAGTGAAAGTGTTTCATCTCATCTCATCATTACAAATTTCTCAAATTTTCACACAAAATATAATAAAGAATTTAACTTTTTCAAATCTCAAAATAATAATAATAATATTCTAACAATATTTTATTCAACTTTTATCTAAAACAATATTATCTCATCTCACTATCCAAACCATTGTTTACCATTTAATGTACTAGCTAGATCCCAAACTGGCCTAGCTAACTAATATTCTTAGAAAAAATCAGATTCTAGATGCCTTGGAATCTTATGATTCATTTTTCAGAAGTTGCTTAATTTTAGGCTTATCTTATCTTTCTCAATGTTTTCATATTTTAAGAACAATATCGTTGGCCGGTCCATCTTGATCTAAACATGCAACTTTTTTTCATCTCGGGATGGCCCTAGCTAATTAGACTGGGGAGTTCAATAAGTTGGTATTGCAATTAATATATCCCCGGCCATTTTGTTCAAACCCAACTTGGAGTAAATTAATGAATATTCATACATTTGGAGAGAACATTGGGAGCCAATGTAGCATTGTCCTTGCATTATATAATATAGAAAAACTCTAAATGCAAGCATAAAGTGGTAGGTCTCATGCACACCAGCCAGCGTGTATTAATGATATGTTGCGTTTAGTGAACTGAGAGGTTTCAGAAGGATGCACATACATGGCCTTGTGAGACAGAAATCCCTTCTAATGAAATGGTGTATTTCATTAACGTAACCCTAAGCCTTTTGCAGTTCAAATCCCTTCTAAACGAGCAACCTTTTTTAATTCATTAGCTTATCTTCTCCCTGACTGTGAATCCAAATGCTTCAAGCGATTGGATCGACTAGATTCTCATAGTACACAATTGGCATCTAAAAAATTCTATAGTAACAGTTAATTTGTATACATCTAGCAGTGTTGAACTCTAGAAAGAATCACTCACAATTTAGTCAATATAACATTGTCTACTGATGTGGGAAAAAAACAAACCAACGAAAGAGAATAGGAAGTGAAATGAAGGCATTGGAGGGACACACACATATTGAAGCCAAACTGAGGTTTTTAAAAGAGGTTCCCATAGACATTAACCCTAATGGGTTTCTGCCAAGATTTTACCAGAAAGTTTTAGAGAGAGAGAGAGAGAGAGATGCATTACCGGTGGAAAGTAGGATTCATTTTCCAAGTGGTTTGAAGTTTAAGAGAAATTTGAGTAGCAAACTCTCGAGGAACACGAAATGAGTTTTGTTTTTCCGAGCGGTCTATGTATGGATGGAAATGAGCACTGCTTTTTTTCTTTCTTCTTCCTATGTTTAGTTTTTTTTAATATAAGCATTGACATGTCAACAGTGTGCATAGTACCTCCACACTTGTGCTTGTACGTAGTAGAACTATTCATTATTGTGCCAAACTGACGTTCCTTTCTCACCAAAATTATAATGTGACTGAGCTAATACTTGACCACACAGCTCTTTCACAAAAAACAAAAAAAAAAAAAAAACAAAACAAAAACAAAAGAAAAAAAAAAAAAAGGCGAGAATGTGCCCTTTGAAACAATTAGTAGTAGTGCAACTTGCCTACTTTTGCCAATGAGCTAGAACTGATCATCATCATCATCGTTTGTCTAAAGGTTAATACCATATACGTACACTACTTTTTGGCATGTGGTTTATATCACACCTTGCAGGCCCGCCCTTAAGTAGCTTAGCTAGCTAGCTTTTTTGTTATTATTTTCTCGGCAAATAAGGATTGGAGGAAGCGACCAGAGATGGCTTCCCTACCAGGATGTGACCATAATAGCACCCAACCTGCTGGGGAGCCAAACAGAAGGAGCCTAGATGACAAGAACCACAAGCGCTCCCTACAAGTCAGACTTGAGCCATTGCCTGACCCCAGCCCCATGAGGACATCAATGGTCCATGAGCCAATGGGTCACCAATAATTCTGAGTGTTTCCCATTGCGGAATTCGACCCTAGGACCTAGCTATTCTATATACACATGAAGATTATCCACCTTATAATTAAAGACACCCCTATAATCAATTAATTTAAATTATTTATACTTCTATATCTATAATTCAAACCCAAATTTGGAAAGTTGCATGAGGAGTAATGTTAGGTATAAGCTCTAAATACACAAGTCTTATACAAGTCCTTTATAAAAAAAAAATGGGTCTCACTAATAAAGACTAGTTTTTTTACACTTTTTTTAGGTGATGTCCACTTTTTTGTAAAGGCTTGCACGCACAGAATTTGTATATTTAAAACTTGTACAAATCATTTCTCGTTGGATGAGTACCCATATTATATAGTTTTGCGAAAAGCATTTCATTCATGCTACCATTAGCTATTTCTAATGAACAACCAAATCATATACGCTAGGGGTGCCACATGCTACAATAACATCATACATCATAGGAAAGTAATTAAGTAGGCCACAGTTCATTTGTTGGTCAATGAAAAAATGAGAACAGAATAACGATAGCAGCGAAACACAAATACATACGACATCCAGTAGCTTTGATTGTTATGCTGCTGATAAAAAGCACTTTTGAAGACACCGCAGTTATCAACTGCACATAAATTAACGAGGAAACCACTTATGTATTATTATGATAATAATCCAGTCTATATGGTTTTTGTGTCCCATAAGTTTAATTACTATTATTACTATTTTAGATTTATCAAAAAAAGGACGAATATTATAATCTCTCCATACCTTAGAAGATGAAGGTAAGGCACATGAAGAGAATAATAAATGAGAAATGCCGGGAAACAAATTTAGAGGCCAACTACATGTAGATATTTCTTATCTAAACTGGTTGTGAGTCAATGGTCTCTTAATGCGACCACATTAAGGTTATGCAACAAAAAGAGGCTGATATATGAGCACCTGCTGTCATTATTCATAATATTTGCTGCCAAACACACAGTTCTAAATCTTGAAAGTTAGGGTTCAATTTTTTGGGGGTTCTTTAACACTTGATTTTGAACACACATTTCCAAATAAAGTGATTCAGAATATATGCCACAAAGATTAAGCATGCACTCTATTGACTATCAAGTATTCTCTAAGAAAGCACAATGGGAACATTCATCTATTTTTTTATATCTATTCCACACAATTCATAAAGATTCTATACACATAATCCAAACTGATTCCATCCGTGCAAAGTTAACAAAAGCATGCCCATCACAAAGTCAACACAACACCATCTATATTCTTAAGGTATATTTAACAATAGTTTAACAAAACACCATCTATAGTTGAACAGTGGATTGGTCAAACTGTTTAACACAACACTATCCATATTTATTATAACCAATTGTCTGTAAGGCACACAATTGTAAGTTTAACACAATATATGACTATGATTAAACTTATTGTAAAGCATCTATAGATGTTGTTGTGTTGAACTTATTGGATTAGTGAAACTGACTCCATCTTAGATTAAATCACACAATAAGCATGTTAGGATTAGCCAAATTGACTCCATCAATGTGCTGTCTAAACCTAACACAACATCAGACACATAATTTGTATAGATTCCACATGTACATTCTCATTACAAAATGATCATCAACATACTGGCTTAATTCAAAATGAAACTTATAATTCATAATCAGCTATATGTAGTGGACTGGCCCTTAAGCAACAAAAAAGTGATATGATAAGAGAATGCCTGCTGAACAAAGTAAAAAGGAAACAAAATGAATAAGGGGAAGAATGATGCCAAACGATAATGAAGCACAGTGCAAATCTTTGACTTTATAAATTTGATAATACGGATACTCTTAAATCTAGGGACCCATGAATTTCTCAAACTCCAACGGATTCTAGACAAATCGATATTACTATAAACAGATATGGACATCTAAGAGAGGAAAGACAACAAAAATAAAGTGTGAGATAGTAGGCCGTATTGGGTATAATATTTATTTTTTTTTACAATCAATCTTTAGCATCATTTTCCCACAATAAAAAGTGGGTACTCTACACCAGTATATTTCCTATTTCGTGACACCACTTTTGTGTTGCCATCTCTTGTGAGCCTAAGATGAGATTCTATACCTATATGATGTCGTGTTTGTCCATTAGGAACCAATTAAAAATCTAGGAATTAAATAAAATGTTACATTTGATAAAATATTCAACAATTGTTTAGAGACTGGATAACCATCTTAAACTTGTAACCATATAAAGCAAGTCTCTATGCCATTGTTTTCATGAATTACAATAAGCGGATCATTATGCATCTAACAGCATAAAGGGGTCAATTGCCAAACATCTAGAGGCTAATATTCTTAATAACATACCTAGTTTTAAAGTTGTACTTTAATCTCCAAGTAATTATCCTAGTCACAACAAATAGGTTAATTCATAATTACCTACATGTAGCGGCGGACTAAATTTTAAGCAATAGAAAAGTGATCCTAGAAATGATTTGCACCAAAAGATTTAAACCCAAAATATACTTCCTAGTCACAACACCAAAAACTATTACCAGTTAAGCTTAGATTACACTGCCTTGAAGAGTGCAGTACATTATAAAGATTCTAAACTATCTAATAAGCAATCGTTTATCCAACCTCACATTTGTTTCCTATTTCCTAATGCTTTGAACTACAATCTACATAGAATCAAACTACTCCAATTGTCAAACTTTTCCCACCATGGAAATATATTAGTCTCATCAACTTATGAATGTCGATAGAAGTTCTTTTCCCTGAATCTAGTTTAGAGAAAACCTATGTTTCTATTCCAAAAACAAAGAAATACAACATGCAATGAAGTCTTTCCTTCAATCATTCACTTTGGAGCAGCATAGTCCAACAATAATTTTTACTTTATAGTATTAAATTAAGAGTAGTGATACACCTTTTTTTATAAGTAGTATGATACACTTACAACCCAATCACAATTAATTTACAATTCTTAATAAAATAATATTTCTTAAATATTTAAAAAAATCAAATCAAAATAAAAGTTAAACTTAAATTTTAAAAAATATATTATTTTAATTCATAGTTACAAACGAATTGTTAACAAGTAGTAAGTCTATCATTTTTGTTAAATTAACATAACCAAAGATAATTTTCTAACCATTTTGCACTGATATAAACTATAATAATAATAATAACTTGCAACATCTATAACATTAATAGAAAAATAGAATCCAAAATTTGTTTCATATATTATTTTATAAACAAGTCCAGCACATGCAACGACACTATTATGACACATCTACCATTACAAACAAATTTAGATGTATGCATAGAGAAAGACATGTGCAAAGAAAGATGTAAGCACTGAAATGCCTAAAGCTTACACAACTAACAAAGGCCTAAGCGATAGCCGTATATTGTAAGCCCCAAGGGCAATGATGCATACTCATTGCTAAAAACAAGTTAAATAGAATGAGAGCATATAATTCATTGTAATGTCATAAGATGTCGTAGTTCAATACTTACCTGTCAGTGGCTCACAAGAATAGCATTGTGACTTTGCGTGGCAAGTGACGTTGATAATGTCGATGAAGGAGTAGCAGTAGGAGCAGAAGCCGATGAGGAAGAAGATGGTGCATCTAATTGAGTAGTTTGCCTAAAAAACAAGAGCAAAGAGAGCATCTCAATTTCAAACAAGCCGAAAACAACTACCAGACCATAAAAGCATCTAAATTTCAGGCAAAACTACAAAACAAACTCCCTCACCGCAAAACCCATCACTTGGTAGCTAAGGGGGAAAGATAAATTTATTGGTTTTATGGTTTCATTTCTTATTTCTTTTCAGAATTGAATTGTCAACCTTCTTACACCAACAAGTCACAAAAAGAGTCAATGGTTTTATATTGGAATTAGCTTCATCTTGTAAAGTTCTTGCTTTTCTCAGGTAAAAAGCAACATAAACACCAATATCTCTAATGTTTCAAGTCCTCCCTAGGAACAATGCATGCAATATTTTTAGTCATTAACTATTGGGTAGTCAACAAAACTATAGCCCATATTCACCAAAGACAAGCACACATCCAAATTGTAAAAAATAATTTCTCTTACAAACAAAGCCAACAAAATCCACAAGCCCCCAAATTCCTTTTCACATATTTCCCTTCATTCTCAAATCAATTAAAATAAAGCAAACATTCACAATGCCTCCTCGAAAATCAAATTTCCTCCAAACAAAACAATAACCCAAAACGCTCCCCCCCCCCCCCCCCACCTAGAAAAAAAAAGAATATTTCTAATTAAACATAAAAAGAACATAACTTTAACAGAATAATACATACATATTGCGGGTTTAAATTTAATGGTGCAAATAGTGTACCTTGAATGGGTTCCATCGAAGGCCTGAACCGGCTGTGAAAAGGAAGAGGACGAGGTGCTAGAGATTGGAGGAGGAGGGATGTAGAACTCATATGATAAGTGGTGGATGGCTGTGAGGTTTGGACTATCCTTGGTGGTTGGTGGCGTGGGTGGCAACCGAGAAATGGGAGAAACAGAAAGCAAGAGAGAAGGGCGTTGGGGGCTGGATGTCACAACGAAGCTTGTCATATGGGTGACGTCGACACTGTTTGTGGTGGTCTGAGGTAGAACCAGAGGCTGGATCTACTACATACAGTGGTTGGTAGCTCAATGGGTCTTCCTAAAGGTGACTACACGGCCGGTGCGAGAGGGAAACGTAGGAGAGATCTAATGTGAGCAGTTGTCCTGCGTGCTCTGTGGCTGCTGATGGCGGCAAGCGCCATGAGGCAGAGAGAGAGAAAAGAGAGGGGTATTAGTTGAGAGAGAGAAATCAGGGAGGAAGAGGGAGCCGACAAAGATAGAAAGGGGTTTCTACATGTGGTCTGAATAGATCCAAAGGGCCAAAACAGAGTTCACTGGTCAAATAGAGGTGTGGGTGCTTTCTCATTTTCTCTCTCTATTTATCCTTATGTGTATTATTTGAAAGTTAGGCAGGAGATTTTCTCGACCGCATTAGGTGCTAGCACGGAGCTCAGCTTAGGCTGGACATGTACTCGACCGCACTAGGTGCGAGTGTGGCGCTCCATTTTGAGTTTTCTTGTGTGAACGTTTACCTAATTGGTTGCATGAGACTGTTTATTGTCAACGAATAGTGCATATTTCCATAATTTGTTTTTTGCTATTTGTTTGCAGTAATGGACTTTTTGTCCCTTGGTGTAAATTGTTGTTTGATGTTCCCATTTTGTGATTGATGTTACAAATTGATTGTAGTAACCTGCACTTAAGTGGTCAGGAAGCCTGTCGACCCCCTGGGTCAATCTTAGGTTGTAGCCAAGCTTGGCAGTTGGGGAGCTCGGAGGCTGGTTCCCGAGGGTAACCCACTAGTGGTAGTTGTGTCGTAAGTGTCACGCAGTCTGAGGGCTTGACATTAGTGGGTGAGGGTCATGCAATCTGATGTTTTGCGCACCCTATTCCTCACAATGAGTTTAAGGACTCGATATTAGTGGGCAAGGGTTGTGCAACATAAGGACTAGCACACCCTATTCCTCATAGTGAGTTTAAGGACTCACCATTTATGGGCGAGTGTCACGAATATGAGGAGTTGCGCGGCCTATTCCTCACAACGAGTTTAAGGACTTGACATTAGTGGGCGAGGTGCTCAACCGCACTGTTGTGGTAGGAGGCTGAGTTCAACCGTGTTGCTGTGGTAGGAAGTGAATTTCGACTATCCTAGGAGGTTTTCACCAATAACTAAATAGGTTAGTGTAATACAAATTACAAGTTTGAGATTCGTAAACCTGAGCCATTTTGCTAGAGCGTGATGAAGGCTTGACGTACACAGACGAGGCCTCCAGGGAGCCATGCTTCTACAATGATAAAGGTCCGAGGTGCCCGTGATACCAAGTAGTCTATTCTGATGCAAACGAATTAAGAAGCCAGTGCGATTCCCAATAGAGACTTAGTAGCCAGTATTCCGTGCCACGCGGGCAATTCCTGCAAAGTATATTTCGGAGCACGTGGCCACTCAGGTTCTCATGGAATCTCAAGGAGTTTTAGTGGGGAAAATATCCAAAAAACAAATATGTTTGTAAAAATAAAATTAAAATAACAAGTTTGAAGAAGACAAAACTAGAGTGATTTAGCCGTAACTTTCAATTCTCCCTCGACTGAGTTAGCTACTAAAATATTTTTGCATGAAAAAATTGCCTGTCTTTGAGCTCTTTTGTAATGATGAAGATTGTCCATCCGTCTTGGAATGATGTTTTTTCTTTTTACTATCAAATTTGAGCAAGCAGATAAGTGTGGCGAGAGAGACTTACTATGGGCAAGTAAAATATTTTGGGCGAAAGGGCGAGGAACTTACGATGGGTGAGCAAAGGTGCTTGTGGCAACCACCTTTGTGGCAAGCAAGTTTTTGTAGGCGAGCATTTAGTTGGACTAAAGTGTGGCGAGCAAGCACCGTATGACTGGAGTGTGGTGTGGTGGGCATAGCCTTTTGTGGAGTGGCAGGATGCTGCACAGGTGAGGCTGGTAGGAGGTTGACTGGCATGAGGGAGGTGAGATGCTGGGGAGCTGTTGGCTGCCATGAGGCACTGCACGTTGGTCGAGCAAGGGTGGGTTGTGGCCCACCATGAGGGTGGCGAGGTGCTAGTGAGTTGTTGCCTACCGTGTGAGCTACTCATTGTTTCCTTTTGGTTGACTGCCACCGTGGGTTGCTTGAGGTTGTCTCTGTGGACAAGGAAACATCCTTGGTGTACATGTGGTGAGGAGCTTCCGCGGCCTGAAACTCGGCGGGGGTGTCGAGGAGCTTCCGTGGTGTGAAATCTTGGTCGCCATGGGCCGACGAGATGTTACATTGGGTGAGGCTTGTTGTTGCATGCTCGTTGCCCACTGGAGGTGCTGCATGCTTGTTGTCCGCCACAAGGGTGGCAAGCTCGAAGGGAGTGTCGCCGATTGCCAAAGGCCGCGTTCCTTTAGGTGAGGTCATTGCCCTCCACTAGGGTGGCAGGAATTGTGGGAATGCCTAGTTTTTTGGCACTATTCATCGCCTCTGTGGAAGCTCACCGACAACAGAAATGATTCTTGTTGGTCTCTGTGGGTGCCCACGCCACCATGTAGTCGCCTACAGAATATAGGTAGAGGGTGGTTTACACGGCGCCTTCCAACTCATGTGGCGTGCTTGTTGCCCGACAAGGTGAGCGGCGCTGTCATGCCAGATCTGGGCCACACCACACACGAAGGTGGCTGGCACCAATGCTCCTTCGTAGAACTACGTATGGCAAGATAAACCATCAAGAGGGGCCTTCGTGGCCGAAGACTACCTCATCAGAGACCAAAGACTCCGTTGGGTCAAGAGGCAGTGGGTGGTGGCCTCACCGGCTCACGGAGGTTTGACTCGCTAAAATTTACATAGTTTGGCATAATGTCTACGTCTACAGGTTATTTGGGGGGCAAAATCCACTATAATGAGCGATTGTACAATCTCTCATAACCTTATATATCTCACAATACAATAGAGGAATTTAGGGTTTCAAGAGATTGAAGATGATGCCTCCTTTGAGAGAAGATCCTTTGGAGTCATTATACATGGTGGAGTCTGTACGTAGGAGCCCCTATAGATTTATGGAGATCTCCTCCTTATATAGAGGTCTCCTTCCTTAGAGTGATTGAGTCCTACTTGCCTTATGAAGCCCTTTCCTTCTAGGAGTCCGAGTCAACTTTCCTTATCTCTTCTTGCCTTATCACCTTCTATGATTAGTGATAGATTTTCAATGGGCTGGACCCAGTCAAGTTTATCCTAACAAGTATGGACTTTTCTAGAAAAAAGTGTGAAAAACTAGTGTAGCTTGTGTTCTGATTCTTACAGTCTCTGTATGCATAAATTGTGTGGCTCTTTTACTGCCACATGGGTGCATTCTTATGCTTTTTCATCCACATGGGTGAAAACTGCACTACATCTATAAATGGAAAAAGGTCGATTCATCTATATTTACTCTTTGATTTCTCACTTTCGTCAACCACCAATGAACATCGACAATGGAAGTGTAAGCAACCTTCAATGACTAACAAATTACGAGCAAAATTTAATGGATGCTAGAGACTGGAGTACAAGAGAAATAGAAATGAGAGATAATATAGAGATTGTTGGTTTTAGTCTTCAGAGAGGTATAAGAAGAAAGCTTGAGAGAGATTTGTGTGTTGGTCCATTGGAGATAAGGTCGCGTTTGGGTAGTGAGATATTCTCAGGTATTCTATGAAAAGTAATGATAGAATATTGAATAGTAGTGAAAAGTAGTGAAAAGTAATAATAAAATAATGAATAGTAGTGACGTATTCTGAGAACCCAAACTAGGCAGGTCAGATGATAAATTGGATTTATGGTCATTACGACCGATTGTTGGTTTTTTCGCAATGTTAATGTGTTTTTGGGCTTATTTTACTGTGGAATTTGAGATAATTAAACATGTTAACGTCATGTTCCATATGCCTTTGGGCCAGGTTCCAGCAACTCAGGTTTTCAGAACTGGGTCTGCGAAAGCGAGGTAGAAAACAATTAGGAGAGGGTGGCTTTTGGGCTGGGGAGTCTCCGATGCCAAAGTTAGTAAAATATCTTGGAAGTTTGTAAATAAGTGAGAGAGTCTAGGGATCAGATAGAGGTTTCTCGTACATGGGAGTTGCTATTTATACCAGAAGTCTGGGGGGATAGATTGTGCTCCCATGGCGTCCTTGTCCTCTTACTGTTCTTTCTGTTAGAGTCCTTTAATGCAGCATGCTTCTGCGACAGCGTCATTGATGTGGCGTGTAGCTCGGGTAGTGGTGCCATTAATACAGAGTGGTTTCCCAATTTGCCTTACCCTGCTGGTGTCCTTGGTGGTCCATCAATGTCTCATTGTCAAAGGATCGAGGGTCTCCCTTACTTCCTGTCAATTATGCAGACAGGTACTCAAGGGCTGGACACTGTTCGAGGGGTCTCCAAGACGGCGAGTCTCATCTCCCTACAATTCCTTTAAAGAGGTTGTGTCCAGAGGGCCTACCCGTGGGCCGAGCCGAAAAGTCAATTCGTTTTGGGCTGGGCCTTCGTTTCTCATTCCCTTAGTAGTCCTTCCCAAGCCCACTAAGACAAAGGGGGAAAAACCCCTTATAGTTACCATGCAAATTCTCATCGGACTTGTATGGTGGGAATTATTTTCAATCTTAAACCCGCCTTGGCTTTGAGGCTAGGGTCCCTTTGATGATGTGCGTTTGGCTCCAAAGTTTGAGGCGATTTCTTGTCACTTGGCTACCTCGATACTGTTTCCCTTCTCACCTTTGGTGGCACTTTTCCCAAGAACAATTCTTGCATTTGATGGTGCTTTTCAGTTATATCAGTATCAAGGGTGTCAGGCGGCTCTTCGCCTTCATATCGCTTCGTGGTGTGTATTTTTTTATATTCAAAGTGCCTTTTCGAAAGCCCTCCTCTCTGAGGAAAGCCTAAGGGTTTCTCTTGCTCAAAAGCATCATTTGAATCCTTCTCCTGGGGTAGACAGCGAGCCCCTTTCTAGAGCCCCAATTCTTGAATGGCAGGCGTCGACTAGGCCTGAAACCCATCGTCCTGTCATCCTGGTGATGCCGGTGGAAGCATCTCGTTGTGTTGTTGGCGTGAAGGTGCTGGCGGAATCTTTTCCTTTGGACCCATATGCAAAAGGCCCCTCGGCTGAGGTTCCTATGATGTCGTCCCCACCGATTGATACCTGTGACATGCTCTTGAAAACTGATGACCTTGATGCCCTATTCCGGGTAGTCTTGGTAGTCAGGACCCCTCAATGGGCCATCATGGGGCGACGTCCTCCAGGGGTCTCCTACCCTTCTTCTGCTCGTTCTACTGCAGACAGTCACTCCTTAGAGGGCGAGGTCGAGGCATGCTTGGGGGCCTCTGCTCTGCGGCACCGCCTTCCACAACGTCTTCGCCTGCTACTGCCAGACTAAACAATTCGATTTATGTGGCAGGTGGGGAGGAACTCTAGTCGCTTGGAGGCTTGGACTCCGCTATTAAAAGGGCAGCGACTGCTACTTCTAGTGATCGTGTCGTGGAGAAGGATCACCAGTGGACGGTGATCTCCTTCTAGGTGTCATAGTTGGCGCAGGTTCGGGGGGTAGTGTGGAGATCTACCAGCCCAGGTGGGAAAGGTTGCTGAAGCGGTTGTCCCTTCTTACGTAGAAAGCATTAAAGGTCATCCTCCGACCCTTGCAACTGGGGAGGTTGCTGACGGAGCTCGTCGGACCGAGGCAGCTGCACAAGTGTATGATTTTGAGGGTTCAGTGGAAGTTATCCACCCTTTGGTTCGGCTAGAAATAAGGGTGTCATACGGAAGCCATAAGCCAGGTTGCCAAGTGATTGTCTGGCTTCTTCCATGAGGTTCGACGACTTCTTTTTCTGACTTTTTCCTTCCTTTCAATATTTTCTAAATTCCTTTTACTGATGTTCCATGTCAGCCTCCCTTGTTGTCGAAGTTCTTCTCATCTAGCAGCCTTTATTGTGGATGGCCAGGAGGCCATTGAGCAGGAAAACCAAGCCCTTCATGCCATAACCTGGACTACCCTTCGGTATGCTCGTGACGAGAGGGATGAGAGGGAGTGGCTGAAGCAAGAGCTAGGGAGGGTACGGCTTGCCTTGGATGAGGGTAGAAAGAAAACCGAGAAGCTTAACCGCTGTCAGAAGAAGCTAAAGAAGAAGGCGAGGGATGACGCCCAGCGGATGGGGGGTTTAGAGCGACTTGTCGCAGACCTTAGGGGCGACCCGTCCCGAGTGCAAGGCGTCGCCTCCCACCTAGACAGCCAACTGAAGTTGGTCGGGGGCATTCACAATACCACATGGGGGCATGGGTGTGCTGAGGGCCTTAAGTCGATGTGGGACCACATCTTGGAGAGTCTGCAACTATGGTCGCGGACTCTTGAGAAATATTTGTGGGACCTTGACCTTACCCAAGTTGTCATTGACAGATAAGCTTTTGCGTTTGGTTGCAAGTTGGGGATGAAGAGATTCCTGATGCCTTTACGGGTTGGTCTTGCCTTCCCGGCCATACCCAAGCCTACTACCCCCTAACGCTACGATCATGATCCTGATGTCCCTGAGATTGACACTTCCGATGTCGAGGTCTCCGAGCATGGTGCCTGATGTTGCTACGCCCTAGCTTCTTGGTGTCGTTGTTGTTATCTCATTTTGCTCTTCTTTCTCTTTCTTTTCCTTTTTGTAAATGTATATATTTGTGCGCCATTGCCATGCTGCTTGTGTGTAACTTTTGATCATTAATGAAATTGCTTTATACTTTGTTGTGTCAATCCACTTGTCTTTACGTATTCTACTCTGATGTTTCCTTCCATGTTTTCCCCTCTTCTTCTTCCTTTGTTTTATATGTCTAGAAATTGTGGGCTTGGAGTTCGGTGAAGGATTTCTGTCATACGGAGATTTACGGTCCACCCCACCAACGCCTAACCTATTCCTGACAACCCCGCTGGCCGACCGCTCTTCTGCTTGTGTTGTCTTCATTCGCCCTTGTTAGGTAGTTGTCCCCTTAGGACTTTTAGCGATATTGTTTGACGAGGCTGATGTCTCTCCACTCCTTATTTAAGCCGATTTCCCCATTCTTACCATCTATTTCTTGGACGCGCTCTACCCGGCCTAATACTTCAGTTCTTCCATTTTGTGCCGGTATGCTTTATTCTAGTACGTAACTGAAAGAAGAGAGAAATGTCATTAGCATGTGTTGGCCCTTGCTCGCTGATGTCGGCTTGGAGGGGATGGAAATCCACCCTTTAAAGTTAAGCTGCGTCAGGGAGACTTCGGTCGCCTCCTTAGGGGAGAGGCCGAGAAGCGTTTTGCAAACCTGCCTCTATGCCCCTTTAAGCAGCTCTGTGGCCATGGAGTTTGAATGTAACTAATATGGGCTGCTCTTCGCTGCAATGGGGGTCAGGGTAGGTTATTCAGGTAGCCGTGGGGCTGATCCCGCTCTCCGTCGCGGGGAGACAAGGCAGCCTCAGGCTCGACTGGTCTCCTTAGTCTGCGGGGAGGTAGGTTGTTTGGGCAGTTTGGGACTTAAACCCGCTCCCGCTCGTTGTCATTGTATATTTGGCTCCTGATTGGAAGATAAACATGTCATCATAACCTTATCCTTAGCTTTGTTGGAGTTAGATTTTGCAATCCTGGACCCTCTGGCCTATGACGCAATTTGTTTGTCACTTTTTGCCGGATTGTTCATGTCCGCGTTCCTTAATGTAGTATTTGAACAGTCGAAAGACCTGACCCACTCTCCTTTGGGAAGAGGTTAGGTTGCCTCAGGCCAAGCTGCCCTTTTAACCCCCGAGGAGGTAATTCTTTTAGACGGCAATGGGGCCAGCCCGTTCTTTATTATGATGGGAGTCGGGGTAAGTATTTAAGTAGTCGAAAGGCTACACCCGTTCTCCTTTTCTGGTAGGACCTAGTGGCCTTCAGCACAACTCTCCCTTGTTATCCCGCGGGGAGGTAATATTTTCAGGCAGTTTGAGACTAGACCCACTCCTGCTCGTTGGCCTTCAAGGTGACACACCCATTGCTTCAACATTTCACCTTTGGAGACTTTGTTCACGTTGGGTAGTCGGAAGACTAGGCTTGCACTTCATCAGGGAGGGGTCGAGATGCCTCAAGTCAAATCTACCTCTTTGATTCCTTGAGGAGGTAACTTCTTCGGACAGCCGTGGGCTGGTCCGATCTTTCATTGTGATGGAAGTTAGGGTAAGTATTCGAGCAGTCGAAAGGCTGGACCCATTCTCCTCTGTGAGAGGGTCCGAGCAGCCTCTGGCGCAACTCGCCCCTGCTAACCCTCAAGGAAGTAATATGTTTGGGTAGTTTGAGACTAAACCCGCTCTCGTTTGTTGACATCGTAGGGAAATGTAAGATTTTGGTTAGGCTGGCGTTGAACCCATTTTTTGTTCACAGCGAAGGTCAGGGTAAGTATTTAGACCACCCGGGGGGCTAGACCTACACTCCTCCATGAGAGTGGTAGAGCAGCCTCTAGCGTGACTCATCCTTTTAAATCCAGTGGGGAGGTAAGTTTTCAGGCAGTTTGCAACTGGACCCGCTGACGCTTAAGAGAAAGGTAAGTCTTTGTCTTTGGACAGCTGAGGACTAGCCCGTACTCCACCACGAAAGGGATAAAGCAGTTGTAGGCATTACACTCATCCCTTTGGTACCCTATGGGGAGGTAAGTTCTATCAGCGATATAACTGGTCCGCTCTTCATCGCGAAAGGGGTAGAGGGAAGTTGTTTAGGCCACCGGGGGGGCATGACTCGCTCTCCATCGCAGGAGGGGCAGAATGGCCTTCGACCTAGTTTTTCCCTTTGGTCCCTCGTGAGGTACGCTGTTCAGGTAGTTTGAGACTAGACGCACTCCCACGCGTTGATATCGTAGAGAAGGTAAATGTTGGGTCAGACTAGTGCTGAGCCCACTCTTTAATATGACGGAGGTAAGGCAGGGAAGGTAAGTCTTTGTCTTCAAGCCACCAAGGGTTGGCCCGCACTCTGCCGCTAGAAGGATAAAGTAGTCTCTGGCGTACTCCTCCTTTTGGTACCTAGCGAGAGAGGTAACGTTTTTGAACAGCGATGTGGTTGGTCTGCTCTTCACTGCGATATGGGTCAGAGTAAGTTTTCGAGCCACCAGGGGGCAAGACTCGCTCTCCATTGCGGGAGGGGTAGAGTGGCCTTTAGCCTAGCTCTCCCCTTGATCTCACAGGAGGTACGCTGTTTGGGAAGTTTGGAAATTGACCCACTCATGCCCATTGACATCGCAGGGAAGGTAGACATTGATTCGGCGATGATTTTGTCATTGAAGATTACGTTAATTGTAGATCGTCTTGTTGGTGTCTTGTTGATAACGCGAAAGTTTAGAGTAGATGTGCTGCATTGTCCTGGAAATATTTGTGTTTCATTAAATAACAAGAATTTACAGTATTTAAATAATGCATTACAAAAGAAGGGGAAATGGAGCTTTCAGCCAGCGAGCTTTCGCCCGTTCTGCCTCTGCCTCTAGGACCATGCACCTTCTCGCTCCCTCTCGAGCCTGGCAAGGTGAGTCACAGACTAAAGCTTGCCAGGGCTCTCCAAGCGGTGCATGACCTACTCTCTCCTTGAGGTGCCGTCCGGAGTAACCCCATCATCCTTCTACTTCAGTTCCTAGAGATAGCATTTCCTCGCAAGGACCTATTCGCCTCAGATTTCTCTCACTCCATAGGTAGTAAGAAACTTTATCATGAGGTGGTAGATCGACGAGACTGCCCGCAAGCTGTTGAGGGTGGGCCTTCCAATGATGGCGTTGTAGGACGACGAGGTTCTCACTACTAGGAAGTCGACCATGATTGAGGTAGTGCAAGGGGTACTGCCCACGAGGACCGATAGCATGATAGTTCCCATGGGATGAACCATATCCCAGAGAATCCCTTCAATAGCATGGGGGTTGGGTGCAGCCAGGTAGTTTCTATTCCCATCTTGGTGAAGACTTCCCAGAACAGGATGTCCGCGAAGCTCTCGTTGTCAATGAGGATTCTTTGGGTGGTGAAGTTGGTGACCAACATGGTCACCACCAACCTCCCCAAAGGAGATGACCAAATTTGACTCGCCCCTTTGGTACTTGGCAGGGTGGTACTCTGTCGAATACACCTCATGGTACAGAACCCGCCTAGAGTTGCAGCCCACATGCTGGTGGTCGTTGCCGAGGGCTTTCCTCCCTTCTTCGTTGATCGGATCGGTATGTGCTCATTTCCCTCGATCTTCCCCTCCTTTCCTACTCTAGTCTTCAAGTGGGGGGATAGCGTTGCCTCATCCATTTTGCATGCTCCCTCCTCCCTTGTTGGGAGAAGCAGTCCTTGGTATTGTGCGAGGTGGACCTGTGGTATATGCAGTAGGAGTGGACAATACCATGGTCATCGTATTCATAGGTGGTGAGGTGTCGACCTCGTGGATGGTAAGCGCGGGTCGGTCAAAGTGAGATCCCAGTCCCCTCGTTGGAGCTTCTTCCCTTTTCTGATCGTGGGAGCTCTTTTTCGGCTTCTCATGGGCCTTAGCCTTGGTTGGGGCCCTTGAGTTTCACTCTTCTTGCTCCAACTCCTTGATCCTCGACTCCATTAGGGCACGAAAAGTGTTTTCGACATTGATGAAGTTGTCAGCTTGGTCCATAAACTTCCGCAGCTTTACGGGAGTCCTTCTCGCAAGCTCAGCCATGAACTGGGATCGTGGCTAGAACCCTCCTAGAAGCGCCGCCAAGGTTATCTTTTCGTCTTGGTCATCGGTGATCATGCGCTCCTTGTTGAACCGAAACAAATACATCTTCAGGCTTTTCTCCTCTCCCTGCTTGATGATGAAAAGGTACGCTGCTGGGCATCGCTTTCTTTGACTTGACATGAACTGGGTCAAAAATAGGCAGGCCAGCTCACCAAAACTGTCTACAAATTCAGGCACCAGAGACCCAAACCATACTTGTGTTAGCCCCTTCAGGGTCAGCAGGAACACCCTGCATGCCACCTCGCTCGGGAAACCATGCAACGTCATATAAGCCCTGAAGGTTTCCAGGTGCTCAAAAGGGTCCCTCCTTCCATCGTACATCTCCATGGTTGGGAACCTGAACTTTGGTGGTAAGGGCATAGTCATCACCTCTTCCGTGTAGGGTAGAACAGTGCTCGTGAGTAGTTTGTCTACCGACGACGATGTGCCCACTTTCCTTGCAATCTCTTTGTACTTTCCTTTGAGATTGCGGAGCTCGTCCTACATGTTCTTCCTCTCCTCCTCCACGTTTGCCTAGATCCTGTGTTTTGACACCCCACGTGCTCGCTATCTCTGGACTCCGCCTCCTCGTTCTGCCCTTATTAAGGCCTTTTTAGCTCCTCGTTCTCTTTGCAAAGTGTTTGCACCTCGTCAGTCAACTTCGTCACCCAGTCCTCCATAGCTTTCAGTCTTGCTTCCATAACTTCCTCTGTGTCTCTTATGAGTTGTCCAAAATAGGTTGTCGCATGCATACGAAATACACATAAGATCTATAAGGATCCCATAGACAGCACCATTGTTAACTTCATGTTTTGTACGCATTTGGGTCAGGTTCCAGCAACTCAGGTCTTTAGAATTGGGCCTACAAAAGCAAAGTAGAAAGCAACTAAGAAAGGGCGGCCTTGGGGCTTGGGAGTCTAATGCCAAAGTTAGTAAAATATTTTGGAAGTTTGTAAATAAGTGAGAGAGTTTAGGGATCAGAGAAAGGTTTCTCGTACCTGGGAGTTACTAGTTATACCAGGAGTCTGGGGAGACAGATCGTGCCTACCCCTATGGAGTCCGTGTCCTTTTACTGTTCTTATTGTCAAAGTCCTTTAATGCGGCGTGCCTCTACAAAGGCGTCATTGATGTGGCGTGTAGCTCGGGTAGTGGTGCCATTAATGCAATGTGGTTCCCCAATTTGCCTTGCCCTGCTAGCGTCCTTGGTAGTCTGTCGATATCTCCTTATCAAAGGATCAAGGGTCCCCTTTACTTCCTGCCCGTTACTCGGATAGGTACTCAAGCGCTGGACGTTGTTCTAGGGGTCTTCAGGACTGAGAGTCCCATCCCCCTACAGTACGCTCCCTTAAGGAGCTTGCGTCCAAGGGGGCCTACTCGTGGACCGAGCCTACCCGTGGGCCGGGCTGAAGAGTCTATTCGTTTTGGACTACGCCTTTGTTTCTCGTTCCCTTAGTAGCCCTTCCCAGGCCCGCTAAGATAGAGGGGGGAAAACCCCTTACAAAACCTTTTTTATATCATTGTCTGTTATAACTGGGTCTATTTATATTAATATTATTTCTTATATATTATATTTCTCGGTTAGATATTTCTTAATAATTATTTTTTAATATATTTTTCGTGCCTTCTTCAACTATAGGGCATTAGGTAGCCATCTAACTCACCTAGAAGAAGAGCCAGCCCTAATTTTAGAGTAGCAAACAACACACATTATTGAATTGATGTGTGTATCTTTTTTCATACATGATAGATAGTATTATTATTTCTTTACTCTCAAGTATTTTTTAGAAGAAGTTATATGTATCAAGGAAAAATATTAATATGATAACAATATGTCGAGGAGTTTTGAAATGAGAAATAAGTTTACAAATACATTTGAACATTTATCATAGTACATCACTCAAAATAAATATTAGAATAATCTAAACTTATAGTAAAGATTAGAAGTTATTAGTAAAGATTTCTAAACTTATATAATAATCTAAGGTTAGGGCTTTAAACGATGATTCGAGATATACAAGGCGTTATTCATGACACTTATACTTCAATTTAATGATATACTTACTCCTCTTCAAGAGATGATAGCTTTATTATGAACATAAGAAACAACTAAGTATTTATCACAAGTGATCTTAAGAGGGAAGGAAATAGAAATTAAGGACAACAATATTTTTCTTCTAAAGCTTTCTTCTTTCTTCCCCTCTTTTTTTTTTTTCTATCCAGTAAGCTACTTTTATTTCTTTCTTACAACACACTTCTACTTGAATGAAAATTTTTGAGATTGTGTGTGAAAGATTGAAGAGGGGATGGTCCATCTCCAATAATATTGTCTTAGCCCATAACAAAATACTCTTTAAGTATTTCATGGGCCAAGGTAATATATTTCATGCATACAACGCTAAGTCATTGGCATAATACTAAACTCTATTTCAAATGTCATAATTGATGGTGCCCTAATGATTTGTTTTAAGGTTTCGTTGTAATGTTTGTTCTTGTGGTGAGACTTTAAAAAATAATTTTAGAATACGAGACGAGAATTATTAAATTTTTTAAAACTTTTCATTTCCTTCACAGGATATAAAAGATACTATAGTTAAAATCTCAAAAAGAGTTTTGCAGCGATATTCATTAAATTAAAATACAAGTCCTTTTACAAAATATGTTTCATGCATTTTTTAAAAGTTGCCTAGATTTCTGTCACCTTTTCCTTTGACCGTGTCTGTCCTGACGCTTCATTCACATTTCATTCCTGGGTGTGGCACACATTAAAACATAATGAGTAAAATACTCAGTAATGATTACTTCATACTGTAAAAATATACGAACATAGGTTTCATTCATGCATTTTTTCATTCATATACATACTTTACATAACTCATTTTCTTTCTTTGAAAACATTACAATGTGAGGTTTTTCTTTAAACATATTTTCATTCCTCAAAACATTTTCCACCTTGTACTTTCCTTCATAAAAACTAAAACGTTTCATAGATCCGATTACTCTTATCATTTTTCCTATGGCCGGTACACACTGTTACACCCCGGTGTGTTGGGGTTAGCGGTCTTTCGGACCCGATTCCGCCCATGGCCGCGAGTTGGGAACCCCTCAGTCAAGGAACAGCACTAGGTGCACTTCTAGTACAACTTACCCAGCATTACAATCTGCTCAGTCCATTGGTACCATCATTCATTCCTTTCAGTCATTTCCTTTTCATTCTTTTCATTCATTAGTCTATTTCATTTCATAAAAATCGTTTCATAACATAAAGCATAAACATCATCATTTCATTTCATTTTATGGAATATAAATACAATAAATACTACAAATAACATTCATTCACATGCATGCAACTATTCTTGGGGTGCATAAAAAGAGGCTGTCAAGGAAGATCATTACATACATATATGTTAAAATATTAATACTTTAGCATACTTTCATAAAACATTGTTTCATTTCTAAGAAAATATTTCATTTTCCTTCATTGCATAAAGAGAACATTTTTCTTATAAAAGCATTTCATTTCAATTTTCTAAAGAAAAACATTTCATTTTCATTTTCATAACATTATCGATGTCATTTCCTTTTCATTTACATAAGAACATTAAACTTGAACTTGCATAATAAAACTACTCATAACTCTTAATGCATTCTCTTCCACATGGCTTTAACCTCCAATTGGTTCTTTACTTAAACTTCCTCCACTTAGACTAGTCATCGTCCAAATAATCTCCATCAATTATTTACTCGTGTACTTCTTCATGATCTTCCTAATTGTACAAACTTACACATATAGGTATTCATAACTTCATTTTCATTACACTTGTACAAGTCACCATTCAATTCTTGAAACATAACCATTTTCATAAATTATAAACCTAAACTATGAACCTAAAGCCTAGCTTTATCTCTAACTAATACAGTAAGCTCCTATGCACTTTAGGCCCTATTTGGATAGTGAAAATATTTCATCTCATCTCATCATTACAACGTTCCTAAATTCCTACACAAAATTTAATAAACAGTTCAACATTTTCAATTCTCAAAACAATAATACTATTAAAAAAATAATATTCCAACAATATTAATCTCAATTTTTTTCAATTTTTAACTTTTATATCAACTCACTATCCAAACGGCACCTTAATCTCCTAACCATCACTCAACATGCCTTGCAAAGTAGTCTCACTTCACCCTGAGATCCAAACTACAAACATAATACCCATCCTCCATACACATACAATCCAATCCAACATCAACTCAAATTCTCATTCACTTCCTCACATTCAAACATATAACACAATCCAAAACAAGTGTACATTTACAATCCACCAAATGCACACATTACCATACCCCTTTATCACCTAAGATCGACATACAATTTATTTAAGTATCCACTTAATCTTAGAAGCTCCGTCCATACATAATACATTCAAGGTGTTCAAAGCTGTCCAATACAAGAAATCAATCAAGTTACACATGTACCCTACCATTTTTATCACCTTAGATCAATATGCAATCCATTCAAAACACTCATTTGTTTTTACAAGCTTCACTCACATATAGCATACATAATAAATACAATTATGTCTAGCCCTCCATTTAAGTCAATTTAAGCTCACTACACAATCCACTGGTTTCATAAATAGCACGACAATACACCGAGACAGCACATAATATAAATTTGTCCAAAAGCATACCGTCCAAACCCTTGCAATTCAAACCAACACATTCAATACATGAAATTTGCCCATACAATTTATACACCTACATTACACACGCACAAAGCTTTATAAGCTTCATACACGTACCGCATATTCCATGCAAGCTTCTTTGATCAACCTAATACATCACTCTTTATAATAGTCAACACATTAAATATACAAAATCTGTCCACTTAAAAACCAACATCATTATCATGCTTTTCAAACTTCACTTTCCATCATTTAATCCCAACACTTCAAGTCATGCCATATCAATCCAAAAGGCCTGCATTCATATCCAAAATCTCAATACAATTCAATCATGTAGCATTGCCCAAAGTCAAGGATAAGTATGCAATTACAAGCTATTCTCATACTCAACATCCAATGCAAGTGAGCTCAAAGGTTAAATACTAAATCTATCCATACATTCAACTGATACAAAAATACGCGTGCTCCATCCATCTATCACTCGGGCTCAACACATATCCATTACACAACCAAATAGTCATGGAAATTTCATATTACATTCAATATGCATATAATCGATCTACCCAACCTTCACAAACACTTTACTCAATTTACAAGCCTCTTCGTAATACATACATATTCCCAATTTACCATCCAACACTAACACACATACTCAATGACAAGTTTCCAATCACCACATAAATTCTTCTTAGTTTATTGAAACCTACACATTCCATTCATAAAATCTATCCATGTCATTTATACATCAACACAACATAATTGCAAAACTTTATAAGTTACAAATCATGACTCCACAAAATTACAACCATATATCACTTCTATAATTAGTATTAATTCACATCATCCTACTCTAATCTTCCATATGCAACTTAAATTTATAAAACATACTTGTTGCCCATACTATCAATTTCTTACACAGATAAACTCCATATACACCAACCCACCAATTTATAAGGCGTTGCCAACTCAACTACAAACTTCCTTAGTCCATGAAAGTAAACACCATATCATGCAACTACACATACATACTCAATAAAAAATCCAAATTAAACTCCACATAGAACAACCATCACATTCAATACAACAAATCTGTCCAATTCTTGGATCCAATGGTCCTCATGTAAAATCAAAACTGAGTAGTTGTAGCGTGGTGGCTCGTGGTCGCATAAAAGAGGCGTGAAGCTGGTCGGGGCAATGGTTCTTCCTTGGACGTGGCTGTGTGTTGCTAATGTTTTAGTTTACACCACACAAGGACCTTGGGCTAACCATAGGGCTCGACGTAACTGCTTGAAGCCGAGTGTGGAGGGGCTATTGATGCTGCTATTTTCTTCTCCTTTCCGCTGCTCACGGTGACCAGAGGTGGGTGATGGGGCTTCACGATTGTGCTCCATTCCTAGTTGCTGAGACAAGGAATCACCGTGAGGTTTGGGTATTTCTAGTGTTGTTGGTTTCGGTGGTCTGAGGGTGAAGGAGATGGTGGGGCAAGGGGTTTGGCTGCTGTGGATTGGTGTCGAAGACGATGGTTGGCAATTGGGCACGGAGAAGCTAGGAGCTTCAGAGAGGAAATGGCATGCAATGGTGGCTTGCAGGTTTACTGAGGGGGACATCGGCGTGGGGTGGATGAAAAGGAGGAGCTGGGCCGAGATGTGGGATGAGCTACAGCAGTGAGTGGCGATAGTAACAAAATAGAGGAATCGAAAGGGAGATGCTGAGAGAGAGAGATGAGAGAGAGAGAGGATCTGAGAATGAGGTGGCCGTGGCTGGTGGTCGCCTGGTGGCACACGATTTAGGGATAGTGGCCGAGGGAGAGAAATATAGATGGAGAGAGACTACCGTCGCGTGGTGTTCGACAATGGCTGCGTAGAAGGTGGTTGGCCATGCCTGAGCCTTGCGATGGTTGTTGTTCATGGCGGCTCTATGGCAGCTAGCGGTGGTCATTGCAAGAGAAGGGAGAAAGACGGTTAGGGTTGTAATCGAGCCGAGCCAGTCTTTGGCTTGCCGAGCTCTACTCGACTCAAAAAACTCGAGCTCGAGATTTTTTTTTATTCCTTGTTCGAGCTCGACTCGATAAGCTAAACTCTCAACTCGAGCTCATCCCACAAACGAGTTTGAGTCGAGCCGAGCTCGAGCTCTAGCTCAAGCTCAAATTGTTTACTTTTTTTATTTTTTGAATAAGATTTAATAATTAATAAATTAAATAAATAAAAAATAAACGATCTAATATTTAATTTATACAACTAACAAGTAGAACCTCTATTGAATTACAAAATTTTAAAAAATTTATAAATAATTAATATCTAACTAGTTGATATTTATCCAAAATAACAATATATTATATGCCTACATATATTATTAATACATACACTTAATATGATAGCATATATCTATTTCATATATGGTTCCCACATACTAGTATATGAAATTATTGAATTTTATTGACTAATTATTATACAAATTATAAAATATACCTATGAAGTATATTTACTATATAGACATAAGTAATTAGATTATATATTATATATTTAATTATAAAAGAGTATGCTTATATTATCAGCTGATACATATATATATATACATAAATGTATGTATATATTTATCAATATATGAATGTGTTTTAATCGAGTCGAGCTAACGAGTCGACTCGAATATAAATGAGCGGGCCTTAACAAGCCTTAGCCGAGTCAAGTCGAGTTTTGTCGAATATGTGTCATTTACAAATTGAGCGGGTATCTGCTTTCATGAATGAACTTTTTTTTCACGAATCGAGTTCGATTCGAATTTAATCGAGTGAGTACCAAAAGGGCTATCGAACAGACTGGTTCATTTACAGTCCTAGAGACAGTGCATGGGTGATGGGCTGGGTGACGGCATAAGGGGAGAAAGGAAAAGAGGAAAAGAAAGAAGAGGGGAGGGAAATTAGGGTTTTGGGCAATCCGATCCTAGCCCTACACTTGTCCCACTTTTAATCTAAGAGTAAAAATAATGCATGGAAAAATAAGAGAAGAAAAAATAGAGAAGGAATGGAAATACTCTAAATTTTAAAACTAAACTTTTTATTCTTGATCCAAAAATAATATTCTTTATCATAAAATAAAATAATGAATTTTAGAAAATATTTCTAAGAGAATTAAATCCATCTAAATAAATAGAATTTTTTACATAAATTCAAATGATGAACTTTAATAAATATTTCTAAGAGGAAATAAAACCATTTACATAAAATGAAGTATTAAAAATCTATTTTATTTTCAGGACTCCAAAATTTAAAGAGGCTTACTTAAAAATTAGCCTTGGTCTAATAATACTAGGATGCGTTTGGATGTTAAACTGAGTTGAGCTGAGTTGAATTGAGATGATAAAATATATTTAGAATATTATTTTTTTAATATTATTATTATTTTAGAATTTGAAAAAATTCAATTGTTTATTATATTTTGTATTGGAATTTGAAAAAGTTATAATGATGAGTTAAGATGAATTGAGATGGATTTAATAACCAAACGAATAAAAATATCACATTTAAATAATTTTAGACTTTTAAAATATTTGGAGAATTTTAAAATATTTAGCTCAATTTAAAAATCATCTGCTAAATTTAAAATAATAATTTGAGATTTAAAACGATTAAGCAGGACTCATAATAAACCTTAAAGGAAAAGAAGCGTTCATCACATTACATCAACCTAATCCAAGTGCCATTAATAAAAGCCTCAGCATATTCCCTCTTTTATAATCAAGATCAAGTAGCCTTTTCATTCGAATAAAAAACAATATTATTTTTTCAAACTTAAAAACAAAAATAATATTAAACAATTACATTCAAACAATTTTTAAATTTATTATATTTTTATTCAACTTTTATCTCTCATTTTCCAAAATCCAATAAAACATCTTAATTCAAACTATTTCATTACTATTTACATATATCTAAGTATCCAAATGGGCCTTTAGATTATGTAGTTTGAAATTTATTTGTGTTTACCATTTCACATTAGAAGATTTAGACGAGTTAGAATATCGTTAATATTCTAAACTTTTAGGAAATAGTTTTAGAAAATAAGACGAGAATTACTGAACATTTTAAAATTTTTCATTTCCTCCCCAAGATATAAAAGATTTTATTATTAAAATTAAAACCTGCTTATAAATTTAAAAGAGAGTTTGCAGCGGAACTTTTTAAATCAAAATACAAAGTCCATTTTACAAAGCCCGAGTTTATACATTACTTAAAACCTACCTAGGCTTTCTGTAACCTTTTCCCTAGGCTATGTTTGTCCAAATGTTTCATCCTCATTTCATTCTTGGGAGGGGCATACTTTAAAAACAAAATAAGTCGAATACTCAATAAACATTACTTCATTCTGTAAAAATATACTTAGTAAGCATTACCTCATTCATGCATTTATCATTTCTCTACATACTTTATATAAAATATTTATTTACTTTGAAAATATTACAAGGTGGGGCTTTTCTTTAAAAAGATTTTCACTCATCATAAAACATTTCTCACACCTTCTACATTCATTCATTAAGAAACTAAATCATTTCATACATCAAATTACTCTTATCACTTTCTATTGGCTGATACACACTGTTACTTCCAGTGTATTGGGATTAGCAGGCTTTTGGACCTAGATTTCACCCGTAGCCACAGGTTGAGAATCTCTTTCAGTCAAGGGCAGCATTGGGTGCACTACTATTACTACTTATTCGGCATTGCAATCTACCCAGTCTGTTGATACTATCATTCATTCAGTCATGATTGTTACATAGCTTTATATGTTAAAACATTTATTTACTTTCATTCATTTTAGTAATTCCCTTTTCATTCATTTCATTCATAAGTCAATTTCATTTCATTTCATAAAACATCATTCTATAGCACAAGTAAAAACATGATCATTTCATGGAATCATTTAAACATCATTTCATGGCATCATTTAAACATCATTTCATAGTCTCGATCATAAACATTATCATTTCATTTCATGTAACATAAAAACAATAGTACTACATATAACATCAATTTCACATGCATACAACTATTTTTTATATGCATAAAAAGCGACTGCCAAAGACAGCCATTACATACCTAAACCTTAAAGCATTAATACCTTAGCATATTTTTATAAACTATAGTTTGATTTCTAAGAAAACATTTCATTTTCCTTCGTTAGATAAAAAGAATATTTTTCATAAAAGCTTTTCATTCCATTTTCATATTAGTTAGAAAGCTTTAAAAGCTTAAGAACATAATATTTACCATGACTCCCTACCATTTTCATTTCATGCAGTCCATTCATATGCGTATCGGATGACAACCTACATTCATACATAGCTTTATGTCATTTCCTTTTTAATGGCATATGTAACTTAAACTTAGAATGTGTATAAAACTACCCTTGACTTAAAACTTCCTTCACTTAGACCCATTAAAAGTCACAATTCCAACACATGATATTCAACTTCATGTCCTTATACCGTGAATCTCCATGCTTCACTTTAAAGGTCAAGGCAAAATCCTATAAACTCTATCAATCCCTTCCTCCATTTATGCGTAACCTAACCAACACCTCATTATAATCCAAACCAAGCATAATACACAACTTTAAGCCAACTTTGAGACTTAAATCTTGTGTATTCATGCCTAAAACATACTATCTATTACATATGATAAATTTGTCCGATACATGCATTGAACCAATTTACACATGTACTATACCTTTTTATCACCTGAAATCAACATACAATCCACTAAAACATCCATTTGTTTTTACAAGCTTCATATACACTGACACTAACATCCAATTGAATTTAAGAAAGATAAAGAAGAGCTCACTAAGAAAGAGTTATTGTTTGACACTTTTGTTGAGGTTGGTTAATGCTTTTATAAGGAATCTTGAGGAATGTGGTCAATCAAGACTTAGGGAAGTGAAACTCGAAAGGTGAAGGGATGGGACAGATCATGCAGTAGAAATTGAAAGGAACCTCAAGAAACCAGGGTTGGAAGATGTTGTTGCTACCTACAATTTGGGTTGGTTCTATGCCTACTTGAAGCTTAAATGGTAACTGAATGGTGCCCTTATAAAGTACTTGAAAATTTTTCGGTCTGGACTTGAAAAACCAACCGTACTGAACTGAATTCACCCCTACTCGGTCTCGATCCATGGTGCCTCCAAAATTTGGTTTTTGGTTCAGTCATGGGGTGTTTTCTTTAGACCAAATTGGACCAAAATCGATCGAATCACTTACATATAAATTTTTTAAATATATAATATATTATTTATATAGTAGTTATATAAGTTAATTACGTAATTTTCTCTAATTTATCACCATTGACCATATAAAATGCAAAATAATATATGCTATCAATTAATTTAATATATCAAACGATAAATCATATGATAATATATGTTATTATATGTATATATATACTCTACTAAAGTACTAAGTTAGTAACTATTAATATCATAAATATAATTACAATTATTTATTTTTTTAATGAGTTAGTTACATAATTCACATTAAAGAACTCACTTAATTTTAATTTTACTAATTTAATTAATTTTTTGTATTAGTTTACATAATCCGATAGCTAACAGTCCGGTCCGGTTCGATACTTTGGGGTAATTAGTTCATTTCGGTCTTAAAAAAAGATGGACCGAAATTTTCGATCAGTGACTCCAGACAGATTACACTCCTATTCAATTGTAATATACAATAAACCAACATAAACACGTGGTTTCACAGATTCTCATACAAATACAATCATCACATTTCACAATTTCCTAACCTCCACAATCCCAACGCCTAACACGGCATCCTACCACTTCACAAATTACACAATCATCCCATTACTTCACACAGCACAACCACATCACAAACTTCATAGTTAATCCATCACTTCACACTACACATATCCACAACACAATTGCACAATAATTCCATCACTTTACACAACACACGACCATATCACAAATATACAATTCACAGTCTACAACTCACAACACAGCACATTTCACAATTCTCAATAATTCTTCACTTCACATCATACCACCATCACAAACTACACAAATCTTAGCTTCACAAACACAATATTTCTAAATGTAAAGAGACAAATTATACCACAAGGGGCTGAGCAGTGAGGGAAGCATGCGGCTTGCGCTAATTTAGGTGTGGCAAACAAGGTTTGCGTGAGACGGGTTAGAGGTGGCAATGATGTTCCCTGTGGCTATTTAGGGCAGTGAGAAGAGGCAATGATGGAGGGACTACGGTGGAGGCTTGTGATAACAGTGGAGTTGGTTTACTTGGGGTAGGCAGCAACTACATTGGTTTTCTTGCTGTCCAGGGTGTGGCTAAGGGTGGTTGTGGTGGCTGGGCGATGCTACTAGGTGTGGACACAGGAAGATGTGAGAAAAATATTGGGAGATTGAGAGGGAGAAACCGAAAGGGGTGAAACATGCTGTTGTGGATTGCAGCTAATGGTGAGTGGTTATAGGCACCGCATGAGAGGGGTTTGGTTATCGATTTCGCGTGGTTGGGTAGCAGACATGTAGCGGTTGGCCTGTTAATTTACCGTGCTCGGAGGAAGGAGGCGACTTATGGAGGAGCAGTGGTGGTGAAGGCTACGAAAAGAGGCTGAGCTTCAATGGAGAGAGAAAGAGAGATGTGAGAGAGGCCAAGAGAGTATAGGGAAGGAGAAGGAGGAATCTTGAGAGAGTGAGTCTGTTGAAGGAGACATCGGCGTGGGGTGGATTGACAGGCGGTGCTGAGCTGAGATGTGGGCTATGTTGAGAAAGAGACCAGCAAATGAAGAGAGAGAGAGAGAAGGAAGGGGGGAAGGGGGTAGTCGGCCGGTGACAGTGTGCTCATGGTTGCTGGCGGTGCTGTTGACGGCTGCGTGGCTGGCTTGCAGGGAGACATGCTGGGGGGCTACGAGAGGGGGATGATGCAGTGGAGGGAGAATAAGGCTGTGTTTGGATATTAAACTGAGTTGAATTGAGTTGAGTTGAGATAATAAAATATTATTAGAATATTATTTTTTAATATTATCATTATTTTGAGATTTGAAAAAGTTGAATTATTTATTATATTTTGTATTAAAATTTAAAAAAGTTGTAATAATGAGTTGAGAAAAATTTATCTTCCAAACGAAGCCTAAGAGAATATAGTAAAGAGAGAGTGGAGGAGAAATAGGACTCGGGCAAACTAATCATTTTCCTACTTTTATGCCTAACTTTACAAGAGGGTGGATATTATGAGAAATATAAAAGAAATAAGAGTAACTCTACATATAATTATGAAGTGTGTAAATATCGCGTAATTATTTTGAAAAAAAGTGAGATTTATTAGTAAAAAATTAATTTTTTCATGTGAGTCTCATCTTTTAATCATTTTTTCAAAATGATTGCACAACGATTACACAATTCACGATTGTAAATATCTTTTCTCAATAAATAATATAGAAAATAGAAAGGGAAAATAAATGAATTAAATGCGAAGATGTAACATTTTATTCTTGATCCAAATAAATAATATTCTTTATCATAAAATAAAATGATGAGTTTTAGTAAATATTTTTTTAACAAATAAATTCATCTAAATAAATATAATTTTTAATATAAATAAAATAATTAATCTTAATAAATATTTTCAAGAGAAATAAAATTATTTAAATAAATGAATCGGTAAAACTAAATTTCTCGAATCGGGATCCAAAAATTAAAAAGACTTACTTAAAATTAAGTTTGGTCTAATAATACTAAAAAATCATCATTTAAAATAATTTTAGACATTTAAAATATTTAAAATACTTAAAATGCTTGGCTCATTTAAAATCACTAACTAAATTTAAAAACAAAAATTCAAGATTTAAAACATTTGAGCGAGACTCTTGATCAATTTGAGAGGAGAATGAGCGTTTGGTCACAATTAAAACCTAATTCCAATCGCTTTAATAAACTTTTGAGCATTTATCAAGTGTTTGTTTGGTTTTGAGTTTGGAAACTTAGAGTGTGTTTGGATATTGAAATAAGTTAAGTTGAGTTGAGTTGAGATAATAAAATATTGTTAGAATATTATTTTTTAATATTATTATTATTTTGATATTTGAAAAAGTTGAATTGTTTATTATATTTTGTGTTGGAATTTGAAAAAGTTGTAATGATGAGTTGAGAGTAGTTGAACATCTAAACAAAGCCTTAAAAAAGTACTTTCAACAATTTAAAAGTTTAAAAGTTAAACTTGAAATTGAAATTGAAATTGAAATGTATTTGTATTTGAATTTTTTTTAAAGAAAAATGTAATCATTCATTTATTAATCAAGAAAAACGTATATCCATGACCGGATATATCAAGGATATCCCATATTAACCATTTGAAACTCAACCAGTACACTACTGGATTGGTCTGGACTTTATTACTGCTGATACTCTTTACATACAAACGTCTAAGAGACAACACTCTGCTTAAACAGAGATTCAATCTCACTCTTCATAAAAATGGAGGACTCATCCTCTATGGACAAACAGTCTATGAGACGAATTCATTTTTTATTTTTACTATACAATAATAAAAATAAAAAGGAAAAAGAATGGATTACAGTTTGGACTAATTCTGGTAGACTTTGACGGTGCGTGAAGGCAACAAGCTTATCTCTTTTCAGTAACAAAAGTTAGATCTAAAAAGATTTGGTGTTGGCCGGTGATCTGACCCGTATGCTGAGAAGAGTTGTTGGAAGGGACCATGCGTGATGATTTCTACAAAACTACCATTATCCTTTAAAATATCTGCGACCTGAGAGTCTTCTTGAGCTGTGCGTGTCTCTCGAGAATTATAGGAAAACTGTAATGACTTTTTCGATCTTGAAAGAAGAAAAATAAACTAAGAAATGAGGAAAGAAGATGAAGAAATAGGAGAAATGAGGGAAGGAGAGGGGAAGGAGAGGGAAGCTTCTAGTGAAATTTAGATCTGAATTTTTTTTTTTTTTTGGAGTGGGAGAGAGATTTTTTTTTTATGCTGAGATGAGATAAAATAAGATAAGTTGAAACTATCTATGAAACCAAATGGGACCAAAGTTTCGTCAATAAATAAGTTTATAAAAATCTAAAAACATAAATTGATAAAGTTGCGTTCTGGTAGTGATCTATTCTTAGATATTCTCATGTATTTTGTAAATGATAATGAAAAAGTAATGATAAAATATTAAATAGTAATGAATAATAATAAAAAGTAAGTAAAAATAATAATAAAATAATAAATAGTAGTGAAGTTTTGCGAGAATACTAATACCAAACTAAGCCTTAACCACCACCGTTGGATCGAAGCCGCTGAGAGAGTGACGCCAAAACGGCAATCTCTGCTCGCCAAAATGGGCGAGGCTTGACACCAGACTGGCAGACTGAGCAGAGGGCCGGGGAGTCCTCTATAAAAAAAACCCTCCCCTCCAGCGAACTGAGCCAAATGCACAGCCTAAACCTCACCTCGCATTCCAGATAGCCATGGCGAAGCCTCGCAAGCCCAAAAACGACGACGCCAAGCCCGAAAATTCCGGAGCCCTAGTCCGCCATCAAAAGCTCTGCCTCTCCATCGACATCGATCGGCGCCGAATCTACGGGTCCGCCACGCCCATATATAATCTCTTTCTTTATGAGCACACGTATATGTATGCATACGCCAAATTATGTTGTTTTGTTTTTTCTCTTTTGGGTTTTTCAGGCATACGGAGTTGGAAATTGCAGTTCCAGAGATTGGTATTGTAGGGTTACACGCGGAGAATTTGGGGATTGGGAGTGTTTTGGTCGACGGAGAGGCGGCTGAATTCGAGTACTACCCGCACCAGTATCACGAAGAGAGCGAAAAGGGGTTAAGTGCCGTCTTAACGCCGAGTTTGGCTGCGGACGCAGCGGCGTCTGCATATATAACGGCACTCGAGAGGGAATTGGTCCCGAATCTGTTGATTAATTGCTGTAAGGGTTTTAAGAACGGAAGTGAACAGCAGCCCGTCACGGAGAACGGTTTTCATTCGTCCACAGAGGCCAAGCAGCAGGTCATAATTTCTATCTGTGTTCAAGACCCGTCACGGAGAATGGGCCTTAAATGCGGGCTTATGTTTAGTCGTTGACTGAATTTTTGTTTTGTGCTTACCTCATATTTATTTGGTAGTTTATATCTATGTATGAACATTCTTCTGTATCAAATGCATTCATTTTCGGCTATTATACGTTTTGGGTAGAAATTTTGCAGAAGATCAAGAACTTATCAGTATTAGTATGACCAATGTGAACCTGAATGGCTAATCTGATATTAGTATTACTTTGACCTATGTATTCCGGTTGGCCTGTTTTTGGGTGGCACATCTTGTATCCATAAGATCAGAGTACTAATGCTACCCATGCAACATATAAGAAATTGAAACTTACACCAGACACGAAACCAGATAATTTAGTGGCTGAGCAGGATAGGCATGCGTCTGGAGAGCTTTAAGGTTGAACCTATATTTTAATCATTTGTTTTTTTACACTTAAAATAATAAAATGAGTGGTGTGGCTTGGGAGTGCAAGGTAGGCTGTAGTGAGGTTTATGTTTTTGTGCTTTCTCATGTCGGTTTATGTTGGGTGCAGAATGCAAGAGTGATTCGTATTGATTATTGGGTAGAGAAGGCTGAGACAGGGATTCACTTCAAGGATAATGTGCTACATACTGATAACCAGATAAGGCGTGCACGGTGTTGGTTCCCTTGTGTTGATGACAGTTCACAGCGCTGCTGGTATGAATGGTTTGGTTATATGACTGATGGTGTATGTGCATGTTTTTCTTGGCAATTTTTGCCAATTTCCATATCACAGTTCATACTCTATATAATTGTGGCTTTCATGATGCATGTTCAGCTATGATATGGAGTTTACGGTTGCCCATAATCTTGTGGCTGTCAGCAATGGAAACTTAAAATACCAGGTGGGATACTTGATATTTTTTGTATCAATGCTAGTATTATGAGCATTTCCATGCAAGCTGCATATAGAATATCTTGATTCTTGCTATATTTTACATTAATACACCATATTGTGCATTTGACCGAATACCTTGTATACAATTTCCCATTCTTAATATATTATTACTTGCATATTCTTTTCCCTTGCAGTACACTCAATAACCTGTCCCCACGTTTTTAACTTAATAGAGGAACTTATTGTTGAATTCTTAGATAATTTTTGGACCTCCAAATACTTGAGAATCTATACAATGAAATTGTTTTTGCAGTTCTTTGGTTGGGCATGGTGCCTTCTTTCACTTTATAGACATCACCGCATATTGTGGATTGGGTTCTAAATAATGGTCAATGCCATATTTTTTTCCCTCGCTTCTGATTAGCTGAGCCCATAACTGCTTTACTTGGAACACCCAGTTGTGGAGGCAGGAAATTGATGGAATCGAGAGGGAAGAAAGGATATCGTCTTTTCATGTCGAAGACATGGGTTCGATTCCCATAAGGGATAGGCAGGAACCCATGTAGGGAGTTGATCCTAGCCCTCACCCAGTACACACTCTTTTATTTCAATAAGGGGGTTCTAGTTCCCAATCTTACATATTGAAAAACCTTGGCCAACGAAATGATATTTGGACTAGATATGCAAATTTATAGGATATTTTTCCATGGTGCAAACATGGTTCGTTTCCCAACTGGTGCAATTTGCGGGGATAGCTCAGTTGGGAGAGCGTCAGACTGAAGATCTGAAGGTCGCGTGTTCAATCCACGCTCACCGCACGCATCCCTGGGATTGGGCTTTAATGAGTTGACTAATAATCTAGTTATTTGATAAGACATATCCCTTGATCAGGATAAAATCCCTCTATACAATACTAGTCTCGATTTCAAGAGGAAAATAGCTATCTTGTGACATATTGAAAATGAGACACCTACCCCATGTTTGAAATGTTTTTGTTAGGAAGTTGTTCTCTGGTTTGATTATATTTCCAGTGTTGTTACGTATAAAAAAAAAAAATATTTCCAGTGTTGTTGAAAACACTAGGCGCACTTAAGTGCAAGTGTTGTCTAGAGCTTAGACACAAAGTGCTAGTGCACCCCACTGAAGTAAGGCGCACAATTTTATCAATGATGCATAAAAAAGCCATAAAATATAATTAAAATAATTTTAAAAACAAGACGGTAGTATATTTAGCCTATTAGCTCAATTTATTAGTGTCATGCGACATAAAAATTAAGTAATACACTTGTTACATATATTTAAACATAACATTTTCCATAATTGTCTTATGCTTTACTAAATATGCACATGTATGATATTTGATAGTCATAATCAACTTTTTTTTCTATATGTTATGAAGAAGTTATATTCATATCGTACTCAAATTAAATTACATGGTTCAATCCAAATATACCTAGAAGGCCAAGACCAAAAAAGCTCAAGAATTATAGCTATCGACTTCTATGCTAACATAAGCACTAAAATATCAATCCATCTGTAAATCAACTTTGCCTATTATATTGGGTTCAAAGCATATACATCCATACGACAACATGTACTGCCATGGTATGTAAATGATCTTCAATATGAATTAAAAGCATAAGAATACAATATCAACTAAGTCCTTGTTTGTTTTCGCAGATCAGATGAGATGAGTTGAGATGAAAGTTGAATAAAATATTGTTAGAATATATATTTTTAATATTATTTTTGTTTTGAGATTTGAAAAAGTTGAATTATTTATTTTATTTTGTGTGAGAATTTGAGAAAATTGTAATGATTAGATGAGATGAGATGAGATGATATGAATTAAGAAGAGTTGTAAAAACTAACGAGGCCCAAGTCTTGAACTGATGTTGACAATTTTTTTTCCTAAAAAAATACAAAATGTACTTCACTGTACTTTAAGCTCACACAAAAAGCGCCAAGCGCACACTTAAAGCATGCTTTTGTAAATGCACTTTGCTTTTGATATGCGAAGTGCTTAAGCCTTGGCACTTCGTGCTTTGTGCTTAAGCACGCTTTTACCAACACTGACTATTTCCAAACAAGAGAATAGATTTGGTAATTACAAATGCCAAGAATAGGAATAGAAATACAAGAATAGGTTATCCCTCTATGTTACTTATATATAAAAAAAAAAGGTTATCCCTCTATGTTAATGTGGATTTGCTTCCAAGGGGGGAAACTGGTCCAATGTCCCTATTAAAGTTAGAAGATGTCCCAATATGTCTCCGATAGGTAACTAAACTTGAGAATATAGTACAAAGAAAAATCTTTGTAAGTTAGAAAGCTCCCCCATTGATTCACTACTGACAAGTTTGCTCATTTCCCATTGATTCACTTTTGACAATGTTGCTCTTTTAGCCTGTAACTGACTCACTTCCCTAAAAGGGCTGTTTATAAGCAATAGATTGTTTGTCTTCTTTTTTATTTTTATTTTTCTGTGTAAGTTGATGCACACCTTCTCGAAGGACTGATTGTTGTATACGAATGGTTTCAAATTAATAATCCACTATAACATTTTTCTATACACAGTAATTAGTAATGTGCACTCCCATCTATTAAAAAAATAAAAATAAAGGCATGATAGAGGAAATGAGAAACTTTGACCATTTTGGATTCCTCACGCACCGTGGAGGAAATTTGAAATTGTGATCACTTTGGAATCCTTTAGCTTTCTAAGCAATCTTGAAAATCATGCTTTCCAATCAACAACAAATAGGGTTGAAATATACCATATGATTGCATCCTCTTGTTTAACACAAATAGCTAACAAATTCCAATACACTAGGTCATTGGACTCTTTTGTAAAGATTTTTTTTCCTATAGGCAAAGTCCAAGTACACAAGAAGTATACATGGATAACACCTAGTTACAAGTTAGGAACTAGAAATGGGAACTAGTCAATGGATAACACCTAGTTACAATTGAGGATAATCGCAGAAGCCCACAAAAAGTATGAAAGAAGACACATCTAAGGCCATCCAATGAGCGTTCTCGATCTTCAAAACTCTGACCATTCATTTCCAGCCAAATATACTGCATGAGACATAAGGGAATCATATTCCACGCTATAGCAATTTGGTGATTACCTTGTAAACAACTGCAAATTGTAAACCATTGAACATGGCTATAGGTTTTGTTTATAAAGTTAATGTAAAATATAAAGCATTCTGGTGACACCCTTATTTTCTTTCCTCTTATTGAGTAACATAAAGTTGCTCCTTACATCCTTGGGAACTAACTCAATATATAACATTGTGATTCAACTAAAAGCCTTGCCAGCTTTTAGAGGGAACAAGTTTTCTTAGTAAGGATTTTGAAGAGTGCAAAACTAAACTAGTAAAAATGATTTTCCATGGCCATGGGCCCATGACGACTGCGAGAGGGAGAGAGGGTCTAAGAGGGTAGTGATGTAGAGAGGAAAGAGAGAGGGGAAAGACAGACTGTCCGGGGGGGGGGGTGGTGTTAGGTTTGGGCTGGGCTTAAGCCTAGGCCTCGGGTGCGGAGGGGGGTAGGTCTGGGCCCAGACCGCCCCCCTGCTGGGTATTTTGCCTATGGGTGGGGGCGCCTACCCCTGCATGGGGTGGGCAGGGTTGCCTATGCCGCAGTCGGGGCGGTTGACGTGTGGTGGTAGGGGGCGGTGCCTGCCGTCCACCCCTAATGTAGATGGAAAAAAAAAAGATTCAAGAAAATCATGCAAATTTAGCTCATTAAAGTTTACAGAAACTCTTATCCATATAAAGAAAAGTTTAGAGAAACACTCCACATGAGAAAGGTATTTAAAAAAAAAGAGCTCCGCTAACATTCGTTCGCGGTCTTCAAACATTCAATCATTCCTTTCCTTCCAAATACACCAAATGAGGCAAGTAGGAACCACACCCTACAACGATTTGTGGATTACTACTTAACCCTTTCCAAGAATAGAAAAGATCCACAATTATACTAGGCTTGATCCAAGCCAATCCAGCTTGATTGAAGAAATTAGTCCACAGTATACTTGCAATCTCACAATTAAGTAAAAGATGATTAACGTACTCTTAACTCTTCTAACATGTGCGACATTAGTCAATTATGATGGCATATGTTATCCATGGTGATAATCTGAGTGATATTGCAAGTTTTTCATTTTGAAAATACAAAATATTATCATATTTTAGAATTGATAGAATATACAAGTTATGCTTATGAGTAATAATGGCATGTGGTGTCTGTAAGCGTTAAATTATATTTAGACTAACATAGAGAATACTGGTGAAGCTTAATTCTTTTATCATGCCTAAGTGTGTAACTTAACAAAACGTTAGCCGGGTATGTGGACCACTCCTTTTTGCTTAATGTTGGAGTATGCAGAAGATAGTGAGAAAATGTTGCTAAAGTTAAAGGGTATTGGTTAAGAGATTTTTTTTTTGATCAGTTAAGAGAAATTTTTAGAATGCTTGAAGTTTTTTAGAATTTGTTTTGAGGTATATTGTTTATTAGTTTTTGTGAAAGTAGATAGGAAAATTTTAAATAATTTTTTTGAAATATATTTTGTATTGGGGTTTGTGAAAGTGGATAGGTGTTGTTGAAAAGTTGTTTGAATGTAATTTTTAAGGGTAGTTTTTGTTGGTCGTGGTTTTTACTTTTCAATCTAGGCAAATGATTGGATAAAAAGTAAAAAAGTTTTTTTGATAAGTTTTTTTTTTTTTTTTTTTCCAATCTTTGAGATTGAAAGATGTTTGGATTTGAGTTGATTTTTTTTTTATATATAATTAATAAGAGATTTATCACCAAGAATAGATATAGCCCAAGTACACAAGACATATACCAGAGGAAATACCTACATACACTAAGGAGGTTTGGATTCAGAGATGAGTTGAGATAGGTTGAGATGGTTTGTGAATAGTATAATAAAAATTGAATTATTTATTATATTTTGTGTAGAAATTTGATAAAGTTGTTTTGAGATTTAAAAAAGTTGAATTGTTTATTATATTTTGTGTGAGAATTTGAGAAAGTTGTAATGATGAGATGAGATGAGTTGAGATGTGTTTTGAATCCAAACCTCTCCTAACTAAAAATGACAGAAAAGACTAAAGTAAATCCAGAAATTCTTCACCATTCATTACAAAAACCTTAGCCCACAAACATAAAGTATTAAAGAAAAATTCCTTAATATCTCCCATTGAACGTTCTCTATCTTCAAAACACCTCCCATTCCTCTCCAGCCATAAACTCCACATCAAACACAAAGGAATCATTTTCAAATGGCAGCAATATGTTGTCTCCCCTCTACACCTCTCCATCAAGCAAGTAGATCCACCACCTGCTTAGGCATCATCCAAGCTATACCCATCCTACCAAGAATCTCGTTCCACAAACTCGGTATCATTCCTCTCAATTAAATGTGCCATGTTGCACAAAGTTACTTATCGATGTATGCATGCAGTCCGAGAACAGTTTGGGGTGAACACCCATCTGGGCAAGTAGGGTCAATAGTTTAGCATTTAGGCTGTTACATTCAACGGCAAAAAAATCTTTAACCCAACAAGTGCTCTATGAATCAAGCTAGATAGTCTCCTATCACTAGGCTCACTAACTAAGGTGGACTTTGATCTTATTATTCCTACTGGATATAAAAACCATCAGTATTGTTTTGAGCCATGATAAGTGCTCTTGGGTGGGCCGGGCCATTCCATCAAACCTTTGAGAAGGGGCCCAATCTTGTGTTTGATGGCCGGCTTGGTGGTAGAAGGGAACAACCGCCCACAACAACACTCGCTTCTCATTCTTTCTAGATTTTCTGAATTCTTGTTCTCCTCCCCCGCCTTTGGTGTTCTCCTTTGTATACTTTTGTAAACTTGGGTTGCCCTAGTGCTCTTTTTGATAAAATTTTGGTATCTTTACTTCTGCAAAAATTTAACAAAATACGCAATTGAACATGAATTTCACTAAAGGCACCCAAGATTGGGAAGTTGGTAGCATTAAGGAGTTCTTTGGTCTTCTATACACCATGATGCCGAGAACCCAAGGAGCAGACAAGATGTGGTGGATACCCACCGATAAAGGTACATTCTTGGTCCACTCTTTTTATAAGTCTCTTACACAACCACAAAATACACAATTCCCATGGAGAAAGATATGGAGAAACAAGGCGCCTCCCAAAGCGGCATTTTTTGTAAGGGCAGCATCGTTAGGTAATATCTTGACGATTGATAGTCTACAGAAACATAAGGTGATAATAGTGGATTGGTGCTGTATGTGTAGGAAAAGTGGTGAAACTACGGATCATTTACTGTTGCATTGTGAGGTTGCTGGAACGTTATGGAATGAAGTGTTCAATATAATGGAGTTAGCTTGAGTTATGCCTGCCATAGTGACAAAGCTCATGGCCTACTAGATAAAACTACGAGGTCTCCCACAAATCTCAACGGTGTGGAAAATGGTCCCGTTTTGTATCATGTGGTGTCTATGGAAGGAGAGAAATGACTGGACATTTGAAGACAAGGAGCGCTCACTAGAAGAACTTAGATTATTTTTTGTCAGCACTCTTTTTCTTTGGGCCACAACTGTAGATTTACGTGGCCTCTATTTTCATGAATTTCTTGTTTCTATTTCCTCTCCCTAAATAGGTGTGAGCTTTTGTATATCATCTTGTGTACTTGGGCTATGCCTATTCACATCAATATAATCTTTTACTTATAAAAAAATAAAAAACTTAACAAAAAGTTATTTTTTTAACAATGCTCTTGAAGAAATCGAAAAGGGATGGTCAACCATAACAAAAGTGTAATAATTCTGGTCAAGTGATCGAAAATTTTATATATTAAAGAACACAATAGGAAATGCAAGTTGTCATCATTAATAAAAGCAATAGCTTTCTTTTAGCCTAATACAAGTGCTTCGTTATCTTTGTAGAGCATCATGAAACCAAAGTCGCACATTTGATGTGCTGTTTCCAGAAATTGATATGCACCTAAGCTTTAAGTGGCAGAAAGGATATTTAGGTCCTTTTTTGCAATGGTGGTGACCTAGGTGTTCTCTCTCATATGAGAGATGTAAAGAAGGGGAGTAGGGCTGACTGCCTAAAATCACAATTCATGGTTCCTCACCCCCTTGTTTGTTAACCATACAATAGTTGATGGTTTTTTTTTTTCTCTACATATGTTTCAGAAGTTAATTGATGCATACCTATAATAAAGAACTTTGTTTTCCTGCTTATAATAACTTTGTAAATAGTTTCAAAACTTGTTTCAAAATATGGAAGGAGGAGATGTGTTTGGATCCATAACTTAAAGTCTTTTCTGTTTTATTTTATAAACTAATTCTTCTTAGAATCCCATGTCATACTGAAAAAAGTTTTGTGAGTGTTAAGAAAGATGCCTGTTATTTCCACATTAGATCTACGAATATTAAAAAACAAAAAAAAAATCTCAGAAAAGAGGGCCCCGCCAATGAGCATCCACCCCCTCGACCCCTCTACTAGTTTTGGGCTGCAGAGAGTGGATTTGGCTCCTCTGGCATGAGGTTGGGATTGGGGGTCTCTCTCCCCACGCCCCCTCAGGGTTGTAGTTCCACTCCTGTGCCAGCCATACATGGGGAAGGCTCATTGGGGTATATGTCCTTACCTCTACTCCATTTATTTTTTAAGGTTTTGTTTTTCCTTTTGGTTTTCTCAATTATTGCAGCTTTTTTGGGTGTCTCAACCTGTTCTAAAAAACTTAGAGGAGTTTGATAATGGTTTCAAATATTGAGAAGAAGCCGAATGCACAGTTGGTTAAGTTCGCTCAATGCCGAGCATTTTCTTTTTCTAGGTTAGTCAGAGGTTCAACTTGCTTCTCCCGCCTTTTAGTCTTCTGTGCCCCATATTTAATGTATGCTACACAGTTTGTCCCATGTGTTAATTCAACACATGGTTAAGTATTCAACAAAGTGGAATGCATGTAGAGGCAACAAAATAGAGTGTAGAGCAGTACTTGATGGGCTTTATCTTTGTCGGCAGTTGGGGTTGCAAAATGTTTTAGTTGAGTCCGACTCGAGTGTGGTGATGGGATGGTTTATCTTGGGGGTTTGTAACTATTGGTATTTGTGGGATTTTTGGGAAGAAGCGATCTCCATTTTTTCCTTGATGAATGTTCAGTTTAAGCATGTGTTTAGAGAAGCCAATATGGTAGCGGATTATTTAGCAAAATATGGGGAGAGGGGTGGGACTTGGGATTTTTGTGGGGAGGACTTTGGTCCAGATAGATTGAAGGGGCTTATACGTATTGATAGGTTGGGGATTCCTTATGTTAGATATTAGTAGAGAAGTTTGGAGTTTGGTTTTTTGTTGTTACCACGGTATTCCTCCGCCATAAGTGAGGGTTTTTTTTAATAAAATTGGGAGGGAGTCACTCATGGACAGGTGACTTTCCTCTCTTTGAAAAAAAAAATTGTAGAGGCAACAAAATATAAACATGTCCATGTAATACGAAATGAAAAAAGTACCTATGTAAAAAAAACAAAATGAGAATTTTTTTTAAAAGAACTTGGGAATTCTTTCTTTTGGCATATACAGTGCCTGATATTTATTGTATTATGCACAATTTATTCTATGTGCTAGCTTGTGAAAACACACGGTTAAACGTTCCATGAAGTAGAATGTATGTAGAGGCAACAAAATTTGAATTTTCCCATTTACTCTAGTGAAAAATTGCCTTTTTTAGGAAAACTTGGGATTTCTTAAGTACAATTGCACAATCATTTATCACTTATATCTAGAAAATTTGGTGAGTTAGTTTGTTTATGGTCTTCAATAAAAATTAAGAGATGGGAGCTATTTCCTGAACCCTGGCTTGAGTTTTGCTTACTTGGCAGACAAGTGAGTCGAGTGCTAGATAAGCAAATTAAAAATGGCTTTTTGCAGTCTACTGCCTTAAGCATCAGGTAGTAGTAGGAATTAACTTGCTATCTCCGTAAGGTTGGCATTGATCCCTGTTTCGCTAACAAAATTTAAGGCACTTGGCTTTTGTTTTTTGCATAATCTATTCTTCCGTTTTGATTTCTCAGTATCAAAACAATTGAGAACTTTATTCCATTTTTTTTTTTTTATAATAAGAATTCAAGATTTGTGGTTCTTATGGATGGTATAGCGTGCTGGTCCCTGACACTTGACTTCTCTTATATGAGTAACAACATTGTTAGTGAACATTTTATACATTTCCAGTTGGATTTTGTAGGTTCTGAGCAAGGATGATCCCCCTCAGAAGACATATGTCTATAGTCTAAATGTTCCAGTTGCTGCTCAGTGGATATCTTTGGCTGTGGCACCGTTTGAAATCCTTCCAGATCACCAATTCAATCTCATATCACACATTTGCTTGTCTTCAAATATGCCAAAGCTTCGGAATACTATGGAATTTTTCCATAGTGCATTCAGGTTTTTCATCCTTGTCATGTTGTTGGCCTGTTTTTGCAGTTATAGTTTTTTCCGTTTACATTTTCTCTTGATATAATCTTTAACCTTTGTAGCTGTTATAAGGATTACCTTTCGGTAGACTTTCCATTTGAGTCATACAAGCAAGTTTTCATAGAACCTGAGATGGCAGTATCCTCAGTAAGTCTGGGGGCTTCCATGAGCATCTTTAGTTCTCAAGCACTATTTGATGAGAAGGTTATTGACCAGGTTGGTCATTTCTTGACCCCCTATGGTTGATGAGTTTATTACTATTTGTGGTCAAATTCTTTCTCGTGAATTCGTTGTACATGTATATGCATACAGGCCTAATGTATATTATGTTGGCAAGCTGGCTGCTGAGAGTACTAATAGATGAATGGTAATTTTGTATTTATGTGCGCAATAAGGGGGCCATTGGTTTGCAGGCAAAACACATGGGAGGGTGATGGAAATAGGTTTGGCTAACTGTATAAACTTTGTACCGAGAAATGATGCATGTGTAGTAGTGGTAGCATATGTACTCTTTATCTAAGCATTAATATGCTATTCTAAAGCTGGGCTGCTTCTACCAAGAAATATAAAATTTTACTAGACATATGACCTTTACATATTTGCTCTTTGGTTATGATCAGTCAATAGCACCACTTTGGACTATTTATCTAAAAACTATTGTCTTTTCTCATAATGGTTGTCTTGAATATATTATGGCCTTCCAACTATTGAATTTCCAAATATGATGACTCGGTTTAAGAGGAGAAGGCTATGGTCTAAAAATATATATTAATTATTACAATAAAAAAGAGGTGGAGGTTAGGGAATATTGTTTTCTTGACTATGCCATTTGATGTTTAAAAGAGTTCCATCATTCTTAAATTAAAATAAAATGACTAGGTAATGGAGATTGTTTGTTTAGTATTTTTTTTATTGGCACTGGCTGTCTGAGAACAAAGTCCCGACTAATCCTGGGGGTGCACAGTCTGTTGACAAGGAGTCTCGGGTAATTCAAGGGGAAGTTTCCCCAGTTTGATGACGCCTAGAAATTTTTTGCACTTGAGAGGATTGGAAACTTAGACTTGGAGCATGCCACCCAGACCAAGGCCGTTACCACTCTAGCCAACCACTAGGGGTTACTCTTTTTTCTTTTTTGCATGCTCAATGATCTTCCTTTTTTCCATTTTTTTTTTTCTGTTCTTTTAGAGACTATGAAGTTGAATTGCTCTGCAGACATTGTCTACCTTGCCATTTTTTCCAAAAATAAAAAAATAAAAATAGGACAACAATAAGCCTTGAAAAGCAAGTGCAACTTTTAACCAAGTCTCTGTTTATTTTAATGTAGTTTCTTTTGGTTGGAAGATGTTAGTAAAACATTATATTTTGATAAGGCAACTTTATTAAAAAAGGGGTGCAACCCTAGTATACATCGAAAGAAGCTTTGAAGATTGTGAGTGGTCAATGGAAGAATTAGAACTTTCTTTTTTCATACTTTAATCCATCGGTTGATTGTAATTGATTTTAACAGCATGAAATTTCATGAATTCTTTGTATCACTGGATCACCATGCATAGGTGACGCTCTTGTATATACCCCATGTACTTGGGATCTTGCCTATTCCTATTTTCAATAAAATTCTTCTTTACTGCAAAAAGAAAATCCTAGTATACTGGAAGTAAACAATAAGTAACAGCTAACTAGGGCAATGAAGAAAAAACAAAATTCAATAAAATCTAGAAAGCTAGTGGAAAGAAACTATTTTGTGCTGCCATCCAAACATAAATAGAATCGGCCATAATTGCTATGGCTGCTTAGGGGACTTCATTAACAAGGCATCAAGTTGACCACCTATTGAGGCTAGAACACTCAATCCCGAACGTATGAAATAGTGAGGTCCATAGATCCCTGGCCATCTCACAATGGAACACTGTGAACCCTCTTCAAACCCCTGGCATATTTTGCCAAGGCCAAAAGCCTGTCATAGCTGTTGGAGCTCGTTGGGCAATTTTTTCTGTGTTGCCCACTTTGTAAGTTTTCATGAATTCCTTTGACCCTTCCTCCTGTGACAGAACATCCACCATCTTCAAGAACCACCCTCTGCTGATTTTGCCCAGCAATATTGCTTGCACATCGCAGAAAAGGGTGAGAGAAAGAGAACAACATGAACCATTCACCAAAGAAGTAATGCCGATTCTAACGAGTCAGTTTGACACTGGAAGATATTTCAGAATGGCTGGCCTTTTCGAAGGTTCTTCTCAAGAAAGGTGGATATAGAGCCAAATAACGTGTCATAGAGGAGCGTGGTGTAGTCTTTGGGAGTTATCCTTGGAGCCTTGAGCTGCAGTGAATGCCATGGTGCTGCAGATCATCATTATTACCCTTGACCTAAAAGTCTAAGCAATGGGTAGTAGTGATGGTTGGAAGATATTTTTTTTTTTTGGAGTTAAGTGGGGTGGAAAAATGGTTCCTGCTTTGTGAAAGCAAAAGTCGTTTTTGCCCATCGTTCTTAGATTTCTTAACTGGAACATATTTTCTGTTGACTTGCATTTTGTTTTATGGGAAACATTTCTCAATTGCCTAAATGGTGAAATGAAGAGAAAGGAAAGCTTGCTATTCACTACTTTGGTCTATGATTATACAACATACTGTGTTTAATCCTTGTGGACAGATGAAATCAAACGAAGCATTGTACTATTTGCATGTACTGTTCAAATGGTACCATAAAACACTTTTCATCCGGTCTTCCTTCAGCTATTGAAGGTTATTTGAGTCTTTTTCTTTTTAATAAAAATTTGATGACAACTAGAATTTGCCTAAATTAAGGGTTATGATTAATTGTATTTGTTTGTTAAATTTTTGTTCTCCTTATTGTAAGATGCAATGGTCAGCTTTGTGCAAGACTAAACAGGTTTGATCTTCAGTAGAGTTGCTAGTAGGGAAAGCCGAGCTAAATTGACTTTGATTTACTGCATCATGTTGATGGGAAACATTTCTGTGGCAGACTATAGACACAAGGATTAAACTTGCTTATGCCCTTGCAAGACAGTGGTTTGGTGTCTATATCACTCCTGAGGCACCAAATGATGGTAAGTTGGTACAGTATTTTTTTTTGTTTGTACTGTGCTGAACTTAGATTATTGGTACTTTTTATTTTGCATGAGAGTTGAGAAAATCATTTTTTGCTGTCATTGCTTAATGCTCATTGTTCAGAATGGCTGCTGGATGGCCTTGCTGGTTTCTTGACGGATTATTTTATCAAGAAAAATTTGGGAAATAATGAAGCACGTTATCGACGATACAAGGTTTGCTTTTCTTTTAGTACATGCATATGCTACACACCTAATATCTGTTGCTATGTGGACAAGTTGTTTACATTAAGGTGCTGATTGCTGAATCAGATTTTGCTAGTTTGGGAGGGGGATTTGTTCCATTAGAGGAAGGTTTATTTAAATTGACATTTATCTCCCGCGTTCTTCACTCGGGGCAATTAAAATGTAAATGCCATATTTTTCGGCCACTTGATGGATTTGTCACCTTGTGGTTGTTTCCCCAGTTTTCTTGTTGAAATTTCTGTTTTTCAGTAAAAACAAAATTTAGCCGTTGTTGGATTTATTCCTCGACATATGCCTGTGGTTTTTTTTCATCCTTTCCACTTCTTTATGTTCCTTTCATTTAATAATTTTTTGACTTGCCTTTTTGATGTTTTCACTTTGGTGAATCCTGTCTGGATGCAACGTAGTGATCAAACGTGGGGTTGAAATGAGCTGTAGATTCAGACCTATTGGATTTGATTTTGCACTAGAAGTAACTTTGAATTGCCTGATACAGAGTTTTGGTGGGTGCGGTTGTGTTAGTCGTGTATCCGGGGTTTACTCTCCAGGGGTGTCTGAGGGGTCTTACCTTGGTGTGGCTTCACGCTATTAAAAAAAAAAAAAAGCACACTTCAGTGAAATATATTCTCCGCTTACCATATTATGTTCAATTCTCTTTATGTCTGGTTGGGCAATGGCTCCGTCCGATAATTTCTGTTTCTCTAGTTCTCTATATTATATGGATTATGCTCTCTCTTCTTCCACAGTTGGGTGTTTCTTATAGTATGTTTTTTGTATACTCGGGTGCCCCCCCGGCACTTTGAATAAAATTACCTTATCAAAAGGTTGCGGTGGCAACTTTTTTAACACACTGTTTTCGTGGACTTGGGTCATTATTTGTAATGAGGACAGTTTTCATAATTTGCTTGTATCCATCACTAGTGTTAGTGGTAATTAGGCGTATTGTATTCTGTGTATATTCCCTATGTACTTGGGCTATGCCTTTTTCTATTAATAAAGTTTTACTTTTACTTATTAAAAAAAAAAGATGTGGTGGCACATATTTGTTTTCAGGGACTAAAGAAATGCAGATTTTAATTGTATGTAGTTTATTTATAATTTTACTTATAAAAAAATTATAATTTTATTTGTAAATTAGTGCCACTTTCTTTTTTTCTTTTTGTAAGTGCAGGCAAACTGTGCAGTTTGCAAGGCAGATTATAGTGGTGCAACTGCTTTGAGCCTCTCTGCATCTTGTAAGGATTTGTATGGAACCCAGTGCATTGGTCTAATCGGCAAAATAAGATCATGGAAGGCTGTGAGTTCACTTTGAGTTTTTCCCCATCTCAAGTATGCCTACATTTTTAAATTGCTTTTGTATTAAAGTTTTAAGTAACTGATTGGTTGGTTCTTTAAAGGTGGCAATCATTCAAATGTTGGAAAAGCAGATGGGGCCTGAGTCTTTCCGTAATGTAAGAACCCTAGATACTTTGTTGTTTGGCTAGCACTATTTTGATGGATGAGAAACATGAGCAATTTTTTGAGCTTGTTGCATTGATTGGTTTTTCTTTGTCTTTAATATATGTTTTTGAAGTTTTATTTTAATAGACCCATCAGGGTGTAGCCTAGTGGCCAAAGGGTGGGCTTGAGATTAGTTGTTGTGATGCCCCATATTGAGTGATAAAGGTAGTTAGTGTATGAGATCCCACATTGCTTGGGAATGAGAAATTCTTACAATTTATAATAATTTCAATGGGCTCCAATTGTATCATTGATTAGTCTTGGAGTATAGGTCTAGATGTGGCTTGGGCCTTGATTGGGATGTTATAAATGGTATAAGAGCCTATCTCAACTAAAAATGTGGGATTTGAGCCGTATCACCTACGATGGACTGGCCCGACGCGTTGGGAATTTTTTTTTTTTTTTTTGTTGGGGGGGGGATTGTGATACCCCATATTTGGTGATCAAGGAAGGTGGTGTATGAGATCTCATATTGCTTGATAAGGAGAAGTTCTTGCTTTTTATAATAGTTTCAATGAGACTTCAATTGTATCATTGACTATTCCTTTTGGAGTATAGGCCTAGATTTGACTTGGACCTTCCTTGGGACGTTATAGATGTGGACACAGATACATGGTTCAATTTTGCATTAGGAGTTATTTTGGATTACTTAATACACGGTTCTGGCTGGTAGACTCTGTGTATTCAGGTTTTACTCCCTTGAGGTGGATTCGAGGGGCCTTGCCTTGGTGAGGTTCCACTCTATCAAAATGAAAAAATAATTTTATTTTGGTAGTTATTGGTCTTCATAAAGATATTAGGGCCTCAGGATTTCAGGAATATTGTTAAACAGTATGCGAGTCGTTCATAGTTTTTTCCTGAAAGTGGATCCATAGGCTGCCCAATATGGAAGTTGTTTTTACCAGCTGAAACTGAAAAGCATCTGGGGTATTCTTCCCATTCACATAGGGCCTCAGTCGATTTATTGATGATATAAATCTTGAGAGTTGATTTCCACAATCTTACGCCGCATATGATCCAATTGTTACTTACAAAAAAGTAGTGTTCAATCGTGATAAACAATACTGGTTGGGAACTTTTAATATTTTGGCATATACTCTGTCACAGTCGGTGCCTTGTGATGATAATATTGGCATTTTCAGTAATTTAATCAATTTGTGAAAGCTAGCTTGTATTCCAGAATCATAAAGTTCTGTTATTTTTCCTCCTCTAGTTTGTATTTTCTATTTATCTTTGGTTTTGGGATGAGGTGGCAGATGTTGGAGGTTTTATAAATGCTGTTGATATTAACTTGTATTGAAAATATAGGGGAGGGTAACTCTGACATAAAAGTGTAAATGCACATGTAGAAGGAAATGAATGTGCAATTTATGTAGCCAGCCTTATGAAGCTATTTCTCATCAGTTGCTATGAGATATGTCCATATTCCTTTCATGGTCCCTTATATTAGCTATAGCTGTAGTTTGTGTTAATGTCATCATTGTCTTTGAAGTTGTCGTTGAAATAATGATTTTGAAATTATATTGGTGTTATACTTCTAATAACATATAACAGGTGGTTTGATAGCAAATGATGTGCCTTCGATGGTGGAGATAGCCTTTCTTGATAAAAGATTGTGATAATATTTCAATTGCCCATTGTGCTTACGTAAATTGTTGTTGGGAGGAGTGGAGACCCAAGTCTTTGCTTTTTTCATGTAAAAGGTATTCAAGTAAAAGCTGAGGATTCAAGCTTATGTGTGCTGATGAAGTTATATGGAAAAACATTCTGCTAATAATTTTTCATCACATCACATCTGCTGCTCTTGTGGCCGCATTGTCCCTCTGCCTTTTTAGTGATGCCATTTGCAATTTATGCTCATATATTTTATACTTTTTTTAGTTAGTAATGTGTTTGCCTATGCATGTGGATCCCAATGTGACTATAATTTGTCAATTTTAAAATCGCAATCTTCCATACTGATGACTTTCGTTCTTGATTTGTCTGTACAGATTTTGCAGACGATAGTTTCTCGAGCACAGGATTCAACTCGTACATCCAGATCTCTCAGTACAAAGGAGGTAATGGCATTATACTACGGAAAAATGATATCAACTATTGGTACATTTACTCCCCACAATTTAAGTGAACTCCAATTTGTGCTGTTCCATTAGCACAATAAAATTGAACGAGCTATTATTAGTATTATTCTCGTCTTCGAGTTCTTGAACAAGGGGCACCTTAAAAAGCTTTTTTTTTTTTTTTTTTTCCTATAAGAAGAAGAAAATTTTATTATTAGAAAATGCAAAAGGCATAGCCCAAGTACATAGGAAATATGAAGAACATCAATTAGAATAGAAACAAAATGTGTAATGGTTTCCCAAAGGATCAAAGTATTGAAAAAGAAACTTTAAGCTCTTTTGTTGTCTATTCATGATCCTCGAAAACTCTTCTCCTACAAATACACCACACTAGAGAGATAGAGACCATTTTCCACACAAGCAATTTGTGGACTACCATATATTCCTCCCTAGTTGCAGAGAGGTCTGTTTCTTTTGCATAGAACTCAAGCCAAACCAATTCTACCAAAAACGCCATTCTACAATGTTTTGAAAATCTCAAAATGGAGCAATAGGTGGTGGACAAATACTCTATTTTTCAACACATACAAGCACCAATCTCTAACAATGAAATGATACTTCCTTATGTAGGCAAGGGGAATAAGGACAAGAAATATGTAGGCAAGTTGGAAAGAGTGCTCTTAGTATGGTGATCCTTCCACCTTTTGACAAATACTTCCTCTTCCAACTAGCCAACTTCTGCTCAGTCTTTCCCAAATGGACTTGGCCTTAAAAGGATGCTATCAAAGGAAAATTAAGGTACATTTCATAAGCAGAGAGGATAACTTGTGTAACGCTTCAATGGAAGGCTCAAATCACATGGTCTATACTAAAAAAAGACTAGTCAATGATACAATTGGAGCACCATTAGAATATTATAAAAAACAAAAATTTATCATTCTCAAGCAATGTGAGATTCCATAAGCTACCTACCCTTATCACTTACCAGAATGGGGCATCACAATTCCCCCCTTGTATTGCTAACGTCCTCATCAGGCCAGTTTGTCGTAGGTGGCGCGACTCAAGTGCCACATTTCTGGTTGGGATAGGGTCTGATACCATTTGTAACGCCCAAATGGAAGGCCCAAGCCATATGGCCTATACTCTAAAAGGATTAGTTAATGACACAATTTGAGCCCCATTGGAATATTATAAGTACAAACTTCTCATTCCCAAGCAATGTAGGACCCCTACACTACCTATCCTTATCACTTATCAGAATGGGGTGTCATATTTCTGGTTGGGATAAGCTCTGATACCATTTGTAACACCCCATTGAAAGGTCCATGCGACATGGTCTATATTTCAAAAGGACTAGTCAGTGATACAATTGGAGTCCATTGGAATATTATAAAGAGTAAGAACTTCTTCTTCCCAAGTAATGTGGGATCTCATACACCACCTACTCATTATTTATCAGAATGGGGTATCACAACTTGCAACCCAATATGCTAGCCAAACTCCTCACATAAATTAGGGATATTTCCCACTAGAACCAATTCTAACTTGGTTGAGTTCACTTTTTAGCTAGAAACAGCTTCAAAGCATATAGGAGGAGCGCCTTCAAAGAGTGGTTGTGATCAATTGTTCGCCCCACATAGTATCAAATTGCCGTTTGCAAACAACAAATGAGAATTGTTGAGTATACCATGAGTACTATCCCCACCAAAAATCTAGAGAGAGAACCACCCTCCACCATTGTTGGCAATATTCTACTAATAGCTTCCATGACAATCTCAAAGAGTAATGGAGATAATGGGTCACTTTGTCTCAAACCACGAGAGCTATTGAATATTGGGAAATTGGCGCTTTTTGAAGTTCTATGACCTAGTGTACTCCACCCATTTTTTGGGGGGAGTCGAAGACAGGATATTTTGGGGCCTCTCTAAGAAAGGGAAGTTCACAGTCCGCTCTTTCCAACAAGCCATGATGATGCATAATACAAATTTATTCATATGGAAGAGTATTTGGAAGACAAAGGCACCCCTAAAGGCAATATTTTTTGTATGGACAGCTTCCTTGGTGAAAATCCTCACTTTAGACAATCTAAAGAAATCTTGAATTATGGTCATGGATTGGTTTTGTATGTGCAAAAAGAGTGGAGAGTTGGTTGACCATCTACTACTTCATTGTGAGATTGCCAGGACATTTTGGAATGAAGTCTTTGCTCAGAGGGGACTAGTGGGTGATGCTGAGTCGGGTAATTGACCTCCTAGCTTCTTGGAGAGACATTCAGGGTAACTCTCAGATCATGTCAATTTGGAATATGATTCCAATATGTTTGTGGTGGTGTATTAGGAGGGAGAGGAACAAAAGAAGTTTCAAAGATCAAGTGTTGTCAATTAATGAGCTTAGAAATTTATTTTTCAATACCTTACTCCATTGGTCGATTGTAATTGATTTTCATTGCATGCCTTTTTATGAATTCCTTGTATCTCTAAACTAGCATGCTTATGCATTGATCTTGTATATATCCCATATACTTGGTCTCTTATTTGTTCTTTTGACCAATAAAATCTTGTTAATGGATAAAAAAAAAAAAAAAAAAAAGCCACCTAGAGCACCATTCATCAATGCAAAGAACCAAACTATAGAGATTGTCGTTTCTCCCTAAAACCAGACCTCTTTAGCAAATAATATCGGTAGTCGTACTGGACATGATCATATGCCTTCTCCATATCTAGCTCACTAAGAATTCCTGGTTCTCTTGACTTAAGTCTACTATCTAGGCATTCATTGGCAATAAGCATCATGTCTAATATTTGATACCTCTTACAAACGCATTTTGGGGCTTCGATATAATTTTGCCTTGAATTATTATTTAGGTATCAAACAGTAAATGGGAAATGTACACCAAGACCATTAGTCCCTATAGAAATGCTAGAGAGAAAACCCCTATCTACAATAGCCAATAACATTTTATTGGGAGGCTCTATGACAATAACGAAAGGTAACGGAGACACTGAATCACCCTATCTCAAACCATGAGAGCTATTGAAAAACCAGTTAGAGCGCCATTCACCCATATAGAAAGCAAACTAAAGAAGTGATTGCCATTTTTACCCAAAGTCGTATCTCCCAAGCAAATAGTGGAGAAATTGTGAATCGACATGATCATAGGCCTTCTTAATATCTAATTTGCAAAGTACCTCTGGTTCACTAAAATCGAGTTTACTACTCAAATACTCATTGACAATAAGCACCAAGTCTTGTGTACCTTTAACAAACACATTTTGTGGCTTTGAAATAATCTTCTCAACAAACCCCTAAGGGGGTTGGCTCAAGTGGTAAAGGCCTTGGGCTTTGGGGTATGCTTCCCCCCCCCCCCCCCCTTCTCCCAGGTCTAAGGTTCAAATCCCCTTGGGTGCAACAAACAATCTCTAGGGGCCATCGGACTGGGTTATTTTCCTCTTGAATCACCCAGATGCACTTGCAGGAAACATCTTGCCGAGGGCCTGTGCACCCCCGGGATTAGTTGGGATGCTAATCCTGGACACTCGGTGCCAATAAAAAAATAATCTTCTCAACAGTCCTACTTAACTAATTAGCGAGAACATTAGAAATTATCTTGTACACGACATTGACAAGGCTAATGGGTTGGTATTCTTTGTCATCATCCATTGTCCTTGCTTTTTTGGGAATGAGGGCTATGAATATGGCATTAAGGCCTTCAGAAACTTACTATTGGCATGAAAATACTTGAATACCTTCAGAATGTTATCTTTAATCACATCCCAACAAGCCTAAATGAAAGCCATATTGAAACCATTGAGGTCGGTGATTTGTCATGGATCTTGATTTTTACCAGTTTAAGGACCGCTCTCTTTGAATGGTCGCTCGAGCCATGTGGCCATTCCTTCATCATTGGACATGGTGTTTATATATCAAACTTTGCGACTGTATCATACTTTGAGAATATCTCAAGAATTGTACATGATTTCACAAGAGTTACATTTTTTTTTCTGTAAGGAGAGTAATTAATAATAGACTGTCCCTTGTGCACTTGGGTTATGCCTATTCTCATTAATAAAGTTTGTTACTTATAAAAAAATAAATAATAGACCGATAAGACCTTTCTTGAGCAGAAAACATGCTAGCGTGATGTGTATCCATGATAATTTTTTTTGGTACAAGTAAATTAAGTTTTATTCAATCTCCGAAGTCATGAAATCCAAGTACACATGGAGTATACAGTAGAGATGCCTAAACATTGAAAGGAAAAGAAGGAAATCCTGATAGGGAAGCTCAATTTCAAAAATATGAGTGGCCTCCCAAAGGTAAAGGGTATTAAGGGAAAAAAACCTTTGAGCTTGTCCATTGATTTCTCACAATCTTCAAAACGCCAACCATTTCGTTCTCACCATATACCCCACATTAGTCAAGACACAGGTAGTTTCCACAAAACTTCGCAGTGATGCATACCAAATTGTCTTTTCCAACACACAAGGAGATTCGTCACACTTCTAGGCATTACCCAAATGTCTGATTCGATAAAGCCATGGCCACTTCACAGTGAAGCTAATGATGGTTAACAAATTCACCCCTTCTTCTGCACATACAACACTAATCAATCTTCAGCACCCACTTTTTCCTTAAATTTATCCAAAAGTGTAGCCCTAGGCCTCTAAGTACTGTTTCAAGGAAAGACATTATTAGCATGTGGATATATGACATTATACAAAGATCTGATTTCAACAACTTTGCACCTAGAAAGGGGTCTACCTAATCTTTTCTTCTCCACCGCTCCCCATGCTAAGAGAATATAACAGATCAAAGAAGGAAATGAAGAGATCCACGATTCAATCTTGCGCAATCCTGATGAAAGAGACATTCCACTGTTAGATGAAGTGAGTTGTCTTAGAATGTGTGTGTGACATCTTTTAGAGGACAAAGAACGTGATCTCACCAGAGTCCATGGATTGGGTAGATCACCCATGGGGCTAGTAAACCCTCCATGGTGTAACTGTTGACCAATTTCGTAGTCGAGACAATGCTCAAACAATTTGTACTTCGAATAATGGTGGAGCATGCTGCTTTGTCCATGAATGTGCTGCTTTTGCCTTCTCAGTCAAGATGAGGCACTATGTAGCTATTACTGATCTATCCACTTGTTAGTAGCTTTCCTCCTTTTGTAATATAGACTATCTGAGATTTGTTGTGGCTGTACTATCAATGTATGTCAGGGTGTCAATATAGGTCCATAGGTGACAATGACAGTGAAATCTAGGTGTATGTCTCAAGATGTGAACCTTGCTACTGTTGTTAAAAGGGTGAGATGATTGGCCAGGACCTACCTTGTAACTTATTGTTACTTCCATCATCTTGGCATTTCTCTCTATTAAATAAACCTTCTTGATGAGCATTTGTATTCCTGATTTTCTAATTGGAAGGATGTTGGAGCTTGTAGTATCATTCTTGATGGTTGTCGGCATAAAACACAACACACACACGCCTAGTGGAGGTACCTAAATATTTATGTTATTTGAGATGCAGTTCCGGCATTTGGCGAATAAAGTTGGAAATCTTGAGCGTCCTTTTCTTAAAGAGTTTTTTCCTCGGTGGGTGGGTTCGTGTGGTTGTCCAGTGCTGAGGTATAGTCCATATCAGGAATCATTTCTTTTCAATCTATGTTTGGACTCTTCTACCAATTTTATTTGCTGATATTTTCTACTGCTTTTATTTACTGATATTCTCTTCTGATTTTATTTGCTTATATTCTCTCCTGGGACTTCAATTATAAGGATGGGGTTCTCCTATAACAAACGGAAAAATATGGTTGAATTGGCGGTGTTACGTGGATGCACTGCTTCACCAGATTCTGGTGCTTCCGTTCTTAATATTAATGCTGATTCAGAAAACCGAGATAGTGACATTGGTTGGCCTGGGATGATGAGTATCAGAATTTATGAGCTTGATGGTATGTATGACCATCCAATTTTGCCGATGGCTGGAGATATATGGCAGCTATTAGAAATACAATGCCATTCAAAGCTTGCTGCTAGGCGCTTCCAGAAGCCCAAAAAGAGTTCAAAACCTGATGGCTCTGACGATAATGGTGATGTTATGCCTGCCCTAGATATGCGCTCCAGGTATCTACTGTTTTCTAATAGGTTCTTGTGCAATATTTCATTGAAAGAGGACAGTTTAAATTTGGTGAAATTGCAGTTTATCCCCCTATAATTTGGCTCCAAAACATAAAACCTCCTGTGTAGGTCAACTTCTAACATCCCTTTCATGGTTAGGGGCTGATTTGTTTTACAAGTAAATTAAAATTTTTTTGAAACAAGTAAATAGTAGGGGTGTAACCGGGCCAGTCCGGTCCGGTTTTGGACAAAATTTAGGACCAGACCGGTATATACCGGTTTTGCATTTTCCAAAATCGATTACGCACCGGTTATCCTGCTAAACTGGTACTTCCGGCCCGGTCCGGTCCGGTTTTTTAAAATGTAAGTTTGACAGTTTGTCATTAAAAATCTGAATGATCTACATGCCATAATTCTAATAAATTTGATAATGAAGTTCTATGTTAGGTTCCTATTGTGATGGTGATGTGATGATTGAATGTAAATGGTGAATGATGTATTTATGGCTGGAATGTTGCAGGAAATGGAATAAAAATGAATAACAATCACAAAAATCCTAATAAAACATTTGAATGATCTGCATGCCATAACAAGTTCGTACAAGCAAATCCATAATCATTCTACTCTTTTTTTTCCTTCCCCTTACTTTGTTCCTGAACCCAGGCTTAGTTCTTAGGTCTTAGTTTTTTTCCTTCCCCCTTACTCTGCCCCTAAACCCAGGTTCTATTAGGTCTTAGACTATTAGTTCTCTCTCATATGGCCGAAATGATTCAGGTATGTAGCTAAAAGACTAAATCTAACAAGTAATGAAATGAAAAAAAAAAAATGGAGAAACATTACCGTGAGGTGAGGCTAAAGGTATGTGCAGCAAGGAAGAGAGGCGAGGTGGCGACTGGCGAGGCAGAGACGAGAGTGGGGCAGAGTGAGGCAGTTGATAGAGAGACGAGGAAGAGATGAGAGTGAGGTTCGATTTTAGGGTTTGTTGGCATTATTGCCTTCTGGAAGTCTAAACGGCGCCGTTTCCAGTTGGTATAGAGGAAACGGCGCCATTTCCTGTTGGTTTCTTCTATGTAGATGGTTCTTCTTCTTTTTTTCTTAAATGATAATTATAATACATTTAATACATAGTTATAGAATATAGTGATTTAGTTATAGTGATTATTAGACTATATAATAGTACTAATATTAGACTATTACTATTACTATTAGTTATATATTAGTTAGCTATATAATATATTAGACTATATAATAGTATAATATCATACTATAAGTATAGTTATATATTAGTATTAGTTGTTATAAACTTATAGTGATTTCGTATTACTATATTAGTACAAGTATAGCTATATAATATATTAGACTATATATAATATAATTTAATATATATTTTTATGTTTAAAGCATATGATCAATTAAATTTTCATCTTTAAGATTAAACATTTATTTTATAAATTATATAACATTATCTTATATATAATTATAATTTATATTAATAACATATGATCAAACAAATTACAAATATAACAATGTTCATATTTAATATTAACATTTTATGTTATAATTTATAAATTATAATATGAAATTATTTCATATATGATATATAATTATATCTATTATATATACAACTTTCACATATAATTATATATTATATATAAAACTTATATATAAAAAATATTTTGTATAATATTAATTTTGTATAAAACTTATATATATATATGTATTTCCCCAACCGGTCCGGTCCGGGAAATCTTATGACCGGAACCGGTCCGGTCCAGTTTGGTCTAGTTTTCCGGTCAAAATTTACACCCCTAGTAAATAGGTGGTTAGGGGCGGATTTAAAAAGTAAGTTTTTCCATTTATAGGAACTGATTACGTGCACAGCATGTTTCACTACTTAAACATCTCAGTTACATTTTTGCCATTCTTCTATCAGTTCATCTAGAGTTTGGTGCTAAAGAGTTTTTTTTTTTTTTTTTTTTTTTTTTTTTTTTTTTTTTTTTTTTTTTTTTTTTTTTGGTGCCGTGGGAAAAGGGTTGTTGGGGATGGGTTGACCAAAACTTTGTTTGAGCATCTGTGGGTTGAAGCCACTGGCGAGACAGCTGGGCAAATGGTTGATTGCTGTGCCATAGTTTTTTTTCTTGTTAATTTGGGTTTTATGTGATTGGGTTTGGATTGTTTATATAATGTGATTTATTCTGCCATTTTAAGTCTAAATTTAGATTGTTTACATGAACTGTAATAAGTGAGGATATATGAGAGACACTGAAACTCAAGGGCGAGAGAGGGAAGGAGGGAATGTTGATGAAAGATCAGTGGACTGAGGTGTTGAGATCCAGCTTATGAGCTGGGTGGATTTAGCCTGCCAGATTTCATTTACTACTCACCACTCTTTGAATTGTAGTTCAGTTTGGAGTGAGGAAATTGAGTACCTTTAACTGAGCCCTTTTGGTATAAAAGAAATTGATTGTTTGATGACATAATTAGTTTTTTGTAATTGGTAATGATAATGATGAAACATGCTGGTGTAGGATATAATTAATGAGTAAACTCACTCTTTCCCATCAGCTTTAGTTTTTGGGACAAATTTGTGATTTAACTTGGTATCAAAATAGGTGGCAAACTCTCATCAGAGAAATAATGCTATTGAATTGAATGGGGTTGATGGTGCTGTTTTTTCTGATCAGTCTGACATTAAGGAGCATATTTGTCTTTTTTACGAGAATCTTCTTACGGAACAACATGATTGGATGCCAAAATTGGATGGTTTAGAGTTTGATACTATTGATCCTTTGAGCGCTCAATGGCTTGAGTGACCTTTTGATGAGAACGAAGTTCTTACTGTGGTAAAAGGGATGGTTAGCGATAAGGCTCTTGGTCCAAATGGTTTTGCTATGGCTTTCTTTCAAGATTGTTGGGACATTGTGAGGGAGGATGTGATGGAAGTGCTTCATGAATTATTCTCTTTTGTTAAGTTTGAAAAGAGTCTAAATGCTATTTTTATTGCACTTATACCAAAAAAGATGGAAGTTTCTGATGTGAAGGATTTTCACCCCATTAGTCTTGTTAATGGGGTCTATAAAATTATTTCTAAAGTGTTTGCCAATCGATTGAGTAATGTCATGGAGATGATTATTTCAAAATCGCAGAATTCGTTTGTTAGAGGGAGGCAGATTTTTGATTCTGTATTAATTGCAAATGAATGCTTGGATAGTAGAATAAAATTGGGTGAGCCAGGTATTTTATGTAAGCTTGACATGGAGAAGGCTTATGATCATGGAAATGTGGGTTTGGGTGGAGGTGGTGTGGCTGGATCAAACATTTTGTCTCGACTGCTCGTTTCTCAGTTTTAGTGAATGGCTCTTCTGAGGGGGTTTTTAATAGTTCTCATGGTTTGAGACAAGGTGACCTGTTGACCTACTGTCTCTTTTTCTTTTTGTCATCGTGATGGATGCTCTTAGTCATATGTTAGGGGCTGCGGTTGGAAGTGGTTTGTTGTCAAGTTTCATGGTGGGAGGGCCTCAAGAAGGCTTGGTTACAGTTTCTCATCTTTTGTTCGCTGGTGATATTTTGCTGTTTTGTGATGTGAATCCAGGCCATGTGCAAACTTTGCGAGCACATATGCTTTGTTTTGAGGCTATGTCGGGCCTCAAGGTAAATCTACGAAAGTCCGAGATGGTACCGGTGCCAGGTGAGAAATATGAGTAGGTTGGCAAGTATTTTGGATTGTTAGGTTTCTTCTTTGCCGATTTGCTACCCTGGGCTTCCTTTAGGGGCTATTTTCAAGGCCAGTATGGGTTGGGATGGGGTGTTGGAGAAGGTAGAGAGAGGTTGCGGGTTGGAAGAGGTTGTATTTCTCAAAAAGGGGAAAAATCACCCTTATCAAAAGTACGTTGTTTAACCTTCCTACATATTTGTCTTTATTTCCCATTCCAATTGGTGTGGCAAATCGGTTAGAGAAGTTATTTTGAGACTTTTTGTGGGGAGGTATAGAGGAGGAAGCTAAGTTTCATTTGGTCGGTTGGGATGAGATTTGTACTCCTGTGTCATGTGGTGGGTTGGGGTTTCGGAAGTTGAGTATCTTTAATAAAGCATTACTAGGGAAGTGGCTGTGGAGGTATCATCAGGAGTGTGATTCTTTGTGGAGAGCTGTGATTGATTGTAAATATGAGTGCGCTTGGGGGGAGTGGATTTCTAAGGAGGTAAGAAGTACTTATGGTGTGGGGGTGTGGAAAAACATTAGGAGATGTTGGGATGCCTTTGTAAAACATGTCATCTTGGTGATTGGGGATGGCTCCAGAATTCATTTTTGGCATGATCCATGGTGTGGTGGTAGGGCTCTTTGTGCTGTTTGTCCAGATCTTTTTCGTATTTCCCAGAATCCGGATGCTTTCGTGGCTGAGTTTTTATTTGTTCCAGTGGCTCTTTTTGTTGGAATGTTCTATTTTCTAGAACTGTGAATGATTGGGAAATAGGGGCTGTTTCTGAATTGTTTGGTTTATTGTATGCTACTCAATTTGGGAAGGATATGAGGAATAAGCTGGATGCATACTGGTAACAAGAAGTTTTCAGTTCGTTCTTGGTATAAGGCGCTGTCTAGGCCGAATGGGGTTCATTCTTTTCCATGGAAGGGTATATGGAAGAGTAAGGTGCCTTCACAAGCTGCGTCCTTTGGCTGGTCTGCTTCTTTAGGGAAGATTTTGACATTGGACAATCTCAAGAAGCGTGGAGTAATTGTTTCGGATTGGTGTTTCTTATGAAGATATCTGGTGAATCAGTGGATCATATACTAATACATTGTTATGTGATTATCAAGTTGTTATTGATAATAAGAGCAAGAGAGAACCCTAACACGATGAGCGAGAGAAAACCTAAACACATCCATCCTTCCGCCACCCCTGACCCTCACCTACCATCAACCGGAGAGTGATACCTCACCTCAGTCACAGGCGAGGTCGACGGGCCTCGGCATCCTCGCTGAGGGCCGTCTGGCGTCGGTCCTCTTTGGCGAACTGGTTCTTTTGCTATTTCTCTTTGTCGGAGGTGTCAACAATTGTTGCCTTGCATTTGCCTTCGCCACCGCCACAGACTTGACCGACGACTCCATTGAGGGGCCTCCGACGTCGGTCCTCCTCTGGCGACTTGCGACCTCCGCCTCCGCCACCGCCACCGCCACAAACTTGATAGACGGACTCCGGCGACTCCATTGTGGGGCCTCCGACGTCGGTCCTTCTCTGGCGACTGGGCGTTTTCTTCAGTTTTTTCCATTAACATAGTTAAGGGGCATTGCGACCTGAGCCTTTGCCTCCGCCACCTCCACAGACTTGATCAACGAACTCCAGCGACTCCATTGTCAGTTTTCCTTCAGTGATCGGGAGTCCATTTTGTGTCTATGCCTTTGATTTGCAGTGGGCACAGATCTGTTTTTTTTCCTTAAGAGGATGAAGTGGGAGCAGTAGGGTATCTCTGATCTGGGATTTGGGATCTGACGATGACGACGCGCGATGTGGATTCGTCTCAGTTGGAAGGCGAGAGGTGGTTGAAAGTGGAATAGAAAACTTTCGTTTTTACAAAAGATGGAGGAAATAGTTTTCATATTTCTGAACGTAGCAAAAGGATAGCTAAGTTCATGTGTCTAGGTGGGATGGCAGCTTCGTGGGTGGTTAAGGGGATTGAGGATTGTTTAGAACTTAACTGTCATGAAGGTTTCTTTAGAGAGCTAAGGATGGGTAATGGAGTTTTTATCATTCAACATCATGTTAACGCAAGGGGCAACCTTCTGCAACTCTTAGAATTCCGGAATGGAAGGAGGAAAGGTTTGTTGGTGATTCCGGAGGGCGCAAATGGCATTGGATGGAAAGGCTTTCTATAGTCCATTCGAAGTGTTACTGGGCCCAAAGCCACTATTCTGAAGCATGCAAACACTAGGGAGTTTGTTGATGGAAAAACAGTGGGAAGGCCTTCCTCAGTCAAAGGTGCTTCGTACGCTGCGGTGTTAAAATCACTGGCGGGTAGTCTGGCCGAGATCAGCTCAGCGGCAAAAGGAAAGAGTAAGGCACTTGTAGAAGACAAAGGCCATTAGGTGACATTGAGAGAAGTGGAAGGGGTCTTGTGGGATGCCAAAGCTTAATTGAAGGGAGTTATGGAGTATGTGAGAGATTTGATGATTAAAGTGGATAAGGTGCTAGACCTAATCGTGGGTTTTGGTGGCGGGTCTAGAATGGATGAGGGAGGGTGGGGGTAGATCCTTTGGGTTTGAAGGCCACAAGTGTGCCGGCAAAGGGTGTTTCAACGCCGTCACAGATAGGGTCTTTGGACACTGGCATCTTTGTCCATGGCAGTGTCACTATGCCTCCCGAGGGAGCAATAGGGCCTCAGGCACCAGTTGTAGATGGGGTTGGTACTTCTGTCTAGGGTCCTTCCAGGGTCTCAAGTACTTTGGAAGAAACAGTCGAGCCTCTTTTAGAAGATGCAAACAGGGTAACAGAAGGTAGTGCTTCCCTACCTGTTCTATGTCTCCTGAGGGAGCAGTAGGGTTTGACAAAGTGGCACGACAAGGATCGTTGAGGGGTGGAGCACATACAAGCAATGTTGATGGAGGGGAGAAACCTGTTATGGTAACAGAAACAATGGACAACAACCATATAGGTGTCGAGCAACCATATGGCAGGAAGGAAATTATTAGTTTGTCGTTGGTGCCTCATGTGGGGGAAGGTTTAGAGTCGGGAGTGAAGTTGGGTACTGTGGCTGGGGATAATGTCTTTCCCCTGGTTTCTCTTCCTCCGATAAACGATATAGCGGGTTTACCATCGAATTGGGTTCTAAATAAAGTTAATGGGTTTCAGCAAATCCTGGGGCTTTCACATGGAGAACATAAAGACCAATTTAAAGCACTACTCATTGCGATTGAGGCAAGCCACGCGCTTAAAACCAAATCAAATTTTAAGAAAAACAGGGAGTTAAAGCGTCTTTAATGGATAATCAACTACGATGCTAAGGGAGGAAGCTCAAGTCGAGGGAAGACTAAAGGGAGGGCATTGTGAAGACGTTCTCGTAGTGGGATTTTCTAGTAGAGGATTAGTTTTATGGGAAACAAGGGACTGGGGTTAGAGAGGTGTGTTACATGGTGTATTTTGGGTAGGTTTCATGGGTTTTTTGGATCATTAGGGGCTCTCTACTAGTATGGGCTGGGTGTTTTCTTGTATACGTCAAGTGTACTTGGTTACTCCTATTGATATATATAATATTTTTACTTATAAAAAAAAAAAAAAACATTGTGATGTGACCAGGTTGTTATGGTATGAAGTGTGCAATAGGTGTGGTATGGTTTGGGTGATGCCTAGGAGGGTGGTGGACTGTTTTGCTTGCTGGAGAGGTTTAAGGGGTAATGTGCAAAATAGTCGCTGTTTGGAATATGATACCTTTATGCCTTATGTGGTGTATTTTGGTTGATAGGAATGGTTGATGCTTTGAAGATAAGGAATGCTTGGTGGATGAACTTAGATGTTTTTTCTTTAATTCCTTATTTCTGTGGGCTTCCGCTATTGTATTTAATGGAACTGGTGTCCATGATTTTCTTGTTTCTTTTTCTAGTTCTTGACATGTAATAGGTTCAGTTTTTTGTATACTTCCTATGTACCAGGCTTTGCCTTGTTACTTGTCTAAATAAAATTTTTATTCATAAAAAATAAAAATTAAAAAGTTGTCTTGAGTTTGAACCTTCGCTCCATACTTCATCTCTATTTTAGTTACTAATTCATGTGTTAGGCTGATTTTTTTTTTTTTTTTTTTTGACAAGTAAAATTGTTATTAATGTGTCAAGGCTCACTTTAATGACCGAATTTTGGTCTTTCACATGAAAGAGAGAATATTAAATAAATAAAGCTGTTCTTTTCTATCCGATCAAGTTTTTAGGATAATTGGCTATTTAACAATCTAATTGGACAACATAATCAATTAGTGACCATTTGGCATGATACGATCGATCAATAGTCACATGATCCTCATGTGCCTCTTGTCATTTAAATTGGAAGCGAAAAACTAAGGTTTTAAATTTAATCCCAAGCATGAGAGTGTTATGTTCGCAAGTTGAGTTGTAAGGGGGTTCCAAGTTTATGGATAAGTTCTAAGAGGGTAAATTATAATTTTCTTCTATTTTTTCTTGAGGTTCTTATTTTTCTTTTTTCTGTCTTTTGCAGTTCAGAATCTCCTTTGTTATGGATGAGAGCAGATCCTGAAATGGAATACCTTGCTGAAATTCATTTTAATCAACCTTTACAGATGTGGGTAAGAACAAGGTCTTGGTCTGTTTCTAATAGTACTCTGTCATGCTGTTGCTTAAGTATCTTCGTTCGTCTTGGTCATTAAGCATTATACTTTTGCCTGCGTAGTTTTAACAGAGTATGATGCATATTTGGTCTGATAAGTAATATTTCTTTAGAAAAAGCAAAAAAAGGGGTATTGGAAGAGGGTGGCAAAAAGGAAACCCTAAATCTAAAATTGAAGAGTTGAATCAACTCTTAACAAATTAGAGAGAGAAAAAAAGTTAGAAGCTGCTGTGCAATCTTAGAGGCACTAAAAAATAGAAAGCTTTAACTTCAACACTAGGAACTTGCTGCTCTCCCGAAGTGGCAAAGCAGTGGCAAAGTTTTATTGTGATTGCTGAATGGATGTGCTGATGTACTTCCAGAGATCTGCATTTTGTTAAACATAATTTTCTTCCTTACTAATATAGATGGTTGACTGATTTCATGGATCATATTATTGTGTGCTGGGAAGTGTGTGTTTAAAGCTTCTTGAACATTTAGTTCTATCATGCATGCCTCTACCTGAAAAACTTATTCGGAAAGGATCGCAGCACAAGACTATTTAGATTCCTAGGCAGTTTTTAAATGTAGTTTTTAGTTAGGGCTCTAAGAGGGTTGTTTAAATAAAGTTGTGTATGTTTTGTTTGGATCTGACTTACCTGAAATTCTGTTTTTAAGACAAGATTGTGAATAGGCTGTGTTCTGAAAAAACGATTCAGTTGTGTTGTCGTGTGCAAAGTCATGTTTTAAAAATAAACATGTCCTGAAAAGTACCATGCATTCGTAAATATTCTTGAAACCATGGTATTTTTCAAGTTTTTACTTAAAGAAATAAGGAAAAAAAAGTCTCAATTTCTCACAGACACCCTGTCCTTTGATGAGTAATTCTGTTAGGAGGATTACTCTTAACAAAAAAAGGAATTATTAGGAGGGCTCGATGGGTGCCACAAAAGTGGTAGTTGTTTACCACTACTTACCAACAGTTCCACTCAAAAATCTTCTCTAAGGGTCTTTCATATATCTAAAGTTACAAAATAAGTGTGAAGTTAAAGTTTATTTGGCTCACTGCAGTTGATATGTTGTTATTAAGCAGGTACTTCTAATATTTGAAATACGTTGTTAGGGAAAGCTCTCTTCACCGATGTGTCTTATTTGTGAAAAGGGGTGAAGGAGTAATACTATATACAGTCGTGGAGTGTACAAGCGCCATGGAGTCGCTTTGAAAAAAACTGGGGTGCACTGTTAAAAAATTAACTTTTTTTCATGTGGGTCCCAGATTTATTCATTTTTTTTTGGAGTGATTACGTGGCACTTGCACACTCACGACTGCAAGTATCATTTCTCTTTTAAATATCATGATGTCTATATTCACTTGGAAAGTAGTAGGGTTGTGGATAATATTATAAACACCTCGCACTATAATAACCCGGAGAGAATCCGTTGTTATTTAAGCATGTTGCTTGCTCTGTAGTGGCAGCTACTGCCACGTTTTGGGTAAGAGAATTTTTTCAGTATGGTGATGCTAGGCAGGTGGCTTTTAAACATGCACGATTTGTTTGGTATCATCCTTTCTGTACATAAGAATGATAGGAATCTAAGAGCAAAGACGTGTAGGGAACTTTAAGCTGAATCATCCAAAGTGGACTATGGTTACCGTTCTTGGAAGGAAAACTCTTCATACCACCCTCCCATCCTGCTTTCATCCCTCTGTGATGAGGTAGCATTGCCCATCAACCTTGGGATTTTTCTTTAAAAGAATAAGGGATGATCCAAGGATGATAAAAATGCCATATTTTACATAGTAGGATGAAAGTGAGATGGGAGTTGGTATGTGGCATTACTTATTTGTTTACTTTTTTTCTTTTTCTTTTTTGTTTATAAGCTCTAGGTTGAAAATCTATGCTTCAGGACAGCCCTCCAGCTCTGCATCAGGATGCAGAAGCAAAATGTGGATACCAGTTAGATCTACAAATTCGTAGTTTGGAATTTCAGCTTTGTTTTTGAGTGGTCTAGAAACCTCAATAAGGGTTGTGACCAAATGTTTTGGTGGTTATCTACATATACATATATATCTAATGTATAGGCATGTCCATGCATGGATTACCTTATTTGATATATTTTATTCAATTATATTTTGTTTCTCTTTGTAACATTGGAATGCTTAATCAGATTAATCAGTTAGAGAAGGACAAAGATGTTATTGCTCAGGCGCAAGCAATTGCAACACTAGAGGCATTGCCGCAGCTTTCATTTTCTGTTGTTAATGCTCTGAATAGTTTCCTCACCGACTCCAAGGTTTGGATTGCTCTGTGAGGTGTATTTGGTCTTCAAGTTTTTAACCATGTGTCTAATGGGGACTGGTTATCTGAAATTTTGTTCTTTGGTATCAAGGCCTTCTGGAGACTTCGAATTGAGGCAGCTTTTGCATTAGCTAAGACAGCATCTGAGGTAATGTATTTATTTAGTATTTACAAATATTCACCTACATGGTGGGCCCTTATAGTTTTTTTAATTAATAATTGTTCGTAAAACATCCACCAAACTGTTTGTAGGATGAACTTCTGTAAATGGTTCTTGACTGGACCACATTATTTTCAAACTGTTATTTCTGATATTGAAATACTTTTTTTACATAGCTTTGTTTTCTATTGTAATGAAGAATGTTTTTTCAAGCTTGTTACTTATAAAAAAAAAAAATGTTTTTCAAGCTTGTTCCATTTTCCTTGTTGAACCAAAATTATTTACTTATAAATATAAATCATATTATGCATTCATACGACATATTTCTTTCATTCGTTCCTTCATAATTTTTCGTAACATTAAGTATTTATATTAAAGTAATGCTGGATAGAGTCCTAGGGTGTGCAAACCTGCACACTCGATTTGAAAAATAGTGGGACCCCCTATTAAAAAATGAGATTTTTCATGTGGGTCCCAGATTTGCCCACTTTTGTCAAATGGAGTGACGAGACTTTCACACCTTAGGACTGTACAAATTATTTCCCTTTATACTATATCTAGCAAAGCATGCAGTATAAAATATTTATAAAAATTGCAATTCATGAAATATCATCTAAGATACAGAATAAGGGGTTTGTAAAAAGCTAACAATTAATGTAATTTAGAAAAATTATAAACATTTTAAGAAAATATATCAATGAGAATCTACAAACCACAAAGCCGTGATCATATCTACTTACGTTATTTCCTAGCTTGCACAATATCATCACCCTTCGCAACCTTGGGGAAACATTAATTTTCAGTACTATTTCTCTCTTTGACTTTTCCTGAATTCCTTGTATCACTAAACTAGCGCACTTAGGTATTGCTCTTGTATATATCCCGTATACTTGGGCTCATGCCTATTCTTATGATCAATAAAATCTTGTTTACCAATAAAAAAGTAACTATTTCTCTCTTTCCATTCTTGCTAAAGGCCCCATTTGGATGTTGGAAGCATCTGAGTGCAGTTCAATTTTGAACCTACTTCAACATCCAAACACACAGCCAAGCCATCACTGAACCTCACTCAAGTTAAGACCGACCAAACCCATGGGACCCACAACTGACAAAAGTAGCACATATGTTTGTAACTTTCATTGTGTTGTTCTCTCTCTCTATTTCTCTTTCCCGTCAAAAACCATCTCCTTCCCCAATCTCATTATCCCTAGCAGACCGGCATAACATAAAAATAAAAATGTCCTCATGAAACTGAGCTCGGCTCAGGTTATCGTATATGTTGGACCTCTCTCTCGTACCACCCGAGCGTGGGTGAGTTTTTTTTTTTTTTTTTTTTTTCTCCTGCACAAAATTTTTTTGTACTAATTAAAGAATATGTACACAAATAATGGAATAAATTGTGGGCATGATATTGTTGTCTTTTTATTGATAATTATTTTATTTTATTTTTTATAAATTTTGAGTAAAAAAATTTTCATACAAAAAGTAGTGGGTTATTATTTTTTACATGCATTGAGGGAATTTATGTTTGATTTATGTTATTTATTAGTAAAAGATTTAATAAATTAATTATTCAAGCATTACGACAACTTCCCAATCATTGATGGGACTCGTACATTTTTCAACTTCCCATAAACAAATCTAAATTCATCTTAACATCCAAACACATATAAACTCATCTTAGGTGGGCCCCACAAAACTCACTCCACTATCTCAACTCATTACTATTCATAAAGAATTCAACTCATTTCAGCTTAGCTCAACATCCAAACGCAGCCTTAGTCTCTTCCCAGACATGTTTTCCCAAATAAATCGGATCTTGTTTCCTTTGTTTAATTGTTGTACTTTCAAAGAGAACAACTCTTTTATCCATGAATGATCACATCATACCACAGTAGCTAACTAGCTTCCAACATAGTGAGCATTTGACTTGGCTTGATAAAACTAACTGTGCCATATCTAGCTTCACTTCCCAAACCTACTATGATTGATAGGGCCTTAAAAGAGTTCACTTAGGGCTGCCCTCTATTATATATTTGCACTATATCCATCCAACATACTACTAAATTTAGTTTCTACCACCAATCTCCATGGCAAAACGCAATAACCATTTAGCAAAACAAAGTTTTATTGAGCAATAACAAGTTTCAAATTGAATTTGAAATTATTGTTACTTATTTCGCTTTGTACTATTGCTTGTGTATTCAAATGGCAATGCCTTTATCTACATTTTTTTAGGGGCAAAATAAAAGACTTTGGCTACTAATTTATGTCTTCAGTGACACAAATATTAAATATTGACTTTGACTTGTGTTTTCTGTCATTGACAAGCAGGAAACTGATTGGGCTGGTTTAGTTCATTTGATGAAATTTTATAAAAGTAGGAGGTTTGATGCAAACATTGGACTCCCCAAGTATGATTACTTACAAATGTGGTTATTGTTGTGGGCTGATTGTTATGATATGAAGTTGAAATAGTTTGTTTTATGCTAATCTTATCAGGCCAAATGACTTTCACGATTTTCCTGAGTACTTTGTTCTAGAGGTAATGCACTGAGGTAGGATATGTAAAAGTTGTATGCGATGTCATGTGATTGGTTCGTGTAGTTTTGTGCTAAAGCTTTTATTTTTTTAGCATTGCAATGAACTACTCATTTTATTTGTTTTCAAGGACTTTTTATCATCTGTCAATCTCTGAGCACTTTTTTTTCTGTCTGCATCTAACATTAGAAGGCCTTGAAAAACATTATTCATACATTATAGAATTGGCTATTTGGGCAATCGGTTCCTTGGTCCATACAACTGCAACTACTATAAAATTGTCTGAACAAATTTTTGTGATGTACTAAAGGCATTATCCAACATAAGTCTATAGTTTTGTTAAAAGCAAAATTTCTGGCATTAGTTGCCAAATTAGATTTGTACATTTTTGGATAAGAATTTACATGACATTAATCTTATCCATTTTTAGCCAAGGCTATTATTCTTTCAAATTAATTCTCTTTTATTGTAGCTCTCAGTTAACTGATAAATCATCATATAATTTGTAGACTGGGCTGCCAGGGGTAGCTCAAAAGAGTTGATGTTAGATTTGTAAGGAGTTCGGTCTGGACCGGAAAAATTGGGTCCGGAAGTTGAGACCGGTCGGTCTCGGTGGACCAAAGAAATTTGGTCCGGTCCCGGGATCTATAAATTTTGGACCGGACCAAACCCCTATATATATATTTTAAAAATATTTTTAATAATTTAATATATTATTTTTATATAGTAATTATATAAGTTAATGATATAATTTTTATCTAATTTATTATAATTGACCATATAAAATAATATATGCTATCAATTAATAATAAATAATAAATCATGTGATAATTTGTCATTATATGTAAATAGCTAATACATCATACATTCATACATACTCTCTTAATTAAAGTAATTAGGTAATTTTTTTTTAAATACCTAAATTGCAAGCAAGCATGAATAATTGATGTGCAATGACATTATTTGATATTCATTAACCATATGTAAAATGTATGACATTATTAATAATTATGCATACTAAAGAGTAGTAACTATCAACATCATAAATATAATTATAGTTAAATATTTTTTTAATGAATTAGTTACATAATTTACATTAATAATTCACTTAATTTTAATTTTAGTAATTTAAGTAATTTTTTTAATTAATTTATTTGAAAAAAAAATGAAACAAAATAACAAAATATTGGACCGATAGCTACTGGTCTGGTCCCTGTGGATGTTCAGTTCGGACTGAACATCCACCCGCGAGCGAAATCCCCCCCCCCCCCCCCCCCCCCGCGAGCGGAAACAGCCTTGATCAACTTCAGTAACTGAAGAAAAATTTAAACTGTAAAGCACAATTTATCACCTGTCGGCTTTCATGGCTTGTTAGACTTGAATGAACCAATTGGAAGTTAAATTTGACCAGCTCAAACTGATGCTTGACCTAGAAACTATGATCAAATATAGGAGCGTAGAACAGAATAGATGCTCGTTCATTTCTCTAGGCTGACATCAACTGTTGCAGAGAAGAGATAAAAGAGATGCCCTGTTTAGATTGTACACATTCATTTCATCCTTTCTATTAATTTTTTTTAAACTAGTGTATTTGCAGATAAAGGAGTGATAGAAACTTTGAGAATCGTGAACAAATGCTGAACAAGCGAACTTTCTTTTTCAATACTCTCTTCCTTTGGAAATCTTCTATTGACTTCAATGGGCCTTGCTTTCATGATTTTCTTGTGTATTTTTCTCTTTTCTAGATAGCTATCTCTCCTGTGTACATCTTGTCTACTAGGATTGCACCTTTGGCACTTTTTAATAAAAATGTGTTGTTTAAAAAACTTAGAGGGTATTACTTTAAATTTTTATGAGTAATACTTAGGATATTACTCTCTTGCCACATATTACAGAACAAAATTTCTACAAGTTCATAGCAACTAGGAAAATCCTTTTTTTCTTTGTTAATTTTGGTTTTCTCAGGCCATACCACATGCTGTAGCTATGGTCAGAGCTGCAGACAAGAAAAGTCCAAGAGAAGCTGTTGAGTTTATATTACAACTTTTGAAGGTACTTATTCTTTTGGTACTGCTTGTATGACATGGCCAGCAATATTCACATGACAGAACAACCACAAAGAATATCTTTCCTGATTGCCTCTTGTTTGCATTTCTGTAATGGAAGATTTAAAAGAACTAGTAATTCAGTATGGAATGAGTAGGGTAAGGAAGCTTAACAGTGGGAGTAGTCTATACTAAGAGAAGCCCATTCCCATTCACGATTTTTCTATTTCATCTTTATAGAAATTACAAGACCCACCCGAGGGTAGCCCAAATGGTAAGGGTGAACTTGTGTGCGTGCCCCATGTTACAGGTTCAATTCCCCCTGGGATCAGACTGCAATTCAAGTGGGAGGCCATGGTGGTGGGTTGCTGGGGTAGTCTCCCCGGGGGTTTAGGTTCTATGGGTGAGTCCTAAGGGCTTTGCCGTGGGGTGTTCCCTCATCATAAAAAAATAATAATAATAAAAAATGTTACAAGTTTAAAACATTTAGGCCACATTTGATTACGCAGTTTAGGTAAGATGAGATGAGATGTGTTGTTAAAAGTTGAATAAAATATTGTTATATATAATTTTTTAATATTATTTTTATTTTGGGATTTGAAAAAGTTGAATTGTTTATTATATTTTGTGTAGGAGTTTGAGAAAATTGTAATGATTATATAAGATGAGATGAGATGAGATAGTTTGGTTTTATGTAACCAAACCAGCCCTTAGGTTTTATGGCCAGATTGTATAAACTTCCTCTTGAAGTCCTGGAGCTTTTGAACAAGAAAGTGGTAATATCTTATTGGATTATTTACTTTTCCTGTCATATGCCCCCCCCCCCCCCCCCCCTTTCATAATTTACCCATAAACATTGAATCATAGGTTGGCCCAAAGGACGAGAGTTGACTTCCTTAAGTCCGTTGTTTCTCAGTAGCTCAGTGGTAGAGCGGTCGACTGTTAACTTACTGGTTGTAGGTTCAAATCTGTGCAACTTGGACCCTAATTTAAACTTTCAATATCAGTTAAGCTCCAATTATTGTTTGATTTAATGGAAATATGCATCAAAACACAAAATTACCCTTAGGCATATTAAAACTAAGCCTATCAATAGTGCATGAAAATTCATTTCATTGTTCGACACATTTCTGTAATAGCCAAAATTGGTCTTTTACAGAGCGGGTAGCTGAAAATGAAATTTTAAACTAAGGTTCAAGTTGAAAATGAAAATGAACTACTTATAACTGAAAATCAGCTCTGCAGTGGAAAGCAGTCATTGTATGCTTGCAGAAGATGGAGTTGGGCTTTATTTCTTTAAGCCCAACTAGAAGTTGTGGGGTTGTCATCAAGTGGGTTGATCTTAGTTACAATCTGATGGGACTCCAGGAAGTATTGGCAATGTGGGATATGAGGGTGTTTGAAAAAATGGAAGATTGTGTGGGCAAATTTACAGTGGCTTATACATCTAAGAATGTTGTGGATGGTTTTTGTGGGCCTTCGCAGTAGTTTATGGACCTAGTCTAGATAATACTGTAAGGTTCTTGTGGGGATGAATTGGCAGGATTGTGTAGCCTGTGGGGCATGTCATGGTGCATTGGTGGTGACTTTAGCATCACTCTGTTTCTGAGTGAAAGATTGGGAGGCTCTATCATCAACTCAGTTATGGTGGATTTCTCTAATTTCATCTTAGAGCAAGATCGCTTGGATATCCCTCTTGTAGGCGGCACATTCACATGGTCCAGCATGGTCGAGAGTTGATAGATTCTTGGAATGGACATGCATTTGATAATGTGCAATGGCAAAAGAACTCTCTCTCTGAGGAACTTTAGTGTTTTGAGGGTGTGGAGGCGGTGGGAGTACTATCAAGTCGAGAGAGCATGTAAAATTCAGGTGACTATGGATCTTGAAAGGGTTACACTCGTGGAGGAGATTTCTTGGAGGCAAAAACCGTGGGCATTACGGTTGAGGGAGGGGGACAAGTGCACAAAGTTTTTCCATCATGTAGCTGACTTGCTTAAGGGGAATAATACCATTGAGATGATGATAGTGTATAGTGTACTATCATCGAATCTGCCTTAGATCTTATAACATATTGTACAATACTAACTACTACTTGCTCTTTGAACAATAAACTTGGAGACCGAAGCTTGACAGACTTGTATTTGAGTCACTAGACCAGCAGGAAGGGGATGGTTAGAGAGGCCTTTTGATGAGCCAGGGATATGTAAAGTGGTAAATGCATCGCTAGCGACAAGGCTCTAGGCCTCAATGGATTCCCCATGGCCTTCTTCCAAACTTTCTGGTTAGTGGTCAAAGGTTTATATCATGAGGGTGTTTCACAGGTTCCATGCAAACAAAAAGTCTGGAAAAAGCCTCAATGCTAACTTCATTGTCCTTATCCCTAAAAAAGTGGGTGTGGTAGACGTAAAGATTACCATTCCATTAGCCTTTTGAATTGGATGTACAAATTCATATCAAAATTGTTGACAAATAGAATGAGTACATTGATGAAAAAATTGTTTGAAATCCCAAAACACTTTTGTAAAAGCTAGGCAAATCCTTGACTTGGTGCTTATTGCTAATGAACGCTTGGATGGTAGGCAAAGTCAGGAAAGTTGTGGTCCCTGTAAGTTGGATATGGAGAACGCCTATGATCGAGTCATTTGGAAGTTCCTATTTTACATGCTTGAGAGATGATGTTTCGGGGAGACGTCGTGTTGGTTTAAGCATTGTATCTATATCGTCTGTTTCTCTATATTGGTGAATGACACACCAATGAGCTTCTTCAACAGCTCTCTAGGCTTGCAACAAGGTGATGGTTTATCTCCACTACTTTTTGTTTTTGTAATAGAAGCCTTTAGCAAAATGATTTCAGGTATTGTAGATGGTGGATTCCTTTTGGGATTTTCAATGAGGGAGACAAGCATCGACATTCTCAATATTTCTCATCTTTAATTTGCAAATGACACATTTGTTTTTCCTGGGGCTAACCAAGACTACTTCCGAACATTGAGGGCACTTATTTGTGCTCTGAAGTTGTTCCCAGATTGAAAGTGTACCTTGTAAAGTCTAAATTATTTCCGATGGGAAAATGTCCCAAATGTGGAGATTTTGGCTAACATCTTAGGGGTGCAAAATATTCTCATTGCCTATGAGATATCTCGGCCTCCCTTTGGGGCACTTCATTCAAGTCGAAGTCTATTTTGGATGGGGTAATCGAAAAAATGGTGTGCAGATTGTCTTTTTGAAAGAGGATGTACTTGTCCAAAGGTGGAAGGGTCACTTTGATCGGAAGCACTCTTTCCAGCCTGCCTGCATATTTCTTGTTCTCGATCCCACTTTGTGCTAGCAACCATATAGAGCTACAAAAGGATTTCCTATGGCTGCGATGGAATGTGTTCAAATTTTACCTTCTGAATTGGGTCACAGTATGCACCCCAATCCAAGGAAGAGGATTGGGAATCAGGAGTCTGCTGGTTTTTAACAAGGCTTTGTTGGGGAATGGTTGTGGCGATACCAACATGAAAGGAGAGCTTTGTGTGGGGCTGTAATAGACACTTAATATGGTGAAGCTTGGGGCAAATGGTGTTTGAATGAGGTTAATGGACCACATGGGGTGGGGCTATGAAAGCATATAGGTAGAGGATTGGGGACTTTCTCTAGACATACTAGTCTTGAGGTGGGCGATGGGTCTAGGATTAAATTATTGTATGATCTTTGGGGTTGAAACAACGTTCTCAATGTTGCCTATCCCAAAATCTGTGTAATAGCATGGATGCAGAACTATCCAATTGCTTTCTCCAATGAATGTAAGCTTCATTAGAGCCACACAAGATTGGGAAAAGTACATACCTTCACTGAGTTTTACAATCTTTGTACTCTTACCAGAGTGGGGGTGGGGGGGAGTAGACAAGATCTTGTAGCGATTTTATTCCACTGGAAGAGTATTTGGAAGACCAATGTACCCCTAAAAGTATCTTTTTCTTTATTTGGACTACTTAGGGAAGATTCTCACCATAGACAATCTAAGAAAATGCTAGATCATCGTGATGGTTTGGTGTGGCATGTGCAAGAAGAGTGGGTGACCGTTGACCATCTACTACTTCATTGTGAGGTTGGAATGCTTTTCTCTCTAGAGTGGGCTTAGCATGGTTGATGCCAAAAAGGGTGGTTGATTTTCTTTCAAATTGGAGTGGTTTACTTGGCAATCAACAAATTTTGCAGCTATATGGAAAATGGTCCCCATTTGCCTATGATGGCGTCTTTGAAAGGAAAGGAATGATAGAAGTCTCGAAGATCTCGAGTGGTCAATGAATGAGCTTGACTTTTTTAACACTTTACTTTGTTGGTGGATTGTGGTAGAATTTGATGGGTTGAATATCCGCGATTTTCTTGTAACAACTGTTAATCATGCCTAGGTGTTGCTCTTGTATTTCCCATGTACATGGGCTATGCCTATCATTTTCATCAATAAAATATCTGTTTACCGATTAAAAAAAAGTAAAAGTGGAGAGGTAGTTGATGAAGGGAAAATGTGATTAAATGTATGTTATTTGAACTGCAGCCTTCTAGTGATATTACCATTCCAGAGGTTCCGTACCTTGAACTTGTTTACGACATTGATATCTTAGTTTGGATTGGTTGAATTTCTCATGCTAAGTATAGCTTCCCTACTGGTCTTTGAAGTCCTTTTGTTTTTGCTCCTTTTTTTCACTTTGTTTTATTTTTCTGTGCGCCTTAGATATTTAGTTTGCAATAATTTATGCAGTTATGTTTGAAACAAAAAGAATCATTGACCTTGCTAATAACACATTAATATCTCATAACATGGCATTAGGTACCCTTTAGTTGTTTTAAGATACATCTTTAACATATATTCTATCAATCTTAAAATAAAGGGAGCCACACACACTCTTGTTTCTTTTCCTTTTATTGTGGTTGATAGACTCCATTCTTGTAAGTCAATTTGATTTCGGTAAACCTCTAAAGAAAATGGTGTTAATATCCCTTTGCTGCAATCGTGCTACGTCTGAATGTAGCAATGCCAAATTCTGTGTTTTTAGTACTTTGCATGGTGGTGACTGCTAAGCAACAACTTTTTTTTTTCTTTTTTAATTGTATGAAAATCATAAAACCGTGATTCTTGTTGGAAATAGCTTCTTTTCTCTCTGTTTCTTGTCTTATCAGTGATAACATGTTAGCAATGGGTCTGTTGAGCGATTTTTGGGTTGAATCGAAGCCTTTTTGAGCTTTAAATGGAATCAGGGAGTTACTACAATGAATATTGAGGAGAAGATTTGAGGGGGTGTGTGGTTTGCCTCCCTGAGTGGTATTGTTATTGGGTGACTACTGCCAATGGTGGAAGAGGTGCTACAGGCTGAGGGATATCCAGAGTTCATAAAACTCACAGTGATGGAAACAGAGCATACTTGGCCCAACATAGCACCAACGCTCGTGGTGTTATTTAGCATTTTCCAAGTATGGTGGAGTCGTCCAGCAAAGTTTTATGGTTATACTGAACGGTTTTGAAGGTCTGGGTTGGGAGAAATTCACTGTTAAGCCATGCCAAGCCACTGCTCTGGTTTTCTCGGTTCATGGTAATGGATCATTGGGGAAGAGCTTGAACAAGCTAGCGGGTCATGGGGGATGCAAAGTGGAGTTGAGCAGAAAGATCACTCGGTTCATGGTAATGGATCATTGGGGAAGAGCTTGAACAAGCTAGCGGGTCATGGGGGATGCAAAGTGGAGTTGAGCAGAAAGATCCGAGTGATCTGACTGTTGTCACAGCTAATAAAGTGATCGTAAGTGGTGGCCTTGTGTGCATTTGGTCCAGCCTCAGTGACAGAGATTTCTAATAGGGCCAGTAAGGGGAACAAGTAAGGTGGTGAAGTAGCCGTTGAGGATTCATCTTCTGCTTACAAAAGCATTTCTTAGGGAGCAGGAGCTGAGTTTGGTCATTCCAATGTCGGCTTGGCAAAAATAGAGCATACATTATACTAAGAAAGATGAGAAAGAAATTGAAATGAAAGAGGTTATTGCTTCTTTATCAACAAAGGTGTACTTGGGCAAGAGCGGGTTTGTCACACAGCCTGCTGAGAAGGGGCCCAAGGGTGGGGGGCTCAAGGTTAGCACAGAGCGCAACAAAGGCCCGGCTAACAACAAATTGAACAAAACTGGCCCCATTTTTTAAATTGGAGAAGGGAATAAGAATCAAAGTCCACATGATAACAGGAGTGGGGCAAAGTCACTTAAGCTTGATAAAGGAAAAGAGAATTCGATTCGACCCGTTTACTTAGTTTGTCTATATTTGAAACGGATTCCGTGTGGGGTTTTTGCTCAGTGATGGCTGAAACCTTTTTGGACTTGGAATAAAATTATCAAAAAGGTTTTCATGAAGTGTCAATGTATTCATTACATTTTCCAATTAGAACAATTAGGCTGAATTAGCCATAGATAAAACCTTCTGCTAAAGTTGTTTGTTACATCGTAGTGAATTTAATCACATGAATCACTTGTGATAAACCACATAATACAATAACCCACCATCGGTTTGATCATCACGCTGGTCGTCTCCTTGGTAATCATTTGCCTCATTCTTTGTAACTATTTTTGCATCTTCAGTATCTGAAGAAATTTGCATGTTGAAAACTCAAGTTCGACCAGGGTAGCACCATCATGGTCTTGAACATGCAAAACTTTTGGGACCAAGAGAGCTCTAATTTGGTTCTTGATTCAAATATAACCCATTCTAAAGTATCCACATCACCAAAGAGATTGGCTAGAAGATGATTATTATTTTTGGAGTATCATTTTAACTTATTGTTCTAGTTCACATCCCTCTTCCCCCCGAAATGTGCTAAGCCAGCATTAATTTCTCATATTTCCACCCATTAAATTTCATATTTCCACCCATTTATAGAAAAAAATTTCATATTTTCATCCCATTAAATCTTCACTATGCACGGTGGTTGACCTGATTTAATCTTTCTTTCTTTCTTTCCTTTTTTTCTGGTTCACTTACTGACAGTATAACGACAACAACGGTAATACTTACTCCGATGTGTTCTGGCTTGCTGCACTGGTCCAGTCGGTCGGTGAGCTTGAATTTGGGCAACAGGTTTGTGAATCTTGTTATTCTCCTTGGTTCTCCTTTCTTAGATGCTGTAATTCTTTTAGTAAGTGGACAATGCTCAACTTTCACAGTAACTTTTTGCTAGGTAGTATCCCATTTCAATCTGCCTATTATTTTCTTTCAATTGCCCTTTTATTTCACTGTTGGCTTTTGTTACTCTCTCTCTCTCTCTCTCTCTCTCTCGCGCCAAACAAAGAAATAAACTAGGGCTGAACAGAAACCGGCCGCCACTGATGCGAACCGACCGGCCGCGTCAGGAACCGGCCGGCGTGCAGTGGTTATTTGCTTAAACTGAAGTTGATCGGTTCTGTCCCGGTTTGAACCACTGTCAAACCGCTGAACCGGCCGATGGTATGTTATGTTTCAGTCTTATATATGAAATGACGCCGTTCCACTTAAGTTTAAGTGGAACGGCATCGTTTATACCTGTAGTTGTGTTTTAAACATAACTAAAACGACGTTGTTTGGTATTAAACCAAACGGCATCGTTTTAGCCTTAACATATAAAAAAAAAAAAAGTGGAATGACGCCGTTTATTTTAAATCAAACGGCGTCATTTCGATATTATATCGTCTTCAACCTCCGTTCTTCTTCCCCAATCGATTTTCAGTTTCTCTCATCCTCTCTCTCTCTCTCAAACCACCATCACCGCTAGCTCAAACCAAGAAATCGACTGTGAACCGCCAGAGAACCACTGGAGTTGATACGGTTAGTTGCTCCTTCATATTTCCTCTCGTCGGTCAGCGTCGGTTTTGCCCAAAAGCCGCGCCGAAGGTGTCGGTTTTCACCCCAAAATAAACATACCCATTATCTTACATTTCATTCTGATACACAATACTTACTATTTTAATGAGTCATTGTATTATATTATTAGTATTAATTTGATCTAGGAATGAATCAACAAAATCTTCTTATTTATTTCAATATAATTTTTATTTTTACTTTTTGTGAATACAGAAATAGACCATACTTTTGTATATGGTATCCAATTCGAATCCTCATTTTTTAAATTATATTGATTATTGATTACTAAAGTAAGTAATTTTATTTGACAAATAAAAAGTTCTTAACAACCAGCACGAACTGTACATAGTGCTTATGAGAGATTTGTATCTCATCGCCTATTCATTACTTCCAACTTTTCTGCTAATGATGCGCTAAAGTGGATCAACTGTCTGTTAATGTTTCTTTAGTATTTGGTAGTGTTGGTAGTTGTCTGCAGTATTCTATCAAACTGATACTGGACTGAAATTCATGCTTATTTCTTACCTTCCAAAAGATTATTAGTTCTGTAAAAATAATTTTTAATTGTCCATAGAGGCATGTTTACTTAAAAAAATGAAAAATAAAAGAATGCATAGGGGAGTTATAAACCTAGCTTGTTAGTGATTCAAATTTGAGCATCCTGAGGTTCAATTTTTTGTCTTGGAAGGCCTCCTTAAAGCAGCTTTAGGTTTTCTTCTTTTAGAGTGTGAAAATGGATTGAAGAATGGTATTATAGTTATGCAGTCAAATGCATTTCTTGAAAAATCTGAATCTGCCATTATGAAGGGTTTGACGGCAATCCTCATATTGACTCTGGCAAGTAAATGAGGTTATGTTTCTACTTGCTGTCAAACTGATCACTTTTGTGAATTGGCCCTATCGCAAAGGTTTTTGCTGGATGACCTTTGATGAATCTGTACTAACAAAATAGATCTTTGCATGCTTACTCATCATCTTTGTAAAGATCACCAGTTACTTTTCTTTTAATTCACGCTGAAATATAAGTTTATCCAAAAGTACTTTTAAAGTGTTTTTGATTCTTGCACTCTGACAATCATACATGTGAGAGTTTGAACGTCCCTTTTCTCTTCAGCATTCCACTTTGCTGTCTTGTCGGTTGCATAAGATATGAATGCCCAAAGTGTTTGTAATACTGGGTGATTAGGACTCACTAATGAACGGGTGCATCCTGGTCAATATACAGCTTATGAGGATCCAAGAAGCTGTCTTATGTTTGGTTCATACTTACAATGTCACACTAACTACTAAATGTCTGAGCAGCTTCTAACAACCTTTTGGGCTTGGATTCTAGAGAAAATCGTTTTATTTTCTGTCTTTTATGGTTTGGTGTTTTTAAGGATTTGTTGCATTTTCTTTAAGGTTTACTGAGTTTTGACTTACTAATCTATACAAAGGTGGTATAGTTTTCTTTTGGTCTGTTATTGGCTTGCCTGAAATTTTTGTTAGAGCTGCCACTGCATTTATTGCTCAACTCACAAGAATTTGATGTTACTCCTTTCTCTTTCCTGTTGTCTCTGGTATGAACATATATGGTAAATACTTCTCTAGGATTCCAATTTTTGTTTTCCTGCTACCATATGTTTTGAGAACTTACCTTTCTGGTCGTCCTTTAATTTATTCCAGAGTGTTCTATTTTTAACATCTCTTCTCAAGCGCATCGACAGACTTTTACAGTTTGACAGGTGCGTTTAACTCCTTGCATATCTGATATCGTGGACTATGATCCATAATTACCTGTAATTGATTTCATATATCTGGGATTGACATGTACCAGGCTGATGCCTAGCCACAATGGGATCTTAACAGTCAGTTGTATCCGGACCCTGACGCAGATTGCATTAAAGCTTTCAGAGTTCATACCTCTTGTATGTGTTTTCTTGTCCCCATCATACTGCTTTTAAGATTTCTTGGCCCTCGAGTTCACTTTATCGGAATGGCTGCAGGATCGTGTCATAGAACTTATAAGACCTTTTCGGGATTTCAAGACAATATGGCAAGTTCGAATTGAAGCAAGTAGGGCACTTCTTGATCTAGAATTCCACTGTAAAGGCATTGATGCAGCATTGTCATTGTTTATCAAATATTTAGAGGAAGAGCCATCTTTCAGAGGTACGCACTAATTTCTGTGGTGCAAACATTGTTTTCATAGGCTTGTGTTTTTTTGTTTTGGTGGTTTCCTATGTCATATCCTGGATTAAGTATAAAAAGGTAGTGAATGGGATCCTGCATTGTTTAGGAGGGAGAAATTCTCATCTTTTCTATGATTTCAAAAGTTTTCAATTGTAACCTTGACCTGTCATTTTGTAGTATAGGCTAAAATATGGCTTAAGCCTTTCCTTGGGTGGTTACAAATGATATCAAAGCCAAATCTAACAAGAAATGTGGGACTTAAGCCATGCCACATATGATGAAATGGCCCGATGTGGATGTTGAGAATTTAATGGGGGGATTGTAATATCTCGAATTTAGTATCAGAATGTTGTGAATGAAATCCAACCTTGCTTAGGAATGAGAAAACCTTGTCTTATATATGATTCCAAGGGGCTTCAATTGCAATCTTGACTATTTCTTTTGGAGCATAGGCCCAAGTGTGGCTTGGGCCTTTCCTTGGGTACATCCTAGGAATCATTTTTTCCCTCGATACTTGTTTCAATAGATCCTAGATTTTTATTATTAGATTTTTGGGTGTTTGGGGGGAGGGGGAAGTGGTTTATATGATGAGGCGTTATTTTTCTTATTAATAATTTCCCAATGAGATCTACAACAGACAGAGATTACACAAAAGTAAACCCACAAACTGACATAGTTTCATGGGATTTATTAGATCTACTTTACAATAAAAATAACTTTACAATGTGACATATCCTATCAAACCACGTCAGTTTGTGGGTATACTTTTTTATAATCCTTTTATGGCTAAAGTATTTCCCTTTCCCAATTGCAGGACAGGTGAAATTGGGTGTACATGCAATGCGGTTATGTCAGATAAGTGGTGGATCTGATTCTAATGATAACATAAAGAGCGAGGTTCTTGTGTCTTTACTTCTCCTACTTGATGGTCGTATTGGGTTCAACAATGTCTTTCTTCGGCACCACTTGTTCTGCATTATACAAATCCTTACAGGAAGGTAGGAATTCCCTTTCCTTCTTCAAGGTGGAGGGGGGAACTTCTTCTCTCTTTCTTCTTTTGTCTAATTTGCTTTTTTTTTTTCCTGGTCCCTAATTGTTTTGACTTTCAATAATGGGTAGTTTAGTTGGAATAAGTTTCCATGAATTAATCACATGTATTTTTGCGTTTTTACGTAAAAATTATATTAAGTTACTTGGTCCTTTTTTATCTAATGTTCTTGCAATTCTTTTGGTTCTCTTTGGCTTATGTATGCTGGAAATAGCTGTTCGCTTTCTGCATGTTAATGGAGGATAGCACTGTCTTTTTTCTTCATTTTCTTTTTTATAAAATTAATTTTGGGCGGAACGTGAACTCTTATTTTTCAGGTCCCCAACTCTATGCGGAGTGCCCAGAGAAACTAGAACATTGCTTATGGGCGATGCAGAAACTTCCATTGAACAGAAGAACATGATTTCATCGCTTGTTCCTGAAATGAAACTTCCAGACTTACCTTCTGATATCCCGAACCATCCAGAACCACCTTCTAACACACAGCATCCTCTGGAGACACCTCCTGACATTCCGAACCCTTCACAAGAAGTTTTGGCTATTCCTCATGCTTCTAAGGAGGCAGACACTGTTTCCAGCGGTCATGAACGTAAGATGCCATCTATTAAAATCAGGGTCAAGCAATCTGCTGCCACCAGTAGAACTGAGGATGCTGATAACAAAACTGTCGAGAAATCTCAGGGTGGGCAACACGAAACTGATCATGGGGCAAGTAGTTCTGTGTCTGTGGATGCACCCCAAAGGAATTTTGCGGAGATTGTAAGCATCAGCAACCAAAATCTTGAGGAAGTAAACTCATGCCATGATCATGGTTCTCGAATGACTGCCAGCATTGGTAGTGCAAAACCTGCAAGTGATGGTGACGAAATTCGAAAAGAACTCCTGTGCACTGCAGATTCAAGCAAAGTCTCAGGACAACTTCAGGCTGATGTTCCATTATCATCTAGCTTCATCCAAGATAACAATATAGATGCTTATGCGCAAAAATTCGCGTCTCTTCAAACTCTTTCAGTTGGTAGAAGTGGTCTTGATGGTGGTTCACTTGGCTTGACAGATTCTTCTCTGCATGAAAAGGAGAAGAAGAAGGAAAAGAAGAAGGGCAAGGAGAAGAAAAGGAAGCGGGAAGACCATAAAGAACGCCGAGATGACCCCGAGTATTTGGAACGTAAGCGTTTGAAGAAGGAGAAAAGGCAGAAAGAAAAGGAGATGGCAAAGCTACCGAGCAAGGAGACAAATTCGTCTTCTGTAGAGCCAACTAAGAAAGGGGAACCTAGAATGAAGTTGGCTCCTGCGCAACTGAATCCAAATGAACCCAGTGCATCTGATGCGGTGACCAAAAGGGTTGCAAACGAACGCCGGGGACCAGATAGTATGACAAAAAGGGTTGATGTCAAGCCTGAGGCATCGGAAGGCACTTCTGCTGCTCCAAAAATTCGAATTAAAATAAAAAACCGAACGCTTAACAAATCATAGATGTTGTATTTTATGCTTCTTCTCTTTATAGATTCTTCATTTCCGGCAGTGTGTAGAAGTAGAGCGTTCATATGAGGGACTGCTTTGTATTGACACAATAATAATTGTATTAGATGCATTTTTGTTTGTCATTTATTCTTCCAATTAATCAGTTTATGTGAAATTTTAACTATACTAGTTGAGAACTATGCGCTCTCAAAGAATTGGTAAATTTTCTTTCAAGTATTTAAGTTTGTATTAAACATAGAAAATCTATAAAGTACTCTGGGAGATTTTCAGATCTTTTCCTGTGAGATTTGGACAAGAACTTGAGAGGATCTCGATCTTGCTGTAACCACACCACCATTCTATTATAGATGGAAGATGATACTTGGTTTATGAGTTTGTCTCCTTAAAGTTACCTTTTGTGTACTTTATTTTTTATTTTTTTTAATGGTTAAGAAAGTTATTATTAGTGAAGTCGTGTATTTTTTTTTTCTTTCTAAAAAATATTTAAAATAAAAAAAAATAAAATAAAAGTATAATTTACATTAATAGATATTTTTCTCTCATGCACAAACAAGCTAGCGGAATTACTACACTTTAATGAGCTGGTACCGACACTTATATTTTTATTATAATTATATTATTATGAATAATGAAAAGTCCTCTCTTTAGTCTCTAAATATCCTTTTCCATCATTTTAATCAAATCCATTTTAAAGAAGAAAGAGAACAAATAAGGAATAAATTAAGAATCAACACCAGAATATTGAACTAAGAACGAAGAAAGGTATGATAGAAACCATCTTATTGGGACTAACGAAAACATTCACTCTCAGAAATATACCCATTTCAATTAACCACTGAATGATATTAAAAAAAAAAAAAAAAAAAAAACCCTATTGTATTGGCTTGACCACTCATAAGTGGAGACATAATAAAGCGTCATGCTTATTGTGGTGCAGTTACTGGGAAATGAACAACAGAAGTTTTGAAGATTGTGAGAGGATAATGGCGGATGAACTTGACTTCTTTTTCAACACTATTTTTTTCTCGCATTGCAATAGATTAAGATGGATATAAGTGTTCATGACTTTCTTGTACTATTGATCATCGTATTCAAGTCTCTTTTGAATGCGTAGTATGTACATGATCTATGACTGTTGTTTTCTTCAATAAAATTCTTATTTACTTATAGAAGAATAACAAATAAAAAATCTACTAATTTTTTTCCATAGACAAACCTCCATAAGCCCATCAACCTCACTAGCTAGAGCACCCTCTTTCCAATGTTTTTCCAGTATTGAACAAGACCATGAAGGCCATTGGGAGGTTTATTTTCACACCATACATTGTGTCAAAACTTGATCTTGTTACCAATTCCTACCTCATATTTGGTAAATCCATAGATTTTAATACCATTGAAAATGCCCACGAGCTTACCAACTGGAAGGGATACTTAGGACCTCGTAGGAATAAGCCCATGTGTTGGAGGGCCCAAGTCCGAGGTCCCAAGAATCAGGTCTGATTTGCAAGCCCAGAGATTGAACCTATGGACACGTAATGGATAATATAGAGAATAGATAACGTCTCTGATGGATCAGGAAAACTATCCTACCAATTTATTCGAGGGTTATCCAAAATAAACTCTGGAACTATATTGTAATGAAAGAAATGATATCGACGTTGTTTCCCAAACATAATACTAAGTATAAAAGGGAAATTTTCTCTCACCTCTCATTTCTCTCCTTGTCTCTTCCCAACTGCGGTCCCCTTTTCTCCTATGCTCCTCTTCTCACCTGTTAGTAGCCATTAGCCTACCTTCTCTCTCCTTCCTCTTCTCCTTCATCTTCCCTTCTTCTCCTCTTCCTCTAAGTCGACAAAGGACTTCTCTCCATTGTCGTGGGTCACGGCTTGTATTAGAACTCTATGAGCTTAGAGTGGATGATGTCGTGACGGGTATGCAAGCTTAATAACACACGGCCGCGACCATGGGCCATACAGAATTGCCTAGAGATCTCTAAAGATTTGTAAACATATCTATAAGACCCATGAACACGCTCGTGGCTAGTGGATCTATGCATTTATTTTGTATTAATTTTGTATTTTTTTAGGTTTGTTTGTTTCTTTGGTTTTTTTGTTGGATTTGTTAGATTTATTTTTATCTGTAGGTTTCTTTGGTTTTTGGTTTTTGTTTGGATATGTGATATTTGTAATGCTTTCTATGATTGTTTTGGAGCTTTTCTTTTTCTTTTTCTTTTTTGTACGATTTGTATTCCGGTCCTTAGGAATCTGTAATGCATTGCTTACATGAAAAGATTTGATTTGCAAGATAATTTATTTTTAAACTTCTTTTGCAAATCAAGTCTTGATAGTCAACGGTGTGTAGAGATGTAAATAAATCAATTCATTCGATAATCTATCCATTGTATAAATATTGATATTTAAGTACATTCAAAGCACATACCATACATAAAGCAATTGTAGCTCAAATGGATAGGCAACCAAGACCATTGTTAGAGCTACAAATTAGGGGTGGGCAACGGGGGCCCCGTCACTTGTTCGCCCTCCCCCTGCCCAACCTTGCTTGCCCAGAGCGGGGCCCCTGCCTGTTAGATCCGGGCTTGCGGCGCATCCATCCGCATGTTAAATACATGCGGGGATGGGGCCTTGGTTGGGCCTAGGCCCACTGGGATATACCCTATCCAGCCTACATCTGTAATATATATATATATATATATATATATATATATTATATGTATATAATTATATATAAATATATAATAGCTTTGTAATGAAAGAAACAATATCGGCATTGTTTCCCAAACATAACCCTAAGTATAAAAGGGAAATTTTCCCTCGCCTCACATTTCTCTCATTGTCAGTTCCCAACCGTGGTTCCCTCTTCTCCCAGTAACCATCATCCTAGCTTCTCTTTCCTTTCTCTTCTCCTCCACCTCCTCCTCTAAGTCGACAGACTTTTCTCTGTTGTCTTGGGTCAAAGCTTGTGTTAGAACTCTATGAGCTAGGAGTTCTAAATTTTGTGGTTGGCACCTGCGACTGTGGATGATGCCGTGACGGGAATGTGAGCTTAATAACACAAGGCCGCAACCATTGGCCATACAGAATTGCCCACAGATCTCTGAAGATTTGTGCACATATCTGTAAGACCCATGAACGCGCCCATGGCTAGTGGATCTATGCATTTATTTTGAATTAATTTTGTATTTTTTTAGGTTTGTTTGTTTCTTTAATTTTTTTGTTGGATTTGTTAGATTTCTTTTTATTTGTAGGTTTCTTTGGTTTTTGTTTGGATATGTGATATTTTTAATGCTTTCTACGATTTTGTTGGAGTTTTTTTTTTTTTTTTTGTAAGATTTGTATTCCAGTTCTCAGGAATCTGTAATGCATTGTTGGAGGGGTAACGGACGGCCAAAAGGATTGGGACTTTTCTCCACCTTGTTAACTTGTTGTGTTTTGAATTTTTTATAAAGATCGGATGATTGTAATATTCTTTGCCTATATTCTAGGGACAAGAGGGTTATTCATAATTTGGGTTGTGTTGTGTTTAAATATTTCTAGTACTGTTAATTAGTTTTAAATTACCATCCTTTTACTTTCCACAACGAATTAACTGTACACATATATTAAGCATGTGAGCACACAATTTATTATCACATTGTGCGAGGGGTGTATCACCCGAGCGACCAACATCCTGGCACACCACAAATATGCACAACCTTGCCATGGGGTAAACATGGCCTCTGTTTTAGTTTTTGATGTTGTTTTAGTTATGGCCTAATATTTTTTGTCAACCTATATTAAATGTTTTTAAAATATGACTTTTGTTATTTTTGAGACTTTGTTTTTTTTTTTTACATTTTGTAACTAGCTCATGTTTACACACTAATATAGGTTCTCTACTTGGCGAGTTATTGATAACTCAACCGTTTATCTTCATATTTTTCAAATGACTTTGAGGTTCCAGCTGAAGATCAGAGATTGGAAGTACAGGTGGGATTAGTTGAGCGTACTGGAATAAGTGTCAAATGGCACATGAGAATTATTAGAGGATTTTATTTATGAAGTTAGTTATTTATTTTGAACGATATTTAGAGATAATAATGCAATTGTTGAGATTTTTATTGAGGTTCAATTTTATAAATTGGCGGAGTTCAACTATGTTTTTTTTTAGGAATATATTATTGGAATAAATGATATTTGCATGTTGTTAAGGTGTTTTTAATATTAGTTGGAATCTATACTATTATAGTTGGAATTTGATTTAAGTAAAAGGACCTCACTCCCTGACCCTTTAGGTTTAGGGTGTGACATGCTCGATATTTAATAAGTGAGATGTTCGTAAATACTAATACTGGTTTGAATATTAAGTGAGCCAAACTCATAAGCCTCAACTCGACTTAATTCAAACTCGCGAACAGAGTTTTTTTTTAGCAAAAGGGACGGCATCCCAAATTTATTAATGGAACCTCACTTATGGCGGAGGAATACCGTGATTACAATTAGGGGCTCTTTGGAAGTAACATTAAAAAACGAAACCCATTGAGTCATAAATGTGTGGATTATGCCGAACCGGAAAAGGAATCCCCTCACGTGGGCAAAATGGGGTGACAAAGGCAGCCGGGCAAGCAACTTGTGGCCAAGGTAGAAGTAGGGCGAGCAACACGTGGTAAAGAGCTTGGCAAATACGTTACAACATAGGGCGGCGGAGGAAGTTTTGCCCAACACAAGCATACAAAGGATGTGTTAACCGTACAAAGGGCAAGCAAAGGGTGAGGCCAAGCCCAATACATAACTGGGAGCACTTCGAGATAACACAAAGGGGCTCAGGAGGCTGCAAATGTTGTACCCAAGGCCCATGCTTCATCAGACGGCACAACAAAAGCACACCTAGGAAGAAGGAATACATACCTGCAGGACATATCATCTGATCTCATAAGTAAGGCTAAACACCACGTGGGAGACTCTCATAAGGAGGGCAACTACGAAATTGGACCTAAGGTAGGTTGTAGGGACGTGCACACCTTGTCTCATCAGTCACTCGGTCTGTACCATTCTTCAAGTCCAGAGGAAAAATGGGTGGCCGAATTCGAATGTCTCTCATTCAACTAAAAATAAAGTCAAAGGTAACATCAAGTTCCATGGGGACTCTATAACTGGCAGTCTTGCCATATAAAAGGCAATAAACGATAGTCAACATCCCACTTTAGAGATCGTAAAGGATTTCAACGCATTTTTTCTTCTCTATTCAAAGGCTTCAAGGAATCCAAGAGCTCAGAGTCTTTGTCAACCTAAAGATCATCACTCCAGCGTGGCCATTAGTATTTAGAATACTATCAAGGTAGGTTCAATCTTACGACCATACTAGAAATGTGGGGTAAATGCTTATGTGTATATTAGGATTTGCATATTCCACTTCATATCTCATTCTCTCATGAAAGTGAAAACTTTTCTCATTATATTTACAGACTACTTTAGTGATGTGATTTAACGTGAAGTGTTTTCAATGTGCTCTATACTCATGTAATCGGGTTGAAAACTCTTTGTACCATTCCTGAGTGGCACGTTGCCACGAGTTTCATATGGGTAGAGGGATTCCTCGTGATGATCGGGTTGAGGTGTTTCCGTATTGACTTCACTTGATATTGCGGATAGAGAGAGTCCCCACGTTGACCAGGTGGAGTGTCCTTGGTGATGTTTTAATGGAGGTGTTCCATGTGTTGACCGAGTAGAGAAATTCCCCTTGTCTAATGAGCAGAGTGATTTTCTATTGATTTTTGGTGAATGTATTCACATGTTGATCGGGTAGAGAGATTCTATATATCGAATGAGGGAGTGATTCCCTATACTTGATGATACTTATGGATGTATATGTTTTGCTTAGAGGACGATTCCTCGCCAAGCTTGGAAATACATGTGTTTAGGCTCAAAAGGTGATTCCTTGCCATGTTTAAAATGTCCTCTAATCTTATTTATATGAATTGATGCATGCATATTCATTGACCTTGTCTTTCATTCTTAATACTATCATGGGTTTTAACTTACTGAGATTTCTTCGAAATCTCGTTTTGGTGGTCCCACCTACGGGTTCGTTCTTTGGAGTCGTAGACCTTGAAAATTACGATGTTCATTGTAGTTGGGGGACGAGTAATTTGTGGGTTGCTGTATTTTGATGTAAGCGATGACCTTATGAAGGAGTGTAACTATATTTGGGACGAAGTGATAGTGACATTTGGATCTTATTATTACTATTAAAGTGTATTGTTATACTTCTATGGTACAATTACTTTAGTCTCTGACTAATCCTCTTACAAATTTAGCAGTGATTTACTACGACTCGTGTACTTAGCATATGGACACGCATCTTTCTCATGAATGCGAGGGATATAGCTGATTGGCTAGCATCCTTGGTCGGGGGTGCCACAACTTGGTATTAGAGCTTTACGACTCTGGATAAATCCATAATGTCACTTAGGATCAGTACTAGAGTAATTGGATACGATCTATAGCACAATAGACTTGAATATTTAAGTACTATAGGCTTGATCTATAGTAAGTAAATTAGGGTCAGGCAGGAGAGTGATAGGCTTGGATTTGTGTGGTAAGATTTTGGTATGGTACAACCGAGAGTTTCGCATAACGGACAACCCGATGGTGATCATGTAGGAGATCAACCCAATAACGATGGAAGCCATGACGTAGTCCAAGCGATCAACCTTATTATTATAAATGGAGGAGTGAATGCACATTTGCTTGAAATAGTTACCCAAATAATTTTAACTAATTATTTAAAGCTCATATAGATAGTACATATCATAAAGAAAAGGGTGCTCGAATCAAACAGCCATGGTTGTTTGATTGCATTAGGCACTTCATGAAATCAAATCACAATACCAAAAGATTTACAATTTTGATAAAGAACCCTAATGATCAGTAATAGATTAGAATAATGGAACAGGAAATTGAAAAGGAAGAAGTGAAAGATGAAATGTATTTTAAGGACCGTCCAAAAACTAACAATTAGGATCACTTTCATGCTTCGTGCTAAGTGCCAATTGCACCAACAAGGCGCTACAAAAGCACCCCATAGCCACGCATATATGCGTGAACCATACTCTTATCCACGCATGCCAAAATACACCCAAGTGTACAATTAACCATGCAAACGTACAATAGCATGTGAAGTGCATGCAAGCATTAATAAATGTATACTTTGCATTCTCTTTCAGAGGGCACTCCAAATGATTTGTGAATTTTCTTCGTAATACATCACTAGAATTCACTTTTTTCATTTTAACTAATGACTTTTATAACAATATATCATACATTTACTACAAGAAAACTGTTTATTTGTAACTAGCTGTTTCTTGCGAAAATGATTATTTATTGCTAAAAGTAGTATGTTTTTGTCCCAAATAATCCGTCACAAATACAGGTTTTCTTATAGTGATTATCTTATTTTTTTTCTCTATATCATTTAAATATTCTTTTTTAAATATTATTTCTAACTACCAATAAATTTGCAATAAATACTCATATACAATATAATATAATTTCTTCCTATACACAAAATAAAGAAAATTATAAGCAAAAAATTAAAAATAAAATCAAAAGATGAAAAAAGTGCCACTATATTATGAGAAAAAAAAAAAGTAGAAATATTAGATGCATGGGAGATCATTAATTTCATTCCTAGTTATGCATCTAGCAAAATATTAAAGTCAATTTCATCTAGCAAGTGTTAAGATTAGGAAGACAAAGTGGAAAGAGAAATTAATGAATAAAAAAAAATTACATTGATGAACCGCATCATGACCAACTAAATGCAGCAGGATGACTAGCAAAATGAAAAATGAAGTTAAAATACTAAAACTGGCACTTACATATAATATATATATATATATATATATATATATATATATATTAAAACTGGCACGTGTGAGTTCATTAGATAATGATCGATTAGAGTGTGCGTAAATTTCACATATTCTTTTTTAAAAAAAGTAGGTAAATCTAGAATTTACGTGAAAAAATTATTTTTTAAATAGTGAATTATATTTTTTTTTCAAATAAAGTATCTGAAACTTACATATCTTAAAATTATATCCTACATTATTAATTAATATAAAAAAATTATTACGATCTCTTTTGCTAAATGCATGTGGAGAAAATAAGATGGAAAAGTACCTTTAATCTAGATCAATGAATGCTACATAATAGTCCTTCTCTTCTCTGTTGAGAGAGTAAGGTTTTGTTCCTTGTTTGGCTAAAACGAGGACTTTGGTCTCAGCATAGTCTGAGTTTGGTGCATGAATATGGAAGAGGAAGAACTGGCACGTCGTTGGGAGGGCTTCCATCTTACTAAAGGGGAGAATGAAGCTATTCAAATTTCAGAAGATATAATTAAAGACTCAAATATAAGAGGAGAACATTGCTTGTTGGCTTTTCTTGCTTCTAAGAAAAGTTTTAATAAAGAAGCGTTCAAGGCAACTATGTCTAAGGTGTGGAAAGTTCAAGGATTGGTGGTTTTCAAGGATGTTGGGGAGAACAAATTTATTATGGATTTTCAGTTACAATCTGATAAAGACAAAGTTATGCATGGTAGGCCATGGTTTTTTTATCGTTCTCTTTAGTGATGCAAGCCTTTGATGGTGGATTGGCAGTAAAATACATTCCTTTTTCTTATGAGCCTTTTTGGGTGCAAATTCATAATCTTCCATTAGAAGCTATGTCTCAAGAAGTTGGACTTCAAGTTGGTAGGAGGCTAGGTGTTGTTCATGAAGTGGATGTAAACAGAGAAGGGCTGGGATGGAGAAGGTGCCTTCAGGTTAGAGTTGACATAGAATTATCAAAGCCATTAATAAGAGGTACAATGCTTAGTCTAGGAGGGAAGAAAACATGGTTGCCTTTTAAATATGAAAGGCTCCAGAACTTTTGTTTCAAGTGTGGGATTGTGAAGCATGTAGAGAATGAATGTGTTCATGCTCAGAATTACTCCAAGGAGATGCACATATCTGCCCAGCAGTATGGTCCCTGGATGAGAGCTCAACCTATGAATTCTTCCTTATTTGGTGTAAGGAAGTATGGAGGAGGGGGGCTCAGGCCACTAGCATCCGTCAGGTTCGGGCAGTGCAGACAGTGAAGTTCCAAAGGAGAGGGGTGGTTATCCAGATGCGGTTTTTTAAGAGCAAAACAAGGAAGCTTCTGCAGATAATTCAGGCTTTTCAAATTCAAACTTCCAAAAGACTTTGGCAGATAATACAGGCTATTTTATTTTTTAAAGCAGAGATAAGGATAAGGAGGACTACTCCCTTAAAAATAAGAGTGGTGCTAATGGGGCTATTGCTGTTAGTAATGATAAAGATGAAGGAAGAGTTACTGATTCTGTGGACAAGTTGAAAGATCAGGATAAGGGAAAGGAGATAAGCACAAGGGAAAACGAATTGTTTTTGAATTTAGTAGATGAGGAGAACCAGATGCTAGTCGATGTTGAGTTAAGCTTAGCTAATCCCCACAAGTTTCTAAGAAGATTAATGTTGAACCTTAAAAAAAAAAAATCTCCATGGAAAAGAAGAGCTAGGGGAATAGCTAATAAAGTTATTGAAGTAGAACCTGGCAGTAAGGAGGGAAGAAAAAGAGGAGCTGGACAGGCAAGTTCTCGGGTTCTAAGTCCAAATGGGAAGAGAACAAAATCGGTTTTTAATTATGATTCATGTGAGAGTCAAAATAAGTTGGTGGAAGCTCCACCAACAACAATGAATTGTCTAAGTTGAAACTGTCGAGGGCTTGGGAACCCTCGAACAGTTCAAGAACTTCACCTTTGGGTGAAAACAAAGAGCCCGGATTTTTTTTTTTTTTAATGGAAACAAAATGTAAAAGAGATAAGGTGGAGATAGTGAGGAATAAATTGGGGTTTGATTGTAGTTTTATTGTGGATAGCAGAGGTCTTAGTGGAGGTTTAGCATTTTTATGGCATAGCTCTAGCAATTTGAGCTTGAATTCTTATTCTAGATACCACATATCCATGAATCTGGTATGTGATCCTAATAATAATCAGATTCAAATCACAAGTTTCTATGGTAGTCCTTACACTGAACAAAGAGAGGGGAGTTGGAGACTGTTGAATGAGTTAAACCTACATATGATAAAGCTTGGCTTTGTTTTGGTGATTTTAATGAGATCCTTCACCAAAATGAAAAGGAAGGGGCTGTAGTTAGACCATATCAACAGATGGAGAAATTTAGAGAAGCTATGGGCTAAGTGATCTTGGGTATCAAGGAAACAAGTTTACATGAAGTAATAATAGGGAGTACAATGCTTTCACTAAGGAGAGACTGGATAGAGGATTTGCAAACCTAAATCTGGACATGCTATTTGAATTCTATAGTGTTATTACTCTGCCTGCTCAATCTTTAGATCATTCTCCCATTTTGATTAAATTGAGTCAGCACCAGTTTACAAATGTGCAAGGCAGTAAATTATTTAGATATGAGGCATGTTGGAATAGGAGGGAAGATTGTGGTAAAACTATAGAGGAAGGATGGAAAAGTAAAGGGCAATTTTGCAACATTTTGCTATCTATCACTTCTAGGCTGCAGATGTGCAAGAAGGCACTGATTTAGTAGAATAAAAAGCATGGCAGTAAGGGTAGAGGTTTAGTTGTAAAAAAGTTGAAAGAGATATCAAGGCTGTAAGAGGTTAATAAAGGGCAATATGGTTCTGTTATAAAAATGAGACAAAAGGAAGTTGAGTGCCTATTGGAGAAAGAGAATACAAGGTGGAAGCAAAGGGTTAAGCGAAGATGGTTACAAGAAGGAGACAAAAACATAAAGTACTTTCACAGGTGTGCTAATCAAAGAAGGAAAAAAATAAGATCAGTGAGATTGAGAGGGAGGATGGCTCAATGACTTTCACCTACAAAGATGTCAACTTTGTTTCAAAGTTTCTACCAAGTCCTTTTCTGTTCTTCTAATCCAAATGGCACTCCAGAATGCCTCAATGGCTAGAAGTCCAAGGTAACAGGAGATATGAATGCAAAGCTTACAAATGAGTTTTTGGCATAAGAGGTTAGAGAAGCTATTTTTCAGATGAACCCCATGAGTTCACCTAGGCCAGATGGCTTTAATGCTAGTTTTTACCAAACTCATTGGCACATAGTGGGGCAGGAGGTGAGTAGAGCAGTCCTTGGATTTCTAAACAACATAGAAGGAGATCTGAGCCTGATCAATGACATTTATATAGTGTTAATCACAAAAAAAAAAAAAAATAAGTCTTCAAAAAAGGTATCAGATTATAGACCTATTTCTCTATGTAATGTTATTTACAAAATAATCTCAAAAGTATTGGCAAATGTGCATTTATACCAGGAAGGTTAATTCTTGACAATGTCATGGTGGCTTATGAAACGATGCATTCAATGAATTCAAAGATGAAGGGGAAGACAAGTTACATGGTTTTGAAGTTAGATATGAATAAGACTTATGATATGGCGGAGTGGGAGTTTCTTAAAGCTGTTATGGCCAAGCTTGGGTTCAAACAGAAATGGATTGATTTGATTATAAGCTGTCTCAGCTCAATCTCATATTCCATATTGATAAATGGCTCTCCTCATACTAAATTTAAAGCTTCTAGAGGGTTGAGGCAGGATGATCCATTATCACCATACCTCTTCATTATTTGTTCTGAAGCTTTGAGTGCTTTGCTAAATCAAGCTGAGATCACAAAAGCTATCACTAGCTTTCCACTGGTTCGAGGACAGATTTGCATTAACCACTTGTTTTTTGCAGATGACAGCTTGTTATTTTGCAAAGCTAATTCATTGGAATGGAGCAATATGATTAGTTTGTTGGACAAATATGAGAAAGCATTAGGCCAAAGACCAAATAAGGAAAAGACTTCTATTCATTTCAGTGGAAACACAAGGAGTGAAGCCAAAGACTTTATTCTGAACATAGCAAGTGTAAGATCTTATTCTCCTTATGAGAAATACTTGGAACTACCTGCCCTTATAGGTAGATCTCGATTTAAGGCCTTCTCTAGAATTGTGGATAAAGTTAGAAGTAGACTAAGCTGTTGGAAAACAAAACTAATGTCTAAAGCAGGAAAAGAGATTCTACTAAAAGCAGTAATTCAAGCTTTACCTACTACCTAAATCTCTTATCCTTAAAATTAATCAGATCATGTGTTAGTTTTGGTGGAGTCAACAGGAGAATGAGAGGAAGGCTCATTGGGCGTCATGGGGTCAAATGGAAAAAGTCCCATACAAGTCCAATGAAGGTATGGAATTCAAGGACTTGGAAAGTTTTAATTTGGCTCTACTTGCAAAACAAGGCTGGAGGTTCCTGCAGAATCTAGAGTCTTTGGTTACTAGAGTTTTCAAGCTTAAATATTTTCCATTTACTTCTTTTCTAGAAGCAAAAATTGGGGCTAAATCATCCTGTATATGGAGAAGTCTATTTGTAGCAAAGAAGTTAGTGGAAAAGGGCTTATTATGGAGTATTGGGATAGGAAATCAAGTAAGGATATGGCAAGATAGATGGATTCAACAACCTAATTCTTTTAAGATTCAAACTATGCATGCAGGTTTGGACTTAGATACAAAAGTAAGTGCTATCATAGATCTTGATACCAAAAATTGGAATGCCAATTTGATTCAAGAGTGGTTCTCAAGTAAAGAAGGGGAATTGATATTAAAAATAACACCAAGCTGCTCAAACTACCTAGACAAGCTTGTTTGGAGATGTAGTCAAAATGATATGTTTTCAATTAGAAGTGCTTATTATTTGCAAAATGAGTTGAAGGACAGAGAGAGAGGACAGGGTTCAAATCCTAATGCAAATAAGCAAATTTGGTCTTTCTTATGGAAGTTAAATGTGCCTACTGCAGTAAAAATCTTCATATGGACAGCTTGCTTAGAGTCCTTACCAACAAACTCAAATCATTTTAAGAGGAGAGTTATGGATTCACCACTGTGTTCATTGTGTCAGGTAGAGGAAGAATCAAGTATTCATGTGATATGGGATTGTCCAACTGCAAGGGAAGTTTGGTGTAAGGGTTTCAAGAAATTGCAGAAGGCTGGCTTTCCATCAGGATGGTTTCTGAAGCGGTTTGAAGCTATTATTGAGTTGTTTGAATAAGAGCAAGTGGAGGAAATTGTAGTTATAGCTCAGAAGATACTACATAGAAGAAATAATTTCCTATTCAGAGGCTTTTTTACTCACCCAACAGAAGTGATGGTATCAGCAGTTAAGGCAACTAATGATTTTAGAGATGCAAACAATAAGGACAGTGGAACTGAAGCAGAGGCAAATGCAATTGTTGTTAATTGGACTCCTCCTCCTCAGGGGATGTTCAAAGTGAATTGGGATGCATCTTTGAGCAAAAGAAGCAGCAAGGTTGGAATTGGGATTATTGTAAGAGATCAAGAAGGATTTGTCATGGCTACAAAGAGGATGAAGGTGACTAATGCTCCAGACTCACATACAGCTGAATCATTGGGGCTTTTCATGCAGTTCAACTTGTACTGGAGATTGATATTAGGAAGATAATCATTGAGGGTGATGCATTAAATGTTGTAAACTACATAAAATAGGTAGAGGATTCTTGCCATTACTCGAGGGCTATTATCTGGGATATTAAAAAGGGTGTTGCTCAATTAGATTATTGGGAAGTGGTTCATATAAAAAGGGGGTCAAACATTGTAGCAGATGCACTAACAAAGAGTGCATTATGCATCCCTAAAGATGTTGTTGAGTTAGAGAATTGTCCCTCTTGTATTGTTTCCCTCATTTGAGGTACTTTGATCAATGAAGAGTTATTCTTCTTCTTTAACAAAAAATGAATAATACGCAATAGGTATTTTTGGAGAGACTTTTCCACTAGCTAGTAAGAAATTAAGTATTTCTTGCATTAGGGAGAAATTTGAGGAGATTGAAAATAAAAGGGAAATGATATTTATAATCATAAAATATGAAAAATATAAATTTTTAATAACAATTTTTATTATTTTTTAATAAAATATAGAATATTTTCACAATTTAAAACTGTAATTAATATTACTAAAACAAAATATTGTTGTATGATGCAATTATTTTAATAGAATGATAATGATATGTTTACTACTTCTTATAACCCATTTACTATTCCTTTTATTTATTTTTTTTCTTTTTTGTAATTTTTTTTTACTTAATAGTTAAGGAAGTACTGACTATATATTACTGAAGTTGTATATTTTTTAAATTTTTCTTAATGATTAAGGATGTTAAAAAAAAATACTTAAAAGAAAATAAAAATTTTAAATACACTATAAAGCAGCAAAAGAATGTTAGAAATGTAGTAAACCTATCATTATCTTTAGAGTGGTGCTACTCTGTCGCCTGAGTAGCACCTCTCCAAGTGACCACTAAGCTAAATTGGTTTTTTCATTTTTTTTTCAATTTTTTTTATTTATAGATTTTTATCATTTTAAAATATTTTTAAAAAATATAAAAAAAATATCAATACACTAATAGTCATTTTCTTTATTATTAAAGAAAAAAAAGGTTAAAAAAACAAAAATTCTATTTACAACCGGCTGGAACAACCGTCGCGTAACCGGGTGAATAAAAAACTTTATTTTTTAAGAATCTGTCATTCTCTCTTCATTTTGTCCCCTCTCTCTCTCTATCAAATTTTTCCTACCTCTTCTTCCTGTCATTCTCCCTCTCAGATTTCATTCTTTCTCCTCTGTAAAAAATGCACGACAATTGTGACAACTGAGTCTAGAAAGAGACAAAGAAGAGTAAACTCTTCCTCCTTCGTCCTCCTCCAAATTAATTTCTTATCCAACCCAGGAAAAGAAAATGGATGCTATAGACTCAGTCTTCGACCCCTTCAGAGAATTCTCTAAGGATAGCGTCAACCTCGTTAAGCGCTGCCACAAGCCCGACCGCAAAGAGTTTATAAAGGTTGCGTTTCGTACTGCAATTGGGTTTGTGGTGATGGGGTTCGTTGGGTTCTTTGTGAAGTTGATCTTCATCCCCACCAACAACATCATCGTTAGGTCCGATTAAATGAGGTCATTCGGGACTGCGGGCCCACAAAAAGGATCATGTAAAGTAGTCAACACATAAGGAAGAACAAAGATCCATGATTTTGTGGGTTCAACCTTTTTTCAGAAAAACACCTTAGTAGCATTGTCATATTCGCAGAGTAGATATGAGTAAATTTTTACGTCTTTAATCTTAGTTCTTAGTTTGTTCTGATGGATGTATGTTCAGATTCGTTTGGTATCCTTACAATGGAAAGATAATTCCCTCTCTTATTTTTTACTCTTGTTTGGTTGATGGTTTGAAGATTATAGCGACAATTATTTGAAAAAGAAAAAAGAAGAAGTTTCAAGAGGAGCATACACTGCAGATAAAGGAGCGACAATTGTTCAGATGGAGTTTTTAACTTTTTCATGGATAGACGGAAAAAGGAATGGGAGAGAGAGAGGGAGGAAAGGGATACAGTGGTGGGATTTAGTTTGTCAGCCGGTTACACAAAGGTTGTATAGGCTAGTTGTACGTAGCATTTCTGTTAAAAAAAATAAGATATCAAAATAGGGACAAACTGAGTTGATAAAATAGAATTTTTCTTTTATCTTTAATAGAAAATGCCCAAGTGAGTAGGCCGTAGGAGGTCTGATCTCTCGTAGCTTATAGGCAACTGTTGCTTACGGAGATTGGTGGCGATTAAAATAAACTTGTTGGTATTAGAGTACGTAGAAGGCAGACAACAAGACATGCAAGCTGGGAAAAATATAAAAAGAAAAGAGTAAATAGAGTAATAGCTAGCTCTCATATGTGTACGTACGAAGCATGGGAAAGAGATCAGAGGTAATGGTGGGCATGGCCAGTTGGTAGCTAGTTTACTGGGAATCTTTCTGTAAGGAATTCGAGACTATTAATTGCTGCTCTATCTTTTATAGCTAGCAGCTACCTCTTCTTCTTTGAAATTTGGTCGGATATATATATATATAGTCTGTGCAACCATATGCATAAAGCGATTGGTCAAGAAAGTGCAGTTACTCTCTCTCTCTCTCTCTCTATCCCTGATCTCTTTCTCTCACGTGCACAGCTTCTGCATTTGAGTGTACGTGACATGTGTCTTGATTCTCCAAAATATTATTTAAAATAATATCAATATAAATACTCCTATAGAAATATTTGTAAAGATAATTATTTTTATTATAAAAAAAATCAAACATAACATATGAAATTATATTAATTTATATATTTATGATCATAAGACTTCTCATATATATATATATATATAAATGAGATAATTTTGAGAACATAATACTACCTTTCGAGCCTGATTTATTAACAAATAATTTACAAGATGCGATCTCGAATATTATAATTAAAAATTTAGTATATTTTTTTATATGAATCTCATATTTAATTTTTTTATAAAAAAAAATATGTAGCACTTATCCACTCTATAATTAAAAATATTATCTCTGTTTATATTTATCATAATTAAGACGTGGTACTACTGGTGATCGATAGGCTATGGGAGAAAGAATTTGGGCAGTCCTAGTCAGAGCATCTACAGCTGGGTGTATCGCTAGCTCTGTAAACTTTTTTTTTAATATTTTAACATCCTTAATTATTAAAATATATATATAATTTCACTAAACTTTCTTAACTATTAAAAAAATAAAATATTTGAGCGATAATTTAAACGTAAATTTGATGACTTTAATCTGTAAATTCAAGCGATAATCTATTTATTACAATTTTTTCGATCTCCAAAATAAAATATACTAACGTTATTTTCTGATGGACTCCATTGAAAGAATTTTACTAGTGAATGATGAAACCCAAATGCTAAAAAGATGATGAGAGATAAAGGGAACAGTTGAAGTAGTACTGAAATGATCTGAATGGTCGGCTTGACATTTGTCTTCTACTACTGATCATGTACGTACCCTCAAAAACTGAATCGATCGAAGTTGCAGCAAGCAAGATCTGAAAAGGTTTGAATTAAGCAGCTGGGCAGGTGGAGCAGCCAAATTAACTCAGCATGCAAAATTGCATGGACAAGTGTCAGCCACATGAAACAGAATACTGTACATATATCCTTTCTCATCGTAAAGCAAAATCTGAAAAGGATTGGACTTGTCACATTGAGCTGCTAAACATGCACACTAGGGCAAAAAGGACGTAGATGATGAATTAAAAGTGCTGTTTGGCATCTCGGATTAATTCATTCATCATCTGATCATTAATTAATTATATGGTACCGATCATCAAACTTAATAAAGAAAAAAAAAAAAAAGAGACTGATCTGATCATTTTGACTCATAAAAATGATCATCGATCTTTAGGTTTTCATTGTGTCTAAAATCCAAATTAACTTTGCAATAATATATAATAATCTTCCTGACCTGGCCATGAAAATGCTACGAATTCTGCCAAAAACTGTTCATCTATATTTTCTCAAAAACAATAAGACCCAAAGTTCAAAGATCATGCAATCTGTAACATTATTTTCTACATGACCTACAGAAGTTCAAAGTTGAAAACATGATTTCTAAAAGTTCAAAGATCATGCAATCTGCAACATTATTTTCTACATGACCTACAGAAGTGCATTAATGTCTAGAGCAGCTCAGTTCCTTACTACTTCATGCAACTCAAAGCGGTACATATATATCCCTTATCCCTTATGTATTAAAAGCGCTTATGAATGGGAATGAATAGTATTTTGTTTGATACTTTCTATTCCACTTATGCCCTTGTGTAATTGATTGTTATTACAGTTATGCCCTTGAATGCTTTGTACAAGATGAATAGTATTTTTTCGTCCAATTTTGCCCTCTGTTTTCTCAAATTCTCATTCTTTTGTGTTTTTCTTTCCCTCACCGATTATGTAAAGTGTCTTTTTTTTATAGTGTTTCACTTGTCTCTTTACAACTTTATTCTTATCCAAAGGTTGGTCGAAATCTCCTTCTTCTTACTTTCTCATGTTTCCAATATCTTTTATTCCCTACTTTCTCACACAAACTTCTAGATTTTTCATCGTTGAAATTTCTCTTCTTGCCTATGAATCTCACCATTACGTGGGTATGAGTTTTCTTCATCTCTTTTCTCAGTTGAAGCTCTTTGGATTTTTAGAAACCATGTAGAAAACTCACATGTATAATCTGGGTTAGCCTTCATTCGAAATAATGAGATCAATAGACATGCATCAACTTGGACGAAACCAGTCATCAAATCAAACGAAATAAACATATATAATATTTGTTTAGATCTAAAACAAATTGGCGATGAGACGATTTAACTGTTAACAAGCACCAAATCGGACGAAACAAGTATTATGTAATATTTGTTTAAATAAAAAAAAATTGATGATGAGACGATTTAACAAACATAAACAAATGAGATCCTTACACTGATGCATTGAGGCAGCGTGAGTGAAACCAAATTTACATAAAAATTTGTGTTTATAAATTAAACTTGGTGATTTTGGTATGCAACTCTCATGAGCTTTTTAATTGAATAGTGATTTTGTATGTTGGTTCATTTATGTAAATAATGGTGTTTTTAATTAGGTGTTGTTCAAAATTTGTTTTTAAAAAATTTTTATTTAATGAATTGTTACTATTATACGCTTCTATGAAGAAATTTTAGGACTTTTTTTTTCCTCCAACGAGACGTTACGTACCAGGGGCATGCCTTGCACATAGCCCCCATGCTAGTGTGTATATATATGTATATGTATGTATGTACAGTAAAATCAGCGCTTTTGTGGCAAACCTTGTCATGCATTGTACTTTCACCTAAGAATATACCGGGACTTAGAGCACTGGCAATTATTTAGTCAAAACCAAAAAATAAAAAATAGTTCAATTTTTTAAAATTTTAAAATGAAAATTATATTAAAAAATCATATTCTAACAATATTTAACTTTATAATATTTTTCTTTAATTTCTTCTCTTTTCTTTTTCAAAACTCAATAAATACTTAACTCAAACTATTTCACTTATACTATTCACAAATCATTTTATTATTTTTTATAAAATTCTCAAAGATCATCTCATTCCCCTCCGAGCATCCCCTAAGTACATCATTGTCAATATAAAAATATTAGATAAATGCTATATCTGGGCAAATTCATGGCTCAATCTTTAGACACAAACACAATCCTTCGGATAGAGAGATTAAAGCCCTAGCTCGCTGCAGCAGCCTGCTGGCCTGGCCGGGGTACGTACGTCCTATGGAAAAAGGTGATCTATGATCTATTTCCTTCGAGCAATGGCTTGCTCCCTCCCCGTACAAAACACACAAAAAGCTCACACATTCCAAGGTAACTACCATTGCTGAACCATGTAGAGCCCCCATAACTTCATCTCTTTGAATCTGACACTCGTGTTACTGTTCTATCTTTTGTATGTACTTCATTACTATGGCCTTTTTTTTCATATTTTTTTTTCTGGGGGAAGTGCCAATTACCTGCCCTTTTTATCTCTCTCTCCATAAAATAAAACCCTAGTAGCTCATGTAGCAGCAGCAGCAGGAGGAGTATTGTGGATCCTGGAACTGCTAGTCCGTATCGATTATTTATTGCTGTATCTTCCTTTTTCTAGATTTGTCTCTTCACTTTCCGTTAATCTCGTCGTCTTTTTGGCTTCTTTTTCAGAATTAAAATGATTTCCATGGATCAAGCTACTTGTTCTAAATCATTACTGTTACTCTTCTTTCACTTACCATTTCCCTATCACACAACTTCTGAGAGGGAGAAGAAAAAGAAAACATTAGAAGATGCCGATTTCTGTATTTGGAGGAGACTTTCCTTTGAAGCAAATGTGCAGAGAAAGAAAGGTGCTTGTGTTGAAAAGTGCGGAGGAAACGTTGCTGAATTCTAAGGTGAGATCATATATATTTTGCAGATTCAAATACCCTTCTCTCTCTCTCTCTCTCTCTCTCTCTCTCTCTCTAGGGCTAGTGCTTTATAGAGCTCTACAGATGACATCAATTTTTCTTCTCTTTTTCTGCATTGTGTTGAACGAAGATCATTTTAAGCACAGACTGCATGCAATGGCTGGACAAAGAAGAAGAACATGATCTTCTAAGCAAAACGAAGCCAAAATTTGATTGATATCCCAGGTAAAATACAAAGTCCATGCTTCTTTTTATTGCTGTTGGACATTTACCATGCTTCTTTTCTCTTTTTCCTTCCCTTTTTGAGTGTTTTTTCCCCCGAGTTTCCATGTATTACTTGTGTCGCCATTTGAGAGAATGGAGGCTGGCCGCTTGGTTTGTTGTGGGAAAGGATACTCTTTAGGTAGAGTACTACTACAACTACCATGGATGAACCTCTCCTAATTCTCAGTACTCCCAATTTCATTTTTGGATTTTGTGTGAAAAACAAAGTCTCTAAATTCGCTGCTGGTTTGTTCGGAGTACAAATTATAGGACGATTTGCAGTAATCCTAGCATGGATATAGCTGTGCTACGTCATGCACCCCTCGAGTATTGGGACAATCTTGTCTCCACTTGCTCTTTTTTCCGTAATTATTGGAAATAAAACAATATGAGGATCATGATCACCTCGATTCTGATCTTCGATCCCTCCCAGAAGTACTCCTCACCCTCTGTGCCACCACCGTCACCTCACCTTCATGCTGATCTCTCTCTCTCTCTCTCTCTCTCTCTCTCTCTCTCTCTCTCCCCCAAAAGAGGAATAGTTATATATCATTGCCCTAGCTCATTCCAATTATGGTAATATCCCCATTCTGGATTAAGATTTGCATTTTATGAATGAATAGATACTGAATTGAATCTATGTATGTGTACGCATGCATGATAGGTTCAGCTTCACTGTACAAATTAATTAATGTCCCTTAATTCAAGGGGATGTTTGGATCATGTAAAGTCTTAGGAAGTTTTTGTGAACATTTTATAGGTTTTTACTTAAATGTGCAGGTTGTCACCTTAAAAATATATATATATATATATATATATATATATATAAATAATGGATTTAATGTTCGTTGTAAAAAATAATTAAATTAGGTTTTAGGGATTTACTCACGCCTCACACCTATAGTTTTTTATAAGGTTTAGGTGTTTTTTCATAGGGTATGAGGATATTTTTCATAGGGTGTGGAGTAGTGAATATAGTGACTGATGAGAATAATTTTTATTCTCTTATATATATGCCATATCTCATAGAAGTGACTAGCTTGTATCTTTGTGTCCTGAAAAATAGTATATTCAAATTCAATAGTCAACTCCTTTTCTTTTTTTTCTTTAACCTAAAAAAAAACATAACTTTTTAATCTAATCTTTAAAAAAAAAAACATTATTAAAAAATTTTGTTCTTTGTTTCTGTTACTTATATATATATATATATATATATATATATATATAAATGTAATATTCACACATCATGATGCACAGTATATATCCCAGTATTCATGATTGTACTAAGAACAAACAGCACATGAGATTATGATCCATAGATAAACAAATACAAGCTCATTCCTTTATATGCACAGTTCTAAATTAACTTAATCATGTACATGCAAATTAGTCATGCATACATACATCATGTATGTATGTATGTATGAGATTATGAATTTAATATAAAGATTCAAGCCTGACCTTTTGAGAGATCGAAGATCAAGATCAGGACTGATATTGGACAAATTAGGAAAAACAGAAACATTGAATTAAACAGTCTATCTAATTAAATTATTACCATCCCCTAGCCCCTCAGCTTGTGCAATTTGTAATTGTATGTGTCACAAGCTAGGCACGTGTAGTAAGATTAAAAAAGCCATTAATTATATATAGAATAATTAATTAGTCCCTTAAACACTTGTTGAACAGAAGTTAGCAAGCAGAAATTAATGTAGGTGATTTGGGTACTGTGTGTCTGTAAACTAAAGTCAACATGAAAGGACAGCCTCATGATGTGGGTGTACGTATTATGTAGACAGCAACCTAGTACAAAGTACAGTAAATTACTGTTCATAAATTAATATAAGGGCTTAGAGCCTATTTGAGTAGATATACTATTCATAAATTATTCATTATTATTCATAAATTATTCATAATTATTATTTTACTATTATTTATAGATCATCTGAGATATTCTTGTATAAATTTATATTATATTTATAGGAGAGAGAGATAAATTGAACTAATAGGAATTGTAGATACTGAGTAGTCTATCAAGATTCTATTACAAAGGCTATAATTTAAATAATTAAATATATCTTTTTCTATAATCTTAAATTTTTAGAATAAGTAGTGAATTCAAATGATGATATCAGAGCATGGGTCTTAACTTAGAACCCTGACTTCACTAATTAAATATTTCACAAGACGAACCCACTTATTGAGAGGAAGGTTGACCAAACATTAGAGTGTTAAAGATATAATGTAAATAATTAAATCCACATTTTCTTCCCAATTTAAAATTTTACTATAAATGATGATTTGACATTTACAATTAAAAGGTACTTGAATACCACTTTCACTTTGTCCAATTCATCTACATTCCTATAAAGCAAGCATGCAAACATATTAATGCTAGAAAATAAAAAGTTGAAGTTAAAGGAAATGTATATATAAATAAAAATATATATATATATTTAGATTTCTTTAGATTAATTCCAACGAATTCTGTAATGATTTTGGACATTTTTGCCTGTTAATTTATTGGCATTTTTTACTTGTGATATATTTTAATCACTAGTACGTATCGAAGTCAACTTGACAACACCATTAATAATTAATTATATATGGGGTACGTATATATAAAGCAACCAAACACAGCACATGAGATCTTGAAGAGAATCATGTCAAGAATTTCTGTGTGGGACAGGGAGATTGTAGTATATATTATAGATGTTGTATATAATTAATTATCTTGGAAATCTCACATTGTGTTTGTAGTAGATCATTAATATAATCTAGAATGTAAATGATTATGTTGATCAGTACTACTAATTTCAATTGTATAGTTTCTTTCTCATTAATTGCTAGATTAATGCAGTTGTTTTGGGTTAATCTAGCTTGGGTATAAGATAATGGTTGTGTTGAGTTTCAATTGCACCCTCCCTATTTATGTGGATTTTTTTTTTTTTTTAACTAGCTAAAAGGTTATTATATTTTTTTTATTGGCTCGCATCGGGTGTCCAAGAACTCAAAGGTTTATATATATATATATATATATATATATATATATATATAGTAGTACTGATATATACAGTTCTGCATTTCTATCGAGAAAAATAGAGTCCGCCATTAACAAATGATTATTTTTATGTGGGTTCCAAATTTGTCGAAAAGTGCATGCAAAGATTGCACACTCTAAGATTGCATTTAGGTAATGAGGTGATCTCAGATATTTTGTGAATAATAGTGAAAAAGTAATGATAAAATATTAAATAGTAGTAAAAAGTAATGAAAAGTAGGTAAAAAATAATAATAAAATAATAAATAGGAGTGGAGTATTCTCAAATACTCTAGTACCCAAATGTAGCCTACGACTATATAAATAATTTTCCTATTATAGATCATGTATGCAATTTGGTATTACAACAATTAATCCTATTCCTTTTTATATTTTTAGTGAACAGAATTAATGTACGCAAATTGGGCCCCCAACTGAAAATTTAGGGTTTCTTTATGTAGCAAATGGAAATCTGAACATGCATTGTTTTCCCAATGTAAAATGTCAGCTTCGAATATGGGTATGTAGGACATGACCATCTTTACTGGGCCTACCGCTATAAAGTTACCATTATATATAGTCACTGATTCACACAGTAAAAGTAGTATAGGGGGTTATAAAAGCCCATCTGGTTGCAGAGATACTGTCAATATTAAACCAACAAATTATGTAGACATGATGGCATGGGCTCAAAGCAGAAATCATCATGTCCACATGATGGTTTGAAACTGATCAAATGGTCCTGACCCTCACAAAAAAATTGGGAATTGGGTTAGAATGGGGGCCATTTACATAATTTAACTAGCAAATTTTATTCGTAAGTCGGTGTGTAAAACATATATATCTTTTATGCTGTTGACATGACAAAACTTGATTTGCAAGAGAACTCGTCCCCATTGTGTGCCCGGTCGGCTGCAGAGATGGCCGGGTGGAAGCTGGAGGGGTTAATATTCCTCTCCACCATGCCATCATCTTCATTAATTTTATGCATTTTTCTCATTTATCTTTTTTAATTTTCTTTTGATCTTTTAACTTTTTGATACGTGGTATATATGGAATATTTGTGTAATTCAGGGATTTAAAAAAAAAAAAATATCAAAACCTTGGATTATTTTTGTGTATTAATTAGGCAATTCTTTCACTAATTTTAAAGTAGGTTTGACTAATCATGGGATAAGATTTAATTTGGGGTTGTAAATTATGCAAAGCAGAAAATTATGGGTTTTACAAGCATGATAAGAATGTTTTAAATATACTTTAAAAAAAAAAAGGTTTTAAATATGAGAAAATCTATTTATAAACCTTATTTTTTACACATTGCTGATGTGGAAGCTCAACGATGCTAAAAAATTATTAGTGTTTTGGTTTTTTAAAGTTATACAGTATAACAAAACTCTTTAAATATTTCATATTTTTATTGAGAATTATATATACAAATTAAGAGAAAAGGATCTATATTAAAAAAAATTATCATGTTTAATTAATTGGTTTTTTTCAATTAATCTTTTTAATTACTTCTTATAATTAATCTTTAATTACTTCCAAACAGTGTTACTTTGAGCTAAGACTATTGTATTAGATAGGGGTAATTTTGGTGACTTGTATGCGTCTTTTTTCGTTCGTAGGTTGTAATTAGGCATCTCTCACTTGTATACCACCTGTGTACTCGGGCTATACATAGTTTTGAAGATCAATAAATTTTATTAATTATAAAAAAAAAAATTATAATGGAATCCACAAAAAATAGTAATATTCATACATTAATACATACACTGACTTGTATATACAGCAACTCTTGTATTAATGTAATTGACATAATTTCAATAATTTTGATTTCAGGACAACCAGCACGTCATTCCAGCAAATGAATGTCCTTTGATCTCAATATGCATATAGATCATGAGCCACTTAATTGGATGATATGGTTTCTTGGTCGACCGAAGTAAATTGAGTTGGACGATGTATATGCATGCATGCATCAATGTGTAGCCTATGAAGATATGCATCATCAAGGTACCTCGCTCTCCATATTAATTTATTGTCTTTTTTTATAATTATTTGGGTTATAGATCTCAAAAATCTGAAAAACGAATATCACAAATCGAGAATTAGTTGCTAATTAATTAATTCATCAAACACGTAAATATTAATATATATATATTCATATAAAAAATAACAATAAACTCATTTGCATTCAAAACCCGCCTCAACTTATCGCATCTCATCATTACAATTTTCTCAAATTCTCACACAAAATATAATAAACAATTCAACTTTTTCAAATATCAAAACAACTTTCTCAAATTTTTACATAAAATATAATAAATAATTTAACTTTTATTCTACTATTCATAAACCATCTCAACTCACTCATCTCTGAATCCAAATCACTAATTAAATATAAATTACTACTTTGGGAATGCAGCCTACTCAGGAATTTAAAACAAATGTACCATCAGACGATTTAATATTATTTAGATAACTTTTGCACCTTAATTCCTGAATGCCCTTATAAAAAAATAAACGACATATATGTTTTCCCTGTTCTGTCCGCAGTAGTAGTAGACTGTAGTAGTCAGGACTTAGAAATCTATTACCTTTGGATGTGGTAATTTTAGATGATCTGTAAATGGTAATGAAAAATAGTGAATTATAGTGAAAAACAATAGTGAATGGTAATGAAAAAATAATAAATAGTTTGTAAATAGTAACTATTTGTGAATAGTAGTGAAGTAGTCTCAAGACTATTTCACTTACCAAACACAGCTTAGTGATGTTTGACTAGGAATGAGATGAGATGAGATGAGAAATATGTAATATTAGTGAAATAGTTTGAGTTAAGATATTTTATTGAGTTCTGAGAAATGAAAGATAAAAAGTTAAATAAAAACATTATAAATGTAAAATATTATTATAATATAATTTTTTTAATATAATTCTTGTTTTAAAATTTGAAAAAAATTGTATTATTTTTTATATTTTATTTGAAAGTTTTGGAAAGTTGTAATGATTAGATAATGATTATATGAGAAAGTTAAGATTTGAAATTGAAAAATGTTTGTGTTTGGGAAGAGAATTATGAAAATTTTTTAGATAAGATAAGAATGTTTTCGTTCCCAAACAAGCCCTTAATTAATTATCTTTAAACTTATAAATTAATTCTTCTCCGAAAACTTTGGAGGGTCGATTGTATTTCATATCTTCATCTATATATATATATATATTAATATATATATATATATATAGTTGCTTTCATGCTTGATTCTTCAAGATGGGGCTTGGATTGCTGAAGCATGGAAATCATTAATTAGTACATGGTAATTAAGAGTGACAAATTGGCATGGACTCGATATTGGTATATTGTTAGATCAGGTTTTGGCCACCAATTTTGAATATTAGGTTTAGAAGAAGAATAAGGAAATGGCGAAAGAGCTAACAATATATATATATATATATATATATATATATATATATATACATATATATAGGTATAGAGTGGAAAACCCAAAAGCTGATCTCCTTAATTATAAATTAATTAAGATCATCATTTCTTCTTATAAATTATCAGTTACCCCATTTTTTGTAGTCCTGCTAGCTAGCTTTAATTGCACTTCCTACAATGCTCAGAAACGATTAAGAATTAATTAATTTAGATAAATAATTGGTCGCAAAGAAAAAGAAAAAAAAAATCTTTTGGGTGCAATTTTCCATATATATAGTTTATATATATATATATATGTATGTATGTATGTATGTATATATGTGGATTTGGCGCCCGTCTTGACCTGGAGAAGAATAAGGCATCGTTTGTATTTGGAGTTGATCTCAATTGATCATCTCATCTAATTATTATAATTTTTTTAAATTTTCACACAAAATATAATAAATAATATTTTAATTTTTTTAAATTTCAAAATAATAATAATATTAAAATATAATATTCTAACAATATTTTATTAAACTTTTATTTAAAATTATTTTCATCCCATCTCACTATAAGTATCCATACCTCACCTAAAATACATAGGGTTTATTGTGATCTCATATATATATATATATATATATATATATATATATATATATATTCCTTCTAGATAGATTTTGTACCCACCAAAGAAAGATTATATTCCGGCCAGTGGATATCCTGAATTTTCGTTCGTCTTTTACTTAAACCAATGTTCTTGATAACTGTTCAGAAAGCTGCATTTTTTTGACCATGCACAAAGAATTTTTAGGAAATCCCATCAAATATATATACATGAACAGCTCCCAAACTAAAAATTAAGTTATGTTTGCCAACGCAATTGTTTTAAAATATTTTCAGATGTTTTCTTATATTTTAATATCGAACATCACTTAAACATAATATTTTTCAATTTTAAATTTTCAACATTTTCATCTAGCTAATCATTATTTAAACATTATAATTTTTTCAAACTTTCAAATAAAATATATAAAACAATACTATTTTTTCAAATTTTAAAATAAAAATTATATTAAAAAATTATATTTATTAAAAAAAATTTAACTTTATAATATTTATATTCAATTTTTTCTTTCTCACTCTAAAACTCAATAAAATATATTAACTTAAACTATTTTACTATTATTTACAGATATATTAAAATATTTAAATTAACTATATATTTAAGAATACAACTATTCTCAAATTATTTTATTATAATTCATTATTATTTACAAATAATATAATTTAAAGATCCAAACAGAGCTGAAATATCCGAAGGGCGACTCAACAAAACATGATCTCAACCAGTACTACATAAAAACTGTTGTATGGTACCTAGCTAGCTACATTCCAGTAGTACTAGCTATTACAACCTGAACTGTACATGATGACCAACAAGTGTCATTTTATCTATGAGACAAGATGGAACAGCACAGCAATATTATGTCAATGTTCCAGCAACATGATGCAGATTATTAGATATGTAGCTAGCCGACACTAGTAGTACTACTAATATACCTCGATTTAATCATCCTCCAAGCGACAACTAGGAATTGATTTGCTGTAAAGCTTGCTGTCCCTTCAAATTATTCGCTCACCTGCTGATCAATGATCTGATATCAAAAAGAGTACTCTTCTTCTTGTGATCATCATCTTCCCCCACTGTTCTTATACATTAATTCATCGGAAATTTCTATATATCCGTCCGTATGTTGCAGTAAACAACCGTATTATGTCTTGGCATGAGTTGCAACATGTGATTTATATTGAGTGGAACGTGTGTGTATATATATAGAAAATAAATTGATGTCAAAGTGAAGCAGAGCGGAATGAGAAAATCACCATAACATATGGAGCGGAGCAAAACAACGTTATATTCTGTATGTTTTTCTTATTTTCTCTTTTTAATACTATTCATCGTAATTACTGCACATATCACAATAATATAACATGACATGGCATGACATTCGTTTCGATGTTGCTTGCACATGACTCGATATTTCAGTACTGGTTGTAGTGCAAGCTGGGAGACGATTCAAAGGACAGATGATCAAAACCCGGCCAATTGGTTATAATTATATATAGATGTTCAACCAAAAAACGTTAACGACCCTACGTACAACAGCTTCAATATGGCTAATGATGATATCTACAGCAAGCAGAGATCCTAAGCTGCTGTTTATCGCAATAATTTCAACAAATAAAAACCTAAATGATCATGATCAAGCTGGTCATTTCAAACTATTTCAGTCCCAATGCACTGAATATTCACAATTATTTACAAAATCAAGATCATTAATCTAATCAATATACCATGTGTACTGCACCAATTACCAAAACTTGTGGCATTTGTTGATTGTCAAAGATACACTAACGTAACTAAAAGATGCACAGGATGCAATGAATAATGCATGTGGGGCATGATACAGAGATATTTTTTGTTTTACCAGGTCTAGATCGATCATCACGATATGGTTATTTGAAATTAAAGAATAAATACAAGAGTTATATCATATCTTGTTTACCTGAGACATAACCATGAATATGAATATCAGAGTCTAGCTGGATCATGATCGAGGACATGATCATGAGGATCAGACAAAAACATTTTATCATGACTTTGGTTTGGATATATCGTGGCTACCATGATTTGATTTGACAGATTAATTTTAAAATTTGAATTTTACAAATCAAATTTTATCATGTAAGTGATGTGGATGGTGTGTTCTATATGTCAGTTCGAGAATAGAATAACCCAGGTGTTAACGTCGTATTTCACATACCTTTAGACCAGGCTCCAACAACTCAAGTCTTTCGAAATAGACTTGCAAAAGATGGTAGATAATGGAACTAAGAGAGGGCAACCTTGGGGCCGAGGAGTCTCCGATGCCAAAATTAGGAAGTATTCTTGGAAATTTGTAAATAAGTGAAAAAGTTTAGGAATCAGAGAGAGTATCCTTGTACCTGAGACCTGTTATTTATACTAAAAGTCTTGGGGGACAAATCGTGTCTGCCTTCATAGAGTCTATGTCCTTCGTACTGCTCCTTGTGTCAGAGTCTTTTAATGCGGCATGGTTCTGCGATGACGTCATTAATGTGACATATAGCCCAGGTAGTGGTGCTATTAATACGGCATGGTTTTCCAATTTCCTTTTTCCAAACAATATCTTTGGTGGCCCATTGATATATTTCCTGTCAGAAGATCAAGGGGCTCCCGCACATTACGCCTACTATGAGGACAAGTATTTGAGAGCTGGACACTACTCGATGGGTCTTCAGATCGACGAGTCTCATCAGCACCCTCCCTCCTACAGGTTGCGTCCAGAGGATCCTACCCATGGGCCGGGTTGGAGACTTTATTTGTTCTAGGCTAGATTTTTGGTCTCAATTCCCTTAGTTTTCATTCACAGGCCCGCTGGATTTATTGGGGGAAAATCCCCTTACACCGGGTTCATATATATATATATATATATATATATATATATAAACAATTGTGGTTTCTAGAGATTATGGTGCTTAATTAATTATTAGTATATCCTATATATATGAGATAAGCTGAATACTAGCTATATATTCATTTTCTCTAAGCTGTTGTCGATCGATTTATGATCAGTACGGGGTTATATCATTGCCTGCCTTTGGTCTCTGATCTTTTCCTTAATTTTGAGCTGATCATCTCTTTATATATGTTTTTCTCCGATATTTCTCCTTAATTAATCTCTCTGAAAACTCTGAAGAACAAACCTGCAAATAGTTCGGGAAAATGAATGCAGCTAGCTAGTATCTTAGCCGATGGGAGATAGGCAAATCTTGTGTGTTTCGTTTAAGAGAAATTTTGTGAATTTTTTTTTAGATGTATTGTTTGTTGGGTTTTGTAAAAATAGATAAGAGGACTTAAATAATTTTTTTTAAAATATTTCTTGTACTAGGACATGAGCTTCACGTAGATGAAAGAACTGATGAATGGGTAAATCGTTGAAAATTTGTTTGAATTTAATTTTTAATGGTTGTTTTTATTTTGATTTTTTTGAAAGTTGTTTTATTTTGATGTTTGAACTTCTTTTTTTATCACAAAGATCTATATATATATGGTTCAAATGCTAGTTAATATAGGTAATATTTAGTATAAGATACACTATATATATTTTGTTCCAAAAATATATATACAATTTTAATTTCTCATTACAAGTACTTAAGTATCCTAATTAGCAATTTGTGGTGATCAATTTATAACCTTCTAAGAACAGTACTATTCTATGAGTAAAATTAACCACGACGTAGTTGTCGTCTTCGATAGTTCTATTAATACAACCAGTACTTGTAAGCAGAAGTAAGTTTTTTAAGTTTTTCATAAGTACATTAATTAACACTTTCTAAGTTTTTCGTATATAGATATATGTATGTATGTATGTATGTATGTGTATATATATATATATATATACGTATATGATCCCCAATATTGATGACACCCACAAAATCTATGTACCATGCATGGTCTCTCAAGTAGTGCAGCCAACGGTGATAATCATATATATATAATAGATGTTCCTTTCTCTAGGGCCCTGCAGACTGGCTTTCAACTTTCAAGCGTTGTTTAGAAATTCAAATTCATGAGTACTAACGCTCTTTCTTGACATCTTTCTCGCCCAAAACTCCCTAATAAAATACCCAAATACGTGTATATATATATATGTTCTCTTAATTTTTTTTTTTTCTTCTTCTCCTCTGTCATGTTTAAGATTTCAAGTCCTGAAGTTAATTATTTCTCACCCCGAAGTAGTACTGTACATGATCGTGAAGTATGATCATGTGGTGGACTTAAAAGTTAGGTTGGATTCATGTATATCTAATATCTGGTTAAAACGTACGTTACTGAATGTATGTGTGTCCTAAAAAATAACAGACATCATGATCAATAGGCCTATCCTCTTCCATGGATGCATGCAAGCCAAGCCAATAAGCTAGCAAGTCTTAAAGAATCATCAGTTTTTCCTCTGCATCATGTGGTCCTGCAGGAAGAAGTGGGTACGGCCGGCCTACAAAATACTAATTTTTGAATTAAAAAACAAGAACAAAAAAGTGAGACAGAGGGCAGGGGCTGGGTCATGCAAAGGACTAAGGTGGTGGTAAATCTAAGATTAGATGCTCCAAAGGAAAAGGGCATGTTACATGTACTAGTGAAATTTACTTTCTTTCATTAATAATGAGTTACAGCCACCCTGAACCAAAGTGGTCATTTTCAATCTGCTCAAAGCTGGGTAATGTCCAATGTACTATAAAACATGCACCAGCAGTGCGCTTTCGTTTCTGTAATCAGCCAACCCTTTTTCGGGTGTTCCCCACTGTTAAAATTCCTCCAACCACTCCAAGACAAGCTTTTTCCATCACCATGCCATTAGGGTTTCTCATCATCATCACTTCTTATCCATACTTTGATCCAACTTAATTCCTTTCTGGGTTTTGCAGGAAGTGGGTTGGAAGAACCTGTTTGTCTCTCTCTCTCTCTCTCAGTAAATCTTTCTGCATCTTTTGGCGTTTTATGAATCTTCATGATCTGTGGTTGAACTGCATCTTTTTTAATAGAGGGAAAATCATGTTTTGTGGAGGTTTTCAAGCTCAAAAAATGTGAATTCGCTTCTCAAAAGCACTGGTACTTTTGGTATCCTGTTTTTGTTTCCAGAATCGTAGAAGCAAACGAATAATGTCTATACAAGGGCTTCCACAAGGAGTACTCTAGTGGTTTCTAATTGGGGTTTCACTGTTCCCATTTTTCTTTTGCTTCCGGCCACCCTTAGTACCCATGGTTATAATTTACGGCTTAGTAAACTTGGATCGATCATATTTGAATATTTCCTGTTTATTTCGATCTTTTTCATTTTTCAGGAAAATGGGTTGGAGGAATGATAGAGATCTTGAGGCTTAATAATAGTAAATCCTAATCTGCAGGGTATCGTAGGTTTCCATATATAGTTTCTTGTTTCTCTTCTCTGATCTTCTCCTAGCTAGGTTATCTTGTTGAATGATCATCACTCGAGCACGGATCTCTCTCTCTCTCTCTCTCTCTCTCTCTCTCTCTCTCTGGGTTTAGTTTAGCACGTACAGTGAAATCTCTTTGAATAACTGGGAAAGGATTCATTGTATTTAGAGGTTTTCTGGGATTTGGATCTGCCCTCACGCTTTTAGGGCAAGGCCAAAATTATAAAGAAGATCAGAATAAACTCCTTTTTTTAAAGCTGAGCTGCAGAAATTTGTTGAGGAGTACCTGCTTTCCAGAGAAAGAAAAGGAACCCAGAACACACCTCCATTAAAAGAAACTGAACTAAATTGAAATCATTTGCTAATTTCTGTGTAGTGGTTTTGGGGGTTGGGGTGCTATAAAATGAAAGAAACGTTTAGATCAATAGCAGCAATGTTCAATTTGGTACTTGAAAATAAGAAGAAGAAGATGCACATGATAAGGAGTAGAGAGGCCGGGCTGAATTCACTTAGAGGATGATTTTTGGTGCAGTGGTACGTTTGTTCTGCAACAGTGAGCTAGGAACATATAGTACTACTTGTCTTCCCTAAAAGACTTTTCTTCCCAACTTTGCAGTTTTCTCAAGTACTTAATTTATATGTTTCAGATCAATGGTTCCTCTTAACAAATACCAAACATAGATCCTATTCAACCTAGACATGAGAAACATTACAGCAGCTAGGAAACTATATATATTTCATCATGAGCAAGAGTACGATATATATAAGAATATATTCATCTTGTAATTCTTTTCCCTAGATGCAGCCAAACTCGGTCATTTTCACAAAACTTCTCAATTCATTTCGTCCCGTCTTATCTAATTATTACAATTTTTTCAAATTTTTACATAAAATAAAATAAACAATTTAATTTTTTTAAAATTTAAAAATATATATTTTAACAATATTTTATTCAACTTTTAAATTTTATCTCAACTCATTATCTCAAATCTCATCTCAGCTGTACGAGAAAACAAATGAAGCCTTACAAAAAAAAAAAAAAAAAGTTTGCAACACATTATGAATCAATGGCTTTACCTTTTTCGTTGATATACTTACAAAAAAAAAATGAACTTCTTGCCGACTAAAGCTTAAAAGACTTTGAAAATTGCTCCAACCTGCAAGCTATTTTTCTGTTCTTTATAAGCTACGTACGTACAACCTCAATATGTTCATTAATTATTTTTCTGGTCATGAACATATTTTTGGTGGCGCCGGCCATTGTTCTTCATGACAAGATCATCATGCATAGCCATGGATCGATCTCTGATCATGTAATAGCATTAGCATTCGTTTCTTTATATGCATTTTTAAAATCACATCTTTTGAAGATTTATTTTACATATCAAGAAAAACCTCCCACATTAAATTATGCATATTTGAACCAAATAAAAAAAATATTATTATTTTTAATTTTTTTTTCTTAAAATTATTATCATTTATATATTTTACAATTAGCATCATGTGCTCAAAAATATAAATTTCATATATCTAAATATTAACAATTTCATATATCAAATTGCCCAATTTTATCAATAAATATTAATATGTACTTAAAAACACTTTGTATCATCAACTTAATACCAATTTCATATATCAAAATCATCTCAATACAAATTCTACAAAGTTGATTTTAATGGGTAGGAGAAAAAAAAAACATTAAAAATAATATTTGGAGAGTGAATAGTACTTCTTCAAACTTGAAGAAGTACTATTTCATAGCTATGTAAAAATTTAGAGATGCATAAGCTAATATAGATGAAATTAAAGACATATTATGTAAATATGAAGATAAAGATAAAGATAAAGATGAATAAGTCATTGCTATTGCTCTTAGGCATCCCCATTGGCTTGGCCAATTGCATATTCAAAATTTAGCCAATATCACATTTTTTTTTTTTTTTGCATTTGTCAATTCTATTTAAATTCAATCCTCATATTGGATTAGTCATTACTCTTTATATAATAATAAAATATTATTAAATTAATAAGTTTTTATTTAATTTATTTGTATCACATTTTATAATTCTACCAATTTAATATTAATAATAATTATATTCTAATTAAATTAATATTAAAAAATCATATTTTCAAAAGTCATTTAATGCTAATAACAAAAAATATTTGATTAAACTCATCTAAAATTCTATCTAAATTTTTTAATTACAAACCAAATAGTATTTTTGCTTGGAGTGAGAAACTAATATTTTAATATTTGTTTAGAGTGAAAAATTAGTATTTTAATGTTTGATAAATCAATCGTGGTTCTCCATATTTGGCCAACCACTGTAGCAGAAGTCCATCTTATTTTAGATTTGGCCAATCCAATGTAGGGTGCTTTTTACATCATGTAAATTTTAGCTAACTTTTCTATTTGGCCAAGCCAATGGCACAACTTTGTTTGCATTTAAAGTTCACATCAACTCATCTTAATTCATCTCATCTCATCTTATCATTACAATTTTTTTAAATTTTTATACAAAATATAATAAATAATTTAATTTTTATTCTATTATTTACAAACCATCTCAACTCATCTCTAAATTCAAATAATTCTTAAATAGTAAAAATATAGGTAAACTACTAAACAATAAATCCACACACAAGCCTGTATGTGTGTGTGGCCAAACTACTAAACAGTAAAAATATAGGTAGGTAGAGAAATTAGAAGAAGGAAAGACAAGCCTATGCGCACAAGTACTAGCTAGTTAGTTGCTCAGAACCAACCCAAAAAAAAAAAAAAAAAAAAAAAGGGAAAAGAATATAGAAAAGATAACCACGCTAGCTAGCTAGCTCGGTATCCGAAAGAAAGAATCTATCCAATTTGAACATAGAATACGTACTTTTATAGAAAGGCAGCTCTTATAACCACAGCTTCTGAGGAATTCACGGCCAGGAAGATAGAGAGTAATTACAAGAAACGTCTGCCCATTCAACAATATCGGCTGAAAAGTTGGACTACAAAAGCCAACCCAAAAATTTTGGCATCAAATAATAATAATATTCATGACTGATCAAGACGACCAGAGAAAAGACTTTCCAATTGAAGATAGAAAATGTATTTTAATATAAGAGGCTTGATTGGGGCCGGTAGTAGTCTAGACGTACGCATGCACGCTAGCTAGGCCTACCTACCTATTTCCAACGATCAACTCCGATGTATACATGCTAGCTAGATCAAGACGTTTCGTTTGGATCATCATCATGTGTAGGAATTATATATATATATATACTGACTGGGATATTACATTATTAATGCTAGTAGTACTCATGATCATTATATATATATATATATATATATAATATAGTTCTTTGGGAACATGATAAATTCAGATGTGGGTTCAACCTTTCTTGAGCCGTTATAGTCTGAGACTCGACTATTAATTAAAACTCAAAACATTAAACTCAAAAAGTTCCAAGAATTTTTGTTTAGGAACTAGAAAAAAATGTTTAAGGTACACAATAAATTAAAAATAAATAAATAAAGAGAAAGAGAGAGTAAAAGGGTATTTAAATTATCATATTTTGTGTAATATTGTGGTATTTAAACTATCATTTTTTTTTCATGCATTTCAACATTAACCTATGATCATTTGCCTCAAAATGCACGTTATCTTTTTTTTTTTTTTTTTTGATAGGATACATTATCTAATTTTGACTGTTCACACTGCAAGAAAAACGGATATTTGTGACCTTCTTGCGAAGAAAATGATTATTTGTAACGAAAACAAACTCATTTTAATTGGAAATAATCATTTCACTAGAAATAACTGGTCGCAAATAAGCAGTTTTTTTGTAGTGTTAGATATTAGACGAAAATAGATGACTTGAATTAAGCACTCTCGGTGCATGGTATATACATGATACGATATTAACTTATAATTAGTGTGCATATCAAGAAGACTTTTTAATAAATTAAGGATGCAAAATGCCAAATTAATCTCAGAAGTTACAGTACTTTGGATATGATCACATTGCAAAATAATAATTGTTTGGCTATCAAATTTCAAAGAAGAAGATCAGTTAATTATTCATCTTGAAGACATTTTGATAATTTTCTTGAAAACATGGCATATATTAATATTTGTGTGTGTGTATTTTTGTGGAGCTAACACAAGTGACTTCTTTAAGGAAAACATGACTATATTTTTAAGTGCTCACAAAATTACTAATTAACTAGCTAGGCCTGCCTTTACATTAATATAGAATACACTTGGCCACCATATATATATATATATATATATATATAAAGAGGAAATTATTTCACATTTAAAAATCAATGTTATGTACATGTCTCTTAAGTCTAAATGAGGCTTCATTTCATAAAACCATATTTCAAGAAGAGACATATATTCAGATCTTTTCTGCTGCCTAATCTACCACCTATAGCTAGCTAGCTATATGTATGTGACAATTCCCTCCCCAAAACCTCTTACAAGCTCCCATTCCTAGCTATATGTTGACTGAAAAATAGAAAAAAATAAAAAAAATACATGAAGATGCGAAGCAGATCCAAAAAGAAACAGTGCTAATTTCAGCCGATCATCTGTCTCCTTGAATATTGTTTTTTTTTCAGTGTCTTCTTGAGTCTGATCTTATTAAATTTGTTGTCAACATGCATGCTTTTGAGATTCTTGAGCAGTCTCATGACCTTAATTAAATATTAGATCACCAGCTTCTTGTGTTTTCACCTTATATATCATGTTTGGTTGTTTAGAAAACTTTTCTAAGCCATAGCTAGTAATTAAGCAACAACCTGATCTAGGACTGACAGCCATACATGCAGTACTAGCAATGGTATTAATTAGCTGATCAGCAGATTGAACAGCAGCAATATAACAATTTTAATTAGCTTTCCCTCATTTTTCAAAGATCCAAACGACTCAGCAAAGGGAGCTTTGATATATGTAAAATGTTGGGCGTCTAATGGAAAATTTTACTTTGAAGATGCATGCATGCAGCTGCTATATAGGAGGCGTCAGAAAATTAAGATGATATATCAAATAGCACTTTAATATATATAATAGTTCAGATTAGAAAAATATATTTTTATTAATATGATTGATAAGTTTATGATAAAATTAGTACTTTAAAGCCTTGCTATTAACAATTTGTGTTGTTCATGAGTTGCATATATAGCTAGCACTACTACATGATCTGCAATTGTAAAGGATTTTACTCACTGTGAAACATCATGATGTGCTCATAGATACTTCCCTTTACTTGAAGATAAAAATTTATTAATATAAGCAATAAACTATATATGTGTGTGTATATATATATATATATATATATATATCTTGAGCAGTCCCGACTGCAACAAAAACAGATTGAAAATGGAAAACCCAGATTTCCAGTACTAGATCGACCTGCACATTACAACCTTCTTCCTCCTATAATATTATAGCTTACCATGCAATACTGATGACTGCAATTGATCTTTTATAGTGATGAGAACAATTCAGCTTTGCTTCTTTGATGCTATATATACAAATTTCTATTCTACTGGCCTGTGATAGTACTACTATTCTTTGGACAAACCCCATGCATTTGTAGATGATCATGTAGTATATGTCCAGAATTAGCTCTAGTATCATTAGGAATAAGTAAAGTACTTGGAAGTAACAGATCATGCACTATGGCAGCAGTACGTGCCATGAGTAATAGGGTTTTTTTTCCCTCTCCTTCCACTTGATCCTTGGTCAGATATCATCAATTGAGCTTTTTATTATTTGTTTTTTTCATGAAGCTAATTGTGTCCTATCATTGATTTATCCCCTAGCTATTAATAATTAGGAAACCTCAGCAGCTCATCATGACAATACATGATCATGATCCCCACCTTAGCAAATTATAAAAGTTTAATTCCTTGCTAATAATTTAATTATTTGTGTCATGTGTCACAGATAAATTTCACATCTAGCTACTATATCATTCATTTTCTCCTTGTCTTTACTTCAAGGTTTTTGTTGTCATGTAAAGTAATGAGATAATTGGTGTGTTGAAATTTCACTACCTAGGTGTCAATGGACTTTGAAAACATGACCTGAAAGTGGATGGTGGATCACTCAAGCGTCTATTCAATCACATCTCAAAAGATAAACCGAATTCATTCCCTGGATTAATGCACTTAGGAAGTTAGCTACTCACAAATGAAAAAAACAAAGATATTCATGTAGAGAAGCAACCCTAATCCTTTTAACTCCAAATAAAGATATACTAGAGAAGACATAGAAAAAAAAACATGGCAATCTGTCAAGTGAACCTATATAGAAAAGCAAATCGCCTTGAAAATTTGCAGGTAAAGCCTTAAAGTGGGGATGAAAAATAGATGAAGAATACATCTATTGGCATTAGTACTTAATTGTTAATCCATCTTAACCACGGAAGACTTCATCATAATTTTGTTTTATCAAGCGGCCAACCTGCTGCTAATCCACCTGATCATGTGGATAGTTTATCATGGATGGTCTTCTTCTACTCAATTCTGATATGTTTGAAACAGAAGCAAAAGAAACATGAGATTCTTATAATTAAGACACAACAATCACTCACAACATAGTATTAAACAAGATTAATTGCACAATGATCAAATAGGGTAATTTTGTATATTACATTTCAAACGGAAAGAGAGCATGCACCACATATCATGCTGCAAATTAATGTTTATTCATTCCACACATCAGACATACGAGAGATTGTCCTTGTCTGATGGATTATGATTGTTGCAGGCTTCCGGCCACGATTTGCCAAAGAATTGAAAGTCTGCAAATTGATGCTGCAAAAAATTGTACGAGGAGTTCAGTCATCTGAAAAAATGTAGTTCATCTACGACACTAATATATATCCGTTTGAAGATACATATATGCTTGTCATAGCACATGACATATATAGGAAGCTAGCTAGACTGATCGAGTGCCTTGTTCGCAAAATTCAGTAAACTCATATTGTTTTTTTGGAAGTAATTACCTCTTGGGGAATTGCAGTATTGTTCAGAGAATTGAAAATCAAATTATTAGATGGGCTCCATCTTCCAATAATCAGAAATGAATCGTCATTAACCATGGCTTCTGCAGCCCCTAAATCATGATGATCTCGAGCATGGGAGCTTCTTTCTTCAACCTCAGGCGGTGGCACCTCCAAGGAAAGGTTCATGTTATGGCTTTGAGTTCCAGCAGATTCTTCCCCAGTTTCAAAGGTACTCCAAGAACCTAGCCGGCTCAAGTCACAGTTGGTCGCCTCTTCACATAATTTTGATTCATCAAGTCTCCGTCGCCTCAGTTTCTCCGTTCTCTCCCTTGCCCTTGCCCTAGCTTTCTCCCTTGACTCCCTAGCAAGAGGGTGAAATGCACTCTTCCGACACTGCCTTATCTTCTTCTCTTTCACAGCACACGTCGAGGGCTTCTCCTCTGAAGCCGTTCCTTGTTGATTTTCACAAGAAATTGCGACATCATCGATGCCAGACACGACTTCGCACTCAGAAGTAGAGGAAGCACTCTTGACACTAACGCTGCAACTCCGCTTCAGTTCTCTTGCTAGCTTCTTGATTTCAGGTTTTGCCTGTAGGAGTAGCCACTCAACAGTCTTGCTTGCCTTGTCAAAGCCTAGCATGTCTTGCAGGCCGAAAAACTTGCGGGCAACTTCAAGGGACAATCTCATTCTCCGATCCCTTGGGCCTCGCGCAGTGTTAATCTTGCTGTGCCGATCTCTCTTGCAAGATCGTTTTCTCGGGATCTGCTCGGCCATTTTTTGTCCATTCATGTGATTTTTGTTGGAATCCACCATATTGTTGGTGACAGCTCCGGCAGTGTTATTAGCAGCTTTCGCTAAGGATTGCTGTTGTTGAAACAACAGGTCATGGTGTTGTTGGGTGAAAACATCGTCATCTACGAAAGGGGAAGAGAAGTATTGGCCGAAGAAGGATAAAGGAGATGGGTCTCCTTGTTTTGAATTGCAGATGATATTGAAGTCATGATTTGGAAAAGGATGCTGGAAAAATGGTTGGTCAGAATAGGAGAAAGGGTCACTGCCAATATTGTTACTGTTTGAGGGATACATCTGTGAATATGAATTGCACTGGACAACCCTAACTAGGCCTGACGGTGGCCGGTTGGACTATTAAAGCAGGAGAATGACGTGGGTCGTTTCAATTTTTCCTATTCATTTCATCCTTTTACCTCTCTCTGCAAGTGGAAACCATGAGACTTAGAGAAGGACAACCCTTGATGAGTTAATACTTTCTACCCGAGCTTGAGAAGGACAGCCTCTTGATGATGTACAATGTATGTGTATGTATGTATATTCGCTTCTCTTTGCGTTTTGTGTGTGTGTGTGATCATGTGTGTGTGTGTGTGTGCGTGTGTGTTAGAGAGAGAGAGAGAGAGAGAGAGAGAGAGTACATTTACCTCCCCTCAGCTTGAGAAAGACAGCAGAGCTCAAATACTGTACGTCGACCAAGGGCTTCAGAGAGAGAGAGAGAGAGAGAGATTGAATAAAGATGGCCTGGAAGGGGGAATTTATTGCAGACAAAGAGCCATCTTTTTCTTAATCTTTTCTCTCTTTTGGGCAAACAGTAGCACTGGCTACTTTAGCGATATTTGGGAAGTGATGAGTGGATAGGAAAATACCAAGTAATTGTGGCTTTTCACGTGGTTTGCAGGTGATGAGGAGGCTTTCATGATCATGAACTACTTCCTCCATCCTCAAAAACACTACTACTAGTCTTCAACAGGCCCCTCATGATCAATCACAAATTAATTAAGACATATGCTGCAAATTAATAATATATAATAATAATAATTAATCATATCCACATTGTATTAATTGTGTTTGTGTGTTTTAGAGGCCGGGGGATCATCAAGTGGGAAGCCATGTGTCACCGTAATTGGTTTGCTAAAAGGCTCATGTGACTTTTTCATTGGACGATTCATGTTTGCATATATGATTTTACAAAGGATTTCTTAACCTACACGTAGCTGTAATATCTAAACATGATGAGAAATCGAGGACAATTATTTCACCCCTCCAAGGGGAATGCACTGTGATGAGCCTGCAATTCTCAGGTAATGCACCCTTTGACTGGGCTTCTAATTAAACGTCCCTTTCATCAAAAGGAAGAAATCCCATCTCTCTCTCTCTCTCTATGTTAGAATGTCGTTGGGTTCCCTCCCATGCGTGCTTATCTGTTTAACTTTTCTTTGAAAAGCTCTCTCTCTCTCTCTCTCTCTCTCATTCTTTCTTTCTCTCACATTGTCAAGAAAGACTTGCTTGTGCTTGTACTTGCCACTGCCATATACATAGACCTTCTCCAAAACCTAGCCAATCAACAAGTGCCCTAGCTACTAATTATCCCATCTCATCTTATTTTTTTCAAAATGGCAATAGTCCCATCCACACTTGAAAGCCATCTTTACCTCAACTATATTTCCATTTCTTTCTTGAATTTTCTTTCCATTTATACATGCCGTCCTTGATCCCACTCATCTCAAACCATCGCTCTCTCCCTCCCTAGCTAGAGCTCATGACTCTCTCTCTCTCTCTCTCTCTCTAGAACTGAGCCTGACTACTTTAGACTAGCATAATTACAAGGACCACATGATATGGCAAAGCTAGGATTGTTCTAAGGTTGCTTTCAAGGAGGAGATAACTATGAAAGAAAAAGGGAGATGAATGTGCCATCAATTAGAGTGGCTGATAATATGAGAATATACCAACAAACCCAAAAACAAAACCCCAAGTGCGTTTAGTACTTCCTTGGTGAGTTCTTTGCCTCTCTGTGGTCTGTGCTGTACCAAAACCCCATATGTGGTTGAAATAACAACGCTTCACAGTATTATTTTTACTGTTTCCTTCATTTTTCACCATCTTTTCAGCTTCATTTGAATTTTTTTTCTCAGGGGATATTGCACCATTTTATCAGAGAATTAGGCGATCAAGAAAAATCGGATTACAGCAGCTTGTACGACAAAGATTTCTTTTTGACTGGCTTTAATATTTGGTGAGTTTTACTTGTTAAACGGATCTCATCAACCTCTTGACTTGAAGTATTAATCCGGTCCAGCTTGATCATGATGAGTCTTTGCTGGTAGTTTATTTGTTTGAAGTATTTATTCATGTACAATTGCTATTAGTTATATATATATATATATATATATATATATATCTATATATTATATAGCATTCCTGCATATTATATACAGGTAGTGATGGGAAAGAAAGTTCGTGTTGCTTTTTATCCTTATGCCATTGAAAAGATCTTGTGGCATATGATTTCCAACCGGGCATATTTGGAGGACCATCCCACTCTGTGGGCCTGGAAGAGGGCCAAGAAACCATCGAAATTGCGAATGCTTTCTAGGAAACTATTCCAGGACAGGACAGGGCAAAAAGATAGAGAAAGAAAATATGATGCAAAAGAAAGATCTATATATATATATAATAGCATTTAAGCTGTGAGCCAAACAAGGAGCTATTATATGGGAATATTGCTTTTCCATTTCTCACACAGCCTGACATGACTGTTTTTGTCTATGTTGTGACCAAACAGTATTTGTTTGGTTCATCTGCATGCGCTTTGATTTTTATTTTTTATTTTTACTCTTTCATATCTGACTCATGTGTCCATTATTGTCGTTTTGATGCAAATTGAAAAGCCCAACTTGGCCCATTCTGAGAAAGATGCATCTCTCTCTCTCTCTCTCTCTCTCTCTCTCTCTCTGACTAGATCATGAAAACATATATAACATAAGCTGGTCTTTCTTTTGTTTTTTCTTCTTCTGTTATGATATTCTTGACTCCATTGCATGATCATGTCCTCAAGCTTTGATCTTCACTCCATTGTTGAAACTCATGCTGCCCAACTTTGCAGGGACCCCGGCTCCTAAGCTTTAAACCAGTACCTTTTCTAGCTGATCATATCTGATCAGCTGCTGCTTTGCAAGAATGCTGTCAAGGAGATAATACCAAATATACTTTTCTGTGTGCAACTAACTCAATGTCATGGATGTGGAGGTTGAGTCGGACTCCTGGTTATTGGTTAGTTGATTGAAAGGGATTGATTGTGTATGTATGTTGGGCTTTGAGGGAGACTCTGGATAACATAAGTACGTACTTGTGTTTGCCAACAAATTTCTCTGCACTTTGATTCATGCATATTATATATTTCTAGGGAAACCTGGCCAGTTCTTGGCCAAACAAGGTGCTAAGCCTGGAATAACTTTTGTACGTACCAAGACACCACTCCAGCTTAGGGGAAGACGTACTACGTACTAATTATGGGTTTTTTGACAGTGGATAGGGTTTGGATTCCATTTGTACGTTGCAAATAGTCATGGCTCAGATCGATCCAGGTGTAGTGATCGGATACTCTTAGCTAAGATTTGATGGAAATGTTGTGAACAGCTTGTTCTCACTTCTCTCAATTTCATGCCACGCTTGTTTGCACTCATTGATCTCTAGATCTGCTTAGGTGGATATGTTTAGTAATTTGTTAGATTTGTATAAAAAAAAATCTATTTTCAAGCTTGCTCATTTACCTCCCATGCAAACATATTAGTCCCGTTTAGAATCAAAAAGTATTTTATCTCATCTCATTATTATAATGTATTTTTTAAATTTTTACACAAAATATAAAAAACAATTCAACTTTTTCCAATATCAAAACAATAATAATATTAAAAATTAATATTCTAACAATATTTTTTTCAACTATCATCTTTTATCTGAAACTATCTTATCTCATCTCTGAATCCAAACTAGCGCGTAATATTAATGTAAAGATTGTCACATCACTACTTAACATAAAAGAAAAAAAAAATGTATTTTGGCTTTTTTTTAGACATATAAGAGCTACATGAATAGAAAATTATGTACTTTACACACCGACATGTATGGATTAAGTTCTTTCGATTCTTGTTTCTTTAATTTGCTTTTAGCACCTTGGTTAATTAATTGTAAGTGCATCGTGTACTGTTATCAACTGAAACATTAATCATTTAAAATATGTCATAAAGCAGGTACGTACTATATATAACGGGAGATCATGAGAATAATCGAAGTATTCGAAGTTGTAATCACATTAATATACCTCCACTATGCATGAGTGGGGCCTTGGAATAAATATATGGATCGAGGTATCAATTATAAGAATGCATATATACATGCAATGGGTGCATGCATGGCTAGCTAGCTAGCTAGCTTGGATGATTCACAAACCTTCAAACAACAACGCCCCAATATCTCTGTCCCTCACATCATTTTCGCCAAAAAGTTATATGAAAGGGTGGGTAAACCAAATGCCTCTCTGATCTCAATGTACATGAATAATGTTATATGTCATGATATGCTCACATTTGCCAATAATACCACACCAATATGCCATTTTTAGGGGTGGTTGATCAGCTACTTGCTAGCTAGGATTAATTAACACATGCACTTGACTTTTTTGGAGTTTATTTAGAAAGATCCAAGATAGAGAAAGATCATGAAAACAATGGTTGCACTATATACTACTCCATCTCACTAAATTAGGATGATGATGAATGGGTGGACATGCATGTCTGCCTAAACATTCACAACTTATATTTTTCTCACAAAAGGACATGACTAACATGAGATCTATGTTCAATATTATAATGTGATCATGACATGCCCACTTTTGCCAATCATAGCATACCAATATGCAGCCATTTATAGGTGGTTGTAACTTGCTAGGATTACTTAGCACAATGGACTTTGCTGGAGTTTCTAATGTAGAAACATATGTCCCCTAGCTACTCTCAACTTTTTATTAGTTTGGAGAAACATAGGAGAGACGAAATATAGTTCTTCATCATGAATTTTATCGTCGTGATGATTAGTCATATAAAGTGATATGAAACATTTAAAATGACTTGGTACGTTAGTTATTTCAATAAATTGAACTTGCTAGGATTACTTAGCACAATGGACTTTGTTGGAGTTTCTAATGTAGAAACATATATCTCCTAGCTGCTCTCAACTTTCTATTAGTTCGGAAGAAAATATGAGAGATGAAATATTATTCTTCATCTTGAATTTTATCGTCGTGATGATTAGTCATATAAGATTATATGAAACATTTTAAAAGACTTGCAGTACGTTAGTTATTTCAATAAATTTAACTTAAAATGTGATACATTAGTCAATCTAACCATGATAAATTATAAAATTTAAGATGAAAAACAACAATTATCCCTTAAAAGTATAATTATGTTCACACCAAGTTCGATCTGACTAAAAGATAAAATGAATGGGTGCGCATGTCTGCCTAAACATTTACTATTCATCTTTTTCTCACAAAAGGACACTATTATCATCATGTCCTTGAATCTTGATTGATTACAAAGTGTTGTCGTTTCCTTTGATTTTTTATGATGTGGTTTAATGCCATGGAGTAGGACAACTTCTAAAATAGGTGCAATTAGAAGCAACCACTTTAATAAATCTTCATATATATACATACATATATATACATATATATATATATATACACACACACGCATGTATATATATATACAATATATATACAATACTAAATATATATTTATTATTTGTGTACATATAATAAATATACAAATAGAGTGATGTGATACGTTAGATATACCTTACAATAAAAATAATTTTACAATTTAACGTACAGCATCAACCCACGTATATCTGTGTGTTTACTTTTTGTGGAATATTTTTGTGATTAAAGTATTTCACAATTTGAAATAAGGTCTTTTTAGCCTCCAAATATCTATAATATTTGTTTTTCTTTCTTCAGAAATAAAAAATTCATGTATTTTACATTTTGTTAACTAAAAATTTCGCCCTAAATTAGAAGAAATATTGTTATTCCTTCTTAGATTTCAAAAGTTTTTTTACCCTAAATTTTTTTAAAATGAAAAATAAAATATTTAAAAAAAACTCGTAAAGGCAAAGCCGATTTTTCTGTCTGTTTTCTCGAGTCTCCTTCAATCTTTTCCATGTTCTCATCTACTAATTTCTCTTTTCTCCACAACTCCAAGAAGAAACGTTGAATATATTTTCAAGTGAAGATATTTCTATACCATAGGTCCATATATAGATGTGCATCAATTAATTAGCATGAATTGATCATAATATCATTGTATCTTTGATTTACAATTATAATATATTTTTTATATTTTATATTAAAACATATATTAAATATATAGGAAATCATTTAACTTCACCAATGATATCAAATCGAGCACAAATTTTTTTTTTATCGGTAAGTAATTAAAACTTTATTGATCATAAAAAGAGATAAATTAAGGCCTAATAAGCTGTGTTACACAGGACATATACAAGAACATCGCCTATACATACTAGTTTAGTGATACAAACAATTCGTGATGAAGATCAGTCAAGCCATTAAAATCAATTTCAATGGACAAATATTGAAATAAATTATTAAAAATAAATTAAAAGTTGATTTGTGTGTGTGTGTATTTTTATGTAATATATAATCTCCTGATTCTCATGAGCATGTTTTTTCAAATAATACGAATGATAATGTTTTTTTAATTTAAACTGAAACAAAATCAGACCACCAAGTTAGAATCGTCTCTCATATTCTAGGCCTTTAATTAATTAGGCCAAAAGTATTAATCATTAACAGGTTGATCATTATTAATTAATTAATTAATTAAATAGTCAAATTTACAATAATATCGAAAAATTAACCTTGAAATTATTAAATGGTACTCAAGAGTACTGTGATCATGTTCTCCACTTTATGATTTAAAGAAAATTAAGAAATGATCAGAATTAAGTGCTGAAATTTTTTTAGTTTTTTAGGGGAACGAAGATGGGTTTTCTTTTTTCTTTTTCTTTTTTAATTAGTGAGATCAGACCAATTTTAGGAGTAGGGAATTAGGAGGCTAGCTAGGGGGTATAAAATTTGGAAAATTATAATTAGGGTTAATTACACTTTGCCCTCTCGAACTTTCACTTAATTCACAATGTGCCTCCAAAACTAATAATTGCATCAAAGTGGACCCGCTTACTTTCAAAACTTACCAATCCCCCCTTCTGTTTACCAGCAGCGTCAAATCTAATGAAAATTCACTGTAAAGATATAATTTTTATCTAATATATTATCATTGAACATATAAAATATAAAATAATATATGTTATCAATTAATAATAATCATAAATCATTAACCATATATAAAATTATTTGATACCTAAATAGCAAACAAGTATGAATAATCTATTTACACAATGAAATTATTTCATATTCATTAACCATATATAAATTAATAAAAAAATTATTTAAATTACTTCATTAAAATTAAGTGAATTATTAATGTGGATTAAGTAACTAACTCATTAAAAAAATATTTTATTATAATTATATTTATGATGTTGATAGTTACCACTTACTAACTTAGACTATACTCTTTAGTATGCATAATATTAATAATATCATACATTTTATATATGTTTAATGATTTATAATTTATTATTAATTGATAACATATATTATTTTATATTTATATGGTTAATGATAATAAATTATATGAAAATTACATCTTTGTAGTGAATGTTATACACATGAGTAGCACATGCAGTGAATTTCTGTTAGATTTGACGCTGCTAGTAGACAAAATGGAGGATTGGTAAGTTTTGAAAGTAAGCGGATCCACTTTTATGCAATTATTAGTTTTGAAGGCACATTGTGAATTGAGTAAAATTTTGATGGGATAAAATGTAATTAACCCTTATAATTAAGTAGTCTATAATTAATATAGATAACATGGTATATCTATTTTATCACTAAATATATATATATGTCATGACCTCAAAACTAATTATTTGCATAATTAAGCACTAATATTTAATGATGAAAGCATTTATGCATATATAAATGATAAAGTAGTTCATCCTATTTGAAAAGAAAATGGGCTGCTTTTGCTTCTAATTCATAATTTTTATATATATATATTTATTATCGTGAATATGGACAAGAATGAATGGTTTTGTTTTTTAAAACAGTTTTAAAAGTCTAGTAGTGATATTAGAATTGGCTCAAGATGATCTGTTTTCTTATAAGCAAGTGCATCAAAAGGGTTTTAGTCCAGCAGTGACAAGTCAGATAGAAACAAGAGGACAGAGATAGAAACCAGCTTTTTGGCCTAATTTGACAGGTAATTTTGATGTTGCTTTTGATAAGGGAAATGAAAGGATAGGTTTGGGAGTTGTTATCAGAGATGGTGGAGGGGATCTATAAGCTGCTCTTTCTGCTCCTAAGGATTGTGTTAACTCAGTTTTTGTTGCTATAGAACTGTGTATTGACTTGGGTTTTCATCAGGTTCACTTTGAAAGTGATGCCAAAGTTGTTATTGATGTTGTTTAGTCTAATTCAGATGATAATTCTTGGTTGGGACAAGTTACAGATGATATAAAGCAGATGTTGGCAAGATTTCCATTGTGGAGACTCTTTTATTCATAGGTCTGGTAACAAGGCTACTCATATGGCAGCTAAGTTGGCTATTAATACTGAATGTAAAAGAGTGTGGTTACAGGAGGGTCCAACAGAGGTTTTGTCTGTTGGTAGTACTCTAATAATAACTATATATATATATATATATATATATATATTATAATTAAGGATCACATAAATGACTACTCCCACCAAACAATTAAGAACCCGTTTGGATTAAGAGGTGATCAGATGAACAGTACCTCATTTCATCTTATCTCATTTAATTTTAATTAAAATTTTTATTACTATTCTCAACTCATCTCATCTCGTAAAAGAAGTTTATGAGTTAAAAATGTGTGGTATTAAGGATTCTCTGCAGCTATGCATTTCAATGGGTATACTAGAATTAATTGTGGAATCTGATTCTCTGCTAAGTGTTCAAACAATTCAAGGCATGGAGGAACCTATGTCAATGCAAGGCAATCCGATATACGCTATTAAGGATCTAATGAAATTCCTTCCCAAGATCTCTTCGCAACATGCTAATCGATTATCAAATAGAGCTACTGATGGCAGCTTGGCTAACTATGCACGGTTTCAAGACACTTTAGCAGTTTGTGGGGATCAAATTCCTGATCGTATTGCTCTAATTGTTGAGTCTGAAATTGTGTAATTTGTTTTTTGTTTACATAGTCTATGGATATTTAGCTATGTAACTTTGCTTTTCAATTAAGCTGATGAATACAATTATGGTTTCCATTAAAAAAAAAGCGTGTGGCATTTTGCACTTCAGATCATGAGCACACGCGTAACACATTGAGATTTGGTGGATATTGATATGGCTATCGTGACAACCAGATTTGGCGGATATTGATACGTCATCTATCACATCAACCATAAAAATGAGTCATATTATTCGTATCACTCTTATTGTAATGTTGTACGCATCTTTAAATTAGTTTTGAATATTATAATATTTTTTTTTTTTATCAGTTTCTTAAAAAAGATTTAAAGTTGAACAATATTGACAATCCAAAAACATTAAATCATAAATATTGTTAAGATTAGATTTCAAAATAAAAATAAATTGAATAAAATTTTCCAGCTTTTAATATTGTTAAGATATGGTTTCGAAACGAAATAAATGACGACTATTTTATATATTATTTGCTAGTTTATATTAAGAAATAATGTAATAATTAAGAGTAATGTTACGTATAATCTCTATTTAGGGACTGCAATGCAAGCCTAGATAATTTTATCTTTAAAATTTTTAAAATTACAAAAATTTCCATCCTAAAATGATATTTTTTTCTCATTTAATAAAAGGTCTGCATATACAGTCTCCAAGTAAAAATTGCAAATAGAATTTCTCAATAATTAATTATCTTTATTTGTTGTAAAAATATTGAGATCAATTGACATGTTAAATGCTTTTATTTTTTATTTTACATTCAAAATTAAAATTTCTTATATATTTTGCACGCTTTTAAATAATTTTCTAATTTTTATTATATATAAATTTTTATATATCCTACTGCTCTTCTCTACATATAAAACCTGTCTTTGTCCCTGAATACAAGTATTCCAGAACGAACGTCATGCAAATCCCATGCAAATCTTTGGGGAAAAAAAAAAAGAGCTTGACTTTTATGTTTTAAGACTCATTGTTTTCAAAGGGTTTGTGCCAAACTAATAACACACCCAAGATCTGCACAATCATTTATTTTTTCAGTATCTTGTGTTCAACTTTCAAGGACCAATCCCTTTGATTTATGGTCATAAGTCGCTTTCAGTCTGTGCCAATGAATAAATATATGCTAAATAATTAGGTAGATGATATATATATATATATATATATATATATATATAATATATATCAGTTTAGAATGGGTATGGACTATATATAAAGGGCATTAATACTGATTGTAGAGAAATGCTAAAAAAAAGTTTATATATATACATATACGTTTGATTTATTATTTATTTTATTTAAATACACACATTTAAATATTAAGGTTGAATGACAAAAATAATAAATTATATATTGATTAAATCTAAGACTTCTACTTAGAATTTCTCGGACTCTTATCTCAACGATGCTATCATCATGCCCATTAAAGTTAGTGCACTATTACAAATACAAAAATAATAGAAAAAATTAAATTCAATTGTCAATTGTTCCTATCGGAAATAGGATTGACTATGGATTCAAGCATAGTAATTACCCATTTCACTGAGTGGACTAAAGCGTCGGATTGCTAATCCGTTGTACGGGTTTTTCGTACCGCAGGTTCAAATCTCTCTCTTTTCGCTTTTGTCAATGACTTGGTATTTTTTTTTATCTTTCAATTTGGACTCAAATTGTAAATTTAAATTTGTAAATATGACTATAATTTAAAAATTATGTAGTTTTAAAATTTGCTAGTATATATTTTGTATAAGTTATAGTGTAATATAAGAGTCACACATTGCTTAAGTGTGAAACTTGTATTGTCAAAATAATCTATAAAAATGTCACCTTACTACACCACAACTTATATAAAATATTAATTAAAAATTCTACTTAATACATATAACTATATTTATATATAACAAAAATAATAAATATTTATATATAAATATATATTTATATTAAAAACAAATGTGCGGGGCAGGGTTGGGCCTTGCCTGCCTCCCGCTCCCGCTAGGGGGCCAGATGCAGGGCAGGATTGCCTACCCCGCAATGCGGGAGCGGAGCCTTGCTGCCCACTCTTAGAATGGAGAGAAAATATAGATAGAAGACGGACCTAGTGAGATTAGTGCTATTGTATTGAAAGAAATGGATGGCCTGTAATTATTTTGTTGCAAAGTAATAGAAAGAAGTTTTGGTTGATTCAAAAAGTTACCTGTAGATTTAGCCAATACATAGATTTTGAGGGAGCATTTCTAATAGGTTGTACATTTTGCATTTGTAAATATGTAAAAATAGTTAACAAACATTCACAATCCCTTTTACAAATTAAGAAAATGTACAGTGCATATGGATTTATACTATTCATCAATTTATAATTTCTTTTTTACAAAATTGGTCTATTTTCCTCTTCTTATTTTTTTTTACAATATTATTCAAATTGAGTGGCAACTCTATTTTATCAATGTTTTCTTTTTGAATTTGGATTTCGAATGTCAAATTTTAAAATTTTCACCATTTGCAGTAGTTGACATATCATCACGTATAATTATATAAGTAAAATCGCAAGTATAAATAGCATTTTCCTCTTCTTTATATATCATGTTTCTCTCTTCCTTTCTTCACCTATATTTTTCTCTCTCATTTGCTTCTCTTCGTATTTATATTTCTCTTTCTCCAATGAAATAGAGAAAAATAATTAAATAATTCATAGAAAATGATTAAAATTTAAAAATGTTTTAATTAACTATTTCATATATAAATATAGAAAAACCAATGAGAATGACAATAAAAAAACCATATTGTCTTAAGTCTCGTTTGGATACAGAAACGGTTTTATCTTATCTCATCTCATCATTACAATTTTTTTAAATTTTCACACAAAATATAATAAATAATTCAACTTTTTTAAATCTCAAAATAATAAAATATTAAAAAAATAATATTCTAACAATATTTTATTTAACTTTCAACTTCCATCTAAAACCATCTCATCTCATCTCACTATCCAAATAGGGCCTTAATATTATAATAAAGAATCCAACTATTTTTTTACCCAATTATTTATTAGATATAATAAATAATATCCAATCATCTAATACCACATCATGAGATGATGGGAGGATGATAAGTAGCATTACTCTTTTCTAAAAGAATTAGAAAAATAGACTGACCAAATTTGCAAATAGGTATTAAATTATTTTGGATGTTTAAATCCAAACCATCCAAAGCCCTTTTTTTTTGTAAGAAATCTCAAAAGCATCTATTATATATATAGCTGACACAAACCAAGAGAGCCACCAAAACCATTCTACTGTCATCCATACATCTACACACGCCTAAAAGTGCATGAATGACATGTAAACCAACAAAATACATGTGCATAAATTAGAGATCTGAAATCTTTAGTCTTTACAGAGGTATATATATATATATATATATATATATATATATATATATATATGCAATCCCTTTCAGATTTCTTTTTCAGAGAACTGAGATGTTACAAATATCTATGTATATACTTAAGTGGGAACAGTTTTTACAAACTTGCTATGGCCCCCTTCCATGTTCATCCCAAAAGGTTGGAGAACCCATTCCCCAAAAAAAAAAAAAAAAAAAAAAAAAAAAAAAAAAAGGGAAAATATCAGCATCTGAAGTGTCAGAGGGACAAAGAAAGGGAGCCCTCAAGAACCTCTAATGGAGCTCAAGGGCCTAAAGGTATACTTGCTCACATCCTCCTCTCCTTCCAAAAGAACAGTAATATTTCATCAAACTGCTTAGAAAAAGAACTTGGTTTTGGAGCATTAAGCACCTTCTGATCTATCATAGGAAATGTCCAAAAATACCTGCTATATATAGAACTATCAAGCAAGGGCAAAAACTCACATAGTTTCGAGTGATGTATTGATTGAGGCTCGAACAACCTTTAATTGAATAAATGAATCGTAAGGTGTATTGTAGGCTCCAGCGACAAAGGAATATGTTTTTGAAGAGGAGCTCGTCTCCTACTACTTATCCAAAAGCGATGGAAGATGTGTCCGTCGTCCATGTAAAGTTGAGTCATTCGTGATTAACTAGATTGAGATTAAAATGGGCCCATAAAAGTTGCATTTCTAAGTGCATATTTTGCAAAGTAATTGCATGTGTTCATTCCTTTTTTGATTTCCTATATGAATTTTAGGATGAAATTTGAAAGAATTAGACATAGTTACAACATTTAATACTCCAACAGACACATGATTTCCCTATAAACCTCACCTTAAATTGGGAAAAATTCCGAGTGGATCACAACCATGAATCTCTTCAAGACATGGTAGGGCTCTGGCCCCAAGATAAATTAAGAAAGGCCCCGAGTTATGTAGGAGACTTGGGTGGCCCGTTACGGCCCAATAGTGACCCGAGTTGTACATAAGCTCGTGGTGCGTGTACTGCACGCGCCCCCAAAATACCCGCCAATTTATTTCCCGCCATCTCGGCCATAGATATATATTACCACTCAGGAAGTCCATAACATGAATTAGCAAACCTGAAGAAGAAAGAAAGGGAACCCTAAGACAACTGCAATGGTCGAGAATTTTGAGGAGCAGAACAAGCTTCCTGAGCTCAAACTAGGTATAAGTTGAAGGGAGAAAACCCTAGCTTTTGTTCACTGATTCCTCTTTTTTGCAGCTAATTTTTTTCTGATTTGATTAGTTTTTTGGGTGTTTTTTTCTCATTGATGAATCTTCGTGATGATTTTTTTTAATCAATAAATTTGATGTGTTGTTGGCAGATGCTAGGCAAGCTCAAGGGTTTCTCTCATTCTTCAAGACCTTACCACATGTAAGTCTCAAGGGTATCGTTGGTGGGAAAATGGGGCAAAAAGAGAAGGAAAGGAAACTTGGGTTTTTTTAACTTTTATTTCGTGTCAAAGCTCAATTCTGATTAGATACTGAACAGATACTGGGGGTTGGCTCTCTGTTGCTTAGGATATGTAGAGAATGAAAAGGAAAATAGATAAAAGGATTGACTGTGATTCTGCATGTTTGGCTTATTTAGGAGTAGTATTCTTTTTCTCTTTTTTTTTTTCTGTATTTGGATAAACTGTAATAGGGGTGTGTATAACCCCTTTTTGCAGCCATCTCAATGATCCAAGTCCTTTACATAAACATACTAATATTAAGGATCCAAATATTTCACATTTTGCATGACCTACTGAAATCAAATGATTAAAATCTTGGCTGATTTTTGAAGGCGTATAACATTGCATATATAAGTAGAGAAAACTAAAGAATAGTTTTCTTTGAGAAAATCAAGTTTATGTTTTCAATCTTTTTCCTCTCAGAAGTGATCACTTTACTGTATTGAACAGTTTTAAGTTGTTCAAAAATGCTACATAAACGCAAAGAAATGGGTGATGCACAATCATTCTCGAGGGGGCTTCACCTTATCATTCTTTGCCCTTACTTGTTTAGTTTCATAATATGATACCAAATTCAACTAGAAGTAGGAGTGTTAGATCAATTTCCTTCCCTACACCTTTCTTTTGCTTACCAAGAAGAGGGTAGATATAAATGGTGATTAATAATTCCAAATTTATTTTGCCTTTTTTATTGCAGGACCCAAGGGCTGTACGGTTCTTTGATCGCAAGGTCAATTCAAATTCTAAACTTTTTTCCCGTATTTTCTGGAGGGCACTGTGGTTTTTACCTATCAATGTCTGTTTCTATTATTATATTTGGCCTCTAGCTATAAGGATAAGAGTAATGCTAGATACAATCCTAGGGTGTGCAAATCCCGCACACTCCATTTGAAAAAAGTGGGGTCTACTATTAAAAAAATCATTTTTTCATGTGGGTCTTAGATTTACTCACTTTTTTCAAAGGGAGTGCGCGAGGCTTGCAACCCTAACTGCAAATATCATTTCTTTAAGGATAAATTTTTAGTGAGTTTTCAAAGCATCTCCATGATATTATAGCTGTGACTCATATGAGTTTTCAAAGCACACCTTGATTGCAAATATCATTTCTCTAAAAATAAATATTTATTGAGTTTTCAAAGCATCTCCATGATATTATAGCCGTGACGCATATGAGGTGGACAGTGCATCTTAAGAGATCAGCTTTTCTTCTTGTATACATCCTGCATTTAGTGAGTTTCTGAAGTAACCCGTAAAACGAAGGGATAATTACTTTCAATATTCTTGCAAGTTTATTTTCAACTGTGTTTTCATCCTCCAAATTTCCAAAGCAAAATTTTGAAATATCATTGAACAAGCTTTAGGGCTGGGGAAATCTGATACTGTTGCTTAGTGCTATAGGAGATAGGCAATATCCACATGTATCTCTTTGAAAGAAACATGTTTGTATTCTTTGTTTTTGTATGTTATGAGTGTAACCGTCGGTTAAATAAAAGTATCGTCTAACTTTCTTTATGCATGCATCTTTAGGGATTATCTAAGTCAAAATACTGTTTTTTATACCTAAAGCAAATTTTATCCAAGCGCAAAGGGCTGCAACCATGTTCATTGAAAGTATACAATTGGGAGCACACAACTATAAGGATGAAGAACACAATTCTATCAATTCTAGACAGCTATAGAAGCAAAGCCTTTTGTCCTCCACCATCCATACATAAAGAGAGTTGAATATAAGGGCTGTTACTTCTATTTCCTTTTTGTCATCTTCAAATCTACAAGCATTGTGTTCCCGCCAAACACGCCACATCAGACAGAATGAGACAATCTTCCAAGCCTCAAAATTGCTATGACCACTAATAGGACCATGGCAACAAGTTCACCAACCATCAAGGCACGAAAAAATCAATCCAGAACATGTGAAATATCGATGCGCATAGATCCTCATCCACTTTACAGTCAATCAAAAGATGGTTGATTCATTCTCCACCCTCTGTACGCATGCAACACTTGACAGTTATTGCACCATTTTTTTCCTTAAGTAATCTGCCGTTAAGATTTCCCTAGCATTGTCAACCAAACAAAGAATACTAGACAGTTATTGCAACATTGTTTTCCTTAAGTTATCTACCATTAAGATCTCCCCTAGTGTTGTCAACCAAACAAAGAATGCTACCCTCACTGGTGCATTATCTCTAAATCTTCTTCCAAGGAAAAGGGAGGTCATCTTGAGTAAGAGTGTAAGAGTGTATGGCAGAAAGTCTTCCGTCCCTTGAAGAATACAACACATCTTATTAACTCCATCTCTTCTCTACATGAAAGAGTTCAAACCATCAAGGAAAAAAGAGATCATACTTACACGGAAATTCTATGCTATAGGGGGGCTAGGATGGTGAGCAAAAACAATTGATCAAGAAGTTGTCAATTTTTGCATGAAAGAAGGTAAAAGAATGAGAGTTTGTTCTATTGTTTATCCCAATCGTGTGCATGCTAGAATTACAATTTTCTTTTAGTCCTATAGAACTCTTTAAAAGAAGTTCATTAGAGTTCTTTGATTTTGTTGGTTTTGGCTACAATCATCCTAGGAAGAAGATTAGCATACTTCTCCCTTTCATTTACATCTTTTTGTTCTTCACATTGCAAAATATTATATTTGCATCATTGAGGGGCAAATGGTTAACATCTACTCTAAATCTACTTGGGTATTGAATGAACCACATTGTCTCTACTTGGTTACAAGGCCATTGAGGTCACAATGAAGTTTTTTTGACAACATTTTTAACTTTAATCAGAATCATATATGTTGTTACTTTTTAAATTTTTTACAAGGAATAAAGCTTCTTTAAAAAGAGCAATCTAAGTGCACAAGACGTACAAGAAATGCACCTATCTAGAGGGAGAAAAAGATACAAAAAAAATGAAAGTTTGATACAAAAAAACAATGAAAGTTTAGCTCGTTAAAGTCTATAGAAGCTGTCCAAAGAAAGAGAATGCAATCAAAGAACGTTTTGAGCTCCTACACATTCGTTCATGGACCTCAAAACTTCCATCATTCATGATCTTCCGAATACATCATTCTTCCGAATACATCATGAGAGGTAGGACCATTTCGACACCGCTAGAACTTGCCACCTAGCACTCTCCAAGAGTAAAAAAAAGGTCCATCATACTTCTAGGCATGACCCAAGCTAAACCAACCTCTATGAAAAAGCTATTCCGCAGCGCCCTAGCAATCTTTTAGACTCCCCACTCCTTTTTCACATGCAGCACCAATTGATCACTACAACGTGTCTTTTCCTTGGGTTATATATGGTGAGAATTTTACCTAGGGAGGCTGTCCAAGCAAAAAGCACAGCTATCTAATGGGTCTTAATTGGCCAAATATTCTTCCAAGGAAGAGGTTGTTATTATGAGATGTAAGGACATTATTGAAAGAACAAACATGGGTTGCTTTGATGTTAACATTCCACTGAGGAGAATCATTAGATACCTTCATATGGCCCGCCACAAAGTGTCCTTCAAGTGTGCAACATTGTACATATCATGGAAAGCTTCCTTAAGAGTCTTGTCTCTATTGCTAGAATCTAGTCCTAGTGTCCTCTCCCACCACAAAGCTGGCGTAGGAAGAAAACTTTCCCCACCCCATCCTTTTGAATTTCCACACTCCAACTCCATAAGACCCTCATGTTTCATGGGAGCACCATTTACCCCACATGCTACCATTCTTGGCTTTCACCACTGAGTGCCATAGTGCTTCCCTTTCCGTGACTAACCGCTATAGCCATTTTCCCAATAGTGCATAGTTAAATACCAACAAACTTCCAACCCCAAATCCCTCTAAAGCTTCTCGATCTGATTTGCCGCTCCCAAAGGGATGGGGAACATTGACAAGTAATAAGTGTGCAGATTGGATAGAATGCTTCTGATCCAGATTAGCCAGCCACTTGCCAAGATGTAGAGTCACTTCCACCCGTCCAATCTATGTTTCCTCTTCATGACAATGTTGCCTTATGTTGTTTTGGACTTAAATGATGCCCCTAAAGGCAGTCCCTAGTGTTTCATTGGTAAGGCTGCCACTCTGGACCCAAGAATGCTAGGCAGGCCATATATATGTTCAACATCCCGTATGGGAACTAATTCAGCTTTGGCAAGTTAATCTTCAAACTTGAAAGCTGCAAAACATTTAAAAAAAATTAGAAGTGGCAGAAATTATATGAGTTAGTCTCACACAAAATCCAAGTATCATCCACTTATAGAAGAGGTGAAACTTGCAGCTCATTAGGGTGCTATGGCTCACCTAGAATACCATTAGCATACATCTATTTAAAACAGTTGCCAACATCATGCACAGGGTTTCCATCACAACTATAAACAATATGGGAGATAAAATGTCCCCTTGTCTCAATCCACAAGAGCTGCTAAAGAAACTAGTGGGTGAACAATTTACCCGCACAGAAAATGCACTGCGCAATGTGCCATCCATCCAATCAATCTCTCTCCAAAACCGCATTTCCATAACAAATATAGCAAACCCCAGTTGATGTGATTGAACACCTTTTCTAATCTTGCTTGAAAAGAACTGATGATACCCCTGATTAAAATACTGCCTAGACACTCATTAGCAATTACTGGGTCAAAGAGCTGTCTCACCCAGATGAAGGCATTTGTGTATGTGATATAACTTTTCCTAGCACTGTCTTCATCTTATCTGCCAGATCTTTAGAGATAAGCTTGTATACACTTCCAACAAGACTGATGGGCTGGAAATTATGGATTTTCACAGCCGCTACTTTATTGGGAACAAGGATCATGGAAGTGGCATTAAAGCTTTTTTAAACTTCTCTCGTGTGTCGATCTCCTAAAAGAAATTTATCAAGTCAACTTTGATGACCTCTCAACAAGTTTGAAAAAAAGGCTAAAGAAAACCCATCCTTACAGAAGGCCTTGTCGACAATCAATGCCTTCAACACCTCATGGTCCTTGGTCTCCTGAAAGTCTCTTTCCATCAACTCATCCTTGTCCACACCTATAGGGTTGAATGAAAGACCATCCACCATGGGCCATCAACTTAATTGTTCAGAGTAAAGCACTTTAGAAACCATCGATCTGTTGTCAAATATCGAGGGGGGGGGGGGGTGGTCAGTAAACCATTGACAACTATAGATTCAATGCTATAATTTCTCCAATTAAGTTGACAGATCACCTCTTCCAACAGAGTAACCCTCTACACATCACTGATAATCTCCCCCTTTCATAACTTCTCCGCTTCTGATAAATGCCTCTCTTTTTACGACACATCAATGCCTTGTAAATCATTCAAAAGGAGACGTATCCTTTTCTTGATGTCACCAAAATCCTCATCATTCCATCTTTTTAAAGTTTTCAGCTTGATAGCCAAAATAAAACTAGGATAGCTGTGAGAACTGTATGACAACCACCATTGTTTTACCTTGTCCAGAAAACCTTCAGCCATTAACCACATATTTTTAAACTCCGGGTACCGTTTCCCCCATATATTTTCTTATGCATTTGTTTATTCATTAGTATATAGTTGGTACCACAGCTTGTTGGGTTTAGTTGAATATATCTAGTCAATACAAAATATTTATAAATATGCATATGAGAGGTTATCAATTATGTTTTTTTTTTTTTATCTCCTTGAATATATATGTCAGCACTTGCCATATTTGGGTGGTTGTGACTTATTTTGCATTTGTTTGCTTATGGAAATCCTTGTATTAAACGATAATAGGAAGACTTAATCCTTTTTTTTATGGGGCGGGGTGGGTGGGACAACTCTTATTTCACTTAGGGTTGGGGTATGAGTATCTTTAGACTATTCTAGGTTGCTGCTCAAATTAAACCCTTCATTCTGAATCGTTTAAAAAATTCGGAGGATAATGGGGGAACACTCCCGCTTTCCTCCCCCAGCACCTAAATGTGCCTCCACTGTGCTTTCTGTTTCTTACGTAGCTTGTTTTGGGCTTACTCTACTCTATCGAGATTTTCATTTTGAATGAAATAGTATTTCAAATGTATTCTTAGATGTATGTTAATATAAGTATACTGTTTGGAGTCTGGCCACTTGTGCCAAACCTCTCTCTCTCTCTCTCTCCATACATTCTTATTTCTGTATTTGGTATTTATGTTTTGATCGATCCACTTCTCATTTTAAGTTCAACAGAGTTGCCCCAATTTCTTATAATTGCTCTTAGTACAGCTGTGATGTTTCGTGGTAACTGAACTTGTTTATTGGTTAATGGGGAATCCTCTTTCTTGAATTTCTATATAGCCTTTTAACATTTTTTTCTTTCTATATTGCATTATTTGGCTGTCAATTATATGTGTTTGAGTAAATAAATCAGGACTACTATACTGCTCATGGTGAAAATGCAACGTTTATTGCAAAGACCTACTATCATACTACTACTTCCTTGCGACAATTGGGTAGCGGATCTGATGCCCTTTCAAGTGTTAGCATTAGTAAAAACATGTTTGAAACAATTTCCCGTGATCTTCTCCTGGAGAGAACAGACCATACTCTTGAACTCTATGAGGGCAGTGGTTCAAATTGGAGATTGGTGAAAAGTGGAACTCCTGGAAATCTCAGCAGCTTTGAAGATGTTTTGTTTGCCAACAACGAGATGCAGGATTCCCCTGTTGTGGTTGCACTATCACCTACCTTCCGTGAAAATGGGTGCACTATTGGCTTAGGTTACATTGATCTGACTAAGAGAGTACTTGGGTTGGCTGAATTTCTTGATGATAGCCACTTTACAAATTTGGAGTCAGCTTTGGTTGCTCTTGGTTGTAAGGAATGCCTCTTGCCTATTGAGAGTGGCAAATCCAGTGATATCAGGAACTTGCATGATGCTTTGAGTAGGTGTGGTGTGATGTTAACCGAGAGGAAGAAAACTGAGTTCAAAGCAAGGGACTTAGAAGGGGATCTTGGGAGGCTCGTCAAAGGTTCTAAAGAAGCGGTTCGAGATTTAGTTTCTGCATTTGAATTTGCACCTGGTGCATTGGGGGCATTACTGTCTTATGCTGAATTACTTGCAGATGAGAGCAATTATGAAAATTATACTATCTGTAGGTACAATCTTGATAGCTACATGAGGTTAGATTCTGCTGCTATGAGGGCACTGAATGTCCTGGAAAGCAAAACAGATGCAAACAAAAATTTTAGTTTGTTTGGTCTCATGAATAGAACTTGTACTGCTGGAATGGGAAAGCGATTATTGCACATGTGGCTAAAGCAGCCTTTATTAGACATAAAGGAGATCAACTCCAGACTGGATTTGGTACAAGCATTTGTGGAGGATACTGCACTTCGCCAAGATCTGAGACAACACCTGAAAAGAATTTCAGATGTTGAGCGGCTAGTGCACAATCTTGAGAAGAAAAGAGCTGGTTTGCAGCATATTGTGAAACTTTATCAGGTAGATCATATCTTATTATTTTGTAGATTTAGAAGCATTCAGGTGTTGTTGGTTTGAGTGTTTAGTATTTGTATTTGCTATAACATGCTAAAATCTGTTAGTCTTTTTTGCCCAAACTGACTAAAATTTTTCATGGAAATCCTAGTACTTGGTTTGTTTGTATTAATTTTCTCTTAGACTAAAATTTTTCTTGGAAAACCTAATACTTGGTTTGTTACTATTAATTTTCCCTTACACTTTTTCTTTAACCTTTTACTTTCTTTTGTTAATTGTACGGGCCCTGTTGTGATCCAATCTGAGCTCATAATGAAAGGATAGTGGTAAAATAGTTTTGGTGATCATGAAATATTTCCTCTTTTGTTCAGTGGTTTGCAAGCTATAGAATGCTTTGTTCTGCATAGTTTTGTTGTTAAGTTTACCGTGATGCCTCCTTGCAGTAGTATTAAGTGCCAGCTTATTTGCTGTCCTTTACAGACTGTTACTTGTTCAGTCACAAGTTTGTATCTTGTAGTTGAAAGTGCTTCTGTTTTTAATTTTCTTCATATCTTCTGGATGCAGTCATGTATAAGACTTCCCTATATTAAAAGTGCCCTGGAAGGTTATGAGGGACAGTTTTCCAAACTGATCAAGGACAGGTATTTAGATCCCCTCGAGTTATGGACTGATGATGAGCACCTGAATAAGTTCATTGCACTTGTAGAAACCTCTGTTGACCTTGATCAACTTGAGAATGGGGAATACATGATTTCTCCAAGTTATGATACTACACTCTCTGCATTGAAAGAAGAACAAGAGTCACTGGAGCACCAAATACATAATTTGCATAAACAAACTGCAAATGATCTTGACCTGGCCCTAGATAAAGCTTTAAAGTTAGATAAGGGCTCTCAATTTGGACATGTTTTTAGAATTACGAAGAAGGAGGAGCCAAAAATAAGGAAAAAGCTCACCACTCAATTTATTGTCCTTGAAACCCGAAAGGATGGAGTTAGATTTACCAATACAAGACTCAAAAAGCTGGGTGACCAATATCAAAGGAAGCTTGAGGAATACAAGAGTTGTCAGAAAGATCTGGTTGACCGTGTAGTTCGAACTACAGCAACATTCTCTGAGGTAGTTGTACTTCATTATTCCTGTTGCTTCTTCTGGACTCATGTTCTAGATTGATAGAACTTCCTCTCTACAGGTGTTTGGTTCTTTAGCAGGGATGCTTTCTGAGTTGGATGTCTTACTAAGTTTTGCTGATTTGGCTTGTAGCTGTCCTACTCCTTACACAAGACCAGACATCATTCCGTCGGTAATTAGTTACTAGTTATTTTCAGCTTTTGATTTCTTTGATAAGTGAAATAATTTTTATATTCTTTTTAGACAAGTTAACTTCCTCATTGTTAGATTTTAATTGACTATGATAGGATGAGGGAGATATTGTCTTGGAAGGTAGTAGACACCCTTGTGTGGAGGCTCAAGACTGGGTGAATTTTATACCAAATGATTGTAAACTAGTGAGTTTGTATAAGATAATGGAAAAAAACAATTCTTTTTTATACTCTCTTAGATAAAAACATTAATTTTTGCCTTTTGGGATTCCTTTCAAATCAGGTCAGGGGGAAAAGTTGGTTCCAAATCATTACCGGGCCTAACATGGGTGGAAAATCCACATTCATTCGGCAGGTGAGATTGATGTTCAATATGTGCTTCTTCCCTACCAGTTGCAAGTAAATAGCTACCATGTTATTGCTCCAGCCCATTTACCTATAAGATCCTAATTTTGTGTTTTATACTTTCGATGATTTGTTAATGCTTACCATTTAAGGGATTGATTCCTTGATATACATATAAATATCATCATATTGAACTCCTCTATCTATTCTAATTATCTACACATTTGATTTTGTTTGATTTCAACATAACGAGCACTTCTATCCGTTATAGTCACCAACAACAAACTTTCTTGTCACCACAAACTCTGTAATTACTAGTTAAGATTTATATGGGTTTGATTTTCTATCTATGTATAATTTACACTTGCAGGTTGGCGTGAATGTTCTAATGGCACAAGTTGGTTCCTTTGTTCCATGTGTCAAAGCTAGCATTTCTGTTCGTGATTGCATTTTTGCTCGTGTGGGCGCTGGTGACTGCCAGGTGTGTTCAGCAGCGTTTTCTGGGTACCCCCTTAAAGTAGTATAATAAAGTGATTCCACAGGGATGGTATTCATGCTATTTATCATTCTGATCTGCCACCCTGTTCTTATCCTAGTGTTTTATACTCCACCACTTAAGCTTTTCTGATAAAGGCTCACTAATGAACCTCAGAAGATGGCGTACTTTTTAGAACTTGAATTCTTTGGTTTCTATATTATTTTTCATCAATCATAGGGTTTTGTGCTGAATTTTAAAATTATTGAGGCAGCAGCGTTGGTACAACTTTTGAAACATTGAACAATTAAGCACGCACATACTCATCAATCAAACTCATATGTGATGTCTAGGTGGCCGGTGGCCCTGAACAAAGTGATATGCATTTCCTCTTTCATGCTCTCAGTTTCTCTTTCATGGGATTCATTGCAGTCTGTTTATGATACTCTCACTCACTGCCAGCTAAAAGGGGAAACATAATTTTACGTATTATTGTAATTCAAGACGAAATCTTTACATGACTCATTTTTAACATCCATACTCGTATCATAAGGTGCCATATCAATAGAAAAAGCAATTCAAGTATGGACTAATTTTTTTTAACATTAGCAGCTTTATTAACAATCATTTTGTAACACCCCATTTTCCACGGTTAAGAATAAAGTCGCTTTTAGAAATCTTTGGAACCAGAGTACTACTACTAAACTTGACTTTAAAATATTTTCTTATAATTGCGCCAGATACTAAGATTTTATATAATAAATAAAATCATTATTTATTAAAAATACTGAAAATATAAAAGAAATTATGTGGAAGCATTTATTAAAATTTCTCAAACTTTGTACTATAAAAATAACTTAAAAGCTCTGTGCATGATCTAGGCCTCTGTCCCACCTCCCTAGACCAAGTCCTGCCCTCTAGCTCCACCTTCATAAATATTCTGACTTGAGCTAGTTTAAAAACATGAAATAAAACTAAAATGAATCGATGACTCTATAAGTCATCATAACGCAAACATAATAAACGTAGGATTTTTCATAAAACATTTCATACTGAGAATTTAAAATCATGATTGTTCATACATATGCATATGACATGCATGACTTGTCTTGAATTATCTAATTTATCTGACTTATTTGTCTGATCTAATTGACCAACACACTTAACCATGTGTGTATGGTTGTGCACCGATCTCACATCCTGTGACCACAAGTGGTGGACCACACTTGAGTCTGTGGCTTGCCCGTCTACCCTGACTGCATTGGTACCATACATCTGAATGGCCATCTGATTAATCTTATTTGCATCTTATACTTGTCTTGTAAAACCTTGCGTGTCTTATGCAATGTGAAATGTATTACATGCATAATACATAAATAACTATAAAATGCATTAAACATGATCCTGAATTATGATGAATGACATGCAAATGTCATGGCATGCATGGTACATAAACATGGGCTTCCAAAGAACTAGCTTTAATAGTAATATATCTAATTAGCTAACATATGATAATCTTAATTTTGTGATTAAGCTGCATACCTCATAATGCTTCTTGATATTTCTGGCACAAAGTCAATCACCTATAAATAGGCAAGTAATTTTCATAAATCTCTAATTAAGCACGTACTTTGTAATTAAAACCTAAAATACTAAAATAACCTATATATATTAAAATCCTAAAATTCTACTAACCCTAAAAGTATCCTCACTCCTCAAATACTTTGATTTTCACCAAATTTCTCTATAATAATTCATGAAACATATGTTTTCTCTATTTCTATCAAGTTAATCTGGTTTTTTTTTGCAATATAAAAAAATAAAAAATCCTGTTTTGAATCCTAACCCTAACAGTCCCTCTAAATGCAACCAATCAGGTCATTTAAATTTTGATATGTTTGGGGCCTATGGATTGAGACAAAATTATTATAAGAAATAGGCCAGTCTTGTGAATATGCTTGGAGCACTACCTCTGTTGTAACCATTTTATTGCATAATAATTTTCAATGCATTTAGATATACAGAGAGTTCTTTATTTCGTACGATACTATTCATTAAGCATCTTTATTTTATTTTTTATTCCTACACAATTTCCCAGGTAATAACCATCTTGTGGCCACGCATCTGTTACACAATCTCTGGACCAATTTCTATCACAGTCGAAAATATTTCTTGTTTGTCTTGCAGAGACTATGGCATTTCCTCCTTGTTGTAGAAGTTTAAGCAAGTGTGGTCTTTTTCTTTGTAGTTACGTGGAGTTTCTACGTTTATGCAAGAAATGCTTGAAACTGCATCAATATTGAAAGGAGCAACAGATAAGTCATTGATAATCATTGATGAGTTGGGCCGTGGGACATCAACTTATGATGGATTTGGTTGGTATCACTGTTGAAGAAATTTGATTGTTATATGTTTCCCTATCTCGATATTATTGCTCTTCATTTAAATTATAGTCACGAGAACATTCTAGAATAAGATTGAATAACCCTGCTTTTTTTTTTTTGTAGGCGAATAACCCTGCTTATTGTTCTAGAAGACCACTTTCGAGAATAATTAGAAATATAATAACTGCAAATAATTTTCACTTATCCAAGAAAAGAAGTATATACTGCTTATATTTGAGAACCTTGTGTTGATGCTGCATCTAGTTTTTGTTGACTCATGGCCATAGTCTTGGTTGCATCAACCTTATCCAAGTATCTCACAAAGCAGGACTGACTTTTTTCATGGTTGCGAAAGGGAAAAAAAATGAAGTTATAGGTGTGAAATACACTAGAAAATGATATAATGCTGAAATATCTATTTTCAGTACTAAATGAGATTATCATCAAGTCTTTAGTGAAATTTTCACACCTAATGCAGCTTGGTGGTTTTTTACTGTAATTTTATCTTAAAAGAAATTTACTTTGACTTATATTTTGCACTAACTATTTTCCCTGCTGTCTAATCTTCAGTTTCTAAATTAAAAAACAACCTTTTGCTGAAAATTTTATATTTGTTGTGGGATACATGTAGAACTGTGAATCTTTTTACTTCATCAATATTGTGGAAGTGCGTGGAGATAGTTAGCGTGCATTGCTCATTCTTGCTGGGTGATATTCAAGTTAACTTTATACTTTTATATTGTCTATAAATAAGATATCAATGAACCTGCAGTACTCATAAATACTAAGATGCACGAACAGGCCAAACTAGCCATCCATTTTCAGATATGTTCGAGAGTAAATAAAATATCAATGACACTGGCACTTGAAACATCCAGCGTACCAAGTCATGTGGGGCTCATCTGGCAGACCATTGAAAAAGAACTGCCCCACTAGATATATAGTTAATGCACACTCCCGTTGCTTAGTTTAATTTCTTTTTTCTTTGTTGCAGACCATCAATGTGTCGCAGGTTATGTTTTATTTTGTTGTGAAGAGACTCTACTTTTCTTGGGGGACATTCATTCTTAAGTATTCATGTATCACTACCGTGCATATGCTCTAGGAAGTTTTCATCCTAAGAGCCAGGATTCAACTCTAGATGCTTAATATTGTTCATGTTTGAATAGTAATATTAAGAATGGTAATTTGAAGACAGCTCTTGCTAGGCTTGTTGCCGAATGATGATATAGCTGTTTTATCCGATCATTTTAGTTGAATGGTTTTAGTTTTATTTAGGCCATGTAATTATCAAAAGTCTTTTCTCTGGTGCTCAGGTTTAGCTTGGGCCATCTGTGAGCATCTTGTTGAAGTGATCAAGGCACCTACTCTGTTTGCAACCCACTTTCATGAACTGACTGCGTTAGCTCACGAAAGTCCTGATCATGGGCCACATAAGAAGCAAACTGTTGGTGTGGCAAACTATCATGTTAGTGCCCACATTGACTCATCAAGTCGCAAGCTGACTATGCTGTATAAGGTAGAGGCACACTCCAAAAATATTTTGGTTATTTTGCAGGACTCTTCTTTTTAACTTTTGAAGTGCCAATTTTGTTCTTTGCATAAAGGCTTAATGTGGTAGATTTGGATTGATTTTAGTTCTTAAAAACCAAGAAAATGAGGAAGGAAGGAGGGATTTTTCTAACAAAAAGGAGCATTTAAGTGCTGAAAGGAACTGCTCTTCAAGTAGGGGAGCAGGCAGATCGTCTCTGTAGTTAGTTCTAATTAGTTGAATGGGAACAGATTCATGACAAAGATAAACTGAAACACAGTTTCTTTTGCCTTTTCTGTATAGCAATTTAAGTTATGATAAATTTCAAGTTGGGGATGATTGCTGCGAGTCATACCCATGAGGTTTATAATCATCTTAAAGGCAGATAAAATCTTCCACCAACCTTTTGTTCATTAAGAATTATAAGTATTTAGTAACCTGGTGTGTTGGCTTCAAGTTGTCAAGGATGATAAAATGTGTTGGAATAATCATTTTCAAGGGTATTCTTAAATTCACTTCAGAAATTTCCGTTGAAAAGCAAGTCATTTGTCATATATATATTTTTCAGATGTTTTGCCTTTTTTTCCTACTATTTTCTGGCATTTCCGGGTTCCTTTATGTGAAGATTGGAGATAGTAGTTCCATCTACGTCCCATGCTTATTTGTATGCTATTCATTCTTTGTATACTTGTTGAGGAAAACTGTATCCACTCAAACCCTTAATTTGGCCATGCTCTCCAGGTTGAGCCAGGGGCTTGTGATCAAAGTTTTGGAATTCATGTTGCAGAATTTGCAAACTTTCCTGCAAGTGTTGTTGCCCTTGCTAGAGAAAAGGCAGCTGAATTGGAAGATTTCTCGCCTGCTGCAATCATTCCAAACAATGCTCAAGAAGAGGTGCGATCTGTAATGATCTTTCAGTGCTCATGGCAAGATCGAATAGAAAGACTAATTCATGTTAACAAGGGAAAGTCATAGTGAATGAGTCTTCTGAAAACACTTTTTCTTTATCTCTTTTTTTTTTTTTTTTTTTGGGGGTTGGGGGCACAGTGAGAGCTATGCTTTCTTCAATCAACTTGGTATAAACATGATAATAACACATATGATAATAAAAAAACATGATAATAACACTTGGTATAAACTTATATTTCGAATATTTGATACTCCTATATTTTACAAAGAGTAATGTTATATACAGTCGTGCTTGCCGTGCAGTCACTTTGAAAAAAAGTGGGATCCATTATTAAAAAATTAATTTTTTTCATGTGAGTTCCGTATTTATTCACTTTTTTTAAAGTGATTGCACGCCGTTTGCGTACTCACAACTGCAACTATCTTTTCTCTTTTACAAATTGTGATCGAAGTTGTTATTGCTGCACACTTTTCCTTGAGGTAACTGGAAAAATATAAGGTGTAAAGAGATCGATTTCTCTTGCTAACTGAAGAAACATAATAGAATTTCTTCAATCATCTTTTCTGGTGTGATAACTGTAGCCTCTGAAGAAAATGTCTTTTTAGGTAAAAGTTGAAATATTCGGTCATTTTTGAAAAATTGGGAACTTGTAATAGAGTGATTTTCTTAACTTTGGATGCCAGCTCAAAATTCCCTTCAAAAGTACCTTTTTCTGAAAACAAGTACCAATTTCTTAATAACAAATAAATTGGCCTAAAGAATAGTTTATTTGCCTCTTTTTACATTTAATTCTGTTTTTATGATCCACAGGTGGGATCAAAACGCAAGAGGGAGAGTGATCCTGATGAGATCTCTAGAGGTGCTGCACGAGCTCACCGATTTTTGAAAGAGTTCTCTGATCTCCCTTTAGACAAAATGGATTTGAAGGAGGCCCTCCAACAAGTTAAGGAATTGAAGGATGGCTTACAGAAGGATGCACTAAACTGTCAGTGGCTCCAGCAATTCTTCTAGATGTCCTTAAAATGGATGTAGGCTTGGGTTTTTCAATTTTTGGGGTATCTGTATAGATCAATGTTGTAAATAACATGCCTTCAAAATGGATTTTGGCTTTGGCTAAGGCAGAATGCCCTCTACCCCCTACTTCCAATTCTGTCTGTCGAAATCTCAATGCAAATACAGGCTTCAACAAAGCTGGCAGCAGTTTCTTATGTTGGGAAGATGGTGCTACTCTACACGGCCAGGAAGATCACTTGCTTCATATGCCCTTTTGCTTGGTTTGGTTTGCTTTGGGTGGCAATGGCCAAATTAAAAATTATGTAAAAGCATTTTGCTCCTGTATTTAGGACTTTTCAAGGTTTCTTAAATGCTTTTCTTCTTTTGAAAGGCGATTGTTCACATAGGTCCCAGCAAGTGGTTGGTAGGAACTAAATTTATTTCCTTCCCTTTATGATGATTTATGTTTTTCTTCTTTTGAAAGGCGATCTTGTCTTCCACTGCTCTCCTTTATTGCTATGTTAGTGATAGGAAAGCTCACTAGTTCTTTGTATGGTGTATCAAAGTAGCATCACCACCAATAATCTTAATCGAAGTGGTGTTTACACCTCCACCGGGCTAAGCCTAACTCGTTTAAGGAGGCCCAACGACTGAAGCATAGTCGGCCCATGAGTCAGGTCAAGGAGGCACAGGGCCAGCACAGGAAGGGAGTCGACATGAAAAGATGGGACGACATCTTCATTGACACGAATTTGTACACGCACGTAATAGTTGAACGAAGCCGTATTAAGGGGTCAGATACAAAACGTGCGCAGAGATCCTGGTGAGGATTTTTGTTCCTGACATAACGCACAAAATGTGGCTGCACTCACCATCTTATGACTTAAGACACGACTTGAGGAAGTCACGCCGCATTAAAGGCAACGGCATGGTACCCAGTACAAAAGACGGGTGCATCTGACATGGGATACGGGGACCATCTTAGCATGAGGAATAAAAACCAAATCTCAAGTTTTTTTTGTTTTCAGAAAACATCTCATCTCATTTAATCATTATAATTTTATCAACTTCCAATACAAAATAAAATAAACAATTTAACTTTTTCAAATCTCAAAACAAAAATAATATTAAAAAATATATTTTTACAATACTTTATTCAACTTTTTAACTTTAATCTTAATTTATCTCATTTTATTTCATCTATAAAAACAAAAAAGACCTAAAATATGACTTACGTTCTCTCATTCAAAAAATTCTCTAATGGTCAACAAACTGACTTAGACAATAAAAGTGTTTCATCAATCCCCGAGCCTCCACCTTGTGCTGCAAGAGATCGAGTTAGGTAATCAATGAGCGAAACACGTCGTTAACGGCTAAATTATTAGATTTTGTATGTATGAATTCATTGATATCAACACCAAATATACAAGTTTTTTGGTGCTTCCACCTTTAGGCCAACATGCGTTTTGAATTGAAAATTGTTGTTTGAGAGCCAAACTTCTTAATGTATTTCGCCCAATTTAGCATCTGAAAAATACGTAACAGCCCTGATTTCTTTCATTCTCTTAATATTTTCGTGTACAGTGCACAGTTTAGGTTAGGCATTTCGTGGAAATTACATCCCTTTTTATCCTTTTAAATAAAAGCTCAATTGAGTGGTTGAGTTTTCATGCTTAAAATTCAAAGGCTGCTAAAAAAATAAAATTCACAGTCCTTGTATGTTGAATAAAGAAATGTCTTTTGTAAATTTACACCGACTTTTAGAATATTTTGGTATATCTGTGAATAGTAGTGGAATAGTTTAAATTAAGATTTTTTATTGAGTTTTGAAAAAATATAGAGAAAAAATTGAACAAATATATTAAAAAATTGTTTAAATATAATTGTTAATACTATTTTTGTTTTGAAATTTGAAAAAGTTGTATTTTTTGTGTTTTACTCGGTAGTTTATAAAAGTTATAAAGATTAGGTAATGATTAGATGAAAAAATTGAATATTTGAAATTAAAAAATATTTTATATTTGAGTAATATCTGAGAATAAAATAACTAAGAATACTTTAGAGTAATTTACTGGCCAAACGGACCCTTAAAGCAATTTGACTGTAATCAAGAAAAATGATCGTGAATCCAGTACTATCCCTTTTCCTTTAAAAAAATAGTTGAATATTGGAAATTTAAAAAGATTGAATTGTTATTTTATTTTGTATAAAAATTTAAAAAAATTATAATAATGAAATGATACGAGATGAATTAAGAAGTTTTGTAAAAATAAATCGAAACTATAAACGCATTGCACCACAGTACTTCTCATACATCAATTTAACAAATGAACTAAGCCCATCGCCATTTGACTTTGAGTCATGTGCTACCTTCAGTGGCACGTGAGCTCTACCGTCGTCGCTGGATATTTTCCTAAAATAGAATATGAAAGCAGTGAAAATGGAAAGTCTCAAACAAAACGTGCTAAGAAGACTATCACAATGATTTTCTTACTAGTTGTTGCCTCCAACCGCAAACAATTGATTAATTCGATCGTTGGATTACATCAAATCATTTTTTTTATCGAGAATAATTATATTTGAATGTCTTTACACACACACATCCATGTAACATCATTTAATTTAAAAGATAAATTTATAAATTTAAATCTTACAAATCAAATTATGTAATGTGGATAATGTGTGGTTCGATCGTCTCTTTAGTTAATCCGAAGAATATGGATTGTTTATTGTGCTTTTGTTTTAGTTTTACTCACAGTCTATACCGGGCACCAGACACTCCATCCCCTCCTTTTATATTTCTAATTTGCTTTAATTGCAAAAAAGAAAAAGAAAAATAATTGAGATCTTTCTCTAATCATTTGGGAGTGTAGATATAGTGCAAATTTGTTATTGTTAGAATATTACCATACTTAGAATATATTCATAATATTATAATATATGGGGCAATATGATTTATTCTATACCATATTTAGTTTATTATGCAAATTAATTAGTATATTTCCATTATAGTGCAATGACATGATTGGATGAATATGCTAAAGTTCAGAAACTTATTGATCCTGATGCTAATCACTGGAGAGCCTCAATGATTGTAGATATATCTTTCTGAAGAGGAAGTTGAAATTATTATGAAGATTCATATAAGCTGCTTGAATAAACCTGATAAATTAATATGGAAATGTACTTCAAATGGTCAATTCACTGTGAGGAGTGCCTACCATTTTCATAAAAAATTGCAAGAACAAGCTAAAGTTCAATCTTCATGTCCCTTGTTTCAAAGCACAATGTGATCTGACATATGGAATATGAACATATCCCCAATTGATAGAGTATTTTTGTGGAGAGCTTGTCAAGATGGTTTGCCCACTAATCAAAACTTGTTTAAGAGGTAGGTGTTGAAAAAACCAAATTGTCCCATTTGTTGTGAGAGGAAGGAATCAGTGGTCATGCTCTATGGTCTTGTCTTGCTTCACAAGATGTTTGGTGCCAATATTCCAAACAAATCCAAAAGAGTGTCTGCTGGCAGAAGTCTTTTCTAGAGCTGTTTGCAAGAATATGTGTTGAGTTTGAGAAATAAGTGGTGGAGGAGGTAGCAGTGGTAGCTAGAAGATTTGGTAGAGAAGGAATATCTTTGTTTTTCAAGGTGAGTTCAAACATCCAAATGAAGTTCTTCATCAATCTATTGAAGCATTACAGCAGCTCAAGGAAAGTAAGATTAAAAGGCCCAGCAATCCCTCTCCTTCGAGCCACATTGTTCAAAAGTGGGAGCCGCCTCCTTCAGATTCTTTCAAGATTAATTGGGATATTACCGTAGATAAGAACCAAGGCAGCATTGGTATTGGTATTGTAGTCAGGAATTAGGAAGGCAAAGTTGTAGCTATTTTGAGGATGAAAAGATATTTTTTTCCTAATCCCTTACTAGCAGAAGCAAATAGTGCTCTTCAAGCTACCTTGTTTGGTCTGGAATTGGGTCTTAAGAATATAATATTGGAGGGTGATCCACTGCAAGTTATTCAAGCAATCTCTAAGTAGGAGGAGAACCTGTCCAGCTCAGGGATGATCATCTATGATATAAAGTCTGGCCTCGTTTGTGTTTATAAAATATTTCATCTCATCTCATCTCATCTAATCATTACAACTTTTTCAACTTCTAATGTAAAATAAAATAAACAATTCAATTTTTTTAAATCTCAAAACAAAAATAATATTAAAAAATATATTTTAACAATACTTTATTTAACTTTTCAACTTTAATCTCAACTCATCTCATCTGTAAAAAACAAACGAGCTCAAAGTTGCATTGTTTTCCAAGATGGTCCACAAATCATGTAAGAAGAGAAGCTAATATGGTTGCTAAATTTGATCTTCTTGTAATTGATGTAATAGTTGACATGGAGGATTGTCCTCCATGCATGCTTTCCTTGCTCTAAAGGAATTGAGGAACACAACAATCTTTTTTTCTTTTTCTTTTATTTTTTTAAAAAGTACAATTAACAATAAAAAATATGTCTCTCTCCCTCATTTTCTCTTCTCCATTTCCTTTTCTATTTTAAAACCAACTAAAAGTTTACACTTAACACCTATACCTCCACAATAGCCAGTTTATTAGAAAATTTTAAAAACATTACAAATACCATTTAAATCTTTAATTTTTTTTTAAAGCAAACTTTTATTAAAATAATAACAACAAACGTAGAATTGAAAATAGAAATTTCATGAAATGGAAGAAAAATATTAGAAAACGAGAAATTTAATTTTTTTTTTCAAATTAAAACAAACAAAATAAAATAATAATAATAATAATAATAATGAAATGGTGGAGGATCCATCGATGCCCTTCCGAGAAAGTCCCTCGATTCAAACGCATCAGGCTTAAGGGGAAACATCCTCTCCTCCCCACCAAAGCCTGACCCCAATTTTAAGAGAAAGAAGACCTTTGTCCCACATCTTTCACTTTCTTTTTAAAAAAAAAAAGACTAATGTCACCACATGGTACACGTGTCTAATTACATTAAAAAAAGGAAAATTAAGAATAAAATTAAAAAAAAAAAAAAACTATGCGACCACGTGGTACACCGTACACGTGGAAGGGAAGGAACGTTTTAACTGCTTGCGTGATGGAGAGATCCCCCTTCTGATGGGGGGGGACATGCACGGTGAAGGAGCCGTGAGATAGTAGTCGTCAAGGACATTTTTTCTTTCAAGCTTTTAAGTTTTCTTTTTTTTTAAAAAGAAAAAAAATTGTCATGTCAACAATTTTGACTTTGATTGAAAATTAAACAGAAATCTTGGGTTTCAAACATTTTTAAACCTTTTTCACTATAATTGAATCATATTTTAAGCATACAAGATATTATATTTCTAATGAATTTATTTAAAATCATTTAAGTAAATTTCTGTTAAAAAAGTGCATAAATAATAAAAAGCAATTTTCACAAAAATTTTATATATAAAAAATAACTCTCACAAATATTTTTATCAATACAACTTTTTTAATTATAACTAAGCAATTTCATAAATTCAAATACGAAAAACAAATAACCTCTTAGGGTGGTGCTAGTGTGCCGCCCAGCTTTGACCGCTGGACATGCCAATTAGTATAAATTTTGTTTTATTTTTTATATTTTTTTAACATATATAAATATTTAAAAAAATACCAATACACTAATAGTCATTTTCTTAATTAGTAAGTAAAATAAAAAAAATTAAATACATGAACGGTCAAAATGATTAGGCAAAATAAGACGGTATAGTAACATTACTCTAATCTCTTATTTTACCTACATATTTTCACAAATACAATATATATCATGTTTTAAATTTACTTTATATTTTTTTCAAAATTATAGACTTTTCACTTTCAAAGCATGATCATGTCTTCTTAATTTTGGCAAAGACAAAAATTAATCTTAATCTCAAGCAATAAAAAAAGTACATGAAGTATTATCATAATTTCAAAGTTAATTGGTTTCTCTTTCTAGAAATCTATGATATATCTCCCTTGTATAAATATTTCTCCCTTAATAATCCTCAATAAAGGATGCCAATGTTCTTTTAAGGCCAAACAATCAACGATAAATTTCACATCATGCATGTATTCTAATTAGATAAATAAATAAATTTTATAAAAATAAATTTATAAATTAGTATGATTTGATTTGCTATGGCGAATTGTAAAATTATTTTTATTATAAAATACATCTAACATATTATATAAAATTATTTTATTTTTATAAAAAAAATTTGTGCTAATAACATTTCTTTTAAGGCCTAGTTTGGAAGTTGAACTGAATTGAGATCAATTCATTTCAGTCTAATTTTAAATTGAGTCTAACATCTAAAAACACAACTCTTAAATTATTAAACTCATCTCAACTCAGCATTTCTTTATATATAGAACCTACAACTTTTTTCAACTTTTCATAAATATATATAAACTTATCGTAACATTTAAATATATCTAAATTTATTTTAATTAGATTCTATAAAACTCACTTTACTGTTTAAATTTATTATTATTTGTAAAAAATTAATTAATCTCAACTCAATCGAGGAGCTTAGAATTAATTTCTAAACAAGGTTAGGAATTTTTATTCTCCAGCCGAGCATGTGCGCTGTAGGTACACTCATATTTATTTATACACATTCACACGCAAAAGAAAATAAATTATTACTTCTTTTTTGTTTTTTGGGCAAAATCAAATTGTATTACTATTAATGGTAACGTCCAATTGTCGACAACCTCTTTCTTTCTTTCTTTCTTGACATGTTGTCTTTTCTTTGTACTTCCGCCCCACTTATCCCCTGACAGACTGTTACCTCCAACTCTCACGAACGCCATTCGTAGCGAGCCACTCAATCATAACAAAAAGCTACGGCCAAGGAAAAATGGTGGGACAGTCGTACGTGGTTGCGTACCATTGGACATTAGTGTGTCACCGGACTTAGGGTGTGTGTGGACTTAGGGTGTATGTGAACGTTGAAATAAGTTGAGTTGAATTGAATTGTGATGATAAAATATTATTAAAATATTATTTTTTAATATTATTATTATTTTAAAATTTGAAAAAGTTGAATTATTTATTATATCTTATATTAAGATTTAAAAAATTATAATGATGAATTAAAATGAGTTGAAATGTAATTAGTAATCAAACGCAATCTTACTCGTTCAATTTAGACGGTGTTTTTTTTACTCTTTGATCGAGATTAATCATGTTGCTTGTTACGCAAAAACGTGACCCCGCATACAGCTTTTTGGTGGAAAGTAGAAGCACGTACTGTATAAACTTTCTGATTAATGATATATACAAATTTTAAATAGATAAATTTTATATAAATTTTTTATAAAATAATAAATTTTATTAATAAATAATAATTTTTTTATATTTTTTAAAGTGAAATTTATTTTTTTATAAAAATTTATATGAGATTTATCTATTTAAAACTTGTATAAATTATTGCTCAAACTTTCTAAGTGGAAATTGTAAAGATTAATTTAAATACAGTCGTGATCAGTGTGCAAACTTGGTGTAATTTTTTTTGTAAAAGATTGTAGTTTATTATAAAAAAAAAATTAATATTTTATTATATAGTTTTCGTATTTAATAATTTTTTATACAGTACATACGCATTTTATTATTGTAAATATCATTTCTCAATTCTAAAATACCAAATTTTGTTATCAAAATGTCAGTTTAAAATTTTATTTATCATTTTCTACATCATATATTAACATGTAATTTGTCATTTTTATCATTATATTTATTTAAACACGCACATATTGATGTATAAATATGTGTGTTTAAATAGAATAACAAAAATTACAAATCACATGTTGGTGTGTCATGTGGGATGCTAAATAGTATTTTTGTTATAAAATTTTAGTATATTTGTGAATAGTAGTAAAATGATTTGAGTTAAAATATTTTATTAAATTTTGAAAAGTGAGATAAAAATTTGAATAAAAATACTGTAAAGTTATAAAATTGTTTGAATATAATTTTTATTTTGAAATTTGAAAAAAGTATTATTATTATTATTATTTTTTGAGAGTTTGGAAAGTTTATAATGATTAGATGAAAAATTAGAATTGAAAAATATTTTATATTTAAATGATATTTAGAAATAAATTTATAAAAGTTTTGAAATCTCACTTTTCAAACATAGCAAGTGTAACATCAAAGTATCATTTGACAAATCAGACTCGATCTAGACCACGCATGAATTATATCATTACAATGACTTTAACAACATATTGCGGGTTGAGTCGTCATCTTTCTATATTATTTTTATTGCTTAGTTTGAAATTTAATTTATTTTTGTATTTTCATCATAGGAGATGTTGACATTGCATTACTTACTATAGACATGGTGACCCTAGAAGGTCTATGGGAAATTAAGGTGACATGGTTTTGTTATTTGAAAAACAAATCTCAAAATCAAGATGATGCAATTTTTAAAATAAAAAATCTCAAACTTTGAATAATAATTTACTCCACTTTGTTTCCTCTCTTTTAACTAATATATATGGTATGGGAAGCTTTGAAAAGTTACGAGACAATAAAGAGAAATGTTTTAGATACTGTTTGAATAATGAGTTGAAATGAGATAAATTGATAAGAAAGTTAAATAAAATATTGTTAAAATATTATTTTTTTAATATTATTATTATTTTGAGATTTTTAAAAGTTGAATTATTTATTATATCTTATGTGAAAATTTAAAAAAATTATATTGATGAGATGAGATGAGATGAAACACTTCTCGTATTCAAACCGGGCCTAAAGTCATAAAAGTAAATTTACAAATTAACACGAGTTAATATAATACGTTAGATTGTAAAATTACTTCTATTGTAAAATAGATATAACGAATCATATAAAATCATGTCAATTTATAGGTTTATTTTTATGAAATCTTGTTGTAACTGTAGCATTTTTTAAAAAATATATATATATATAAATTGACGAGCATTTAAATAGTGCAATGAACAGTAACAACTTGTGAGTAATTTGTTTTTTTTTTTTTTTTATTTGTGATTTTGATCATGCCTATAGCATGACCCGATTAATTAATGGGTTTTCATTTTCGTGTTTTGAAGTCATAAATTCAAAACCAATCTTTAAATAATATTTCATTTTACACATCGCAAAACTACAAGGTAATGATGATAGGGTGAATTGATCCAAATTGATGATTACAAGTTGATTGGTCCAAGTGTGGGATAAAATTTACTTAATTATTCTCTCCATCAACTACAAACTCCAATTGAGTAATGTTATATGCTAAGTTTTTATGACATGCAGTACAAATAAATTCAAAGCCAACCTTAAATAAGATCTCCTCATTTTGCCGCCATTAGTGATTTTATAGATAGATTAAGGCCTAATTTGGATAGAGAGATATCTCATCTTATCTCAATATCTAAACACTACAAATATGAACAATTTTCAATTTTCAATTTTTTTTATCTAATAATTACTTAATTATTACAACTTTTCTAAACTTTCAAACAAAAAATAATCAAATTTTGTCAAATCTTAAAATAAAAATCATATTAAATATTTATATTTTAACAATATTTAAATATTATAATATTTTTATTCAACTTTTTCTCTCTTATTTCCCAAAACTTCATAACATGTTTTGATTAAAACTATTTCTAACTCACGAGTCATCTTATCTCAACTCAAATATCTCACTATTATTTACAAACCATCAAAATTTATCTCATCTTAACTGACTATCCAAATAATTTTGAATAGTGAGATGAGATGAGATAGTTTTAGACGAGTTAAAGAAAATATTATTAGAATATTATTTTTTAATATTATTATTGTTTTGAGATTTGAAAAAATTGAATTATTTATTATATTTTGTGTGAGAATTTAAAAAAATTGTAATGATGAGATGAGATGAGATGAGATGAGTTGAGTTATTTATAAATAGTAATGAATTGAGATGAAGTGAATTTTGTAGGTCCATCTAAGATGAGTTTAGATATATTTAGATGTTAATATGAATTTAGATATATTTACGAGAAATTAAAAAAGATTGTGAGTCCCACGTGTAAATATGTATTGAATTGAAAAAAAATTTTGGGTCTCATATATAAAAATATTTTAAGTTTAGATGAATTTAATGATTTGAGAATTAAATATTTAAATATTAAATTATTAACTCAAATTCCGGAAACAAAGTTGCAATCATCACAAGTCCTTTTTTGTTTTCTTTGTTCTTACCAAATAAGTAAAGAAAAAGACAATCATACAAAAGGGGGCAAAAAATCTTTCCATAAGGAAAATTCTTTTGAACCCAAAAAAAAAAAAATGTGAAAACAAACACAACTAGACTTTGCTTTGCCGTGAAAGGAAAGTTAAGAGGGACGGAATTTTAAAGTACACAAAATCTTCAGAGATAGAGAGAGATAGAGGAAAGTGAAACCAGCAGTAATGCTTTTTGTTTTTATATTCATCAAAGAGATAGCATAGCATTAATAATGGTGATGTATTCCTTTCCCTCCTCGCGCCCACAGAAAGCTGAAAACCTTCGTCTTTCCTCTGAGAAATCCAGCTTCTAGCTCTTCAGAGAGGAAGTGACTGTCTTGGAGATTATTCCTATACATTTCTTTTCGTTTATCTTCAAATAGAAATTGCTACTCTGTCTCTCGGTCTCTATCTCTCTCCTTTTCTGGTTTGTGTTAAAGTTGAGAATTTCTGGGTTTCCAAATGACGAGTTGGCGGAGAGTATTGGAGTCCGTACAGGCCGTGGCAGCCCATGGCGTCCTCTTGTGCTTCACGCTTTTGTTCGTCTTCAAGCTCGACCATGTCGTCTCCTACTCCTGGTGGTCAGTTCCCGTATATTTATAGGAAATAATATTGAAATTTTATTTGTACATATATACATATTTCTTTGTGGTGTTTGGTAACTTTGGTTTCTATTGGTTTGGTAATGGATTTTGATTTCTTTGCAATTGCAGTGGAATGGAAGAGTGTTATAATTTTGTGGGTTTTGCTTGACCTCTTGTTTGGGGCATTAATTGATGTAGGAGCTCATGGGCTTAGTATATTTTTCGTTATTTATGTCGTAAAAATTGTTTTTTCAGTTGATCCCACAAACCTATACCCCACTCTCCTTCGGAATATAAGTGAAGAAAATGAATTATGGGACCTACAGATTAATGTTCTGTTGTTTTCAGAATGTTTCAGATTTTTTTTTCCTTTTAACGGTGAAAAGCTGGTAGCCAAATGCAAAAGCTTCTTTCCTGATTAGCTTCACTGTGGAATTGTGTATTGGGTTGTTTTTAATAATCAAACAAAACAATGTAATTGGAGAATGCTTGTAAATTCTCAAACAAGTTTAGTGAGAAAAATATGTGATTTAGCCTCATCTAATTTCTAGTCTGATGCGTTGGCGGTAAATTTAATTGTGTAAAAAATGCTCATGCAATGAAGGATTCGTATTAGATTGGGATAAACCATGAATGGTTTAGAATCACCCGATCTATACCAGGAGCTCCTTAATGGATCTATCACTGGGTTAGATATGTGGTGAATTTGCGTTTCTCTGTTGTTGGATGGATTTCTCTTTCTCCAGATCCAAAGGAGTTGTTCATAAATGCAGTTCAAGCAGCAATATGCTAATACTGATACCTATGGCAGATCATCTTCTAGATTATTGGAGTATGGATTTGTTAGCTAGTTCTAACTTCTACTTGTAAAGTTCAATTAGGCTTTCTCATCATGTGTCCTTGCAAGTTTGCATTTTTGCAGTGTACTTCAGTTGTGTTGGAAAGTTTGTATTATAAGAGAACTGAAACCTATGAAAATCACCATAAACAATGGGATACCAACGATTTGGTAATTATGGACATTTATGACAGCGCACACGCATGCGGACATGCACATGCACACCCATCCACCCACCTAGACAGACTATAACCACACATAGGAATAATTGAAGATGGAGTTATTATCTGTTATTTGTGAGTTAATTAGGATAGCATGCAATTATAATAATCAAAGTGCAATTTTATGAAACTTTTAGTCAGTGTGGCAAAATGCTCAAGGCAAAAATCTAGAATGACGTATTGTAACACCCCCTTCCCGTAGGCTTAGGAGTGCCACGCATTTTCCATAAAAATAATCCGGTAATAGATCCCATAATTTCATAATTGAAAAACTGAACTTTTATTATGCGGAAAAATGTCTAATAAAACTGTCTTCCAAAACATTAAATGAAATAAACTGAAATAAATTCATGTCATAAAAACATGTCTTATTTTAGAAAGTCTAAACTAAAAATAAATGCTCCTTCTACTCCTGGCCTGCCTGCTCGTAATCATCATCTTCACCTTGGTGGTTAAAAACATGAAAATAAACAAAAATGAGTCGATGACTCAGTAAGAAATCTATCACAACGTAAACATAATAAACATAAGATTTTTATAACAACTTTCATGCTGAGCTTAAAAATTTATGATTGTTCATACTGATGTTTATGCTATGTATGACTGTTTTAACTGAATTAACTGACTGATTTAACTGATTTATCTGACTGGCCAACACACTTAACCCTGTGTGCAAGGTTGTGCACCGGTCCCACATCCCGCTGCAGCAAGGGGAACCGCTGATAGTATTCTAGCATACTACGGTGGACCACGACTAAGTTCATGGCTTGCACACCACCCTGAACTGAACTGAACTGCATTGGTACCATGCATCTGAATGACCATCTTATTAACTGATCCGATTTATCTTACACTTGAACTTAAGATGGCTTACGTGTCTTATACACATGAGATGCATGACATACTACATACATAATCATAAATTCTGAATTTAAACATGATGCGGAATGACATGGTCGTATGCTATGCTAGATGACATGCTTGCATATGACATGAGCGGTTCATAAATAGTGGCTGTCAATGAACTGGCTTGGATAATACATACATATAAGCTAACTGTGATGATCCTAATTTATGATCAAATTTACTTACCTCGCTGCGTGTCTTCTTGAATAATACTTCGTAACTTGAGACCGAGGGAGGGCTGAGGCGATGGAGGCGCTGGTGGCTGGGAGTGACCGGCGGCGCGACTGGGGGTTCCAGAAGGGAGTGGGTGCGCTGGGGCTGAGCTGGTCGGCAATTTCTGGTTCCACTGGTGGTGCTTCGACGTCCTATGGTGGTCGACGGTGGTTGGGAAGAACCTAAGGCTTAAACGGCAGTGTTTTGGTACTCTGGGTGTTTCAGAAACAGATGATTTGGAGTGGCTCACGAGTTACTCCTCTCGTACGAGGTAAGTGCTATTTATAAGTGTAGAAGATAGAGAAAAATAAAAGGAAATCATAGAGGAGTAGAGACGTGCATGCGACTGAGAGTGTAGACGTGTGGATTGGAAATCGTTACTCACTAACAGAGTCGGTTTCCACTAGAATTTAAATTTACAAAGCTAGGGATGAGGCTGAAAATAAGGTTAGGATTTCAAATCGACAGAAGTGGGTTCAAACCTGCGGGTTGGAGGTTTAAAGCGTTTAAACAGAGGCTAACAACGAGATGAGGTTCGGTGGCTAGAGGGAAAAATTAAACTTTAAATTTCAAACCAAACTCTAGTAAATGTAATCTGATACACTTTAGAAATCCTTATTAAAACAAATTCTAACAAATTTAAATATAACAAATATAATAGATATTATAAAAAATCAAGTAAATATAAATTCTGATAAAACTATAATTATAATAATAAAATTTTAAAATAAAAAGTTTACTAGGAAAATTACTTATATACCCTAAAACCAAGACTGGTATGTTACACGTATGGTTTCACAAATGCCAAAGAGAAGTATTTCCACATCAAGTTTATTAATTGAGGAACAGGCATACCGTGTTTAAAAATTGAGAAATGCTACATTTATCATCCCCACACTACACACGAACATGTGATTTGTCATTTTTGTCCTTCTGTTTAAACACACAAATTTACATATCAATATGTGTGTATTTAAATAGAAGGAAAAAAATGACAAATCACATGTTGGTGTGTGGTGTAGGGGATGATAAGTAGAGTTTTTCTTAAAGATTTATACCAAGATTGAGCTGACTTATGGCTCTATTCAAACTTTGCAATGTTTGTATTGCAGAACAACTTTTTTTTTTTTTTTTTTGATAAGTAATCGATAATATTATAAATAGAGATAGGCAAAAACCCAAGTACACAAGATGGATACAGGAGATAAAACCTATCTAGGTCAACGAAAGGGAAGCTAGAAAGTCATGAACATCCAGGCCATTAAAATCTAAAGTAATGGCCCATAGCAATAAAGTACGAAAAAGTAAAGCAATGGCCCATAGCAGAACAACTTATCTGGCTGCTTAAATTATTAACTGAGAAGGAACTTGTACATTATGCTGGGTTTAGAGAAAAATGGTGATTTGTTCCCGTATTCAGTCTGTGCTCATTGTGTATGAAGTGGTTGAAAAAACAGGCCAAAACTTTTCTATGCAATTCCCTCCTTTTCAATAGTTTGGGGATAACTAGTGTGGTACGGTGCTGTGATTTTCCCCCTTCCGATTTGGATAATTTTATTACTAGAGGAAAGATAAATACATTAGGAGGGGTGAGGTCCAACAGACACTCCAAAACAACAAATACAATGTAGAAAACAAAACCCAATTGGGAAGTGACATCAATTAATTGGCTATTTCCCCTATTTGGCAGCCATGAAGGTGGTTGTTGGAGCAATCCGTTGGTTGGATTATTTTGAAACATGTTGTAGCTGCAATCCTGCAGCATAAAGGTGTGTATTGAGTTTGAATTATTGAGATGATGGCTGAAGATCTTCAATTCATTGAGTTTCCTGCTTTATTTACTGGGTAGGTGTGGGTTTGGAGAGAGGTGGAGGTCTTGGATCAGATGGTGTATATCTACGGTACGGTTCTCGGTGTTGCTCAATGGCAGTCCAGAGGGTTTCTTCCCAAGCTCTCGTGATTTGAGACAAGGGGATCCGTTATCTCCTTTACTTTTTGTTATTGTTATGGAGGCACTAAGTAGGATGATTTAAGCCTTAGTGACTAATGGTTTTATCAGTGGTTTCCAGATTGGTTCACCGAGTAGGGGTAATACAACTATTTCTCATTTGCTGTTTACAGATGACACGCTCATCATGTGTGAGGCTGATCAAGCCTAGTTGAGGGCTGTGAAGGCACTGCTGCTGTGTTTTGAAGCAGTGTCTGGTTTAAAAGTGAATTATGATAAATCCGAGTTGGTACCGATTGGAGAAGTTCAGGATATAAGGGAGCTGGCTGGCATACTGGGTTGTAAGATAGCGTCTCTACCTATGACTTTTCTGGGATTGCTGCTGGGTATAGCACCGAGGGCACTCACGATTTGGGATACAATGATTGAAAAAGTAGAGATGAGACTAGCAGGGTGGAAGAGAATGTATTTGTCGAAAGGGGGCCGGACTACATTAATCAAAAGTACACTTTCTAACCTACCCACCTACTTTCTATCATTATTCCCTTTACCGGCAAGTGTGGTGGGTCGACTTGAGAAGTTACAGAGAGATTTTCTGTGGGGGGGCTTAGGAGATGAGTTTAAATTCCACTTAGTCAAGTGGGAGATGGTATGTCGACCTATCTCCAATGGCGGTTTGGGTGTCAGAAATTTGAGGTTGTTTAATCGGGCTTTACTTGGCAAATGGTTGTGGCGATATACCAAGGAACCAGAGGCCTTATGGAAGACTGTGATCGAGAGCAAATATGGTGATTTAGGGGAGGGGGTGGTGTACCAGAGAAGTTAGAGGAGCATCTGGAATTGGGCTATGGAAACATATTAGAAGAGGATGGGAGGTCTTCCATCGTTACACTAGATTGCAATTGGGGACAGGTTCCAAGATCAGATTTTGGAAGGACGCTTGGTGTAGTAACAGTGTTCTACAAGATCTGTTTTCGTCTCTTTTCTTGATTGCAAGCACCAAAGATGCCACAGTGGCGGAGGTTATGGAAGTCTCAGGTAGGAACATTCATTGGAACATCAATTTCAACCGAGCGGCACAAGACTGGGAGATGGAGAGTTTTGTAGATTTTTATAGTCTCTTATATTCTGTTCGTCCAAATATCCTGTAGGAAGATGAGTTGTGGTGGCGTCCTGCAGGGAAAGGGGTGTTCTGTTCTTTCTTTCTATAAGGTTTTCACACAAGTTCCAGAGATATAGTTTCCCTGGAGAAGGCTTTGGCGTCATAAGGCTCCTCCCAAAGCCTCTTTCTTTGTGTGGGTATCGTCTTTGGGTAAGATTCTCACTACATATAATCTAAGAAAGAGGAGGATAATTATTGCAGATTGGTGTTGTATGTGTAAAAGCGGGGGTGAGTCGGTGAATCATTTACTTTTACACTGTGAGGTAGCCAGGACTCTTTGGGACGAGGTGTTTAAAAGAATGGATTTAGCGTGGGTTATGCTGGAAACAGTTTTGGATGTATTGGCTTGCTGGACTTCAATTCGAGGGGTGAGACAGATAAAAGCAGTTTGGAAGATGATCCCTATCTGTATTATGTGGTGTTTATGGCAGGAACGCAATGAGAGGACTTTTGAAGACAAAGAGAGATCGTTGGAGGAGCTAAAACTGTTATTCTTTAGGACTCTTTGTACTTGGGCTATTGTTGTAGACTTAAATGGCATGGACCTTCATGTCTTCCTAGTTTCTAATATGCCTTCATAATTAGGGCATTTTTCTTTGTATTTTGACACTTGGCAATTTAATAAATTCTTTTTTTACTTATAAAAAAAAAAAAGATCTTCAATTCATGACCTGAGTGTTTTCAGATAAGGGTAGATGGATAAAAACTACTTCTCGACAAAAGAGAGCGCCAGCATAGTTTGGAAAGTTGAGAGAGCGCTTGACACTTCAACTGTGGCAGTAGATCAAACTTCCAAACACCTACAAGCCAAAAAAAATTAAAAAATAAATAAATAAAAGGAAGTACAAAGATCTACCGGTTAGGTGGGGTTTTTGCGTGGTTGGGAAGGAGTGGGGGGAAGGGATGTTTTTAGGTGGGGATGGGTTGTGCATAAGCCACATAAGCGTTAGCACGAGCATATGTGGCTCACGCGTTGGAGCATGTGGGGAAGAGGTTACTTTGGAGTTGCAGATCTACCTTTCAAAGTTATCCTTAAAATATCTAGAGAAAAATCTTGATAGAGAAGAATTGTAATGCATTTATGTAAGAATTGTACCGTGTTGTGATTTTAGTCCCTGAAAAGGGATATATTCTTGCAATCTAGAGCTCTTGATATTCTCACTGTACCAAATCCCCACTCACAAAATATAAAAAAAAAGTATAGTTACCATGTGTGTTGACATCAATGTGCAGGATTATTTTTTTCCCGCTTTGGATATTTCATGCAGTTGTTGCCCGAGGGAGATTCTCATTACCTGCTCCATCAGTTCCGCATAATCGTAATGTATGTCTTTATGCTTATCTACAGCTCTGAAGATTATTTCATTAGACTGATTCCCTCATTACTTTTGTGAATATATATATCTCAAAAGTATGATCTAGATATGTAATGGGTGCCAATAAAATCTCTCTGTTTTGGACAGTGGGCACCATGCCATGCAATTGTTGCGACACCATTGCTTGTAGCGTTTGAATTACTCCTTTGTGTATATCTTGAGAGCATTTATGGTAAACAACTGTCACCTTGTTATTGGTTATTAAAGATTTGTGGTGACAACTAGTTCTTAGGCCTTCCATTTATTTTGCTTTTATATATCTTTTCATGTCTTGGGAATGAATTTGGTTTTTGACTTATTGACCTCATCCGAGCTAATTCATGATTGCTGGGCTTGCAATTATCCAGTGATTCATCATGCTAATTAATGCATTACTTTTTCATACAGTTCATGGTTTTGCAGCTGTAAACTTGAAGATGGTCTTTCTTCCCCTACTGGCACTTGAAATAATTATTCTGGCTGATAATTTCAGGTATTTTCTTTCTCACTGATCATGCCCAATGACTGATCGAGTAGGCCCCCTAATTCTCTTAGGCCTCGTTTGTTTTCAGAAAACATCTCATCTCATCTCATCTAATCATTACAACTTTCCCAACTTTCAATACAAAATAAAATAAACAATTCAACATTTTCAAATCCCAAAACAAAAATAATATTAAAAAATATATTCTAACAATACTTTATTCAACTTTTTAACTTTAATTTTAACTCATCTCATCTCATCTCTGAAAACAAATGAGCCCTTAGTAATCCATAAAACCGAGAACCCTTCTTCTGCCAACAGCTCAAAAGATTTTCTCGCCGAGTGAAAGATGACTGAAAAGTTTAGAATCTTTCTCTCCTATGAGTGGTTGAGAGATTAGGGATTCATTTTTGAATCCAGATTTAAGAATCTTGTTTGCGATCAGAGTTTGGTGGAAGGAAGAGGGTTTTCCAACGGGAGTTTCTCTTGCCCGGTATCTTGGTCTTCAGTTTGTTTCTTTTCGTTCTTCTGAATTTCAAAGATCATCCTTTACAGACTGAATTTATTTCCTTATTATGCATGATGTGTCAATTTTCCTTGATTGTAGCACAATAGTTTTACTGTTATTACTACTGTCATTATTAGTTTCCCTCTAAATATGGTAATTGCAACTTTATGCACAGTTTGTGATGCAGCCTCTATTGCCTCTACTGCTCAATTATAAAATAGGACACTTAGTTATTGACACACATAAAAAAGGGGAAAAGGATAAAACTTTGAAGAACACTTGTCCAAAGGCCTTCGACACACTGTCATGTGGCTGTATAACCTTATGCTTACATCGCATCAATTACCGTTAATTTGTTTTGAATAAGTATAGTTCAGGCATTGTAACTGTAATTTTTTCAGAATGTGCAGGGCTTTAATGCCTGGAGATGAAGAAAGCATGAGTGATGAGGCTGTATGGCAGACGCTTCCTGTAGGTCTATTGTTTAGTTTCTCAATGGTCAATAGGTTTCCGTATATGATTACTACTTATTGTGGATTCACCGATTCATATGACAATCCTAGCTACATTTTTTATGAATAACAATCCTAGCTATATTAACATATATTTAATGTAATAAACTTATTTTAATGAGGAGAATGTGAATTTTTTTACCGTCAAACAAGATGACCAAAGAATGTTCTGAGGTGTTAAACCTCAAGAACTTATGGCATGCTGGAAGTTTACAATCTTTTGAAGTTTATATAGGGAGAAAAATTAGTCTTTATAATAGCAAGTTTTGCAATGAAATCCATGCCACATTGTAGATATTGCAGACAGATATAATGGGGGAAACAATGTAGCTCTTCCTGTTCCGGAGGGGGGGGGGGGGTTTGCTTAGACTTGCCAACCAATCAAATGGTATGAATGACCTGAAGTTGGATTGAGTTTTGCATTGGGAAGAATTGAAAGATACAGCCTTTGTTGGTTTGTTCTTTTTTCTTTCTGTTCCTTTTTTTTCCGTGTCCGATACTGAATAAGCATTGCTTGTCTCCAATATCAAAATTATGCCTCCTATAAATTTACTTCTTCATGGAAACATAAGTTTTTGTTAGAAAAATGTAGGATTGGTCAAGCACTTGTTCATTTAATGACATTCATTGGGTTTTAACATATACTGTTGGATAAATTTTGGAATTGCATCTGTCAAAATGATTTGGGTACATCCAGTCTACCTGTGCTTTCATTTCATGTTCTTTTTTTTTTTTTTTTATAGGGAAAAAATTTTTGATCAAGAGATGTGGATGCTGGGATTGGAGCCCAGGTCTCCACATTTCATGTTCTTTGTAAGAGATGCATGTCTGGATATTAACTTTAACATCCAAGTAGATTGATCACAAACTTGGGGAATTTTTGAATGTGTTAGTTTGGAATATGAACTGTTGATTTGATATTGGCCTTGAACCTGTTGAGGATTTCTGAAAATAATCTGGGTTTGATCCTCCGCATATGTTCACTTTTTAAGTACTGTTATTGAACTTAAAAATGAACATTTGAAAGGACTAAAGTATCTGCCAATGTGTTGCTTGTAGCACTTTTGGGTAGCAATATCCATGGTCTTCTTTGCTGCTGCTACAGTCTTCACCCTCCTGAAGCTGAGTGGTAATTTCTTTTACTCCCCATAATATTCAGCATTACTATAACAAAATGCACTACACTCTCATAAGCTTTATGTTGCAGTCTCATGATCCGCCTTTATGCTGCAGTTGCTTGGTCCATTGTATTATAACTGTTGCACATTTATTGTATGCATTAAGTAGCACCATTTTTATGGCCATCCAAATCTACATGACACAACCCACTTGACTCATGTACCTTGTTGAAGGCACATGTACCACGTAGTATGTACCTTATTTACCTCATTGTGCCATTTTTTAGGTTCCCCGCAGTGCTGTCTTTATTTATTTATTTAATTGTTTCCATGTGTCCATGTAGGGCTGTCAATCGGGTCGGGTCATTTTGAGTTAACCCGACCCAAATAATCAAACAAGTCAATAATCCTGATCCAAATTCAACAACGTTTGTTTCACGGGTTGACCTGACACAACCCGTTTATTTATCTGGGTTGTGTATGGTTAGGTTGACCTGATACAACCCATTTGACTTGTTAAAAAAGTTAAAAATGAAAAAGAGGAAAAAATATTCACAAAAATTAATTCTTCTTGCTATTGGATAACAAGGCAAAGGTTATTTAAGAAAAATTAAGAAAAGACTTTAAATAAGTGTCATACTTTTCAGTGTAAAACTCAATTTCTGGGAAAAAAAATGTGGCAGGTCAATTGTGTCACGGGTTGACTGACTAACCCATGACCGATTGACTTGTTTTTTTTTGGCTAATTGGGTCACTTGGACACAATTAATCTGGTCAAATTTGGGTGAAATGAGAACTTGATTATGCTCAAATCTAACCATATTGTAATGTGTCGGGTTTGCAGGTTGTGTAAAAAACTGACAGCCCTACATGTCCATGGTGTGTTCTATGTCTTGTTTTGCGTTCGTATCTTTGCTGCATACATGGTTAAGATTTTGCAGAGAATTTTTCTTTAATTCACCTGAATTTCTAAATTCCTGAATCATACTAATTTTTGGACTGAGAATCTTCGGTAATTAGGCATTGCTGTTGTTTGTCACATTTTGGATGGTATCTTGCTTTCTGTTAATTATTCAGCAGTATACTGTGTCTGTATACATTAAATTGATCCATTGTACTCATGTGTACATGATGTAACAGGTGATGTGGGTGCTCTTGGCTGGTGGGACTTATTTATAAATTTTGGGTAAGCGTTATATTGTTTAATGTTTATTTTTTTAGCAAAGTTACTTGGGACATTGACATTTCATTGTTTATATTCAAGGTTTTGAATGACAATGAAATTCTGAACCTTTTTTTTTTTTTTTTTTAATAAAAACTACAGTATTGCGGAATGCTTTGCCTTTCTTGTTTGTACGAAGTGGTCTAATCCGATGATTCATAGTAACTCTCGCACAAGGGAAGCTAGTTCATCTTCTGCGACTATCAGATATCTTGACTGGCACAGTGGTTTAGTAGTCTCTCCAGAGGACGATCAGCAGGAAGAAAGAATATGCAGTCTGCAGGACATTGGTGGCCATATCATGAAAATTCCAGTGATTGGTTTTCAAATCCTCCTTTGTATGCGCTTAGAGGTGCCTTTTTAAGTTGTGGAAATGACTAGTATTTGGGATATATTCTCAAGGGTAATGATATTCTTACACCTCCTTTACTACTACTTTACTACCCAGCTATTTTTTTTTCGTTTTGTTCTTTGAATCTGGATTAAAAATCTCAGAACATGACATTCTTGCATAATCTAGAAGAAAATACATTCAATCAACTAACGTAATCATGTAATTTAATTAAAAATAAATTCAAATTTATAAAATTTGACCTTCTTTTACTCTGAATCAATTTTTATAAAATTGAATTTATTTTGAATTAATTTATATGATTACATTGGTTGATTGAATTTATTTTCTTCTAAATTATGCAAGAAGGTCATATTATGAGATTCTTAATCCAGATTCAAATAACAAAAGAAAAAAAAATAACTGCTAAGTCGTAAAGCAGTAGTAACGGAGATGTAAGGGTATCATTACCCTATTCTCCATAGACCTTTAACAGTTTCTGATTTCAGGGAACACCTGCTGATGCTAAGCATATACCACTGCCAGTTCTCTTCTCTCCAGTTTTTCTCCTGCAAGGTGTTGGTCTACTACTTGCTGCCTCTAGGTTGGTGGAGAAAATTGTACTCTTACTTCATAGTGGAGCTGGCACAGGATTATATTTTAGATTTTCTGAAAGAGCTCATGACTGCTTGGGCTTCTTGCACCATGGTTCCAGGTAAGGGCTTCTTTCCCCTCCCTAGAAAATCTTGAATAGGCAAGACTCTGAACATACAGATCAATAATGCAATCATTGAATTTGCTATGAACCGATTCTTAATCTGAAAGTCTTCAATAACAGGCTCTTGGGTTGGTGGTCAATTGATGAAGGTAGTCGAGAAGAACAGGCCTGGCTTTTACAGCAGGGGGCTTCTGGGTTAGTATTGTTTACTTTTGATTTGGTATTTGCAAGTGGACTATATGCAAATGGATTCGATGCAATTATTTTGACTATTTCTTTAAAAAAAAGTTTCCGTGGTCTAATCCGTGCTTTGATTGTTTATGTGAATATATGTGATTGGGTACGTATCATTTTGATAAGCATTCAAAATATTTTTAAAAGATAAAATAATTATGCACTGAATGATTGAATACATCCTGTCAGCAAGTCTTCACTTTTTTCTCCCCCGTGTAATTCTTTGAATCCTTGTGATTTATATCCAAAAGAGTGAATTAGAAATTTAAAAGAAAAATTGGATGTGTTAGAGGAAAATTATAAGAAATAAATTTAGCAATAGATGCAAAATAACTGACGTAAAACAGGTCAAATAAATTTGGTGGTATGTGAATCCTGAAGGTGAACATATTGCAGCAACTAATTGACTCTTGTTCCTTGAGGTATGATATTCTTGGGGTAGAAAATGCTTGCTTTTAATGCAAGTGACTAGAATCCGGTTTGTAAATTTCAGATTTTTGGGTATGTGCTGAAGTTTGGGTAATTTATCGTAATCTGGATTTAATATATTATTTTATGTTTTTCCCCAATCATTTATGGTCTTAAAATTCTTTAGTTTCAATTAAGTAGTCAGAGCTTCAACTGTTGAAGTCATCTTAGAAGTCAAGTCTTACTGAAAGTTCAAGTCTCATCAAGAGTCCAAGTCTTGTTAGGAGCCCCAATTATTTTTTTTTCATAGGTAATCAAGAAATTTTATTCATAAGAGGGAAGCCCCAATTATTATTTGAATTGGGTTTAATTTTGGATTAGTTTTCTATAAACATTGATGTAATGCAGAGTTTCCTGAATGTTTTATCGCAATTCTGCTCTTGATATATGATGCAATTCGTCTCCAAGATGTGTAAAGCTGAATCTGATTGGAATGGCTAGATCTATCTTTTTCATCTTTTTCTTTCTCTAATTCTCAGACTATACAATTTGACGTTGATAACTTATCCTTAGAATCCAAAAACTCATATGATAAAAACTGTAGCGACACCTGCCTTTCATTAGCCTCCAAACTCACAAAACCAGATCTGCCAGAATTCCAGATTTGCTGTGAAACAGTCCTGACAGCCATCCAAGAGCTTGAAATCTCTTCCTGTTACACTTCCAAACCAATTTTTTTTTTCTTACCCTATTTGAAACCCCACGTAACCTACTATTTTCCAGTCTTTTTGACCACAGACCCCTACTCTCTCTCTCTCTCTCTCTCGGGTAAGTCACAAATTCCTAATTTCAAAAACTGATTCCCTTCAAATACCTGTTGCCGATAAAATTCTGCAGCCTTGTTCCTGTTTCCAGCACCTCGAGACCCTTCACAACTCAAATCTTTCGTAGCCCGAATTGAATCATGAGCCTTCTATGTCATTTTCCCATCTTTTAGAATTTCAAAGTTATAAGCTTCCCTAAAATCTATCGTAATTAAACCATATAAAAATGCCCATTTGCTTATCAAAATAAGAAGAACATCCATGTGCTGCTCTGCTACAGGAAGAATTATTCTGTTGTACGGAATTTTTTCGAATGGCATCTACCAACTTGCACTTGATTTTTTTTTTCATTTAAGTAACATGTTTGAATCAATTTTCTTTTGGCCTTATTATTTATATTCTTATTATGATCATCTTTCTGGTCCTTTTTATTTTCCATTGGCAGTAATACTAAGGCCTGCTTGTGCATGTCCTACCAGATTTTGAGAAATTCTACTTAGATGTGTCATTTTGTGATTGTCTACTCCCTGTTTGTTGTTGTCATGTCCTTCACACTATAGTTTCGTGCAAATTGTCAATCGTAAATGTGCATTGGACATTATGCTATTTTTTATTTTTTTTATCAGTCAGTTTTATTAAGTGCTGTATGTTCCTATATACAAGAGAGAGAACCGGATTTGGAAGAAAAGAGAAAACAAACTGTTGACATCTAGAAATAAAGAGTTTTTAGCAATATGGTTCTAAGGTCAAGCAACATTCTTCAAAGTTTTTAGAATTATGTTCATTCCACAAGTACTACATTTGGTATAAAACGGAACCATGCTGCTATGACCTACGTTTGGACTTCTCCAACAAGTCAGCAACTCTACAACCCTTCGGGGCATCATCCAATGAACATCAAGAAGTTGGAAGACTGAGGCCCATGCTATTCTAGCAGCTTCATAGTGTAGCAATAAATCATCAATTGTTTCACCACTTTTCTTGCACATGCAGCACCAATCCATCACTAAGATTCTCCTATTCCTCAAATTATCCATAGCTAGAATCTTCCCCAACATACCTATCCACACAGCATGCCGTCTGCAATGGAGATTTGTTCAGAAAAATGTCTAGTGGAGTACAAAAGGTTTTTCATACAATAGTTGATAACAAGTCTTGACCTCAAAATTTCTTCGTCTGGACGGCACCCACCAAATCTTATCCTCATCACTATTGCTTAGCCTAGTGGAGTACAAAAGGCTGAATAATGAGGAAAACAAATCCAAATCCCAATCTTGAGCTGATCGAATAAAAGTGATTCCAATGTCTAGTGTTGTTGGAGAGTTGCTAAGAATCTAGCACCGAGGCCTCCTGATTGCGAGGAAGTCCGAACAATTCCAAAAAAACTGCCTTCAAAGTTTGATTGCTGCACCCAATGTCATGAGAAAATCAAATCTTAGTCCCATGCCCACCTTGAATCTGATAAAGCTAGAGAAAATCCCCCAGCCTTTTTTTTTTTTTTTTCACACCCCCATAAAGGCCTGCTGATTTCATTAGAACACCACCTTCCCACATAATGCCATAGTGAACTTGGCCATTTACCCATTAGAGCACGATTGAACACTAGCAAAGTTCTGACTACCAACCCTCTTGGAGAGATTGGAGTGTGGATCTTGACTAGTTGATTAGATGAGACTTCACTCCTCGACAGTTCCCCCCCATAAGAAATCCTTTTGAATTATCTCATATGATTGACCACACCATTTTTTTATTGGAATTGGATTTGGATCCGTCGGGATTGACGGGGCTCAAACTCGCAGCTTCCACCTTGACAGGGCGGTGCTCTGACCAATTGAACTACAATCCCAAGGAAATAAAATAAAGTGTACATAATACATATTCTTATGATTTCATTCAAACCTAGGGGCACATAGTAAGTTGGCATAAAAAGTGCTTCAATTTTATATTTTCGATTATTTTTTTATAAGTAAAATGATTTTTATTAATATGCAAAATAGTCATAGCCCAAGTACACTAGATGTATACAAAAGGGTATACCCACTTAGGAGCTAAGGATAAGATACAAGGAAATCATGAGAACTGAGTCCCTTGAAGTCTATAGCTATAGCCCAGAGAAATGAAGTAATGAGAAGTAAACTTTTTTTTTTTGATAAGTAAAAGTAAAACTTTATTAATAGAAAAAGGCGTAGCCCGAATGCACAGAAAATTTATTAAATTAAAAGTAAACTTTTAAGGTTGTCTAGACAGTGTTCCCAATCTTTGAAGCCCTGTTCATTCCCCCCCTCCCCCCCCCCCAAAACAAAACAAAATGCACCACAATAAGAAAATGGGAGCCATATTTCACACTGCAGCAATTTGGGGATTGCCACAAAGATCTTACAGGCATAATGATGCTAACCTGACTCTGCTGAAAAAATAATTCCGGCCTAGCAGCCTCATAGTGGAAGAGCAATTGACCCACTGTTTCTCCACCTTTTTACACATACAGCACCAATGAAAAATGATGATCCGACATTTCTTTAGGTTGCCCATGATTAGGATCTTTTCTAGGGAAACTTTCCAAACAAAGAAGGCTTTCCAAACAAAGAAGGCAGTCTTATGAGGTGCCTTACACTTTTAGATGCTCCAAGGAAAAGGATTATTTTCCTGAGTAGTGATGGCCTCATAGAATGAACGTACACAAAATTTTCCTTTCCTAGAGGGGACCCAAAGCATCTTGTCACCCTCTTCATTACTTACTCCTAATGAGCACAACAAATTGAAAATTTTGTGAAAGCACCAACTTCCGAATAATGGGCTGCCCTAATAAAGCAGACATTCCACTGTGGTGAACCATTAGAAATTTCCCTTAGCTTGGCCAGGAAGCCTCCTGCTCACACAATCCTATTATCGGTACTTAAAAAAATATAAATTAGATTGTTTATGTATATGGATGCCAAATATGAATGAGGACTCGCCTTATTTCATGTGAAATGCGTTCATCTCTAGATCATTAAAACATGGCTTGTTCACCTTCTGTCAGTGGTGTTTTGGCTCTAGCTGCTGCATTATTTCTTTATTTGCCATATTAAATTCTTCAATGGACTTTGCGCTCTGTATTGGGCTGATATTGTACATTGCTTATTTACCACCCAGGTATAGCACTTTCTGTGGTTATCCGCCAGAGATTGTGAAGAAAATGCCTAAGAAGGATCTCACAGAGGAGGTGATCACAATTCTCTAAGCATGTTTCTTTTGGCTAGATAATCATCTCCCCATATGCATATAGATACATTATTTTTGTCTATATTGCTTTAGCTTTTATTTTATTTTGCTGTTTACCAAATATCGGCTACTTCCCTAAATTATAAATGAGACAATTACTGTTCTGTTGTGTTGAATTTATGATTCTTCTTTGCCTCAGGTTTGGAGACTGCAAGCAGCTTTAGGTGAGCAGGCAGAAATCACAAAATACAGCCAGCAGGAATTTGAAAGACTTCAAAATGTAATCTTCTCATCCTTGCCTCTAGTTTAACAACGGCATGGATATTTAATGTGAACTTGCGCATTTGTTAACCTCATACTTCCAAAAACATTGACTTGCAACTAGTTTAAATTTCTGTTCGTGGTCAACTTAATTTCACCTCGGGGTTTAGTTTATCTAGTTGTAATTAGGGTTTTAAAGCTCAATCATGCAAAATACCTGTATGTGGTTTTTGAGATTAAATCTGAATAGTATTTCAAGAAAATATTCAATTTATGGAATGTGCATGAGTTTCCACTATAGTCAATTATAAAACTTGCTATAGTTTATGCATCAACACTTGTTAATAGGCATCATTAGAGTCCTGATAGACAATCATGCATACATAGGTGTTGCTCTAGTATATGTCTTGTGTACTTTGGGCTAGGCTTACTTTTCTCATCAGTAAAATTATTCTTTACTGATAAAAAAAAAAATTGAGTCTTGATATCTATAGATGTTGTAGGCTTGTTACTTTCGAGAATTTGTACAACTCCAATATTTATCTGTAGGGCCTTACTAGTCAACTTGTTAAAACAGTTGCTTTGAAGATGCTTTTTGCAACTTGAGAGGTTTTTATTGTCAAAATACTCGGCAAACAAGAGTACGAAGAGAACTTTTTGTGAAAAGCCAGTTTACCCTGTGCGTAGCTCCTTTCTCATTGAGTAGGCAATATGCCATTCTTTACATGGTAAGAACTATACATGGTAACTGCTCCTAACTATTAGCATCTATACATAGTAAGAATAACTATTGAGTATATACGGTAAGAATAACTATTAATATCTATATATGGTAAGAATAAGTATACTAGAATAATTACGTTAACATTCCCCCTCAAATTGATGCTGGTAAGTCAACCAGCAACAATTTGCCAACAAGAAATTGATGCCGTTGTTGAGTCATGACTTTGGTGAAGACATCAACCACTTGGAGATCAGAAGAAATGTAAGGAAGAGATATCACCCGTCTTTCCAAGGTGTCGCGAATAGAATGACAATGAACCTCAATGTGCTTGGTGCGTTCATGGAAGATGGGATTCGTTGCAATCGAATAGTACTAGTGTTATCAGCATGAAGAGGGGTAGAAGTAGTCTGAGGAAACCCAAGCTCCTCTAAGAAGATTGCGTAGCCATACAATTTCAGAACAAGCAGTAGATATGGCACGATACTCGGTCTCAGTAGAGGATTTAGAAACACGATCTTGTTTCTTACATCTCCAAGAAATTAAGGCATCACCTAAAAATATACACTAACCCGTAGTAGATCGACGTGTATTCGGACACCCAGCCCAATCAGCATCACTATAGGCAACAAGTTGAAGAAATGAGCCTGTAGGAAAAAATAACCAGTGAGTAGATGAACCTCGAAGATAGCGGATGATGTGTCGAACTGCAGCAAGATGGAAATGCCGAGAAGAAAACATAAACTGACTGACTTGATGAACGGCATAGAAGATATCAGGTTGAGTAGTGGTCAAGTAGATAAGACTCCCAACCAGACGCCGATAGAGAGTAGGATCATCCAGAAGGTCCCCTTCATCTTTCATGTATTTGACAACCTCCATAGGAGTGTCAACAGAAGAAGTGTCCTTCAAACCTACCAAGGTAATAAGATCTTGAATATACTTATGCTGGTTCAAGAAAATACCATTGGCCCGATGATGAACTTCCAGTCCTAAGAAGTATGTGAGCTGGCCAAGATCTTTCATATGAAAAGTTGCATGCAACAACTACTGAAGCTTAGTAATCAAAACACAGTTAGTGCCAATAATGATAATATCATCCACATAGACCAAGAGAAGGACTATACCTGACGCAGACTTGTGGAGGAAGAGAGAAGAATCATACTGACTTTGTGTAAAACTGAATGTAAGAAGTTTACTGCGAAACTTCTCAAACCAAGCCCGGGGAGCTTGCTTGAGCCCATACAAAGAACGCCTTAGCTTATAGACATCATGAAGAGAAGTAGTCATACCAGAGGGAAGCTTCATGTAGATCTCTTCTTGGAGATCACCATGAAGAAATGTGTTCTTCACATCCATCTGATGCAGTTGCCACAACTGGGAAGCGGCAATAGCTACGATGGTTCAAACCCTGGTCATTTTGGCAATAGGAGCAAATGTCTCCTCATAATCAATTCCATATTCCTGTTTGTTACCCAGAGCTACTAGGCGAGCTTTGTATCGGTCCAAAGAGCCATCAGAACGAAGCTTTACAGAGAAAACCCATTTACTCCCAATAGGTTTGGCTGTAGGACAATGAACAATATCCCAAGTGTGATTGTCCTCAAGTGCTTGAAGTTCTGTTTGTATTACATTTTGCCAACACTCATGTTCCATGGCCTGTTTGTAGTAAGAGAGAATGGAAATAGAGGATAAAGTAGTTACAAGAGAGACATGAGAGAAGAAACCATATCGATTAGGGGGTCGAGAAGGACGAGTAGACCGGCGAAGAGTGGCGGAAGTAGAAGCAAGAGCAGGAGCAGGATCAGGCGTCGGGTCAAGATCGTGAGGGGGGCATAGAGGAAGTGGAACTTGACTCATGTCGACTATGTCTTTCATACACAAAACCAGGTTTGAACCTTTCCCTAACTGTCGGGGAATCAGAAAAGCTAGGCATAAGAGATAAAGATGCAGATGACAGCTCAACATGAGATGGAAAGAAATATTGATTTTCAAAGAAAACCACATTCCTAGAAACACTCGTATACTACGAGCAAGGGGATCATAACAGATTGAGATATAGCATAACCAAGAAAAGCATACTTAACAAATTGAGCAGTAAGCTTATGTCATTCATAAGCAGGGAGATGCACAAAACAAACACAACCAAATGCCTAAAGATTAGAACATGAAGGAGAATGGCCAAACAACTTAAAGAAGGAAGAAACATGATGTAATGTAGGAGAGGGTAAGCAATTGATCAAATGAATCGAAGTAGAAATCACTTCACACAAAAAACGAGGAGGAACAAATGATTCAAGTAAAAGGGTTCTTACTACATCAAGAATGTGACGAGTTTTCCTCTCAGCAATACTATTTTGTTGCGGTGTCGAAGGACAAGAACGCTGAGAGATGATCCCTTTGCTTTGAAGAAAGTCCTGAAACTCATTAGACATTTATTCTCGACCGGAATCAGAGTGCAAGACCTTGATGCTTGTAGAGAATTGAGTCTCAAGAAGTGCAAGAAAGCGCTTAAATACTGAAAAAACTTCGGCCTTACCCCGTAGGAAGTAAACTCAAGTAAAGCGACTAAAGTCATCAATGAAAGTAACAAAGTACTTGTAATGCACATGAGAAACAACAAATGCAATCCCCCAAACATCATTATGAATAATATCGAAACATTGTGAGGCACGAGATGCATGATGAGGAAAGGGTAGAACTTTACTTTTGCCAAGTTTGCAGGATGTACAATTAAGAGAAAGATCAAGAGAAGAACATGCTTTATTTCCCAATAAACTAGAGTTAAACAAAGTACGAAGTACATTAGAATTTGGGTGGCCTAGACGTCTGTGCCACATCTTATTTGCAGAACCAACAACATTACATGCAAAGGAAAGTAAAGAAAAACTAGGAATAATGGTGGAAGGAGAAACGTGGAGAAGAAAGAGGCATTCCACTTTAGGTTCCTTCGCGATCATCTTCCCCGAGACTTGATCTTGCACAACACAACCAGAATGAGAGAAATGGTCATTACAATGATTATCAACTAATCGACCAATAGAAATAAGATTTGTGGAGAGGTCAGGAGATACAAAACATCAGTTAAGGAAGATGAAAGATTACCAACAGCACTGATAGGCAGAGAATTGCCATCAACGGTGTTAATTTTCAGATTTTCATCATAATTTCTGACATTGGAAAGATGAGCAACAGTATTGGTCATATGGTTAGAGGCTTCATAGTCAAAATACCATGGCTTAGAAGAAACTTTATGATTACCTGAGAGTCTGAAAGCAGAAATGATCATCTGTTGTACCATTTCAGGAGTGAGTGTGTTCAGGTTTGCTAAGGCTGTAGGAGTAGGAATAGGAACAACCGGCGAGGCATCAGACAATGCAGCAGAACTAGAGGTACCAGCATAGGCATGATAAGCAGTACCTTGCTTCCTTTCAGGTCGAATGGGACAAGCAGAGATGATACGACCTTGTTTCTTGCAGTAGTTATAGAACTTCTTGGGACAATCCCGAGCAATATGACCAAAAGCTTTACAACTAAAGCACTGGACAACACGCATGTCTCTACCTTTATTCTTGGATCCCACTTGACAAGGCCTCTACATCTCTAGGTGCGGGATCACTCCCATCAATATGACCCCATAATTCTTTCCCTTTGACAAATAATTGAAACTGAAACTCCCAAGTAGAATAATATTTGCCAGTAAAACAAATATGGAACTAGTCTAATGACCCTAATTTATCCGATGACGTGATGGAACCAAGAATAAATTAGCCCACCAAAAGAGTGTTGCGACAAGCACAAAAAAAAAAAACAGACGTGCAGAGAAAACCCATACCAGAAAATCAAACAGTTGTAAAAAAAAATATTACCACACCAGAAAACCACAACAGAAAGTTCCAAAATTGTAGTCAAACCAGGAACAAAAGGGCCTGAAAGAAAACTGAACCAGAAGATTCCACCGAAACAAGAACCAAACCAGCATGAACTGAACCAGAAAGTGCGCCGAAATCCAGAAACCACAACAGACTGCACCGAAACAAGAACCAAACCAGAGAGACGCAACAGAAGGTGCTTCTATCGAGCACCAAACCAAAAAACACGATGTCAAGAATTATGAACCTGCTCTGATACCATGTCAAAATACTCAGCAAACAAGAGTACGAAGAGAACTTTTTGTGAAAAACCAGTCTACCCTGTGCGCAGCTCCTTTCTCATTGAGTAGGCAATATGCCATTCTTTACATGGTAAGAACTATACATGGTAACAGCTCCTAACTATTAGCATCTATACATAGTAAGAATAACTATTGAGTATATACGGCAAGAATAACTTTTAGCATCTATATATGGTAAGAATAAGTATACTAGAATAACTACGTTAACATTTATCACATAAAATTGTTTATAATTATCCCCATTTTGTTGTTTAAACTTGAAAGTGAATTGTCCCAAAGGTGTTATTTATCTGTAGGGCCATAAGCACTCGTTAGTCTCACCATAATAGCAATTAAAATGAGATGGCAAAAGGTGGCCTTTGGCGAAAATCATAGAGTTTAGGATATCTGAAGGCTTTAGTCACTTTGAAAGCATTGATTGCCAATTTAATATCAGTGGTGTTCATTGGTGTAATCACTCACCCGGAACAAAAGGTGCTGTGAAAATATCCTCAATTATGCTAGTTTTGTTTGTCCAATCAGAAAGTGATGAGTTTGATGTTGTTTGTTCTTGAATTTGTGGAAGCATCTCTACATGTTCTCATTCTTGCTTGTTTGGGTCCGTTCTTTCCCAAATTAATTATTGTTATAAGTTGAATTCACCTTCATCCATTAATGTTGCCTAGATGTGCTGTTCAGGAAAAAGTTCTATGTAGGGTTTGCTTTGAGGGAGAGATAAGTGTGGTCCTACTTCCATGCAGGCATCGTATCCTTTGCAGGTAGCCGTTTCACCTTGATACTTATAATTTTTTAACATGCAAACTTCATGTAAATCATTTTTTTCCCTTTTGCTGGTGTGAAGCTAATTGTTTTCCAATGCATTGCAGTACCTGCTGTGAGAAATGTAAAAAATGCCCGATTTGCCGCGTCTCTGTTGAGGAGCGCTTACCTGTATATGATGTTTAGGTTGTAGCTTGCCCCCCATTTTGTTTTTCTAAGAGCACAAAATGGAGTGCATAGGGAAGGTAAAAAATGACGTTGGGAGAATGTTTTAATACGGTTTCGCACTTTTCAGTGAAACTTGTTCAAAACTGGGTAATGCGTGTTGGAATTGACATAACAAGAATTAGGTGACAGTAATTGCAGTTGTTGTAACTGTATGAAGCTGTTAATCTTTTCTCTTCCTTTTTTGAATTGTAAATATAGTGAGCTTTTATAGGGGAAATGACAGTCTGCAGGTTTTAAGCTCTTGTGATGCTGCAAACCAGCATTGTGTTAAAAGATATACAAAACTAACTGTGATGCTTTACTTGAAAATGGCCGGACTACAAATTATAGACTGGAATTGTACCATGACATAAAGTCCATGTCGAGATGAAAATATTTAATTAATTTTTGCTAATTTATGTTTGATTTATCTATTATACCTACTCCACATCCTTTTTTTTCCCTTTTCTTTTTTGTTCATAGAGGCTGATTAACCTTTTGCACGAAGGACAGTGCTACTGGTACCGATATTTAATTGAAGGAAGTGTACCAATGAGTGCAAATGTACCTTTTTATTTTTTTTCCTTTTTTAAAAAAAAAATCATTTTTTTACAGTTTTAAATATTTTTAAAAAATAAAAAATATCAATTCATTAATATTCACTTCCTTTATCATTAAGTAGAAAATAAAAATAAAAATTAAAAATTAGAAATTCAATCGGACGATGGTATTAAAGAGAGCTCAATTTGAACTTTTCAAGATAATCACTGAAAGAATAAAAGTGTTGCAGAAGAAAAAGAAAGAGAATAGATTTTGGAAGAAAAGAAAGAAGAAGAAAGGGAGTTGGTTTCATTGTTTTGCTACACTTTTAGTCAAGCAATTGTGCCAGTGTTATCTTGAGTTAAAAAAACAGTTGTGGTGAAGGTTGGATCTCAATTTCCTCTCAAAATGCCTTTGAGGATAAGGGCACTTCTTTGAGGGCGAGAGTTGTTACTAATAACTACTAGTCCATCTATATCTCTTGAGTACATGTTAATGAGTATCATATTTATCTCTTGCCATGTTTATCTTTTTGTTATGTAATGATCTTTGTAGGGAAGCTACATGTATTATTAAGTGGCACGATCCTATAAATAAAGGCATGATTGAAGTTTAATCTCGAACTTGTGTTTGAAGGAGGCCTATGTTACATCTAATAACCTACTTTTATCATTAAATGCGGCATCATTCAGGCTTGTAACAGTTAATATCAGAGCGGGCGATGCTGGGTTGACATATGTATTGTAGAGAAGAGCGCTAGGATCGTTTGGAACAACAGATGATCTTAATTTCTGTCACTTTGGAGCGATTAATAACGAGAATAGAGACACTGGAATTAGATATTAAACTCGATAGTTTTAACTACATATGTGATAATATGCGAGACAAGCCAGTCATCAATGTTCAAGACAGTATTTATGTCAAATGTAAGCCACAAAGTTCTCTTGTAGATGATGATATAGTTAAAATGGTTTTGAGATTTCAATGAGTGGCAATGCCCTCCTTTGAAATCGTTCTTGAGAAACCCCCATGCTAATTGAAGACAATACGAAGACATCACTTATTCTACATCTTGTTATCTTCTTTCTTCCTCGACTTTTTCAATGACTTTCGCTTCCTCTTTAGCACTCACCTTCGATGAATAAGGCCGACATCCCCAGCAACCTTGAAACCATTACAACCAAATCCTCCAATCTAACTCAAATTATAATCGAACACAAGCTTCAAAGATTTGAATAGAAGGGTGGGCTATGATGATTTCCATATCAGGCTCGACTGGATCTTTATCTTTTCTTCCAAAATGAGCAATGATCCTACGGGTTTTGGGTGATTTTTTTTAGAAAACAAAGAAAAGGCGATGTGTCAAGCATTCCTTGGGTGGCGTAAAATGCAATTTCACACCTAAGAGCACTAGTAGTAGGCTTAATAAAGTTTGGTCAAAATTTAATTAGAAAATTCACTTTTATAAATTTAGCTAGTCATTTTGCAACAACACCAAATAACAGACTCAACAAATCTATTACTATTCTATTAAAATATTGATTTTGATATTTTTCTTTATTTTAATTCTAATTTTAATTTAAATATTTATTCGTTATTAAAAAATTATACATTAATTTTTTAACGTTCATATTATTCCAACGGATAAAATTTTTTAACGATTTTTTTTATAACGGTCATATTTTTTCAACTGGTATATTTTTTCTATGGTAATATTTTTTCAAGTATGGTATAGATGCAAATTAAAGTAAAAAGCTAAGCAAAGGATTAAACATGTTTTAAGAAACAGAAACTAGGAAATGCAGCAGGTAAGAATCAAAAAGCAAGAGGGAGAGAGAGGTTTTTATGCCAAAATAATATTTGGTCAGCAGCTGGGACTCAATAAATTTGATCAGTAAAATTGATGAAAGTTTAAATTACTGTAATTTTGTTGAGTCCACTACAACCCATTTTTATGCTTTTTAGTCAAATGTTGGCCAGATTTTAATTTTGTTGAGCCCACTACTAGTGCTCTAATCAATGATGGCAAAATTCAAAGAGCGTTGCTACTCTGCCGCCTGAGTAGCACTGTTCGTTTATACCGTTAGTTGCTTTTGTAACATTTTTTTTTATTTTTCTATTCATATTTTTTTAATATAGTTAAATATTTTAAAAAAATAAAAAATACTCCAATACACTTAAAATCACTTTTTTCATCATTAAGTAAAAAAAAAACAAAAAAATAAAATTACTGAACGGTCAAATAGAGCAGTAAGCATTGAACGGCATTGTAGTGTTTTTCAAATTTAAATCAATTTTGCCTTCCAAAATTTCCCTCTCCTGTTAAGAAAATAACAAAAAGAGAGCTGCCTCAGGGACACGAAACGCACGAATTTGACGGGTAGATAAGTAAAGGAAAAACAAATAAAAAATAAAACAAAACAATAAAAAGTTAAGGGCATCTAAGTTTATTTCAAATTTTTTTATATTTTTTATCATTTTTTTAACATTCTTAATTATTAAAAAAATTTAAAAAATATATAATTTTATTAATACTCATTTTCTTAACCATTAAATAAAATAAAAAATTAAAAAAAAAATAAAATACAAAAAGAATAGTAGATAAATAATAATAAAATAATAATCCTATCATTATTCAAAAGATAAAGAGTACTGCTAGCCACCGCTGGTGGCTCTCACTGGGAGCTACCGCTGGCTCTAGTATGTGTTTTTTCATGTGTTTTATTTAATTATTTTTTATAAATTTTTTAATACTTTTTAATATTTAAAAAAATAAATTAATTTAAAATATTATTAAAAAATACTTCCTTAATCATAAAGTAAAAAAAAAATTATTAAAAAATACTTCCTTAATCATGAAGTAATTATTTTTTATTTTACTTCGTAATTAAAGAAGTATTTTTTAATGATATTGTGAATTTTTTTATTTTTTAAAATATTTAAAATTGTTAAAAAGATCTATATAAAAAAGAATTAAGAAATACACATAAAAAAACACATATTAAAGCCAGCGGGAGCTACCAGTGGTGGCTCTATCATTATTCATAATTGAGTTGGGTTGGGGCACAAAATTAAGATTAGGACAATGCTACAGGGAGCTCTAGCATGTGTTTTTTTTTAAGTTATTTTTTATATAGATTTTTTTAATAATTTTTAAAAAATAAAATAAATTTAGAACAGCATTAAAAACACTTCTTTATTTTGTGGCTCTAGCATTACTTCGTGATTAATGAAATCTTTTTTAATAATATTATGAATTTCTTATATTTTTTCAAAATATCTAAAATTATTGAAAACATTTATATAAAAAAAAACTAAAAATAAAACACATGAGAACACACGTTGGAGCCCCGGCGAGAGCGGGAGCTCTAGCATTATTCAAAGATAAATCAAAAGCTTCAGCTTTATACTTTTTGCTTTTCTCCAGACCAATGAATGGAGAAAATGGTCTGGAGAAAAGTCTTTGCTTAGTCCGGAAGCTCTTTCACTGCATTGGTTTCATCAATAATGGTCTACGGTCTGATGCAGATGCAGTAGCCATGTCCTAGAAGGGTCTGAGAAATGCCGCTGATGTTCTGAAAACAGGTTCTGTTTTAAAGAAGTGTCGTGCCTTTCGTGCTTTATAAGTACCGTGCGATATAGCATTTTTCTAACAAGAATTTCCTTTACAAGTCAAGCCTAATATGCTCAACGTGAATCCAGTCTATTCCCCATTCTGTCCGATTTTTAACCCCTGGGTTTAGCTAGCTTCCTGCCGTTGCCTTCAACGACAACAATGGCGTACGCAGATGTCGAATACCGATGCTTCGTCGGCGGGCTCAACTGGGCCACCGATGACCAAGCCCTGGAGCGTGCCTTTTCTCCCTACGGCGAGATCCTCGGATCGAAGATTATCAACGACCGCGAGACTGGTAGGTCAAGGGGCTTCGGATTCGTGACCTTCAGCAATGAGCAGTCGATGAGGGATGCGATAGAGGGGATGAACGGCCAGGATCTCGACGGCCGTAACATCACCGTGAACGAGGCTCAGTCCCGCGAGGGAGGTGGTGGAGGATACGGCGGTGGTGGACGCCGTGAAAGTGGAGGCGGGTACAGCCGTGGAGGCGGGTACAGCCGTGGAGGAGGCTACGGCGGTAGTGGGCGTGACCGTTGGTACGGGAGCGGCGGCGGCGGGTCCAGAAACCCAAGGAATCCAGACCGGAGTTCTGATAGATCTCTTGCAATCTCACCACCTGCACGAGGGCAGGGAACAGCTTTTCCTCATATGAAAGCCGTCAAAATTGACAATGCTGTCACTCTAGTTGGTGTCGTCTCGCAGATCTATGACAAAGCTTTGATGGAGCCTACTTTCTGTGAGATGTATGCTGATCTCTGTAGTCATCTGGCTGTGGAGTTGCCTGATTTCAATGAAGACAACGGAAAGATAACTTTTAAGAGAGTACTTCTGAACAAGTGCCAGGAGGAATTCGAGAGAGGGGAAAGAGAGCAAGAAGAAGCTAATAAAGCTGATGAAGAGGGGGAGATTAAACAGTCTGCAGAGGAAAGAGAAGAGAAGAGAGTTAAGGCTCGAAGACGAATGCTGGGTAACATTAGATTGATAGGGGAGTTATACAAGAAAAAAATGTTATGTAAGCGAATAATGCACGCGTGCATACAGAAGTTGTTGGATCAGTCTGAGACTCCTGATGAAGAAGGTGTTGAAGCTTTGTGCATATTGATGAGTACTATTGGGGAGATGATTGACCGTCCCAAGGCCAAGGAGCAAATGGATGCATATTTTGAGAGAATGAAGAGGCTCTCTACCAATGTGAATTTATCTTCTAGGGTCAGGTTCATGTTGAAGGATGCTATGGATTTGAGAAAGAATAAATGGCAACGGAGAAGAAAAGTTGAAGGGCCGAAAAAGATTGATGAAGTGCACAGAGAGGCTGCTCAAGAACGACAGGCAGAATCCAGTAGGTTGAGTCGTGGTTTAAGCATCAACCAGTCAGCTAAAAGGACACCTATGAATTTTGCTCCTAGTGGGTCAACACTGTTGTCTTCCCCAAATGCTCAGCTGGGTGGTTTCCGTGGACTGTCTACTCCAGTTCGTGGGCTTGGCACTCAGGATGTTCGGTTGGAGGACAGACAATCTCATGACACTAGGATGTTGTCAGTTCCCTTGCCTCGGAGAACTCGGGGACCTCAAGGTGGTCTTGGGAGAGGAATGTCAATCAGAGGACCACCGTCAATGCCAAGTACTCCAGTAGCTGATGTGTCTCCAGGCTCCACAGATTTCAGAAGAATGGCAGCTGGTTTGAATGACTACAGCACTTTACCAGAGCGAACAACTTATGGCACAAGGGAGGATCTTGTTCCAAGATATATTCCAGATAGATTTGCTGCTCCAGCTGCTTATGAACCTTCAAGTTCTCAAGAGCGCAATGTGAGTTATGGTAACAGAGACCCAAGGAATCCAGACCGGAGTTCTAATAGATCTCTTGCAATCTCACCACCTGCAGGAGAGAAGGGAACAGCTTTTCCTCAAAATGTTGCATCTGAAAAAGTATGGCCTGAAGAACGCCTTCGGGATAAGTCAATGGCAGCAATTAAAGAATATTACAGTGCCAGAGACGAGAAAGAAGTTGAACTATGTGTTAAAGAATTGGATTCCCCAAGCTTCCATCCGTCAATGATATCGCTATGGGTCGTGGACTCTTTGGAGAGGAAGGACATGGAAAGGGATCTTTTGGCAAAGCTTCTGATCTATCTTTCTAAGTCCGGGGATGGTGTGTTGAGTCAAGCCCAGCTCATCAAAGGGTTTGAATCTGTTCTGACTACTCTGGAGGATGCCATAAATGATGCCCCAAGAGCTCCAGAATTTCTTGGTCATATCTTTGCCAAAGTCATTACAGAAAATGTGATCCCTTTGAGAGAGATTGGGTTATTAATACATAAAGGGGGAGAGAAGCCGGGTCATCTTTTAGAAGCTGGGCTTGCGGCAGATGTTCTTGGAAGCACCTTGGAAATTATAAAATCCGAGAAAGGGGATTCTGTCTTAAATGAAATCTGGGCAAGCTCCACTTTGAGGTTTGAGGATTTTCGGCCTCCAGATCCTTACAGGTCAAGGAAGTTAGAGAAATTTATTTTGGGGGATATTTGATGCTCATTGTATATTGGTAGAAGAAAAGGAAAGAAATTATTCTCTAGTGTTTTAGTCTAGTTCTTAATTTGCGACAAAAAAAAAAAAAAAAAAAAAAAAATCTTCTGCTGGCTTGCCGGCGGGCGGGGATTTATATATCCAAACTGCCTAAGCCTAGCTCAATCTCAGGATCATATGGGAATGTCGAGGAAATGCCATAGGCTGTCTGGCATAAGAATCGGGAAGTAGAATACCTCTAGTGACTTCAAGCTCCACTATCAATGACTTTTCTCTCTCTTAGGCTGTGTGATAGTCTGTCTTCCGTATGTTATGCATCAGCTTCTCTAGCATCTCAAATAATTAGGTTCGTGTTGCTTTTCCATGCATCTCATTTTGTAGGCTTCGTTTAGAAAACAAACTCATCTCAATTTATTATTATAATTTTTTTAAATCTTAATATAAAATATAATAAATAATTTAATTTTTTCAAATTTTAAAATAATAATAATATTAAAAAATAATATTTTAACAATATTTTATCATCTCAATTCAATTCAACTCAACTCAGTTCAACATCTAAACGCAACCTTAATTTGTTGTCACAACCACTAGTTAATGTGGCCATTCTCTTGAACTTTGGTTAAGAGATTATTGTATCAAACTTTTATGGTCAGTTGTCTTTCGTTTTCGGTAACATTATAAAAACTAGTTTGAGAAAATTATTTGGAGTTTCAACCCCTTGATCACTTATGATAACAAGAACAGAACAACACAACAATAATAATCATGATAATGGTTATGATAATTTTCGGGACAATTATCTACAGTGCCGATAACGTCCTCCACTTTCCCAATAACTACGAAACAAAGAAACAACCTTGAGTTGAGTAATCCTAGTAGGGGATATCTCTGATGGTTAAGTTAGTGAGAGAAGTGAAAATCTTTAAATGAATCTATATATTCTATAATGTGTCTTTGTTAGTGTATTTATAGGGTTTGGGGTGCACACTATGCAGGACCTGTCCTGCTTGAGCACGACACAGAGGGCATAGTGTCCTTCCGAGAGATGTGTCTTTGCAGGATGTGTTTCATCGTCGCGAATCTCTCACGACATAATCTCTTTTGGATAGAACTCTTTGTCAATCATGACAAGTGCAGGTGTTGCCATTTGGTCTCGCCAAGCAGTGTGTTTTACCTAGTTACGACCCTTCCTTGCCTTTTTTCATGTGGGTTTCTCGTGCACACTTCTTTGGTCATCTCATTACATTTCCTTGCCCTTATTGTACACTTTTAACCAACTACTACCTCACAAATTCTTCCCACACACGTGATGGCGGGAATTTTTTTTTAAAAAAATTCCTATTGTTACCCTCTTGCCGGGATTCTATTCAATAGTCACTTCATGCAATGTACATCCTAAGATTCTATTCAACATGCCTTCACATGTTATGCACGTGGTGCTATCCCGTTGGACGAGCCTCTCACATATCTTGTCATTTCATCTTCCCATAACCGTTTGCTTTATCTATTCTTTTCTTTCATTTCTCCTTTACCTTTCTCTTTCCCTTCACTCTGCTTTGTGGTTTTTTTTCCTCTCTCTCTCTCTCTCTCTCTCTCTCTCTCTCTCTCTCTCTCTCTCTCTCTCTCTCTCATTGTATATCCTTATTTTTCTATCTCTCAAGCATTTGACTTGCGTTTCCTATGGCTCTTAGGAATCCTGCAAGGAACACACAAGGCTTGTCGTTCATTTTTGGATGGTGCTTGTGGGAAACGTTGACCGCCTGGAGGAGGTTATCAGATAGGGTGTCCAAGACTTCGATTCAAATCCTAGATCTTGCTTTCTTTCATCCACTAGCCGATTCACTTATGGACCATTTTTTAGATTTGCTCTCCAACTCTTTGTTTGAGAGGTTCTCCTTGTAGACGTCCTAATCTTCTACCCCAAGGATTATGTTGTGGTGATCAAGATTGATGAAGGAGGGGACATACTAGGTATTCTAGAGGAGAGTGCGGATAAGGTTGCTGAGTCTCGAGTTCCTGCATCGATTCTTGAGGAAAAGGCTACAACTTCGATAGAAGATGTCTCGTTGGGCAATGGCTTTGATGAGAATAGTGCCTCAACCAAAAACTGTGATATTAATGTCGCTCCCATTGACCTGACCATCAAGGTTACGAGTGAGGAATCTGAGTGCTTGCCTGAAGTATCTTCCTCAAGTCCTAGTCATGTCGGCTCTAGGCACTACTTTTATTGGCGCGTATTATTCACCTTACCCTAATTCTTTGCCTTGACAAGGATTGCCTTCTTAGTGGTCCCTCCTCACAAGGATGTTGTCCCCTAAGAGGTTCCACTCCCTATGGAGGTTCCTTTTGAAGAGGTACTGCCACATCAGGAGGCTCCTCCTTCCCCAAGGTTGTACATCAACAGGCCTTGCCTCGCCCATGATCTTTCAATTCCTGCGAGGTGCCTCCTACCTCATTCCATTTTGAGTTGAGTGAAGCCTCATATCCCTTGGTTTCAAGGATAAAAATGGAGCTCAACGTATTCCTTTCCCCAATACGTATTTTGGTGCTACTTTTATAGACTCAAATTCTATCTTTATTTGTCAGTAGGGATGCTACTTGCCCCATACGGGGTGAGGCCACCCCTTCCCCTTCCTTGCCCCCCACCCCTTGCCCCTGCATGGGCGGGGATGGAGATTTTTTCCTCGCACTTTGCCCCAGGCTATGCGGGGGCAAGGTACCTCGTCCACTGCATGGGGTGCAGAGGTGGATCTCCATCCGTTCGCCCCTCCCAACTGGGCATTTGGCTCAGTTCAGTTATTTGGGCCCAAAATAGCCTAGAAACTCAATCAAACCTTTTTTGGGCCATTTGGGGCTTGGAATTTAACTACAAAAATAAATATATTGCAAAAAAATAAAAAATAAATTATATGGATATTGGATATAAACTATTAAATAATAACTATATACTAAATTTCAACTAATGCTATTAAGTATTAACCAATAATCATCACTAAAGCACTAAGCTATTACAATTATACAAATTAAGAGAATTAGTAAACTATTACAATATTACAAACTCATCTAAAAATAGTAAATATTACAAATTGTACTAATAACTATTGTAGCAATATTACAATTAATTGTAAATTAATAAAATCATAACATTTCAAATTTGATCAATTTGGGTTGGCGGTGAGTTCATTGCGTTGTGTCGAGATCATAAAACCTGCTATATTAATAAGTTAAAAATAAAAGAAATTAGAATTATAAAGTTATAAACGCTAAACAAAAATTTAAAATACATGCATATTGTGCAAACCATGTCAAATTGGCAATGGTGAATCCAATACACACAAAGCCATACTGTATCAGAGGTAGCCGTAAATATCGTCTCATGTATCACTATAACAATTAAATTTGAAATTAATACCGATTAAATGAAAATAATAAATTAAAATAAGAAAATGAAATTCAAGTCCCACGATTACCAGATCCAAGCTGATCACCACCCTCTTCCTCGACGTCGACCTTCTTATAGTGAAGAACATCCAGATTGAATCCAATACATGCCTTCCAATACTAAAGGTAGACTTTGAGGCTATGGTGCTAATAGGGATGACCAAAATACTGCGGGCTATCTCTCCAAGGACCGGATACTTCACGACATTCATCTTCCATCAACTTAATATATCAAAGTCTCGTGAAAATGGTTCAAGCTCCGCTGCCAAGTATCTATTTATCTTTGACTGAGCCTCTGTAGAACTCTGGACGAAGGGACTCTGCTCCAACGTCTCACCCCAATCCAATTTACGTCTTTTCCCAAACTCGACTTTTGGGACTAGTGGGGCGGTAGGTGTAGGTGCCACAATATTACCAACCCGCAAGACGGTAAACTCACTAAATAATCTACAAACTTTTCCCTAACCCTTGTTGCAATATGATCCGCCCATGCTTGCCTGTACGCAATTCTCAATCTATATATCATGCCATCCACCTTAAACTGAGGGTCAACAACAACAGCTACATATAATAAAATATTAGCCCTAGTGAAATCTCCATAATACTTGTATTTCGCCCTTATAATCAATGCCATCTCTTGCAGCCTAATCTGACCACCAGTGACCATGTCATCTAATTCTTTTTTTATCCTACATTTTTTGCTAATAGAAATGATGGGATTTAGGGTACAAAGTTCCAAAAAGCGTCAAGGTGACTTCGTAGAAAAGCCTAACAAATCTATGAAAATAGATACAACTTTCCAATCATCATTCATAGGCTTCCACAATCCCCTGTGATCATCAAAATATTTTACATATTGAATGTCTTCATCAGCCAAGAATGCAAATGCCAACTTATATTCTTGGGTCGCCTCCAACATAAAAATTGTTGAGTTCCATTGTGTAGGCATATCAGTACAAAGGCCAACTCGTAGCAACCTTGAATTTCTCTAATCTCGAAGGAGAAGATCTCACCCATCTCACAACAGTCCTAACCTGAGTAATCGAGTCATAAAGATCTTTCAAACCATCAGTGACAATAAGATTCAAAATATGTGTCGTACATTTCACATGCAAACACTCACCACCCATGATTGTCTTATTTGCCTCTCTACAATAGGTCTTAAGATGTCTCAATGCGACATCGTTAGACGAGACATTATCAATTGTGACTGTAACAACTCGTGTCAACTCTCACTCCTTTATTGTAGCCTCCAATGCCCTCCCAATCGTCTCACCATTGTGATCGGTGATTTGACAAAATTTTATAATTTTCTTGTGCAATGTCCAATTACAATCAACAAAATGCACAGTCAATGACATATAATTAAAATTTTGGGCTGATGTCCAAGTATTGGTAGTGAGGCAAACAAATTGACCTGTCAATTGACCCCTCAACTTCTATTCTTTAGACCAATAATTTTTTTTACATCCTTCGATACCGTGTGGCGAGAAGGAAGATTAAACCTTGGTTCTAAGTAGTGAGAATACACTTGGAACCCTTTCCCATCAACAACTTGAAAATGTAACTCGTCCATGATGACCATCAACAACTTGAAAAGATAGCTCGTCCATGATGACCATACGAGCTAGGTGTCTCATACACTTATCGGGTTCATACTTAGTATACCCCCTCAATGTTGCACCCCCACTACTCTCATCCACCATTTTTTTAAGTCCTAGATTGGCTCTTCTTTTGCAATGGTCTTAATATTGAGTTATTTTTGCATTCTTCTTCTAAGTGGACCTTTAATTGTGAGGTACCATGTTTGCTATAATGACATCTATAAACTTTACCAAAGTGGTTACACTTGACTTGTGGGATATTGGGGTCACCACCCTCTAGTTTGGTAAAATGAGACCAACCTATGGAAGCAGATTTCTTGCTGGGCTTGGGGGAGGGGCAAGGGTCCATATGCGTAGGGGTAGGTGTTAGGCCAGGAGTAGGAGTAGGAGTTGTGGTAGGGGAGCTTGCACTAGAATCTGCCCGATTTTCCATGAACTCAAAGCAAACAACAAATTTGAAATTATAGCAAACATAACAATATGCCAAATAATTAGCATCCAAGTATTCACATCCAAACAAAAAACAAAAAAATTGATATGATACTCTCTATTTTAATAGAAACTCAAAGTAACCAAGAATCAAGAAACATACATTCTTTAATATTACAATCATTAAGCAAATTAGTTCTAATTTTCACCAAATAGTCAATGTTTTTTTCAGCTGCATGTAGTTTTGATCTATTGTTTTTAGTGCTTGTCTATTATGTAACTATCATTGCAATAACCTTTTTATTAAGGAAGACATCCATTGATCAAAAAGTTCAAATAAAAAAAAAAAAGAAAAAAAAAAGGAAAGAAACGAAGTGATTAGTCCCACTCTATAACTTAGTCATGATGAGACTTCACAAAAAACCTAAAAATACAAAAAAGAAAAGAAAAAAGAAAAAGTTAGCCATGTTAGTCTAATAGAGTGAGTCATGGTCTACTTGTTCACGATTTAGTTGATCTAAAACATGAATTTGGAAAGTTGAGACCTTGTTTTGGATATATGGTGTTGGCCTAAAATCATTAGAGTGGCCAATGGAGGCTGGTTGGCTGTAAGGCACATGAAAGCTATTGAAAAACACATAACTAAGTTCAATGCTTCTGTGGACAAGAAAAATGAGTCATATGATCCTAGAGAAATATTGCCAAGAACCCAGAGGAAAACAAGTGAGAGCCTAAGGAGAGATAAGAACGCAAGGAGAGGATGCACTCCCTGCCACAACTTGGCTAGGTAGCAAGAGTACACCCTTTAGGTGAAATCTGAACTATAGTGGGTGGTTTGACCGTTGAGGGAGCCTCTTCTGCTGTAAGGAAAGTACATGCCCGATGAACAAAGTATAAAGAGCTCTTCATAGTTGAGTGACCTTTGAAGCTAGCAAGAGCATAGGGAATGCCCATCTCCTTTGGAGACGTCGACTGCAAGGTTGAGTTATACCCCATGACGATGCTTTTGTAGTCACTACTAGTTGCCAACTACACAACCCGCATGATCTTAATTGACAATGAGATTATAGCGAACATCTTGTACTAGGATGCCTTCAAGAATATGGGAATGGAGGATTGAAGAAGATAGATTGTGGACAATACCCAAAACTTTGTAGGGATTCACAAGCGAGATTGTGAAGCTTGTAGTTGCCATCAGTTTGCCTATCGACGTGTGGACTAGACCTTGCACGACCACTGTTATGGTAGATGTTTTGGTTAGGCAAGAACATGATGAAGGCGGACCCGTCAACCAACCATCTAAAGATGAAGTTCTCAACCAAAGCATGAGTAAAGGAAGTTTGAAGTGAGCATGTACTGGCACAAGACTACTACATTCAAGAGTTGAAGACTGGAGGAGGAGATGCTCGCACTAGAGGCGAATGAAAGTCATATTCTGCCACCACTCGAATTCATCGATTGGATGATTGAGACTTGGGATGAGAATGACCTCAAATAAGGCAAAGCAATCAAGCCCCTAGAGATGATTGATTACCTTGTACCTCAGGCAACTAGGAACTACCGCGAGGATAGGAACATGTTTGACCCCAAACTCCAAGGAACAGTTGACACTACTTTTGGTCAATCATAGAGAAATTTTTGCGTGGAGTCACGAAGATATGCCCAATATAAACCTAGAGGTAATGGAACAATGCCTGTTTAGACCTCGTAGAGAAAAAAGTCAGGTAGAAGCAAAGAAGTTTCAGTGCTGAAAAGTATGTAGCGATAGCAAAGGAAGTAGAAAGCTTGCTCGAAGCTAAGCCCATAAGGGAGTTTCACTATCTCGAGTGCCAGTCGAATGTGGTGTTAGTGAATAAAAAAATGGAAAGTGGCACGTGTGCATGGACTTCACAAACTTAAACAAGGTTTGTCCCGAGGATATCTTTCCCTTACCACGAATAGATCCGACATTGGACTCAACGATAGGGTACAAGATGTTAAGTCTCATATATGCCTAATTGGAGAAAATCCAAGCAATAATAACTCAGAGAAAATCTGAGCAATAATAAAGATGAAGTTTTCCTAAAACCTGAATGAGGTACATAAGCTAATTGGAAGGATATTGGTGTTGAATAGGTTTGTGTCAAAGTTGACCGACAAATAACTCCCATTCTTTCGGATATTATGGAAGACCTTAGAGGGATATCGACTACAAGGAGGCGTACAAGCAGTTGAAAATCTACTTGTCCAGCCCACCTATCTTTAGCCAAACCAAGCCCACTAAAATACTTTACCTCTACTAGTTAGTTGCACCAAAGGCGGTGAGCGTTCCACTAGTAATGGAGGAAGGAAGAAGTCAAAGGCTTGTGCATTACACGAGCAGGGCACTGAGGGGAGTGGAGACGAAGTGGTAGTAGCTACAAGCAGTTTAAGAGCATACTCCAGTCGCACGCAGTAAGGGTGTTGACCTAGGCCCCACTAAAAAAAGGCCTTGTACCGACCAAACACATCAAGTAGACTGTTAATTGGTTGATCAACCTCAATGAATTTAATTTAGACTATCTAATGAGAAACATCATGAAAGGGCAGGTCCTGGCGGACTTCATCATCGAGTTCAACAACTTCCTAGAAGAGCAATCGAAGAGACTAAAGGGAAACTACTGGCAAGTTTACGTTGGTGATTCGTTTTGCCACAACGGCAAGGGAGTGGGAGTCTACCTCGCAACATCACAAGATGAAGAATTCAGTTATGCTATCAAAAGTGGCATTCAATGTGACCAACCAAGAAGGCAGATTATGAAGCGCTATAGGCAAGACTCGTGTGGTGAAAGGCTTAGCGGCAAAAGAGTTCCAAGTGTGTGTGGATTCACAATTGATAGTGAATTATGCAGCAGGGACCTACTCGGCGAAGGATAACAAGCTAAGGGTACATCTGCAGCAGGTGTGGAATGGCGAGGTAGGTTCTAGTAGTTCAACATTTGACAGATACCTTGAGAGGAAAACTAGCAAGCTGACAAAATTGCACTTGTCATCTCAAGAACGGAAGAGTACCTTCCCCATGGGACGTAACGACACAGTTCTAGAGTGCTTGTCCGTCCAAGCTGAGGTGTGTGAGGTAGAGGTAGCTATCTTAGAATGGCCTCGAGTAATAGCAAGGTACTCGATAGCAGGGAAATTACCGGATGCATAAAAGGAAGTAAGAAAGATAAGGTTCGAGGCCACCAAATTCACCATGGCAGACAACATATTGCATAGAAAAGGGTTTTTGAAACTGCTCCTAAGATGCATTTCAAGGAGAGAATCCCAATATATAATGGTGGAGATGCACAAAGGGATATGTGGGAATCATTTCGAAAATAAGTTCCTGATGTTAAAATCCATAAGGCTTGGCACTATTGGCCCAATGCCTTGAAGGATGAGGATGCTGAAGAGCTAGTGAGGAAGTGCAATAAGTGTAATGTACAACCTACATACCCCACAACCCGCCAGAGTAACTAACCACCATGTCTATGACATGGCCCTTCATGCAATGGGGAGTAAACATTGGGGCCCATGCCACCCAGAAAAGGTGGAGTTAACTTCGCCATCATTGCTATAGATTACTTCAATAAGTGGGCAGAAGCATAGGCCTTGACAATGATCATTTAAACCACATAGTCAAGTTTCTCTAGAACTTTATTGTGTGTAATTTTAGCATAGCATATTCTCTGGTCTTAGACAACAGCCGACAGTTTGATTGTGACCCATAAGAAGATTGGTGTTCAGAGTTGAGAATCAAGGTCAGATACTCATCCTCTGGCAACCCGTAGGCAAACAGGCAAGTTGAGATGACTAATAATATGATATTCTGCATCATCAAGAAAAGAATTGACGATCACAAGGAAGCCTGAGACAAGGAGCTTCCCAAGGTACTATGGGCATACATGACTACCTTCTAAACCTCGACAGGTTGACAGTAGTAAGTGCGGTCCTGATATTGGTGGAGATTGGCATCCTTAGCCATCAAGTGCAGCATTATTATGAGGAAATAAACAACATGAGCCTAGAAGGAAATTAGGACCTGCTTAAAGAGAGAAGGGAAGAAATGAAGGCAAGAATCGCCATGTACCAAAAGAGGACTACTGAATATTTCAACATGCAGGCCAAACACAGAGCATTCAAGATCATTGACCTCATACTGAGAGAGGTTATCACGACCACTAGAATACTTGAATATGTAAAGCTCATATCGAGTTGGGAATGATTGTATGTAGTTGTAGCGATTAACAGGCTAGGGACATACCATATAGAGGACATGAACGGGAAAATGCTACCACACCCATGGAATACAGAGCATTTGAAGAAATATTTTGTTCGGACAATTTGCGGTCACTTGTAGTTGAGGAATGCATCAATAAAAGGAATTTTTAGTGGACAATGGACCATTTGGAGCTAGTAGGGTAACGAGTAAGCATTCTGCTCTAACACTCACATTGCGAGGTAACGCCTAAAGTTACCTCGATCTCCCCAGTTACATTGGTGGTGAACAAGTGCTTGAGTCTAACACTTGTGATGTGGAGTAACACTTTTGATCTCTCCAGTCGCATTGGTGGCGAACAAGCGCTTGAGTCAAACACTCACACTATGGAGCTACACCTAAAGTTGCCCAACCTTCCTAGCCACGCCCATGGAGAGCAAGCACCCAAGTCTAACACTCCTGTTTTGGAATAATGCCCAAAGTTATTCCGACCTTCCTAGCCACGTTGGCGGTGAGCAAGCGCTTGAGTTTAACATTCGTGTTGTGAGGTAATGCCTAAATTTGCCCATAGCTTCACCAATGGTGAGCAAGCACTCGAGTCTAATACTTGCACTATAAGGCAACACCTAAATTTGCCCTGACCTTCCCAACCATGCTTATGGGGAGAAACCTTTCAAGTCTATCACTCGTGCTGTGAGGTAACACCTAAAGTTACACCAACCTTCCTGGCCAGGGTAGTTGCAAGCAAACGCTCGAGTCTAACACTCGTGCTTCTGGGCAACGTCCAAAGTTGTCCTAACCTTCCCAACCATAATGGTAGTGAGCAAACACTCAAGTCTAAAACTTGCGCTAACCAAAAACATCCTTGTGTTGAACACCCAAGGTCTATATGACGGCTTTGCTAGGGCCAATAACATGCGCATAAATGAGAATAACAAAAGAGAGATTTAGCAACTGAGAAACAACATACAAAAAAAATCTCATTATAGGGTGTCTAGTATAAAACAAGACTAAGTTAAAGCAATGCCAAAAATAAAAGTTTAAGCCTCAAGGTCGCCACTAGGTGCAAGTGGAAACCACTTGGCAAAGAAAGCATCGGGCATGACATCAACATTCAAAGTGTCCAAGATGGCAAAAACAACAACATCCGGGAGAATCGCATAGAGATCCAATGTCATAAGTTCGTCCTAGGCTAAACTACCAAGAACCTCCATAGAGTCTGGAGCCCAAAGTTGCAACCAATCTCCCATGCTTGATTTTGAACCTTTAGCATCGCAAACAACTAAGGAGAAAGGCAAGTCACCTAATCTCTCCTCTTGAAGCTTTTTGGCAAACTCATTAGCATTGCTAGCAGCTGAAGCCCTATGTGACAGTTGGCAAAGTCAACCAGCTTCACGTAAGTGGTTTCGGCCTTGCAAAGCACTAGCTGGATCGTCTTGTACTTCATTGGGCCATTTCAATTCACCCTCAACCACATCAAGCTCATGACAAATTTTGGCCCTTGCCTCCTCAAACGAGGTGGCCCAGCCAAGAGCCTTCACATGTCCAATGTATGCATGTCTGTCCTAGGGTTGGCCACCAATAACCTCCACAAAGTCCAAAGCCCAAATTTGTAACCAATCCCCCACGCTCAATTTTGAACTTGTAGGGCCGCAAACAACTAAAGAGAAAGACGAGTCACCTTATCTTTCTCCTTTTGTAGCTTCTCGGCAAACTCATCGGCATGGCTGGCAACTTTCTCGGCTTCCCTCCGTGATAGCTGGGCGGAGTCAGCTACTTCAGATAAGCGGTTTCGGCCTTGCAAAGTGTTGAACCCAAGATTTCAAGCATCATGTAATTATATATCTATATATGAATTTTGATGATAACAAACAAGTTTAAGCATAAATGATTCTTAAGCTCAAGTTGTGAATATAATAAAGCCAAGCACATCTACGTATCAAACATGAGCAAGAAAGGAAACAAGCTTACAAATAAAGCTCTTAGAGTAAATTTTGTACATCTCTTTCAAAATTCAAAACAGGATAAAAGCTCAAAAAGAATCTTTTATCATAAAGTGTCAAGTTACATTTTTCACAAGTGCATGATATATTTGAAAATTAAAAGTTTAAAATTTAAAAGATGATAGATTGTCATCTTTCACATGTGCATGACATGATTAAAAATTTAAATTTTAAAAATTTTAATGATAATTGATTGTCATTTCTTACATGTGTATAATAAGTTTGAAAATTTTGAAAAATAATTGATACTCTTTTTTACATATGCAAAAGGTAGTTGTTTTTTTTTTTTTTTTTGAAAATTTTGAAAAGTGATTTATGCTCTTTTTGACATATGCAAAAAGTAGAAGATTTGGTTTGCAAATTTGAAAAGTGAATAATGTTATCTTTGACAATTGTTAAAAGGATAAACTTTTATTTGAAATTTTTTAAAAATGAGTGATGCTGCTTTTTGACATTTGAATATTTTGAAATTTGAAAAGAATGTCTCATATGTCTATAAATAGCTCACTTGAGATCTTTAGAATCACAACACTACACATCAACTACAAACTTTACAACATTAATTCATCAGAAGCTTTTGATCCCTCTTCTCTAACCATTAAGTCTTAACACTTGTTTATTTTGAGAGATATATAGTTTGCGTTGTGCTGTTTTCATTTCACTCATTAAGGAGTGTACTTTGATAAGCTACCCACTATAAACTCTTGTATAAATAGTAAAAGGGTGTGTGTAGCTCTTGTGAGTGTAGTAGGAGTTTTACACAGGGAATAGTTGAATCACCACTCATAAGGTGATTGCAAGTGTAGAATATGTTCTACACAGATTCTTTGAAACGGTATTGCTTAAAAGTGTAATAGGTTTCTATCTCCACCTGAAGGAGATTGAATAGTGAGTTTAAGAATCCTCAAGGGGTAGCTTAAGACAAGGATGTAGGCAGTGGGGCTGAACCTCATTAAACTACTGAGTTTGCATCTCTCTTACCCTTACTCCTCTTATTTATTATTGCTTGGTATTTTATTCATAGTTTACATTGCATAATTGATTTATAATTGTTACTTATAAAAAAAAAACCCAACTCACCCCTCTTGGGTTAGTCATCTGGGTAAGACAAAGCTCATCTTAGATCCTCTTGTACTTCACTGGGCCATTTTCAATTTACCCTCAATCACATCAAGCTCACGATAAAGTTTGGCCCTCACCTCCTTGGCTAAGGTGGCCATGCTCACAAACTTATCATCCGATTTTTCTCAACCTAAGTGAATTATATTTCCTTATCCAGTTGAACTGTGATCCCTCGAAGGACTTGCAGTTAGAAGCTAGCTTCTCCTCCAACAGTGAAATGGCTTGGTTAGCATTTCACTCAGCCTCCAAGGCTTAGTCCAACTTAACCTTAGTCCTTGACAACAAGAACCACTCAAAGGCCAAAGTAGCCATTAACTCTTTCACCTTAGCCTTCATCACAAAAATCTCCGCGCCTTTCCTAAGGGAGCACTCACCAAGGTTGGTGTAGGAGGCTTCCCAATGCCAGCGCTGCCTCTCTACAATGGCCTGAGAAATAGACTTGAGTTCCCCTTCCATAAAGCTTGGAAGGCTTCCACCTTCTCCTCCAAGGCAGTACTAGCACTAGGCGATTCATCTTACCATAAAGGATAAGCCTTGCACAACAATTAACAACATTAGCCTTAATAAATAGGGGTGGCCTGCATTTGAGGCCTCCAGCGGAGGCAAGGACCAAAGGGGGCCCAGCCCGCTAATATATATTAATATATAAATTATTATGTATGTATTTATATATATATAAAAAAAGGCCACATGTATGAAACAACGTAGACAAAACGACATCGTTTCATGCATGAGGTTTTTTTTAACTTAATAACAAATGATCAAACAACGCCCCCTCCCCTGCGACTCCCTCTTACTCCCTTAGCCCCTTCTCTCTCTCTCTCTCTCTCTCTCTCCATCATCATCCAACTATCATTATCGTCCCCATTATGCTGTCGTCGTCACCGTTCATCTGCATCTCCGTCACCAAAGGCAAGAATCTACTCTCAGTCTCCGATTTCACATATTTTATTCTTTGTTGAGTTATGGAATGAAGATTAGAGGAAGGATGAAGTTTAATCGGAGATGGAGAATAAGATTGTGTTTGTGAATTGTGTGCTGTGGAGACTCAATTGTGCATGTGTTTTGATGATTGATGTGTGTTAATTTTTGTTGGTTTATGAATCTTTGATAGTGATTGTTTTGGGTTTGTGATGTGTTTTGATGATTGAATACGTGATATTATGTCTGTGATAGTGATTTTGTGGGTTTCAAAATTAGGGTACCAATCCGAAATCCTAAATTAATTTAGGGGTTTCGAATTTGAAACCCCTAAAAAACTCCTAAATTAATTTAGGATGTTGAAATTCAGTGCATCTTGCAAAATCATATGTACAAGCCCTGAGTTAAAGGACTAGGTTTTTTGAAAAATAAGAAAAAAGGATTATGTTGTCCAGCATTTTGTTTGGGCGTCAAGGATCTATCTTGATCTTGGAGGTTCTTGTTTTCCTATCAATCGACTCTTTGGTGGGGCTTGGTGTTTAGTGACAAAGTGCTCTACCTCCCCACCCCTCCACATTCATTTTATCTGTTTCCTTTACATCAATCCTCAATGCTATGACTTCACGTCTTATGGTAGTGTAACAACTCAACCCAATATTTGTAAGGTCGGGATATAAATAATCTTATTAGGCCTAAATTAAGTTTAATAGACCAATTTTAAATAAGCTGATGGGCTATTATTTATTTAGATTTACATCATGTTGAGCCTAAATTAGATCATATATTATTTATTTAATTAAATTTGAAAAAATTATCAAAAAACTTTATTTTAACATATATTACTATTATTAATTTGCTTAAACACCATGTAATTTTAATCGAGGTTATTATTATTATTATTATTATTATTATTATTATTATTATTATTATTATTATTATTAATAATTTTAGTTTGTATAAGCGAACCACCTTGAAACGTGAAACTGTCGCAGCAAACCACTAAATTGAGGTCAGCCCACGTCGCATGTCCTTCCCCACGAGCAGGTCATATTTCTTTTGCTCCATACTCTCTCTTTCTCCGCCACCCACGTTCCACCGTTAAAAAAAAAAAAAAATTACTTTAGCAATAAAATAATTACATAAAAATAAATTTACAAATTGATATAATTTGATGTAGTACGTCAGATTATAAAATTACTTTTATTATAAAATAAATTTAACAGATTCAATTCATATTAGTTTGTGAATTTATTTTAAATAATCTTTTTGCGTAGATGGCAATTTAAAAAAAAAAAAAACTCACGTTGAAGCCACGCTACTCCTTTATCCAACCATGCGCCGCTGTGAAAGTCGTAAGTTCGTAACCACACCACTACACACACATATATAGATAGAGACACATGCACTGTGCGTTCATCCCTTCAACCTCTGTAAATCCATGCCAGCAGCAACCACCATCATGTTAGAGAGCGTCCACGCTGCCACCACGTACACCATGAGCTGAGGCGTCTCTCTCCTCCACCGTTACGGCCAACAACCAGTCGCACACCAAAGCTGCATAGGAAAGGACAACCTGGCGTTGACCCTATCTCGAAGCCTTCGTCATCGACGATTTTTTGCTCCAGTCACTGTGGTCCTCGGCCACGTCTCCTACATCTCGAAGTTCTGCCACTTGTTGGGTTTATGCTCCTTTGGAGTCCCACATCGGTGGGAGAAAAATAAGGAGGAGGCCCCATGGCCTATAAAAGGGAGGTTTAGCCTCCTAGTTAAATACACCAAGTCATAAGATTAATTAGTAACTTGTGACTCTAAGAAAAGTCCTCTATTAGCTTTTTCTTGTAAAAAGAAAAGAGGTGAGAGTTAAAGTTTTACTAGTGGAAAAGTTTTGTGGGTGTCATTTGGGGTGAGGAGAAAAATTGTGTGATTGTAATAATTTTTCACATAGTGTATTTTCTTCTCTGGGTCTGGTGGTTTTTCTCCTGTTTTTGGGAGTTTCCACGTAAATTCTTGTGTTGTTATTATTTCTCTGGTTTTCTTCATATTTCACCAAAAAGTAGATCCTGGAGTGAATTTGGTAGGTTCAAATTCCTAACAAGTGGTATCAGAGCCACTAGGTTCTTTTTGGTGGGTGGAGCTTTGGTGTGGTAGTGTGGATACGTACAGCCTAAGGAGGTTCTGTCTAGGAGATTGGTATTTAAGTGGTCCAGTGTGACCCTCCAATCTTTCCTGGGAACCTTGAAGTTCTGTCTAGGAAAGAATAATCTTTCCTGGGAACTTACTTAGTGAGTACCATTCATTTCTACAGTAAAATTCATCGAGGCAATGTCAGGAAGTAAGACTTCAAATTCTATCAGATATGAGGTGGAGAAATTTGATGGGAGAATCAATTTTGGCTTGTGGCAAGTTCAAGTCAAAGATATTTTGATTCGATCAGGATTACACAAGGCGTTGAAGGGCAGACCAATCCCTGAAGTCAGCAGTGATACTAGCGTGACTGATGAAACAAAGAGCAGATCTGTAATGAGCGATGAAGGTTGGGAGGATCTGGATTTGAGAGCAGCAAGTGCGATACGTCTGTGTTTGGCCAAGAATGTTCTTATAAATATTCATGGAATATCTACGACAAAAGAACTCTGGGAAAAGCTCGAAGAGTTGTATCAAACAAAGGGCGTCTCAAATCGGGTGTACCTGAAGGAGCAGTTTCATACACTGCAGATGAGTGAAGGTACGACTATTTCAGATCATTTAAGTGTTCTCAATGGCATTGTCTCTGAGCTAGAATCTATTGGAGTTAAAATTGATGATGAGGATCAAGCCTTGAGGCTCATCTGGTCTCTTCCATCTTCCTATGAGCATATGAAGCCTATTTTGATACATGGGAAGGAGAAAATAATTTTTTCAGAAGTTACCAGTAAACTCTTTTCTGAAGAGAGAAGACTAGGTGGTGGAAGAAATGGTTCACCTGGAAACTTAGCATTGGTATTAGCTGGTAATGGGAAGAGGAAGAACTCCATGAAGATGAAAGTAGTCTGCTGGGGGTGTGGACAATCTGGGCACGTCAAGAAAAATTGTCCAAGAGCAGGAGCAGGTTCGGCAAGTGGCTCCAAGTCAGTAAATGGAGATACTAGTAATGAAACTAACGTTGTGTCTCTCTCCATGGAAGACGATGTCTGTTAAAGGGACATGTACATCCTCATGGCATGCCGCTAATTCCCAAAGTTGCCATGATAGAGGATGTGTTAATGTTAGTGGGTCCACAAGTTTGCACACATGCATTGGTTTGGCATTAATGCAGGGTGTGGTGGAAATTTATGTCGATGACTGATGAACTTCCAGAAAAGCCAAATGTGGAAGTTGCACCATAATTTTTCAGTAAGGTTATTTTCGACATGGGCCGAAATTGAAATGCTTGGAATTAGTTTATTCTGAGTGGTTATGCTTTTATGGTGGAGCATGATAGCAGAAGTTATGAAGATCTTCATTGCGGTGGAGCGTGGCTGTGGGATCGACCAAAGTCGCAAGGTGGAGATTGTTGGGTTTATGCTCATTTGGAGTCCCACATCGGTGGGAGAAAAATAAGGAGGAGGCCCATGGCCTATAAAAGAGAGGTTTAACCTCCTAGTTAAATACACAAAGTCATAAGCTTAATTAGTAACTTGTGACTCTAAGAAAAGTCCTCTATTAACTTTTTCTTGTAAAAAGAAAAGAGGTGAGAGTTAAAGTTTTATTAGTGAGAAAGTTTTGTGGGTGTCATTTGGGGTGATGAGAAAAATTGTGTGATTGTAATAATTTTTCACATAGTGTATTTTCTTCTCTGGGTCTGGTGGTTTTTCTCCTGTTTTTGGGAGTTTTTACGTAAATTCTTGTATTGTTATTATTTTTCTGATTTTCTTCATATTTCACCAAAAAGTAGATCCTGGGATGAATTTGGTAGGTTCAAATTCCTAACACCACTGTCGACCTCCAACCGCACCACCGTGAATATCGGCACAGTCACCTGAGCTTCGTGGCGCCTTGCCTTCTTCCACATGGTGCCCTCTGTTTCCTTGGGTAAGCCTCTGCCGCACAGTGCCATTTTCTCTCTCACATGCTCGTTACTCTCAAGTGAAAAGGAGCCTTATGTATCCGTAACCTAGTGTTTTATATAAGGGTAGACTTTCTTATTTTAATTACAATTATATCCTAGTGTAATCGCAGACTTTTCATCTTGCTTTTGACCTTTTGTGATTTCATAAGCACTTTCTTTTGCTAGTCTTCCAGAAATGCACCCACACCTTAGAGACTTTTACACAACTGCCTTTTAATACTTGCCATATAGCTTTACCGTACAGTATATTGAAGATTATTTTTAGTGTTATTACGTTGCTGTCCTTGAGATGTAAGCCATGGCAAATTATGTCTTGGACTCTGGCCGGACTTGATTTTTAATTGGACTTATGTTTTGAGTTAAGTTTAAGTTGAAAGGATACTAATTTAGACTTGTATCTTAACTTCGGCTTAAATTTTATGTTGAGCTTGGTTTTATATATTTCAAAAAATTATTATAATATGTTAAGTTGGATTTAGTTTTATTTGAATAAATATGTTACTCTAGAAACTCAATTTTACAAAAAATATTTAAGGGCTTTTTAAATTAAATTAGTAAGCATTAAATTATGATTAAACTATAATAACAGTTTACAAGAATTTTAATATTAAGTATTATTAAGTCTATTTTATGAACTGAATATTTCCACCTTTATTTTATAGATGTAGATAAAAATATATTCCTTACTAGATTATATTTGAAAGATTAGATATGATATTATTGTTTAAATAATTATATGATATTAGTAGTTATTAACTTTTATATATAATTGAATATTTTATTAGCTTAAATTCTCTAGTATGTATTTAATTAAGTAGAATATTCGGCACATTTTCTAGAAGCGTTAGTGACGATTCGTACTTCGTATAAGTGTAGAGCTACGAATTGAAATCTAGAAAGCAGCGCAATGAGGTAAGTAATTTGATCATAAATTGGAATTATCACATGTCAGTTTAGATAAATTATTCTTAAATTCAATTCTTGATAGCCTCTTTTTATGTACCTTGTATGTCATGAGTCATGCAATCATAGCATTTATTATAGTTCATGACCATGTTAAATTCTACATCACGTTTAATTTAGCATTTTATAATTATGTATGTATTATGCATGCCATGCACCCCACGTTGCATGAAGACACGTAAGCTTTTTATGATCAAGTTACGTAAGCTTTCTTATTATTAAGTGTAAGATAAGATAAGTTTTATAAGATGATCATTTGGATGCATGGTACTAATGTGATTTTATGGATGAACATGCAAGTCACGGACCTAAGTGTGGTCCACCATAGTATACACTATTAGTGGTTGTCCTTGTGGCCACAAGATGTGGGGCTGGTGCACAACCTCACATATAGGGTTAAATGTGTTGGTCAGTAAGATAAATATGATAAGTTAGATAATTTAAGATAAGTTATGCATGACATGAGCACATATACGAATGATCATGAATTTTATTTCTTAGTATGAAATGTTTTATGCAAAATTCCTATGTTTATTATTTTTACATTGTGATGGGTTTCTTACAGAGTCTTTGACTTATTTAAGTTTTATTTTATGTTTTTAATCACCCAAGTGATAATGATGAACAGTGACGTGAGCAAGTATGCCGGGATTAGATGGAGCAGTTGATAAATTCTAGACTTCTTAGAATAAATTAATCTTTTATGACTTAAATTTTATTCAGTAGTTCTTTTCATTTTATTTGGAGACATGTTTTTATTAAATCATTCTTTTATGAAATAAATGTTTAGTGATATGAAAAATTGATAAGTTGAGATCTCTTACTGGGTTATACTTTATGAAAAATATGTGACATTCCTAGCCCTAGGGAAGAGGTATTACAAGTAGGCACAATAGCTTTCAAACCTGTGCAAGCTAGTGCTTGCGCTTCAGATGTTCCACCTCCGCCTCGCACATTCATGCTAGTATATGTTGCTTGCGTTTCAAGTGAAAGTGTGGGAACCCTTTTCTCGCCTTCGCCCATCCTGCCTGCCATTTCTTCCCCTTTCCTCGTTTGTTTGCCAGTCGCTCTCTTGTCCGGTTGCCCTTCTCCCATTTTTCTTTGCGTTGTCCACCTTCGACTTTCATGGACCAGATGATGCTTTTAACATATCCTCAATATTGATAAAGTCAATTATTCGATCCATAAATTCTTGCAATATAGATGGAGTTTTGTGCTAACTCTGACATGAATGGACTCTTAGGTCATATGTTGCCCAAAAGGACAACCAATTTTATGTTCTCATCATGAGCGTGAGTTGTTAGACATTCTTTGTTGAATTAGGCCATGCACTTCTTAAAGGGCTTGTTTTCTCAATGCGTCATGGTGAGGAGGTAAGAGGTCGGTTGTCTCCTTCCCCTGCTAGTCATGAGTTGCTTGAGGAACTACTGACCAAGCTTGCGATTGAACCGGTTTGCAGACTCCTAAACCACCATTTGCCATGCCTTTTAGGTTTAGAGGGAAGTTACAACATGCTATTTCTCTTGGGAATTTATGTAAGGTTATATGGGTTTTGAAAGTCTGTAGGTGTTCCACTCGTATCTTAGACCTATCCTGAAAGTTCTTTGTGGGGGAATAGATCAGAGGGAATCGCAACATTGAGAATGTCCATCGTGCTTAGGCAAGACAGTTCTTTCCGGTGACATAAAACATTGCTATTTGCATAGATCGTATATATTTCTCTCTTTAATAATGATTATCATATCTTGAACATAAAAAAGACTATTTACATAGATTATTTTTTTTTTTTAATTCTTTACGTGGAGTGACATGGTTCCATATTTTTTCATATTTCACATTATAAGAAATAAAGCTACAAATTGAAATTTTATATAATATATTATATTTATTTTATAATAAAAATAACTTTATCGCATCAAATCATCATAATTTATAAATTTATTTTTATGAAAATATTTATAGCCAAAACATTTCTCATTATCAAATTAAACCGCTAAATTATAAAATTACTTTTAGTACGGCTAATATTTGCAAGATAATACAGATTGAGAAATAGCACACTTCCTTTCCCGATCAAGGCAGAGTCAGATTGGAAAGAGACCTTAATAGGTAGTTTTCCATATGAACTTCATGTAATCGAAATCAAAAATCTGTACTTTACCCTCCAATTTCTACAGCTAGAGAGCAACCCGAGGTTCAGAAGCCTTCTCTTCTTATATCCAACCCACAAAAAATCTCATTCTCTTCAAATGTTCTTATTTTTAATGGATACCCATTTGTTTTTTCACTAATTGAGGTACCCAATTCTTGCCGATCCAGATTGGTCCGTGCTAGGGCTGTATCCGGGTTATTAAGTTCAGGTAAAATGCCGACAATCCACATACAGATCTCTCTGAATTAGAACCATGACTGCCGTATACTTTGTATTTTCTGCCTTTATGCTTTGTTTGGTTGTGGAGAAATGGAACGATTCATGTGTTTTGTGGTTTTCTGATTAATGTAAGTTTGTAAACCTGAAGTACTAGTCAGAGAGAGATTGATTTGCTTTGATAAGCTGAGCTTTTAGATTCTATGGCGAGAATTCAACGTGAACGAATTTCAAGTTGCTTCCTTTCCTTTATTTCCTTCTGCCTTTTGAGTTAAGCATTTTTGTCACTCCGCATGACTTTCCTTGTTTGTGGGGTTTATTGTTGTTATAATTCTTTATTATTTTAATTTTTTTTTCTCTCTGCATATAAATGTATTTTTCTTTGTTAGGCTTTGATTTCGTGATTGCAAGTCTTGACGTGGAGAAAACACATAAATTTTTAACTGGGAAAGTTTGACATTGGTGTTTTGGACCCATGAGAATCTTTGTAATTTTGAATGGAAATGATGGCTGAAGATAATTGCGATTGAAACTTTTGAAAATGAGTCGATCTCCTTCATTTACAGTGAAGACAGAACTTAGTCCAAAACTCAATCCTGAATCTCTGCAGCAATGGGTTGTGGCCTTTTGTATTATTAGATTTGATCTTGAGCAGGGTCAGCTTATTGAAGAGTGTTACCCACCTGACTGTCTTACACAAGATGAGGAACTTGAAATTGCTTTTAGTTCATTCCCGGATTCTGTTTCCCAGCACCAGAATCGCTCAAGTATTCACGACTGTATCTTCTTTTTTCGGTTTCGAAGAAGGGGTGATTCTCAGTTGGCTAATGTCTCTTCCTCCGAGATCTCAGAAGTTGATAAGGAGTTATCTCCAAAGAATATGGACATAAGAAATCTCAGAAGATCCAATACGAGAAATAACAATAAAGCTTCAAGATACATGTATGGTTATGTTTTTAATAGACAGAGACATGATGAGAGGCTAAAGCGAGGTGGGGAACAGAAGTCTGTGGTAATTTTGTCGCTCAGTCCTTACTCCAGTGTGTTTAAACCCTTGTTACAAATTATGGGTCCATTGTATTTTGATATTGGAAGGAAAGCTCTTGAGCATATCGCTGCGTATGTTTCGATGTGGCCTGCTCCTGTACCAGGTCAGCTAATGGAGCTTCCAATAGGGAATGCCATGCTTAAAGTGAGCTTGCCACCTGCTCATAGCTTGCCCTTGAAAAGTGGAATGTTTTTTGAAGAGTCTGTTTCCTTTATGGCTCCTTTACTTCCTAATAACCAGTCAGTACCCCAGGGTCTTTTCCATGATTCCGATATTTTTGGTACATTTCGGGGGCTTCTATTGCAGCTTTGGGTGTTGTGGGAGTTGTTACTCATCGGTGAGCCTATTCTCATCATTGCACCCACGCCTCCCCAATGTTGTGAGGCTGTAGCCAGCCTTGTGAGTTTGGTTGCACCACTACTATATAGTGTTGATTTTAGGCCTTATTTTACCATCCATGATCCTGTATTTGCGCACTTGAACTCACTTCAAGAAGGAGACATCTTTCCTCCAATGGTTTTGGGTGTGACAAACCTCTTTTTCCTTAAAGCTCTTCGTAACATCCCCCACATTGTTTCAGTTGGAAGCCCTTCTACAAACTCAAACCAACCTAATCTTGCAGCAAGGTCTTCTAGTGGCAAAATTTCTGTTAGATCCCAAGCATTTGGTCTTCAACAGCTTTCCTTGAAGCAGTTTTCTCCTTCAAATTTGTTAAGTGCTGTGAAGTTGAGAAGAGATGGTCCCCTTTGCCTTATGACGGAACATAAGGAAGCCATTTGGAGCACTTATGCTGCAACAACGAAACCGGACACTTCTATCTTGAATAGGCTTATAGATGCTGGCATGTCACCTAGGGTTGAGGAGTCAATGTCACTCGTTAACAATGAGATATTGCGGCGACATTTCTTGGAACTCACTACAAACTTTTTGGCCCCTTTTGGTCCATATTTTAGGAGTAAGACACCTTCAGAAGGCTCTTCTCCATTTGTTGACCCTCCCCCTCTCTCTCCATTTAATGCTGATGAATTTCTTGCAAGTTTGTCTGCAAGGGGTCCAGGGAAGTTCTTGTCGAAGAGAATGAAGTCTAATTGGATGGATTTATACAGGTAATTATTATTAACCACAACTACATTGTTTGCTACCTGTCTCCCTCCCGAATCTTTCTTATGTGTTGTTATCAACACATATGGCATTATTAAGTGATTCTTTTGGGCACCTCTAGTTGGTTACTTTTGTCAATTTAATCTATTAATTTCATTTTTTTTGAGATTGAGATGCTTTATATTTCTGTCAGGCGTTTTTTGAAAGGTTCCAACTTCATGCCATGGTTTCAAAGAAGGCGTGCTGTTGCTGAACAAGAACAACATAAACTGTGGAGACAGGCAAGGATGAAGACCGACATACAACAATTCATATCTAAAATGTCTGAGTTGGAAATTGTAGACTCATTTAATGCTATTGAAAGACATCTTCTTGAAGAACTACAGGTACTTCCCCTCATAGATAATATTCTATATTCTGCTTCTTGTTCCTATATATTCTCCAGACTTGGAGTAAATCAGATGTCTCTGCAGACCCTTAAATAGGCATTTGCAGCTTTCAAGTGAGCACCTTTATGTTAAAATTACATTCTATGAGCTCCGAATCATAATAAGGGAGCAGTGATCTTTTCATGGGAGTGTTAGAAGAACGGGGATCAACTGTTTGTTGTTACTGCAGTGAGGATTAAGGCTACGTTTAGGTAGTGAGAATACCTGAGAAGTGTTGAGAATGTTTGTGAATAGTTATGAGTAGAGATTGGAGTGAGTTTGTGGGTCCCATTGAGAGTATTTTGAGTTGTTTGGATGTGTGAAATATGTTGAGTTGTTGACTTTTGGATAGGTAGTTGAAAAAGGTGTGGGTCCCATAAATATTATAGTGATTTTATTTTTAGTAATAAATATTATAGTGATTTTATTATATTAATAAATATTGTAGTGATTTTATTTTATTTTTATATATAATAATGATAAATATTATAATGATTTTATTTTTAATTTATATATAATAGTGATAAATATTATAATGATTTTATTTTTATATATATAATAGTGATAAATATTATAGTAATTTTATTTTTTATTTATATATTATAGTGATTTTATTTTTTATTTATATATTATAGTGATTTTATCTTTTATTTATGTATAATAGTGATAAATATTATAGTGATTTTATCTTTTATTTATATATAATAGTGATAAATATTATAGTGATTTTATCTTTTATTTATATATTATAGTGATAAATATTATAGTGATTTTATTTTTTATTTATATATTATAGTGATAAATATTATAGTGGTTTTATTTATATATTATAGTGATTTTATTTTTTATTTATATATAATAGTGATAAATATTATAGTGATTTTATTTTTTCTTTATATTTAATAGTGATAAATATTATAGTGATTTTATTTATATATTATAGTGATTTTATATTTTATTTATATATAATAGTGATAAATATTATAGTGATTTTATTTTCTTATTTATATATAATAGTGATAAATATTATAGTGGTTTTTGAAAAGATTTTGGTATGTTTGGCATGTAGAGTATTTCTAATAGTACGAGAATACTTGGAAAGTGTTGAGGTATGTTGGCTACCCAAACGTAGCCTAAGATCTGAAAGACGATTTATTAATTAATGGTATAACGACTAGTTTTTCAACTTGTCATCCTAGTAATTGTATGATTAAAGTGGAAGTAGATAATAATGTTGGGCTAAGGAGGAGTCGAAGCATTTGCTCTGAATTTCCAAGTATCAGTGAATGCCAAGTCAACTTTTGATGTTATCAATCTCTCTCCTTCAAGCTTCCAACTTGTGATGCCTACAAACATGACATTTTTTAAAGATGGTAATAAAGAATAAATAACTAAAAGATGGGAGAGAGGTGGTAGGTAAATTTGATTCTCAAGCAATGGTCTTGAGTGGAAAGCAACCAGAAAAAGAAAAAGGGGGACTGGGAGAGAGGATGAGTGGTCAAAGGAAGGGGTGAATTTATATATGTTCACTGCTTAACTCAGTTATTATGCCACTTCTCTGCATGAATTCATAAGTGGAAGGAGTATATGTGTGTGTGTATATATATATATTATATATATATATATACATATACATAGACACACCCCATAGCTTCCTTAGCTCCTCAAACATCCTTTTGGTTTGAGTTTGTTGAAACCTGAACCCCAATTACCAATCTCAGGTTGAAAACCTCGGTTCGGGTTGGATAGTAATTTGCACAAACCCTAGCTTGATTCAGGTTTAGGAGCATTTGTGGATCTAGGGTTAGAATTTTAGGGAAATGAGGTTATGGTTCAAAGATTGACTTGGATTCGAAATTATTGGTGGAGATCTCTTGACGCCAAAAATCTAGAGCATTGTGGTTGAAAGAAGGCGATCGAAGTACAAAGTTCTTCCATAGAGTGGCCATTCTCATAGGAGAATTAATACCATTGAAATGCTGAATATAAACGGCGTGGCTAATACAAAGACTCCTGTGATTCGAGAGCATGTTGCTGATTTTTTTGAACACTTACTGAATAGGTGGGATGGTGGCCAAAGCTCGATGAACTAGCTTTTGAGTCCATAGATCCACAAAGTGTTTCGTGGTTGGAGAGACCCTTTGAGGAAGTGAAGGTTCATGGTGTGGCGAGAAAAATGGTTAAAGATAAAGCATTTGGTCCTGATGGTTTCTTTATGGGATTTTTTCAAACATGTTGAGATGTGGTGAAGAAGGATTTAATGAAGGTGTTTCAAGAATTTTTTTCGGTTGGAAAATTTGAAAAAAGCCTAAATGCCACTTTTATTGCATTTATCCCTAAGAAGCTTGGGGCAACGGAAGTGAAAGATTATCGACCCATTAGCCTCGTAAATGGGGTGTATAAGATTATATACAAGGTGCTTGCAAATCGTTTAGGGGAGGTGTTGGGAAAGATTATTTCGAAATCCCAAAACGCTTTTGTAAAGGTTAGGAAAATTCTGAACTTAGTTCTCATTGCCAATGAATGCCTAGATAGTAGATTAAAATCTGGCAATAAAGGGATTTTCTGTAAATTAGATATAGAAAAGGCTTATGATCATGTGAATTGGGAGTTCTTAATTTACTTGCTTGAGAGGTGTGGATTTGGGGAGAGATGGTGTTCGTGGATCAGATGGTGCATCTCAATGGTGAAGTTTTCAGTGTTAGTAAATGGTAGTCCAGCTGATTTCTTTAACAGCTCGTGAGGCCTAAGACAAGGGGATCCTTTGTCTCCGCTTTTATCTGTCATAGTTATGGAGGTGCTTAGCAGAATGATCTCGACCTTGGTTAATAGTGGTTTTGTGACTGGTTTCTTGGTTGGTGACCCCAATAGGGGTACTCTTAACATTTATCATTTATTGTTTGCAAATGATACACTGATTTTTTGTGAGGCAGAACAAAACCAGATGAGGGCATTGATGGCTCTCTTACTTTGTTTTGAAGCGACATCTGGTTTGAAAGTGAACTTAGACAAATCAGAGTTAGTGCCAGTTGGTAATGTTCACAACATCTGACAATTGGCTAACATTCTTGGATGTATGGTTTTTTTTTTCTTCCCATGAATTACCTTGGTCTTCCATTGGGGGCAGCATCATGCGCTAAATCAATTTGGGATACAGTGATTGAGAAGTTTGAATGTAGATTAGCTGGTTGGAAGAGATTGTACTTGTCGAAAGGTGGCCGGATCACCTTAATCAAAAGCACTCTGTCTAATTTACCAACGTATTTCTTATCACTATTCCCAATTCTTGCAAGTGAAGGCGACTCGGATTGAGAAATTGCACCGAGATTTTTTTTTGGAGTGGTATAGGGGATGAATTCAAATTCCACCTGGTCAAGTGAGATAAGGTATGCTCTCCTATTTCTTCCGGTGGGTTGGGAATCAGAAATCTACAGATCTTTAATAGGGCTTTACTTTGGAAATGGTTGTGGAGATACACCATGGGAGTGGGAGTTTGGAAGCATATTCGACGAGGGTGGTGGGGTTTTTACCCATCACACTAGACTTATATTGGGAGATGGTTCTAGAATTAAATTCTGGAGCGACCTATGGTGTGGTGATAACGTCCTTAAAGATTCATTCCCTTCAGTTTTCAGGATTGCTTATGAAAAAGAAGCTTCAGTGGTTGATAACTTGACGTTATGGTGATATCTGGAGATCAAGTCCAGTGGAACGTGAACTTTAGTAGGGCTGCCCAAGATTGGGAAATTGGTAGTTTTGAGGATTTTTTTCGTCTTCTATACTCCATGAGACCGAACTTTCAAGGAGTTGACAGGTTGTGGTGGATACCCATAGGTAAAGGCATATTCTCTATTCACTCTTTCTATAAGCCTCTCACACAATTGCAAGACAATAAATTTCCATGGAAGAGGATTTGGCAAAATAGGACGCGTCCTGAAGCGACATTTTTTGTTTGGTCATCCTCTTTGGGGAGGATTTTGACGATGAACAACTTACGGAAACGGGAGCTGATCATAGTAGACTGGTGTTGTATGTGCAAGAAAAGTAGCGAGACTGTGGATCATCTTCTACTGCATTGCGAGGTTGTTAGAGTGCTATGGGATGATGTGTTCTGAAGGTTAGAGCGAGCTTGGGTCATGCCCACCAGAGTGGTTGAGTTGGCTAGTCAGACAAATCTAGGAGGGGCTCTGCAAATCACAACTAAGTGGAAAATGGTGCCTATTTGCATCCTGTGGAGCTTATGGCAAGAGCGAAATGACCGGATGTTTGAAGACAGAACGCTCTATAGAGGAATTTAGATCACTTTTTGTTAGAGCATTATTTTTATGGGCTATAGCTGTAGATTTTAATGGCCTTGGCCTTCATGATTTCCTTGTTTCTTTTTCTTCTTCCTAGATAGGCGTTAACTCGTGTATACCTTCTTGTATACTTGGGCTAAGCCTATTATTATTACTTCAATCGTTTACTTATAAAAAATGTTATATAGGAAAGAAGATAAAATGTTCTAGATCTTTAAAATTCCAATTTGTCTAATTATTGGCATGACCTTGCAAATCATTTTAAATTTAAATGGCCAAATTTATTGTCATTTAACACAAGAATGGATGATGTGGCTCAACAGGAACAAAGTTGTTCTTTCATAAATTATATATGTCACAAATATTAATAATCCCATTAATCAAGTTCTTATTATAATTATGATGGAATATCAGCTATATAGATCCAATGACTAGTCTTCTAGGACTAGGATTAGGAATCCTAATTTGACTAGCAAGGAAATTTTCAGGAAAACCCATAAAAGACTCTTAATACTATAAGAAATTATATAATAATCTTGAACAAACACAACTCACAAATTAATGACTTAGATTAAAAGCTATTTTAACCCTAGACTCAAGCTTCAAAACCTTATATGACTCATGTCAATCTGTTGTTATCTGTGAGCTCCACACAAGAAAGTTTTCAAGTGCTAAAACTGAAAATTACAGTAACTTGACTTTCCTTTACATGCCTGCATCATTATCCCCCTATTGGTAGAATCTTGGGCGGCCATGAGTTTTGAAGTGTCAAGTTACAAGAATCTTTGAACTTGGAACATACATGGACGTTTATTTTACTTTTGGAAGCAACAATGTTGACATTTGACATCTTTACAGCCCAATGTTCTGTTTGTCTTGCACCGTTATAATCTCCATCACCGTGAATTCTTTACACTCTTCATTACAGCTAAAATTCTAACCTTATGATTTTCATATAGCGATCGAGTAAGGCATTGTCATCACTTCCAGTTTTCCTTGCTGGTCCTTTGCAGCATCAATTTTAACATCATAGCCTTGCTTTTGTGAAATTTCTAGAACTGTTTCTTATGATGATGAACAAGAGGAGTCAGTTCTTGCTTTGCAAAATATTGTTTAAAATATTTACCGACTAGTGCTATTCCAACTGCAGTTGTCATTGCTTCATTTTCCTCCAAAGTAGTTTTAACAATTCCCACTTTGCCTTTAAGCTTGGTTTTTTTATTTTTATTTTTTTTCTTACTATTCTTCTGATCTTCCTTGAGAATGTTGAATTAGGAAACAAGTTCAATGTTTGTGAATTAAAAGGAAGAAAATAAAAATTTATGTTGAAGGAGGATTGGATCCTTATCTCTGATACCAAACTGATGTAGGATAAAGTATAAACTAGAGAAAATCTGTCTACATGTGCTTTTGGTCCGCTTACAGTTGGGGGAATCTGTGGATTAAGAACTTAAAATTATAATTCTAGCATAAGCACCATTTTTTGAAGCAATATTTTTGATAACTCTGCAGCTGTATTTGGGAAAGGGCTTGGTTTGGGGATGTAAAGAAGAAGAAAAGGAGATAATATGCTGCTGTTCAGAAGTTATGTGAAAAGTGACATGAATGGTAACAATTTTGCCTAAAGAAGAAGAGGAAGGGAGAGAAGAACAGTCTAGGAAAATGTCTTCAATGACATACAACACTCATAATTACCTTAATCAGATTTGAATTTTGAATCCAATGAGCAATATTTGTGTAGTCATTGAGTCTTACTTAAGCCACTCGGTCTATTACTCTTAATTTGGCACTAATAAAGACTTCTAATACTAAATTTTAGAATAATCTACACCAAACATAATTGAGAAATTGTTCCCAAGAAAGGAATGCGCGATGCTTCGAAGATAAGGAACGCACAATGGCTGAGTTGAAGAATTTTTTTCTCCACACTTTAATGTGCTGGTTTTCTGCTATTGTATTGCATGGTGATAATGTGCATGATTTCTTGTCTTTAATTTATCGCTCTTAGAATGTAATTAGGGGTCCTTCTGTATACTTCCTGTGTAAAGGGCTATGTTTATTTCTCTTATATATATAATATTGATCTCTTACTTATAAAAAAAGAAAAGAAATTGTTCCCAAATTAACATTGTGTGCATGAATTTATGAGATTTAAGATGATGTCCTTGAGGATGAAGATGTGCATAATGCATGAATTTTGGTGATTGATCTATAGGAATTGGATGATCCTATTTGGTCCAATACCTAGTGGAAGACTCCTATGATCCTTTCATTATAGTATCTATTAAAGGTCTTGGATAAGAAACCCCATGTATAGTAGCATAATGACTCATTCAGCCTTCAAAATCCTTCAAGCATTGCCTCAATCCATTTTTGTTGTGAGCTCTATACCGGAAAAGTTTCAAGTTGCCAAAGTAAACATTACAGCAGTTTGACTTTTCTTTCACGGCTGTACCACTAGAAGTTGCTCTACCACTATTTTCCTAAATTAGGAGATCAGGAGATGTTAGAAATTAGGCTGGCTGATGTAACTTTTCAGTGTTAGACTGAACTCATTTGTTCCACATTTTAATAAGTTCTACCCTGGTTTGAGAACACTTAGAGATAATATGTAATCATTTTCTCTTTTGTTGCTTTTTGTGACCCAATCCTAAGAGTACTCAATGCAGTTTACTTGGCTTTCAATGTGGTAACAGTACATGTGAAATATGGCACACATGTAGCCATCTAATGCTATAAAAACTACATGAAGAGACCGGCAGTATTATTTTTTGATATGTAAAAATTTTTTTATTAATCCGCGTAATTAGGCATATCCTAGGTACGTATATAAGAGATAACCTAATTACAAGCTTAGTGCTGTGAAAATCAGTATAAAAGTCATTAAAGCTAGTCCCATTCAATACAATGGCTGAGGCCCAAAGTAACAATGTATGAAAGAAAAAGTCTCTAAAGCCTCCCATTGATCGTTCCCTGTTGTCGAAGCAGCGGCCATTCCTTTCATTCCATATACACCACATTAAGCATAGTGGCACCATCTTCCAAACAGCGGCAATTTGACGATTACCCTGAATTCCTCTCCAGCATAACAATAAGTCAATCACCCTCCTAGGCATGACCTAGGCAATGCCAAACCTAGAGAAGATTTCATCCCATAGAGCCTTAACCACATGAAGAGACAAGAATTATTGAGGAAGTAAAAGAAATAGAATAAAGTTGACTTCTGAGGAGTAGCTTAGAGAGAAGTTTGTATTATCCATTTACGGGGATCTGGCTTATAATAATTGCTTTGAGAGTGTGCAGTGATTTTTGTTTCTTACAGTTCCTACTAGTCTATGTAAATATCAATTGCATCTTCATTGTTAAAAGTAAATAGCAGTCTCTTAAGGAACTTCTACACCTGTAGATTGCGATACCCCATATGATAAGGATAAGAGTAGGTAGTGTATGAGATCCCACATTGCTTGGGAATGAGAAGTTCTTACTCTTTATAATGTTCTAATGAGGCTCAAATTGTATCATTGACTAGTCCTTTTAGAGTATAAGCCATGTGGTTAGGGCTTTCCATTAGGGCGTTACAAATGGTATCAAAGCCTATCCTAGTAAAAAATGTGGGACTTGAGCCGTACCACCTATGACGGACTGGCCCGATGAGGACATTGAGAATTTAAGGAGAGTAGATTGTGGTATCCCATATGATAAGGATAATGGTAGGTGGTGTATGGGACCCCGCAGTGCTTGGGAATGAGAAATTCTTGCTCTTTATAATGTTCCAATGAATCTCAAATTATATCATTGACTAGTCCTTTTGGAGTATAGGCCATGTGGTTAGGGATTTCCATTGTAGCGTTACAAATGGTATCCCTGTCAGAAATATGGAACTTGAGTCGTGCCACCTACAACGGACTGGCCCGACGAGGACGTCGAGAATTTAAGGGGGTAGATTGTGATGCCCCATATGATATGGATAATGGTAGGTGGTGTATGAGATCCCACATTACTTGGGAATGAGAAGTTCTTGTTCCTTATAATGTTCCAATAGGGCTCCAATTGTATCATTGACTAATCATTTTGGAGTATAGACCATATGATTAGGGCTTTCCATTGGGGCATTATATAGATACTGTCAAAATGGGTAGTAGTTTACAGTGTTTCTCCTTTGTACTACAAATGATTGAGCTAGATATGCAAAGTTCCATATGTTACTGTAAATTTGTAATGTTATCACGCAGCTATATAGTGAATGTGCCAGTAATTTTTATTGTTCAGTTCACATGAATATGTCAACCGTCTTTATTTTATCTTTTGTTTGTTTCTTTATTTCTTTATCTTTTTATGTTTGGATCATTAGTCTCAATATCCCTGGATGATTCATTTGGCTATGCAAAGAGAATTTTTCATAAAGGCAGAAGTACTACATTTTGCTTTATGTGAAATATACTTATATGTGGATTGGCTTTTCTTGTAATGAAAAGATATATGCCATGCCAGTACATTTACATTCCTGCCAAATGCAATCTTCACAGCTGCAGCATTCTGGAAGGGCCAGTGCAGACTCTGCATCATCTTGCCAGAAACTGAAAGGAGACCTACGAACAGTTTTCTCGGTTCTTCCTAAGGACATGCAGCAGCTTCTGCTTTTCAACCCACAAAGAGCAGCTCTTCTACAAGGAAGTTCTGAACTGACGAAACTTCCCGGTCGCCCATTGGTGCAAGTTGGTGTGGTATCTTCCACTTCACCCAGATAATACTGGGAAATTGATTGACCTGGTATCTTCCACTTCACCCAGATAATACTGGGATATTGATTGACTAAGGTATGGATGGGCTTCTCATGCTGCCAAAGGACAGCGAGTGTGGTTATTTTGTAGCTCCGTTATCAGACTGAAATTAGTTCTGTCTTTTGTGCACAAATGATCTACAAGGTAAGATGAAAATCTACAGTCTGAATTCCTCATCAGATCATTGCTAACCACTAATAATATCATTATTTCAACTTTGTGGTCTCCAAATAAACAGATACACAAGAATCACGAAACTCTTCATTGTATCACCTTTTCCCAAGCACACTTGAGATAATTGGAACTCCACAAACAAATCTTATGGGGTTGGTTGTTTTTTTTGTCCGGTAATTTATTGGCACCGGTTATTCGGTAAACTAGTCTGGCTAATCCCGGGGGTGTCTAGGCTGATGAGGAGTTCACTGCAAGTGCACTTCAAAAATTATTGTGGGGTTGGTGTTTGCCACTTTAGTACAATAGCTTACAGTAACCAGTGTTCAGCATGTGAAGGATTATGACAAATGAAATCCGTTTCCTATATGGTATACTTGATCTATACCTTTCATTGGTTCCTAGAATTCCTAGAAAAAGCAAACTCCAGCATGGCTACACTGCATTGTTTCGGTTGGTATGGTTTGTCATTAATCGAAATAGTGACAGAAACAACATACCATTGAAACTCAATCAGATTAATTAATCAGTATATCCTCACTTGTATTCATAAACTTCAATCGCTTGAATCTCATTTCGTGTGTTCTCTTTTATATCTTCTTGAATCTCATTTGTCCTTTCTATAAAAAAACCATTTTTATATGGAAATATTTATTTGCTAGCCTACTTATTGATACACCAGGAACTCTACTAATGTGAAAGCCTCTTTACTCATTTTTAAGGGGAAGTTTGGATACAAAAAAATCTCGTCTCATCTCTTCTAATCATTACAGTTTTTTCAAGTTTCCACAAAAATTACAATAAACAGTTTAATTTTTTCAAATTTCAAAATAATAATAATATTAAAAAAATAATATTTTAATAATATTTTATTCAACATTTATCTTAATTCACTATCCAAATCTCTCTCCGTCCCACATTAAGTGGTGCGTTTTTACACCAGTTTGTAAATAACAAAACTCTTTCATATATCATGATTATTTTTGTATGGCAGACACCTTTAAGCTACAATTGTACTAGGATTCCATCCCTCATGAGAGAGAAGAAATGAATGAAGTTGTGAAAACAGGACCACTTGCAAATCTTATCTCCGCCATAAATCTTGAGATCTTTATTAATTGAACATTGATGGCTGAACACGACATTCTTTGCTTGTCTCTTTTATTTTTTCTAATAAATTCTTTGATTGTTTCTAATGTTGAAATCTTTATAGATATCTTAAGAGTCTGTACCAGTCTCTCAAATCCTGCATGGGTCCTGTCATTCTCCTTCTCCTTCCCTCCACGGCATGAGACTGGTGACTTGCCACAGAAATAGACAGCAATTTCATTAAAAATAAACAAAGTTCAACAAAAGGTAAGACAGACTTATATTTTAAGAAAGTGATTGGGGTTTGGCTTAAACAATTAAGCTATTATCTCTCATTGACAGTTCCTCTTAAAAGTTGGCAAATGAAACCTAAATATTTGGTATTTTTCTTTAAAAAAAAAAAAAAAAGAAGAAAAATCATCACCAATATCTAGCACAAGGGTTTGTTTCTGTATGAGCTGGTATGTGTTTACCCTTTTGAGTTAAAAGAATGAGTTTTGTTATTCATCATCCATATACATCATACATTACTTTTTTTTTAAAAAAATTATTTTTAATTTTTTTTTTTTGGTTTTATTCTTTTTAAACTTATCAAATTCTTCTACTTATCATTCATATACCACACATTTAGTAAGAGAAAAAAATAAAAATAAAAAATAAAAAAAGTGTGGTATGTGGAGATGATGAATATAATTTTTCTAAAAGAACAGGTTTTGTCCATAGTTAAAAGACCTATGCAAGCATCTAAGCAGCATCTTGAGATGATACCATATTATCAATGAAGGAATTACATTGGTGTGAATGCTAAAAGATTATAATTTAGAGGCAAATTTGATTTAAGATTTTTTTATATTTTAATAATATGAGAAGAAAGGAGATATCCTTAACAATTTACACTTGTATTAGAACGTAAGACTTTTTATAATATATATATATATATAAATAATTCTTCTCATCAGTTACTATTGACTACTTCACATCTTATGAAAAAAATTAAAAAAAGTTACCAGGTATAAAGTATGAGGATGAATAGTAACTGATGCATAACAAAATCTTTATATATATATGTATATATATGTATGTATATATATATATATCGCATAGAAACTTTTTCAAGTGAGTGTTATAGTCATAAATAAATTTTTAAATTAACGTGATTTAATATAGTATGTTAAATTATAAAATTATTTTTATTATAAAATAGATATAATATATAAAAACAAGCGAATTTATTTTTATGAAAGTCGTATGGTTACATCATGACGAAGGCTAGTACTCTTTCAAAACGAAAGGAAGGCTGTTATACACGAGGGAGGGCAAAATGTGTGGGTGCATTTTAGCCAAAAGTTGAAATGGAGAATTGGCCACGTCTGCGCAATGCAAAAGCTCTGTCATTCCCCATGTTCCCCGAGAGCGCGTTGTATCCACTAACCAGCCCTCTTTGTTAAGAGAGTAACATAGTCATAAAAAGATTATATAAAAATAAATTTATAAATTGATGTATTTTATATAATTTGTCAGATTTGATTTCTAATAAAAATAATTTTAAAATTTAATAAATCAAATCAAGTCATATCAATTTATAAGATTACTTTTATATAATCACTTTATGATTAGAGTATTTCTCTTTTGTTAATATCTCTGGCTCATGTCACAAATTTTGGAATTAAATTGGAGAATGAAAACATTAAAAATTATAAAATCTTATTTCTTCAAATATATTTTATATATATAAAAAATTTATAATCTAACATCTCAAATCATTATTTTGTAAAATGATTTCTTGTTTTATTCTTTTAAACTCAATTTAGTAAATATATACACACATTTTGTTTATGTACAATATCGGAAATCTAGCCCTTTAAATTTCCTTTAGTTACGAAGAGATTATATAAAAATAAACTTACAAACTGACGTGACTTGATATAGTACGTTAGATTGTACAACTACTTTTATTATAAAATAGATATAACGTATCATATGAAATTATGTCAATTTGTGAGATCTCTTTATGATCGTAGCACTATTCTAAATTTTTGAAGGCTAAAATTATGAATATTTGATCTTCTTTTAAGGTTATGAATAGTTTTTTGTAAAATTATGAATATTTTGAGGTTGATATTAATTTTAGCTCCTCCGTATGAGAAAGAAGGTAAACTAGTAGGATGCTTAGGATGGGATTTCAAAGGCTTTTGGATTTTTGAGGGCGTGAAGGAAAATCATAGTAAAGGGAGCGTGGTTGAGGGCAGCTTGTGATGATGGTATTTTGAAAGATTCTCCGTCTCCATGATTGGAAATGTCGCACCCCCAAGCGAAAACGATGGCATTTACAAGTTCATTTTTTACACCAAAAAGAATGGAAAATTTCACTTTCTATTCTTAACTCTCAAGAATTTTACAACTTTGTATAGTTCAGAACTAACAAAATTGATACATTAGATATTTAATTATAAAAAACTGACTCTTTGCACTTGAGGACAAGTTTGGATATTAAGAATATTTCAGAATATTTGTGAATAATAGTAAAATAGTTTGAGTTAAGATATTATATTAGATTTTGAGAAATGAGAAAGAAGAAATTGAATAAAAATATTATAAAATTAAAAAATTATTTGGATATAATTTTTTAATATTATTTTTGTTTTAAACTTTTAGAAAAAATATATATATATTTTTGTATTTTGTTTAGAAAGTTGAAAAAATTGTAATGATTATGTAATTATTAGATAAAAAGGTTGAAGATTTCAAATTAAAACGTATTTTGTATTTAAGTGATATTTAAAAATGAAATATTTGAGAATATCTGAAAACAATTGTATTCCTAAACGAGCGTTTCAATCAATTTTAACCATTAAAATAAATGAAAAATAGGTAAAAATATGGTCTATTAATAATTTGAAAATAGAACTTACGAAATTTTGATAATTTAAGGTGCAAAGTACAAATTACATACTGACTTTAACATGCAAAGTATATTTATTTAAAATACTAATTTTTTGTGAGATTGATATGACTGAACATGACAAATAACCCATGCCTTCAAGTGGTCCTCTTAAATTGATAGTTTGATGCCTACCTCACTTCTTATCCTACACACATTCCGATCCACTTCATACTATCCTACGCACCTTCTTCGTCTCCTTGGTTTTTGCTTTCCTCCAATTTCACAACCAAAGAACTGAGTCTCCAGAACACTTTTTTCCTGCTCTAAGTTGGACAGCTGCAAAGCCAAAACCATGTCAAGTGTAATAGTTTGGAGCAAAGAAGAAGATAAAGCTTTTGAAAATGCCATTGCTACGCATTGGGTGGATGAGGACTCCAATGAGCATTGGGAGAAGATTGCTTCAATGGTTCCTAGCAAAAGCATGGATGAACTGAGGCAACACTACCAAATGCTAGTGGACGATGTACGAGCAATAGAGGAAGGACATATACCTCTCCCCAACTATGTAGGACAGGAAGTAACATCTTCAAGCAAAGACAATCATGGGCTTTCTAGGGCTACTGATTCGAATAAGAGGTCAAATTGTGGCTATGGAAGTAGGTTTTCAGGATTGGGAAATGACTCTGCCGGGCATGGAGGAGGGAAAGGAGGGTTGAGGTCGGAACAAGAACGACGAAAAGGGATTCCATGGACAGAAGAAGAGCATAGGTATTGTTCAATGACTTTGGATTCATGTTGAATTTAACAAACTCTGCAACTTAGTGATACTTGCAGTGTTATCTTTCCAATTGTTGAGGTTGGAGCTTGAGTTGAGTTAGACTTAAACCTATACTAATAGATCCTATACCTATATCTGACTCAAGAAAAATGATTAAAGTTGTATAATTGGAAATGAGTTGTGTTCTTTGAAAAATCATATGTGAAATATGATAAAAGAAACCATAATTCTCTATACATACTTGACACTGACCTACTTTTGGTTCTATAGGTTGTTTCTACTTGGCCTCGACAAGTTTGGCAAGGGGGATTGGAGGAGTATTTCAAGAAACTTTGTCATTTCCAGGACTCCCACACAAGTGGCTAGCCATGCCCAAAAGTACTTCATTCGCTTGAATTCGATGAATAGAGACAGGAGGAGATCTAGTATCCATGACATTACAAGCTTGAACAATGGAGATGTCACTTCTCATAAAGTACCCATTACTGGCCAACAGAACAACATGAATATGTCAAGTGCAGCCACCATAGGACCACCGGTGAAGCACAGGGCTCCAGCTCCACTGCATATGCCTGGTTTAGGCATGTATGGAACACCGGTTGGGCATCCAGTCGCTGCTCCACCAGGGCATATGGCGTCGGCTGTTGGGACTCCTGTCATGCTTCCTCCTGGACACCATCCCCATTCTCACCCTCCTCCCTACGTAGTCCCAGTTGCTTACCCAATGCCACCTCCACCAGTGCACCAATAACATCCCTCCCTGTTGTCGTCAAAGTTTTCCAGGCTTGCATACAGAGGAAGCGATTTATACAGGGAAATATCACATTGCATTGGGAACTCTATGAACAGATCACAACACTCTCGTATCAAGTTTTAACCGAAATATGCTTTGTAGATTATCACTACTCTATTAGTAGCCTTTACGTTATATATATATATATATATATATATTAGTATAGAGATTTTAGCATCTTGGCATCCTAGTTTTAGAACTATGGCAGAGAGCTCAAAATTTTTGGAAACAATCGATAATTAGGCTCCGTTTGGATTGAGAAATGAGATGAAATGATTTAAGATAAGTTGAATAAAATATTGATAGAATATTATTTTTTAATATTATTATTGTTTTGAGATTTAAAAAAGTTAAATTATTTATTATATTTTGTATGAAAATTTGAGAAAATTGTAATGATGAGATGAGTTGAGATTAATTCTCAATCCAAACGGGACCTTATTCTGTATTCCATAAATATGAATAACTTTCATCACAAACTTCGCGCCATTAAAAAATTATGTTCAGAAAGAAATTATACAAAACGTGAAGTTCAGAATAGTTTTTTTTTTTTTTTAATGCTCAACACAAACAAGCAAAGTGTTTCTTTATCACCTCATCCAATTCCAGACTCGGGTATGCGGGATCTAATTTTTCACAAGTACAATAAGCATTTAAATTGCACTAAACTCATGGGCAACGGGGGGTTTGTCCGGTGGTCCTGCTTCTGCCCAAAGCATAGATGGTCTCACTTCAGTTTGATTTTTCCCATTTAATGCTGTCACTCAATGTAGAGGAAAGAGTTTTTCTGCCAACTATGATGGCAGAGATTTTGGAGTTAACCATGTTAGACAGGATATAGATAATGGCACAAGCACGTTGGATTCCATCATTTTCTGTCTGTCTGCGTAAAAAGCGGTGGAAACAGGTGAAAAAAGCTTCCCGGACCGAGCCAGATCCTTAAATAGGGTTGCTGAAGCTCAACTCTAGGGAGGGAGGGAGTGAGAGAGTGATTGGGCATTAAATTGGGATTTGGCACTTGATATAACATTGAATTAGCCAAAAATAAATGAGGGGTAGAGAATGAGATGGAAATCTGTTTCCAAATTAAAGCCGCAAGTGCACATACAGTAACTTTAAACATCATGAACATGCAAGAGAGATAGTATCCAGAAACTAGCCGGTATATAGTGGTGCACAAAATTACACAGAAAGGGGTGCGTACATATATGATCTACAAAAATCAATCAACAGCCCTTTGATTTTACATGGAGATGCCCATTTAGTAGATGATACAAAAAACTTTTCTGCCCCCATTTCCACCATAGCGGTGCGGCAGCTCGCTGCCTCTTTTTAATCTGTTTCTCTGCAGGAAGAGGTAAGAGAGATCTAATTAGGAACTTTAAAATGGCCCATCCCCAAAAGTCTGAAACCAGCAAGACGATGAAAGAAACAAAAAGCAGGAAAAGTGAGAGGAACATAAAAAAAAGGTGCGATGGGAATCTCTCCAAGACAAGGCCCTTCGGACCCAACCCTATAGAGTAAACTTCGGTTCTGTGCACCGCACCCTCGGAAGTTTCCTTACACAGAACTGATTAAATCGCTGGCTTTTCACCAGGAGATGTGGCCCCAAAGGATTGTTTGCACCCATGAGATGTTGAACCTTGGACCTTGAAGGGAGTGATACCCTAAGACCAAGGCCTTCACCACTTGGGCCAACCTCTTGGAGTTTATCGAGTTTATGTTCTTAAGCTGGAGGAAGAACTAAATTTGGACCATGGTCCATGACACTCGAATGTATTATGGGGAAGAGACAGAGATATCCTTACTCTTGGTTTTCATGCAGTACATCCCCCATTGTGACTGCAAATCTGAATATATGGACCCCAGAGCAGGCCAGAAGTTCATTTGAATTTTAAGCACTTCCAGAACAGTTTGCACGCCAGCTTTGGAAGGTAAAAAATTTTCTGGATTGCACCCAGGACTTTCCCCCAGCAATACCTTTTTTTAAGGAACTCCAAGTCAGAAATTCACATTAAAGAAAATAATTGCTATAACAATGAAGTCGGTATTTCAGTAGTATAGCACCATAGAACAAATTGCCTCGAATTTTGCTATTATAAATCTCCTAAACACCTCACACCAATATCTGAATAAGTTTATTGTCAATGATGGATATTAAGCAAGTTGAACCCAAAGCAGATAGTTCAATTTTGATTAAATGAAAAGTTTGTACTGCTCACAGTCCTACAAAATTTGTGCAACTATGCATTATACCCTCTTAACTTTATGGTACGTTTCTATTTGGTCTCTACCTATCAACAAGCTTCTTCTATTTGGTCTCTGACCCTAGGAACTTCATTCTCTCTCTCTCTCTCTCTCTCTCTCTCTGAGATAAGTAGGAATTTCACAAAATCATCCCCAAGCTTGGAGGAATATTGCAGAATTAACCTTTATGAAATCTCTGTTACTACAAGTGTTTCTCACCAAGCCAGTTGACATTTCCCATCTGAAGTGCCCCATGAGTCCTGCACATGATAAGCATGTCTATTGTGCTTATATGCAGGAATCGTAAGGTTGGTCTTAAACATGTGAGGCTCATGTGTATATAATTTTCAGTGGCTTGGATGAGGTCCCACAAATATATTCCGTCTACCCATAGAGTATTGGATTGTTAACATTTGCAACAATCTGCAAAGTTAGCTGTTAACATCACTCTCAACCAAAGTTTGATGTTGTATAATGAAAGTTAGGCCTAACAAATATATAATGCATATTAACATGTTGGAAAAAATATTCACCTTAATCACAGCAGTAGCAGAAGACGATATTGAACGCAGATTATAGCTGCAAACAAATGCATCGGACAAGTTATTCGGATGAAACAGAGGGGAACTAATTGTAAAATTAAGTATCAAATAGTAGCAACAAACCCGCCCTCAAGAATAACAAGCAACTTTCCACCAGAAAGGATATTCAACATGTGTGTCATCTGTGCATAGCCTGCAGGAGTAACCTATATAAACAAAATTACTCTGCAATGTAAGAAACAAAAAAAAAAAAAAAAAAAAAAAAAAAAACAAAAACGAAAGACAACAAAACAAAAGGAATCAACATATCATCCAATTACAACAAAAAAACTGACAAAAAATCCATTGCTTAAGTTTTGTGCCAGAACTTTAAGGAGTGGATTTTTGTTTACTTCTCTTTTACCTATGAAAAAAACTTTAAGCAGTGAATTTTCTATCTTACAATAATTAAAAAAATTTCAAAGTTTCTTAAATTCTTTACACGGCTTGTAGATATGCAGCACATTGCACAATTTCACTAGAAACACCAAAGAGAACCAAAAAGGTCTGGCATAGTGCTTATTTAATTGAACAAGCGAAATGACGAGAAGGAAAAAGATACACTCTGCCAACAAGCGAAATCCTTACATCACAGCATCCTAGGGGATCACCCCTTGCAGCATCAAACCCCGCTGATATGATGGTAAAATCGGGAGCAAAATCAGAAGCTGCAATAATTTGTCATTGGAAAGCCATTAAATGGGTTTCAGCTAATAACCAAGTGCAGAAGATTGCACTTGTCATGAGACATGACATGATCGCACATACTGAAAGACAAAATGCAAATATGCGAGTGCAACTAGTATCAAGTGAAAACTCCACCTTCCACGAGAAAAATGAGAACTTAAAAAAGCATAAACAAATATACAAGTCCTAGATAATTTCACTTATATATAAAAGAAGAAATACTGTATGTGCAATTCAGCAATTATTTCAGTATTTTGCATCTTAATGGTCTGGGAGAGGAAGAAGAAAATAGGAGATGACAACCTATAGGAAGCACAACATGCTGAAAGGCAAAAATATAATCATTGTCGCCAACGCCCCCACGACTCCATGGAATATTCACACAGTATCCTTCTGCCCCCATGGTACCGAACTGAAGAAATCAAGATATTATCAATGAGCATTAGTTTCTTCTTTACTGATAATATTATATATATATATATATATATATATATCAATGAGCATTAGTTATCTTACAAATACCAACCAAATAGCATAATAAAATAATGAATGAAATACAATTGACAAGACATAAACATATTAACAGAGAAATGTAAAGCTTGTCAGGACAAAGACAACAGTGGATTAAAGGGCAAGCAAACAAACAAGTACAAAATCCTGATGCGTGCTGAGTTGCAGAGAAGAAAACAGATATATATATATATATATATATTTCAAACCAGATATGTACCTATCTTACAAAGGCAACAAAAATGAATTTCTCACAACATAAGAATGCTTAAGTACAAGTTGTTTAAAATGAGTCTGTATTAAGGGTTACTCCATCTTGCTGAAATCAATCTGATGCAGGATAAAGGAGATTGGGTTTGAACAAACAACCATGCACTAAGAAAAACCACGCTCACCACCCTTTGAAGCCTGCCAGATAAAAAGCAAAAACACTTGCCACTCTATATGAATCCATCAAGGATACAAAGCAAACAAGAAAACCTTATTCTAAAAAACCCAAAAGGCTAAAATTTTAAAAGTACTCAATGTTGGGTGTGCCTGGTGGCTACAATGATTTCTTCTATATCAAGAACCAAAAGAAACCCCAAGTGAAATTACAAAAAAGAAAAAAAAAATCAGATTCAAAGTGGCATTCACGCGGTGTTCTGGCGTGTTGTGGAAAGATATTAGAAATGGTATCCAAACAATGTGTCTTGGGAATTCCCAAGAGTGTATTGAATGGTAACTTGACAACTTATGATCCTGATCCACGTGTGCTTGTAATCTTTTGTTATGTAACCCCAATTACTACCAATGTTGTACTTCCCTGGTTGAAGAAGACTCGATCCTCAATCACATTCAGTTTTGGCTTCAATATTCCAGTCTACTAAATTCAAAAAATTCTTTTCATCCCCTTTGTTGCCTCACAAGAATCAATAAATATACCACTAGTATCACCATACTTTTTTTATAGGTATCTAGTATCATCATCCTTGTAAGAAACTAAGCCTAATAACCTTGCATTTTTAATTACTTTTGACATTTCCACATAAGGGAGATGTCATGAAGAATGAATTGCTACCATCTTTCTCCATAGGATCTAATTTTAATAATTGGCTTTAATCTCACTCTTGTGCTTCTTGAATTTTTTTCAAACCAAATCTAAAAATCCCCATTATTGCATACTTTATCATTTTAAAAAAGTCCAAAAATTTCATTAAAATTCTTGGAGCAACCCAATCAACATATATATTTTAGTTGGTATTGACTAAATAAAGCCTTCAGTCAAATACTTCACATGCATCTCGATTTTAAACATTTTGCTAACTACAGAAGGAAGAACATACTCGGTGGAGGTTTATCATCGTAGGAGCAGACACAATAGAATGATGAAGAACATCTCAATCTACTGCACAATACTTTTTACTTAATCATCCTCTAAAACCTCTTCAATAGTACACTGGCCTATAAACTCCTCCAGCTGCACTCACTCTTCAAAGTTCAGAATATCTAATTTCATATCATCATCTATTTGTATTTTTTTTTTTTTTTTAAGTAAATGGTAGTATTAATAAGAATAAGCAAAGCCCAAGTACACAAGGAAGTATACAAGAGATAAAACCTATCTAGTTTGCTATAAAAGAAACAAGAAAATCATGTACATTTAGGCCATTAAAATCTACAGCAATAGCCCAAAGAAATAAGGTGCGGAAAAATAAAGCTCTAAGTTCCTCTATTGTCCGCTCCTTGTCTTCAAATGTCCGCTCGTTATGCTATCGCCATAAACTCCACATGATGCAGATAGGAACCATCTTCCACACAACTTGGATTTGTGGCACTCCACCCGGCATTACCCAACTAGCCAATAACTTTACCACTATAGCAGGCATCACCCAGTTTAACCCTATCCGACTGAATACTTCGCTCCATAAGTCTCTAGCTGTCTCACAATGTAACAAAAGATGATCCACTGTCTCTCCAGCTTTCTTGCACATACAACACCATTCAATAATTACCTGATGCTTTCGCAGATTATCAGTAGTCAGAATCTTACCCAGGGCCGCTGTCCAAGTGAAAAAAAGTGCTTTGGGAGGCGCCTTATTCCTCCACAAACTTTTCGAAGGGAAATGAGAGTTTGGGACCAAAGTAAGCGACTTATAGAAGGAACGAACTGAGAAGGTTCCTTTATCTGAAGGCGTCCACCATAGCTTATCTTCGCGCAAACCATACAACTTCAAAATACACTCGGCTAAAAAAAGCCTCAAAACTATTTATTTCCCAATCTTGAGCAGCTCTACTAAAAGTGACATTCCACTAGACTTGATCCCCTGAACGAGTCATAAGATCCGCCACCGAGGCTTCTTGATTGCATGCCACTTGGAAAACGGATGGGAAAACGTCCACTAGAACCTCCTCCCCACACCAAATATCCCTCCAAACTTTTAAACGGGTACCTTCCCCCACCATAAATTTCATATGACGAATAAACACCCCCCACCCATGTCTTATGTGCTTCCAAACCCCCACCCCATAGGACCCATTCCCCTCTCTAGTACACCAACCCCCCATAACCTACCATATTTGCAATCAACCACTAATTTCCATAGGGCTTCTGATTCCAAATTGTATCTCCAAAGCCATTTCCAAGTAGTGCCCGATTAAAGGTTCTAAGATTCTTAATCCCCAACCCATCTGAAGGGATTGGTCTGCACATCTTATCCCAACTGACTAGATGCAATTTGAATTCATCTCCCATCCCACTCCATAAGAAGTCACGATAAAGTTTTTCAATCCACACCGCCACACTAGCTGGAATTGGAAATAAAGATAGAAAATAGGTAGGTAAGTTAGAGAGAGTACTGTTGATAAGAGTCACCCAACCTCTTTTCGACAAATATAGTTTCTTCCACCCTGCCAATCTCCGTTCTATTTTCTCAATAACTGTATCCCAAATAGATAAAGCTCGTGAAGCAGCCCCCAGCGGTAGTCCCAAATAAGTCATAGGGAGAGAAGCGACCTTACACCCAAGTGTGCTAGCCAATTGCCGAGTAGTACTGACAGTCCTGACAGGCACTAACTCTGATTTATCAAAGTTCACTCTCAATTCTGATGCTGTTTCAAAACATAAGAGAAGCGCCTTTAGAGCCCTAAGATGGTCTTGCTCTGCATCACAGAAAATTAGTGTCATCTGCAAATAGTAGGTGGGAAACCGAGATAAGACCACTCTACGCATCACCTACTGAAAAACCAGCCATCACCATGGCTAACCATAGTCGACATCATCCTACTCAGGGCCTCCATGACGATAACAAAAAGTAGGGGGGACAAGGGGTCTCCCTGTATTAGGCCTCGAGAGCTGTTGAAAAAACCCTCTAGATTGCCATTGATCAAAACTGAGAATCTTGCCGTTGAGATGCACCATCTGATCCATACACACCATTTCTCCCCAAAACCACATCTCTTTAGTAAATACAAGAGAAAATCCCAGTTCACATGATCATATGCTTTTTCCATATCCAGTTTACAAATAATCCCTGGAGTGCCAAACTTAAGTCTACTATCTAGATATTCATTGGCTATTAAAACAGAATCCAGGATTTGACGAACCCTGACAAAAGCATTTTGTGGCTTTGAGATTAGTGAATCTATGGCCACCCCTAACCTGTTTGCAAGCACCTTGGAAATGATTTTGTATACCCCGTTTATAAGGCTAATGGGCCTAAAGTCCTTCATTTCCAACGCTTCGAGTTTCTTCGGAATTAAGGCAATAAATGTAGTATTCAAGCTTTTCTTGAATTTCCCAACCAAGAATAGCTACTGGAACACATTCAAAATATCCTCTTTCACCACCTCCCAACAAGTTTGAAAAAACTCCATCGAGAAGCCGTCTGGGCCAGGTGCTTTATCCTTCACCATCTTACGGACCACATCAAATACCTCTTCTTCCTCAAAGGATCTTTCCAACCAAGACGCTGTTTGAGGCTCAAGGGAGTCAAAACCAAGTCCATCTAACTTTGGCCTCCAACCCTCTCCTTCTGTAAAAAGATGTTCATAGAAATTCACCACATGTTCTCGGATCTCAGGAGCCTCCATACAATCTCTACCATTGATTTTCAGCAACTCAATAGTATTATTTCTCCGATGAGAGTTGGCCACTTTATGGAAGAATTTAGTGCTTCGATCCCCTTCTTTCAACCAAAGTGCTCTTGACTTCTGTCGCCAAGAAATCTCCTCTAACGATAGAACCCTTTCCAACTCTGAGTCTAGCTCTGCCTTACGTGAGACTTCCTCTGTAGTGAGAGCTCTATCTTCAATGATCCCCTCAAGGTTATGTAATTCCTCTCTTAGAGATTTCTTTTGCTCCCCTATGTTTCCAAAAGTTTGCAAATTCCAAAGCTTTAAATCCTCCTTTAACGCTTTCAATTTGCCTACAAGTATATAAGATGGGGTACCATAAAACTGATAAGAAGACCACCAAAGCCTTACCCTATCCACAAAGCCTTCGCTTTCATGCCACATGTTTTTGAACTTCAAATAACGACGACCTCCTTTTATACCGCCTCCATCCAACAATATGGGAAAGTGATCCGAACAAAAGTGCGGCAATCTGTTCTGACATACCTTCAGATAATGACTTTCCCAATCCGGTGATATTAAGAATCTGTCCAACCGAGATCAAGTCTGACTATTAGATTAGGTGAAAGGACCTTCTACGAGTGAAAGATCCACCAGATTCAGGTCAAATATGCACTCCGAAAATTCCACCATGGCTGGATTTAACCGACTATTTCCAGATCTTTCAGTAGGGAACATTACTACATTAAAATCACCACCTATGCACCAAGGGAAGTCCCAACAGCTATAGATACCAGCAAGTTCTGCCCACAACCACCTTTTGCTTTTGCCAACATTTGGTTCGTAGACGCCTGCAAAGGCCCACGAGAAGTTATCCTCCACCATTTTAAAAGAACATGCCACTGTAAATTCCCCTACAAACTACTCCATTTTCTCCACGACCCTTATATCCCACATCACCAAAATACCACCCGATACCCCATCCGAAGCCAAAAAGACCCAATCAGCATACGGGCAACCCCACACACTTCTCACTAGTTTTCTAGTCACCAGTTTCAGCTTGGTTTCTTGTAGACAAACGATGTTCGCCTTTCATTCCTGTAACAAATTTTTTATGCTTAAGCGCTTATTAACCTCGTTCAACCCACAAACGTTCCAAGCCACAATTTTAGGCTTCATAAAGAAACAATAGTCCCCTTCCCTTTGGACCTATCACGGCTTAAACTACCTTCATTCAAAGACCACTTAAGTCTATTAAGTTCCCTCTATTTCTTGGAATCAGATTTCTTGGACTGGGAATGACTCACCTCAATGGCCATGAGGAGGGCCATAAACTGTTCTTCATATCCCGCACACTCCATACCCACAATATGTTGGATATCTTTTACCTTTTGAAACAACCAATCAACTAACTCAAATTCATTCAGTAACAAGCAGTTTAGTGGAAAAGGTTCCCTTGCATCTGCCTCACCCTCCCCCCCAATGCCCGTCGGGGATCTCAGCTAAATCCTCATTGCCCACCAGGATCACAACTAAGTCCTCATTAACCTCCATAAACCCCTAGGGTAGCCCCATGACTCTGTCTTCCAATAGGTCCGCACTCCTCACGTCCCTATCCTCCGATAAAGCCTCAAGATGCTCTTCATAGTCTATCGGCGTTTTCTGTAACTCGGGAGCTTGGAAAACACTGAAAGGAGATGAGAACTACTTATTCTCCTCTACGCGCGACGATAAGATTTGATCTACCACCTTCTTGGGTGGAGGAAGTGTCGACGACCACTGTCGGAGTTTTCTGTACAGGTCCCAATGATTCAAGAGGAGATATTCCATCGTGATGGCTCTGTGAAGGATCACGGAGCACTATTTGTAAATTATTATTCCAAGGCGCATGATGACAAAAAGAAGCCTCTCCACTCACATCAGGCTGTGAATGTGATGGAACTTATAGACCTCTTCTCCTGATCAATTTGATGTCTAATCCTAAATCATGACGCGAATCATAAGATTTCAAAGGGTTGTATCACTCAAGATGCTATACAAGTTCTTTCACTTGTCTTTACAAAATCATCCATCTCGACATCTCCAAGGTCACATTTCAAGTTGCCCCTTCAACTTTCCAGCACAAGGTGACCACAACCAACCATGGAACCAAAGCTCTGATGCCAAACATGATACTAGGTAATAGAGATAGAGAAGGAACACACAATAACATGTTCAAAAAAACTAAGGACAATAGAGTGGTTGTACTAGCCAAAACTCATCTACGTATTATTGTAACACCTGCTGGGGCTGTCCCTTGCTTGGCTATTCGAACTCGCCTTGGGGCATACTTATTAGATCTCTTGTGGTACTATTGGCAGAGGGGAAGTGCCACTTAGAGACTTTGAATTAGAAGGAAGGCAATCGGGAAAGCCCTAAAGGTAAGAAGGTCTTTGTTCAAGTCAAGTGACTTAGCTTAGAGAAAGAAAACCATCAGGACAGGTCTTGTTGTTCGTATGTCAAGGCTGGTAAGGTTTTGTGTTGTATTGAATTAAACCACATGCTCCACCGCTTGTGCAGGCCCCTGTCAATAGCATTGAGTTTCAGTTGCACCACCGTATAGGGATACCACAATTAGCTATATCATACGGTAACTTGCAGGAAGACCGTTCAAATGATCAGTTATATCATACGGTAACTTGACAACTTTTATTCGTATTCATTTATGCTCACAAAAGGCATTCTTTTTATTAAGTAATTAAAAGGTTTTATTTATAAACTCAAAAAGCATAGTCCAACAGGAAGTATACAAGAGGAACACCTAACTAGGAAAAGAGACGAGAAAATCAAGAGGTCTGCCCATTAAAATCTATAGAGGCTGTCCAAAGGAGCAGAGTCTTGAAGAAAAATGTTTTAACCTCTTCAATCATGCACTCGTGGTCCTTTAAGTTTATTTCATTCATTTCCCTTTAGATACACCACTTTAGGCATATAGGGACCATCTTCCATACAATCTCAATTTGTGGGTGGTCATATAAAGCTCTCCAAATTGGCAAATAGGTCTACTATCTGTTTGGGCATAACCCAAGCCAACTCAACTCAGCCAGGGAAGTCATTCCATAAGGTGCTTGCAATCCTGCAATAAGGTAAGAGGTGCTCTGCTAATTCTCCATTCTTCTTGTGCATACAACACCGAGAATCTTCCCTAAAGATGATATCCATGCAAAAAAAGCTGCCCTCCATGGCACCTTAGTATGCCAAATACTTATACAAGGAAAGGAATTACTTTCGTGCTGTATAAGGACCTTACAGAGATTGAACAATGAACTTCCATTTCTTGGAACAGGACCAAAAGAATCTGATCTGCATCACCCAAGCATAATCTAGTAGAGTACAAGAGGTTGAAGAACTCTATGAAGGTGTTAATTTCATAGCCATGCGCTACTTTGATAAAGCTCACATTCCATTGTGCGGATACATTGGAGAGCTTCAATAAATCAGCTATTGAAGACTCTTGTACACACAATTCTATACGTCTCTAGGAAAACTTGCTTGAGAGCCCTATCATCTTACCGTAAGTCATGCCAAAATAAATCTTTGAGCCCTCCTTGAGTTATGCCACTAGAAAAATCCCACCATTCTTTCCTAATAGTTTTCCAAAACCCTATCCCATATGGCCCATGTACCTCATCAGCAACAATCCCAAGTACAGCTGAATTTCAAATTCACCATGACTTTCCACAAGCCCTCGCTCTCACGTTGGTAGTGCCAAAGCCATCTCCCTAGGAGGGCATGGTTAAACAAATTTTCAAAATCCCAAGCCCTCCTCAAACATTGGAGAGAACATCTTAGCCCCATTTACTAGGTGAAATTTGAACACTCCACCTAGCTTGCTCCATAAGAAATCCCGTAGTAACTTCTCTATATGATTGGTGTGAAGTGGAAACAAGGATATCAAGTATGTAGACATATAGACTTGACCTTAAAAGAGACTCCAAATGGGAGGTCTAGATATTTCAATTATTTCATCATTATGACAACACCATTATGGGCATCCGTCTACAAATGTAGGAAGTTGAAATTTCTTATCTGACATGGAAAACTGTAGTAGATGTCCTACACATTACATGATTGTTCTAATTTACTTGAGAATACAAGACTAAATAATTTACAAAAATAGTATATAAATTCACAGTTCCCAACATATTCATAATCTATCTTATATCATATTCCCATAATGTATCTAATCTATCTAATACTTAGGATGGCAGCTTCTTGCTGCCACGTCAAATAACCAAGGCATTCATCAAAAGTACATTAAACTAGATATTCAACTAAAAACAATTATTGTACTTATAATACTATGGATGTGAAGGAGTTGGGAAAATCAAGGAGCAAGCAGAGATAACAAGTCATGTATCTCAGTTTTTTCCTCTTCTACAAACATCATGTCACCAGAAAATTGTCATAATCATCACCTAGCTGAGTTTGCTGGGAGAGTTAGTCCATTAAAAATGTAGAGCAATCAATTACCTCATGTGCAGCTCCAGTACCAGGATAGAACTTTCCTCCCTCATGTCTATGCAATGATATATACAAGACCTATAAATTCGGTCCAACTCATCAGCACTAAAAAGCAAAAAATAACTTACTAGGACAAGCAAGTTTGAATTAATCCAACAAAAAAAATTCAACAAAAGAATTTTAATTGAAATGGAAGGGGGCAATTAGTCAAGTGCATCCTTACAAACCCTATAATATGTTTTTTTATACCATTATAGCATAATTGGGACGTTTTATATTAAAAATGCATTAAAAAGCTTTTACAATATCAATGGGAACTTTTGCCGACGTAAAAAGCTCCCGAAAAGCTGTAACACAAAACAAAATTGGCTTACTCATTCCAACTACATAAGTGACATCGCTGAGAACTTACCACCTCCTCAAAGACTTAATCATTCAAAATGACTAGTGCATTAAAGGGTTGGTGTGCATAGCGAAATGAAATTCAATTATCACAAAGCTCACCGATTTGTTCTGTTCAAATATCTCCTGTGTGCCATTCCCATGGTGAACATCCTACAGGAACAGAAAATAGAAACCAGCATGAAGTTTAACAGCATAGCACTTAATGGATTCAACACTTAGTCAGAAAGTTGGAAAAAAAGTACAGCTACATGCAAAGTATTATTATGAAGAAACATACAAAACAAAGCATCAAATGTAGTAAAGAGTACACATTACCCAATCAACAATAAGAATTTTCTTAGCCCCAGCAACCTGAGCTGCTAATGCAGCAACTGCCGCATTATTGTGGAGGCAAAACCCCATGGCCTGTCTTACACCGGCATGATGACCAGGAGGTCGAACCTGACTCAAAAAAATAATAAGATCAAAGAAAGCATAGAGTTTGCAAGAGTTCTCTGTTACTTCAAGGAGCTTAAAACAAACAGTATTTAAGTACTAGATTTCTCATACCAGAGCAAAACCATTTTTGGCACGCCCAGAAAAAACTTCTTTAGCTAGATCAGCGCACAAACCTGCTGCAAGCCTAGCAGCGTGTGCTGAATGCTGATTGGCATATGTGTCAGGAGTGAAATAACTGCAATCATATAAAATTAATCAACAAAAAACCTAATCTCATGTCACAGTATGTCAGCGTTGGTGTTTACAAAAGCTTGCTTGAGCAAAAACGACTTCCACAATGACTCAAAATATATCTCCTTAAGAGCGTTCATTAGAGGAGCTTAGATTACTTTATGCTAGAACTTTTATTTCTAAGGGCCAAAGCTGTAGATTTCGATGGCCTTGATCTTCATGATTTTCTTGTTTCCATTCCTACTTCCTAAATACGTGGTACCTCTTGTATACCCTCTTGTGTACTTGGGCTATGCCTGTTATTATTTATACAATCAATTTTACTTATTAAAAAAAAAAAATACATCTCTCAAATAATACTTAACTAGTTAGGATTCTATCATGTTTCTTTTCACTTTTCTCTGTTGGGCCAGTAAAGAACAAGTTGAATCAGGAAAAACTTGCGAAGTACCAATATTGCAAATGGGTGGGTGTATGTCCAAACAGGCAAACTAACGCACAACAACTAGAAGCAAAAGAGCGTGAGAGAGAATTGAAATCCAGCAGATTAACATACCTGTATAGAATCTGTCCTGTAAGTTCAACAGTTTCGATATGCTCCAAGGAATGGACCTTTAATTCCAAAATGTAAAACCAGTTATTAAGAATTATTACAATTTGTTTCATAGACAAAAAAAATCTTCTATGTTTAGTTTTGGAAAAAACACAGAAAATAAATTGGCTGGTGAATCTGCTTATTATTATTATTATTTTATTTTATTGTTACCGGGTGTCCAAGAACAGCGTCCTAACTAATCTCAAGGGTGCATAGGCCCTCAGCAAGGAGTTTCCTGCACCTCGGGTAATTTGAGGGAAAATTCCCTCAGTCCAATTGCCCCTAGGAATTGTTTGCACCCAAAAGGATTTGAACCTTAGACCTGGAGGGAGCATACTACCAAGACCAAGGCCTTTACTACTTGAGCCAACCCCTAGGGGTTCTGCTTATTATTATTATTATCATGGCAGCAAAAGAGAGGTCTTTCATGGTCAGCTCAAAGATAAAAGGTAGAGATTCCATTGTTTTGAATATGCCTTTTCTGTTAGCCCAACAAATTTCCACAGATATTTCAGATGAACACCCCTGATGCCATCCACAGAGATCCTATTGACTGCTGGGTAGTTAATAACTTCACTCTCACATACCTCCAAGGTAATGGGTGCTTACTTACCATCTGAAGTTCTTCTTTTGTAATCTCTCTAGCAGGAATAGGATAACATCTTCCAGGAAATATACCTGCACAGGTTAACATTTGCCAATTGCTTGTCAGACTGATGATGGAAGGATTAACCAGTGGTAGAAAACTTACTTGCAGGCTCCCGGTAGGATGAAAATTTGATAAAATCAAAGTTCAAATAAATTAAAATCCCTAATTCATGATGATTTGCAACATAGGTAAATACCGGCTGTAGCAAGGCTAGCAGCAATAGCTTGGAGACGATCTGGTCTTTCTGGATGTGGATGTGTCTTCATTTCAACCTACTCTAGCATAGCAAACACCCAAAAATAGAAAAAAAAAATGCAAAGCATTATATAAACAGCAATAAGAAATGTTCAACAATAAAATTTTACAATGATATGTGAGCTGAACTCACAGCAGAGAATCATGAAGTAAGGAAGCTGTAGAAGGAAGCTGAAGAAGTTTATTAATCCAAAGGTGCCCTAAACCCAAAGCTAAATGATTGCGGAGACAAGGAACTCATTTGAAACTGAGACCTTTTTCTTCCAAGCCAGTGTTATGACTAACTCAAGATGGAACATAACTGAATTCACTGCAGACATAGAGATACATGACTTATCTGGATTCAAATGTCCATGCCCAAATCTATAGTGCCCTACTCTTTACACCCCATATTTTATCAATTACACAGTAGCTTGTTTTATCCTTACACTAATGTATGCATCCAACCCAACAAAAGCCATAATTGCTCAAGAAATAGAATATCATTCACCAGAAATAATCAAATATGCAAAACATGATACAGCTTGGAATGTTGCATCTATTTCATACACAAATCAACAATTCTTAGTCAAAAATTGCCTTTTCCACTGGCTTCAATTCAGGGTGCAGTTTCATCTTTGACAAAATGCGTGCAAGTCATAAGTAAAAAGCCAATTTAAATCATGAAAAGTAGGTAGAAAGCCAATTTAAATTTCAATAGGGGCAGAGGGGCCAATTTCATAAGTACGTTAGCACATAGATACATATAGCCTCTCTATTGCTTGGCACACGTTTATGTAAAAGAAAAACAGACAAGTCTTTTTTTTTTTTTTATCAGTAAAGAAGAACTTTAAATGAGAAAAACAGGCATAGTCCAAGTACACGGGACATATAAAAGGGCAACACCTATGCCTGATTGTCTAGAGATACAAGGAAGTACAAGTCTTAAAATTATATCGTAGAAGCGGAAGTTGTAACTGTATACAAGAGTTACATATCAATAAAACCATCTCAGAAGAAAATTTTCCTATCAAATACAAAAGTTTCCTACTTTGCCATAGTCATAAAACTTCTTTGCAGCATTGTAGTTATCATATGGAAGAGAGAATTTGTATGGTATTTATCTTTTTTTGGCTATATATACCACTTGTTTCACACAAGCATATGCACATCGACTTTGACATATGAGATTTCAAGAGCTTTTGTTATCTTTTTTTTTTTTCATAAGTAAAAATTTATTAACACCAATAGGCGTAGCCAAATACACTGGATGTATACAAGATAAAACTTCTTCTTTCCAGCATTGTAGTTATCATATGGAAGAGAGAGTTTGTATGGTATTTATACTTTTTTAGCTATATATACCACTTGTTTCACACAAGCATATGCACATCGACTTTGACATATGAGATTTCAAGAGCTCTGGTTATCTTTTTTTTTATTTTTTTATTTTATAAGTAAGAATTTATTAATACCACTAGGTGTAGCCAAGTACATTGGATGTATACAAGATAAAACACCTAGTTGGGGTGCAAAAAAGATACAAGGAACAATAAACCCAACAAAGCACTAGCCCAACAACAAACCCATCTACGAAAATGAACCTAACAAAGCCCTAGCCCAAGCCCAAAAATGTGCCTGCCCCAAACCACCACCAGTGCACCAATGCCTATCCCACCAAACCAGATTTCGCCCATATACCAAGCCACTGTAAATTCCCCAACACACTGGTCCTACTAACAATATACAATTGGTTTTGTCTTCCCTCTGGTCCTCCCTCGACTTGAACTACCCCCTTATTGTCATAATTGATTGCCCAAGTAAGACGCTTTAGCTCTCTGCTCTTCTTAGATCTTGATTTTGTGCCAAGTACATGACCCGCCTCTGTTGCAGTGAGGAGTGTTGTGAATTGGTCCTTGAATCCTTCACAGGTGAGCATACCACCAAGACCAAGCCTACAGTTCCACATACAGTTCAATTTTACTTATGATTGCTTTGTTCTTAGAATTAACCAATCAAAAATAATAAATAAATGGCTTGGAGGGGTAGGCTCAACTGGTAAAGGCCTTGGTCTTGGTGGTATGGTATGCTCTCTCCAAGTCTAAGATTCAAATCCTCTTAGGTGCAAACAATTTATAAGGGTCATCAGACGGGGAGAACTTTCCCTTGAAATTACCTGAGGTGCACTGGCAAGAAACTCCATGTCAAGGGCTTGTGCACCCTAAGATTAGTTGGAACTTTGTTCTCGGACACCCATTGCCCATAAAAAAAATTTAGGGCTCATTTGGACACTTGCAGTATCTCAGAATTCTGTGAATAATAGTTCAATGGTCTATGAGTAATGAAATTGTTGGAGTTAAGATGTTTTATTGAGTTTTGAAAAATGAAAAAAAATTGAATAAAAATATTATAAATTTAAAAACTGGTTTGAATATAATTTTTGAATATAATTTTTATTTTGAAGTTTGAAAAGTTGTATTGATTTTTGTGTTTTGTTTTGAAATTTGTAAAAGTTGTAATAATTAAGTAATAATTAGATGAAATAGCTGAAGATTTGAAATTGAAAAGTGTTTTGTGTTTGAATGATGTTTGGAAAGAAAATTGTGAGAAGTTTTGAGAATTTCTCATCTCATCTCATTTACCAAGCGTACCGTTAGTAATTACATTCATCCATGTGATACCCCATTTTGATAAGTGATAAGGGTAGGTAGTGTGGGATCCTACATTGTTTGGGAATGAGAAGTTCTTAATTTTTATAATATCCCAACAGGGCTCCAATTGTATTATTGACTAATATTTTTGGAGTATAGGCTATGTGGCTTGGGCCTTTCATTAGGGTATTACAAATGGTATCAGAGCCTATCTCAACCAGAAATGTGGAACTTGAGCCATGCCACCTATAACGAACTAGCCCGACAAGGATGTCAGGAATATAAGGTGGGAGATTGCGATACCCCATTCTGATAAGTGATAAGGGTAGGTGGTACATGAAATTTCACATTGCTTGGGAAATAGAAGTTTTTTCTCTTTATAATATTCCAATGGGGCTCCAATTGTATCATTGACTAGTCTTTTTGAAATAAAGGTCATGTGGCTTGAGCCTTCTATTGGGGCGTTACAATCCATTGCATTTCGTTAGTCCGATTACATACCTTATACTTCCTTAAATTTATACCTATAAAAAAAATACTTCCTCAATTTTCTAAGAAAAGCTCATATGGTTCATTGGAATGAAGTATCCAAGGAGAAGAATTTGGATCTCGTTTTTCAACTTAAATGGATTGAACAAATTATGAAAAGCACATGTTTTTCTATATATGGATTTAAACCTTTTTTTTTTTTTATAATTAATAAGAATTTCATTTCATAGCGCAAAACCCCAATCTAAGTACAAAGGACGCATACAAGAAAGACACCAATCCAAAAAGTAAAAAAGATATAAGAAAATCATGTAAATTGAACCCGTTGAATTTTGTATGGTTTGTCCAGAAGAAAAAGAAGTATTGAAAATAAATATTGAAGAGCTCCTCAAAAGGACTATCCACAATCTTCAAAACTTCTATTAATTTTTCCAAAGAAATGGATTGTAATCATGGGGAATAAGGGCATTAAAGAATGAACTGAAATTGAATATCCCTTTTTTGGCATAGGCCCAAACGTCTTCACCCCCACTTCTCAAACCAATGGAATATAACATATTAAAAAAGTGATGAAGGCATCCACCTCCCAATCATGGACTAATAAAACCTACGTTCCACTGCACGAGATTACTAGAAATCTCCTAATGATAAGTTACAAAAGCATCCTTGGCACAAGCAATACTATACACTTCCAGAAAAGCTTCATTTAGGAGAGGTTGTTTAAGCATTATTAGTATGCGGATGTGAAATGATTAGGTGCAAGATGTAATTTCAAATTTATAACACCGGTGATTTTGTTAGAGAAAAACCCTCAAAGATCTCAAGTGCATCATATATTTTTAAAAATTAATATCACAAATTAGCAATTATGGTTTGAGTCCCTTGATTTTAAATCCTCAAAGTCAAATGTAACCCTAATTATTTCTATTTTATAATTGATAGAAAAATCCACTTAGGCTCTATTTCTCTTAGTCTAGACTATAGATTAGACAAAACAAAACTTAAACCACGTTATAAATCATAATAAATAAAAAATTACTAAAATTGAAGGGACATGATATTTACTATCTCTAAAAAAATGCTAAGATGCGAGCGAACAAAAAAAGATATAGAAAATCAATTTTGAGATAACTTAATAAGTAAATGACATATTAGAAGCACAATACAGCACAAATGATTGTGAAATCAAAACCATATGCACAGAGAAAAAAAAAGCTTTGTACAAGAGAAAACCTAAGCAACATAGAGAGGTTGAAGGAGATATGTAGAAAAGCAGCACCATACTTCTGAGTGTAGCAACATTCTCTCATCAAAACCTATTGCTGTAGAACTATTTGAGGTTGAAATTTGGGAGACCGAGTCTACATAGACAAGGAGAAAATGATTATGGCCAAAACAAACAGTTTTGCAAGACAATAATGTCCTCAATTTCAGCTACAAGAACAACGGAGAGAAGAAACTAAATTCTTTTTTTAATTTTTTTTATAGGTAAGCAAGAACTTTATTCACGAAAGCAACAGGCATAGCCCATGTGAACAGGACATATACAAGAATTACTTTATGGAATTGTGTTCTTTTTCTTCATCCCTATAGTTGGCTGTTTCCTATCATATACTTTCTGTATACAATACTTACAAGAAAAAAGAAAAAGGAACGCCCTAACTTTTTTTTATAAGTAAAATAACAATTTATTGAAATAAGTAAATAGGCATAGCCTGAGTACACGAGGTATACAAACAGCATACACTTAGTTACAAAATTAGGAGCTATAAAGTGAAAAAGAACACCCCAACTTTGACATCGAATCAACACCCAAAGTTTAGGTTCATAATGATAGCACTTATAAGAAACCAATGGCTTCAATAAAAAAAATAAGCTGCAAGAAAATAAGAAGCATCATTTATAAGATTCTCGACCAAAAATTTCAAAATACATTGAAAATGACATGAGACAAATGTAATAGCCAAGTAAGCATTCCCACCTTTGTTTCTTTCTTTTATTTCTAATTCGATTTCTACTGGACCTACATCTTGTGAAAAGGGAGATGCAAAAAACCCATGTTTTAGGATTCCAGATTCTTTATGCTCCCCACAGATCTGCATGGAAAAAAATAGCAGCAAACTCATTCATAGACAAGCACATCACCTTGGAATATATGAAGAGCTACACTATCAAATGAGGAAGAAACAATATATCTAGAGTTTTTCCGAGTAAGGAGAAAACAACACTCACCTGGAAACATATATATGAGTTTCATAATAAAGAGGAAAACGATAAAGATAAAAGACGCAATAATGAAGGAAAGTACGTCATTTTTACTAAGTATACAAATTTGACACATGTAGGTAATGTCTGGGAACAAAGAGTTTTTGAGTTTTCTCAAAATTTTGTTACTCTCCAAACATCTTTACACCAAAACAATCCCAAACATCAAAACATTGGACTTTTGAAATAGATTTTAGTGGTATGAACTTATATGAATTTCTTCTATCACTAAATCATCGAGCATAGGAGATGCTCTTGTATATGTCCCATGTACTCGGGTGATTGCCTATCCTTATCACCAATAGAATTTTGTTTACCAATAAAAAAGAAAACAAAACTGCTCTTGTATATGTCTCGTATACTCGGGCTGTTGTCTATTTTATGATTAATAAAATTTTTGTTTATCGATCAAAAAAAAAACTAAAATAACTTTCACAAACTCAAGAAAAGCCTCTCACAAAAATTTTCTTCTCAAACATATTTTCAACAAGCCCCACCACTTTTTCAAAACTCAATATAAACATATCTCAAAAGCTTTCTTAATCCAAACATATTTGCAATGGGTCCCCACACTTTCACAAAAGCCCCATAAAACTCATTTTTAGAGTTTTTTTCAAAAGTTTCAGATATCTTCAGGAAAATCTGACATCCAAACATCCCCTTCATCCAGAGGAAAAAGTATAAAAAATCTAATAACAATAGCTAAAAAAAAGAACTGAAGAATAAACATACATCACAATGAATAACATCATCAAGGTTGACCATTGTACAATTGTTGCAAAACCACTTGACAACTTCTACATGCTCTTGTGCCGGCTCCCAGTCACTATCTTCATCATCGTCTTCATCAAAGAGGCCTTGATTGTTATACATATCTTGGAAAGTCATTTCTTTCTGCTGCTGCCTAGCCTTTTTCTTCTGCACAGAAATCACATTGTTAATTGCATGTGGGAACTAAAATCTTCTGAAATTTTAAGCAAATACGGCCTCAAGTAGTCAAGTGTTCCACTTACACAAATAACATGGCTAACTTCCCCACCATTTTCGTCACAACAAGGCCCAGCAGTGGATCCAACAGAGCCCAACTTGGTACATCTTCCATTAAGGGCTTGGTGTGGGGTTTGGTCACTTTGTTTATGAAGACTGTTCTCAGCCTCTCCATTCGCTAAACGACTCATTTGAAATGTTTCTCTTGCCATGTTGGATTAAGAGTTCACACGGAGAATCGTTCCCTCATTGTTAACATCCAAAACATCACCCAATACTGTTCAATGGCATGCAGAAAACTACTTAGCAGCGCAAGCATACAATGCATACACACTCACGCATATATACAAACAGACAGGGAATATAGAGTAAAAACCAAAGAACAATACAAGCAAAAAAGAAACGCCTAAACAAAACAAAAAACAAAGAGATGAGAAAACCCTAACTACAGAAAAAAAATACAAGCGTTAGATGTTATGGGAGCAATGGGAAATGAAAAGAGAGAGTGGAAGGGAAAATGAAATTTGCGGGACGAAGTTCAAGTTAGAAGTTGAACGTTACCTGGGAGTGGCGCAATCGGAAAAGGTCGCTTCCGATGGCAGAGAAAAGGTGAACAGTGAAGGCCGATGCTGCGACCTGCGACCTGTGACCTAGGGAATTACCATGACACCTTGGGTAAAGAGAGTTGGGGAGTTTTCACTTTTTCCTTTTTTCTTTTTTTTCTTTTTTTGTCTTTGCCTTGCATTCTTGTGAATTTATAGTTGCTATATGCAGTTTTTTTTTTTTTTTTTTCTCCCTTTCCTTTTGCTTCCTAAAAATCTATTTTCTTTTACAAAAATATTGTCTAAAGTAATTTTTTTTATTAATTCTAATATAATATCTTCTTATTTTAAAAATATATTAATAATTTTATTACAGATACAATTATTCTTATTTAGACAATTACCAACTTATAAATAAAAAAATTTTCCCCTTTTTTTTTTATATATGATAGACCTTTTTTATATTATTATTTTGTCATTTTCTTCGATGACATCTTTGCCTCCTTAGCTCACTGGTCTATTTTTTTTTTTTTTTTATCCACATAGGGTATACTGAACAAAGTCTTGACTAATCTTGGAGCAGCACGGTCCATCAACAAATAGTTTCCCCAGGTGCACATCAGGTGATCTAAAGGGAAGTTCTTCTAATATGATGGACTCTAGATGTTGACTGCATTTAAGGATTTAAACCTTAAATCTAGAGGAAATATCTCGCCAAGATCAAGACTATTATAACTTGAGCCACCCCTAAAAGTTTTGTTATGTCTATATTTGTATATTTATTATAATTACATGGAATCATGTTGCATGCATTTGAGTATATATTGCACATACTGTTAAAGAGATCACCATTATTGAAAATAAATCTTGATAAATTACGAATGATAAACAGCTAAGAGACCTAACTTAACTTAAAGGAGGTAAAACTAAAAATTCCCTAATCATGATGTTTCTAAAATTGCAAAAATAGACACCTCCGATATAGACATGAGTGAGTCCTATACTAAAGCAAAGAGTTTTTCTTTTTAATAATCACGTCATGCATTAATAATAATAAAACAAAGTACCATAGTTACTTTATATTAAAATACTAAGGAGGATTTTTACTACTATGAAAACTTATCAAGGGAGTAGCTTAAGGGCTATGCTACCAAGTTCAGAGTTAGCAGCGACCCATTGTGCGCTTATTGGTTTTGGATCTGATAAATATCTTGGATTTTCCACCTTGTGAAAGACCTAAGGATGGACAAGATGGTTTGGATAATTGGATCAATTCGCGAAACTTCACATGCTCTTGGATTTTTTATGGCTATGGTGACTAATAGGGGTGAAATTAGGATTTGTTGTGTTGGGGGGGGGCAATTGGCAAAGTGTATTGTATATAGGGGTGAACAATAATCGATGGAACCGACTATCACCGACATTTAACTTTAACTATATAAGGTAGCTATCTAGGGACAAACTAAATTATTAAAGTTGTCCATCTGAACCTCTCACTTGAGCTCCCCCAGACTTCATTTTACTCCACCATGGTTGCCAGCAAGCAAATGATTCTACAATTTTCCAACTCCAAAGCAGTCTCCATGTCGTGAAGAACAGAAAGAGCAAGAAGAAAGAAAAAAGTGGAAGACAAATAAGAGAGTTATTTTGTTATTCAGTTTGTCAAAGGAAAAAGAAACTTAAATTTCATTCTGTCATTTTCTATCATAGGATAGTAGAGATGGTGTGTGAACATAAATAATAGATTTAGACTTTTAGAAATTAGCATGCTACTTTTGACTGTGTGTTCGAGTGTTGGGGCAATCACAAATATTTTAGGGATATTTGAGTGTAGAATTATAATTATACAGTACATAATATTTTTTCTTAAAACTTTTGGAGGGCTATCGTGTCTACATAGTTCTACCCCTGGTGACTACCTAGGAGTCATCTTCTTTTATTATTTTCTCGAGCTGTCTAATTGAAGCCTCTTTAATTGCTAAAAGACCAGCTGCTGCTTCCCTTTAATTTGAGTATTTTGTAGTCATTTGGCTTGTCCATTGTAAAGATGATGTCTTGTTGGTGGTTTTTGCCAATTGCTGCACATATGCTCCCCATTGATCCTACTGACACATCATATGAGATTGAGTATGCTTCTGTCGCTGGGGGGGGGGGGAGGGGGGGTCTAGTCTGATTGTTTTGAGAATTCTAGTTGTTTTTCTAACCATCTGTATTAATGCTTCTTATATGTATTGTACCTTCTTTCTACTTTGATAGGATTAGGAAGATTACCTTGTTCTGGATTGTGTACATTTTGATTAAGAAGGTACCATATGTAATCCATGGCTAACAGGGCAAAGTGCTTGAATGATTGTTTTTCTTCATCTTGTAACTTCAACTTTTTGTGAGGTTCAATTGCAATGCTAGTCCATTCCAAGATTGAGTAATTAGACAATTGCCATGTGTCAAGAGGCCAAGGAGATTATCACCAAAGAATTCTAGTGTGCATGCATCTTAGGAAGAGATGTTCTCTAGTTTCCTCTATGTTCTTTAGATGGTATCTCACCAATGACTTCGTTGATTTTCGTTTTGGTGGGAAGCATATCATTTGTTTTGTAGAGAAGGGATTTTAACCTATCTTGGACTTTTATCAGCCAAAGCTTCTTCCATTTAAGGTCTACGATCTTACTGATTTGGTGAGGGAACTAGTAGTCAATATGTTGACCTAGTTGAAAAGTTCATAAAAGTAGTTGCTATCCAACGAAGCTTGTGACATTATATTGACTTCTACTCGAGAGAGGGGGCTCTTTTGGGTTTCATTGGCACCTCTTGATTGAATAGTGATGCTATTAAAATTGTATTCAATCTCTTTGGTTCTTGCAAAAATATATCTAAGACCATATAAGTTTGATCCATTATGATGTCCATGTTTTTTGGCTTTGGCTTGAAACCGTTTACAGTTGGTATCTAGGGATCTTGCCACATTTTAGTAATTTGCCCACTAAGGACTTGGTAGCAGAGCCCTTTTTAAGCAATTCTTTTGCTTTTAAGAGGTTTCTCCATAGCTAGGAATCCTAAGCTTTAGCAATAGCAATCTGGAATGTAGTGTTGTCTGAGGTGTTTGCTAGGTCACATATAGACTATTACCTTGGGAACTTATATTCCATGTTATTTTGCTAAGAAGAATAAGGTTATAGTCTTACATTTTTCAAAGACCTAGTCCTTCATTTTTCTTTGGCTAACCTATTATTTTCTAAGCTTTTGTGGTGAAGTTATACTTCTTGTCATCATTGATCCCCACTAGAAATTCTCAATATAAAAAGTCAATCTTGCCCTATATAATTTTCAGGATTTTTAGCACTGACATCAGATAAGAGAGAATAACAGTTGCTATACTCCTTAGTAGGGATATTTCTCCCTTTTCAGTGTCCTGGCCTTTGCCTGAAAAGCCTTAGGGCCTGAGACTTGAGTAAGCCTAGCCCGACCTAACCTCCTGCAAGGAATGATCAGGTCACGGCAAACGTGGGGGGAGAGGGGGGGGGGGGGGCAGCCCGAAACACGCATGAGGAGGGACTATCACATTAAATGTGCCGATATGGTATGCGAGCGAAAATTTTGAGGAGATTCAGTTGTCGACAAGGGGGTACCTCATTAAATGCTACAACATTGCAGTCTAGGGGGACAGGATCCTATGAAGGGGGGAATTGGAGACCGAGGAAATGTAGGTTACACACTCGATCACTTTCTCTAGCTCTCTACTACCTCTTTCCTCTTTGTCCCTTTGCTTGAGAAATTCTGACTTTGGCATCAGAGGTGACGTGGCCACCCCTGCCGCCCCCCTTTCTTTTACCTTTGCATGTACAAGAGCGCCATCGTTGCCAGTGGCTACAAAACACACCTCAATAGTTGGTATCATCTGTGGGATCCAATATTAATTTGGTCTAATTGCATCAACATGCCTTTTATACGCCAGTCTCGACCCGCTCCCAAATGGCTCACGATTGAGAAACCGTGCTGACTAATCGAGAGGATGTATATGCAGAAGGGGAGGAGCAAGCAGAAGACCCCAGGCCGAAATTGGTGGAGCAAGCATCGGGGCTACCCCAAGGGAAGAAGAGCTCGGAGACACTTGGAGCGGGGAGTGCGTGGCAGAACATATTGGTACTGTACCGAAAGTTCTACCCATGCCCACTGAGCTCATTGATAGGGAAGTGGAGACTCAGGATGAACAAAACTTGAAACAAGGAGAAAATGATGAGCTCCTCGAACTGGTATCCTTGGATGTCGCACATTCAGAGAGGAGAGTTAGAATAAGGACGAGGATGAGTAGTGAAACGAGATCTTAGTTAATACGGCTCCTTGTTGAGCATCGCCTGAGTATGAGTCTCGCCGTGAGGAAAGTCCAGCAAAAGAGATGAAGCTTTAGCGCGGAAAAGTACGCCTTGATAGCAGAGGAGGTCAACCAGCTACTGACTCAGGCTTCATCCGGGAAGTCCACTACTCGAAATGACTTTCCAACGTGGTCTTGGTGCTAAAGTCGAATGGCAAATAAAGGATGTGCATAGGTTTCACCGACTTGAACAAGGCATGCCCAAAGGACAGGTTCCCCTTGCCGCGTATCGACTTGATCGTCGACTCAACAGATGGACACAAGATGCTAAGCTTCATGGACACCTACTTCGGGTCCAATCAAATTCAGATGAGCTAGGAAGACGAGGAGAAGACTGCTTTCATTATGGACCGAGGTCTCTACCACTACCAAGTGATGCCCTTTGGCCTAAAAAGCACTGGGGCCACCTAGCAGAGACTAGTCAATCGGATGTTTAAAAAGCAAATTGGTCTTCTCCTCATCGATGACCTGCTGGTTAAAAGCAAGGATCACATACCAAGGACTTAAGGGAAGCCTTCGTAGTCCTCTGGAGGTATGAGATGAAACTCAACCCTATGAAATGCGCTTTCGGAGTGGTATTAGGAAAATTCCTCGGATTCATGGTCTCGGAAATGGGCATTGAAGCTAAGCTAGAGAAGATTCAAGCTGTAATCAAAATGAAGTCTCCCTGCACCGTCAATGGGGTACAAAGACTGGCTGGAAGAATTGTTGCTCTTAATTGGTTTGTCTCTCAATCAACTGACAAATGTGCGCCATTGTTCTAGGTGTTACAGAAGACCCAAGAGTGGAACAATGATTGTGAGGAGGCATTCGCCCAACTCAAAAAATACCTTACCAACCCACCCTTATTAAGCCAAACGATGCCGATAGAGACATTGTATCTCTACCTATCGGTGAAGGCTATCATTGTCTTAGAGGCGTTGGTCCGGGAGGAGGACAAGCTACAAAAACCCATTTACTACGTTAGCTGAGCATTGAGGGGAGTAGAATCGAGATACCCGCCAATGGAATTGCTAGCGTTGAGGGTTGTACGCCAGCTCAGGATGCATGTCGGCTCAGGCCATACTTTCAAGCACACCAAATTCAAGTTTTAACGGAAGCGCCACTAAGAAAAGGCCCTATAGTGCTCGGACATGTCCGGATGCTTAGTGAACTAGTTGATCAAGTTGAGCGAGTTCGATATTGACTATGTGCTCTGAATGGTGGTCAAAGGGCAAACCGTGGCAGGCTTCATCTCTGAGATGACGGGACTCGTTGAGGACGTGCCCCTTCCACTAAGGGGCAACCAGTGGCATGTCTATGTCAACGGATTGTCATGCCAGAAAGGCGGAGGTGTGGGGGTACACATAGTATCTGACGAGGGCAAGGAAACCTACCACTCGATAAGGCTTGGGTTCAAGACCACTATTACCAACAAAGCGAAATATGAGGCTTTATTGGTGAGGCTAGCCATCGTGAGGGCATTGGTTGTGGTAGATGTAAGAGTAAAGGCGGATTCTGAACTGGAGGTAAACCAGGTCAAAGGGGAGAATGTAGTGAAGAGCAAAAAATTGTAGCTCTATCTGCAGCAAGTATAGGAAGAGAGCGATTGGTTTAAGAGTTTTGACGTCAAACCCTAAAAAGATAATTGGAGGGCGGACCAACTAGCCCGGGCCACTTTGGGCATAGATTGTAATACCCTGCTCCTTTCTTCTTACGTACGCTTCTCTCTTTCTGACGTACGTTCCCTTCTTATGACGTAAGCAAATTCCGAGAGTAGAAACTATGTGATTGTCTGCCCTTTCTATCTAGCGACTGCGAGCCTCATCATGCATGCCGAACCACGATGGCGTGTTTCAAAAGATATTATGTGATTTCTAAGGCACGCCCAGTGTTTTAAATGTACTGAAAATATTTATAAGGAGTATTTCCAGTGTTATTGAATTAAGTTTGATTTAAATACGACAATTATAATATTCTTGAAGAGCTCCAAAAATATTATAATTGTTGGAAATCATTTTAATATTATTATTAAAATGATTTCAACTATTTAAAATATTATGAGATTTAAATTATGTTGAAAGTTTTAATTAATTAAATGGTTTTATCCAATTAAATATATTAAATAAGACTTTATCATTTATTAATGATGAAGAATATTATTTTATAAACTAAAGTTAGTTTAAATAACATTCTACCTTAATTCCTCTAAGTGCTTTTAATTATTCAAATCAGTATTTTAATTTCTCATCGTTAGATCGTTTTGAGGATCTCCAGACGAAGGGACTGGATAAAATACCCAGATCCCCTCTCTTTCCCTCACTTTTCCCCAGCCCTCTCTCTCTCCTTTCCCTCTCATTCAGCTTACACAGCAAACGACTCCTCTTTTCCGCCTGATTCTTCTACTGCATAGCCCGGTGCCGCCGTGCGCCGATGAGCCTCACCTCCACCACCACTGGCACCACCTTCCTCCAGCGAGCCTCCCCAGCCCGATATCTCTCTCCCACTCTCTCTCTCTCTCTCTCTCTCTCTCTCCGCTGGCTGTGCAATGCTCGAATGGGCTTGGTACCCGTTGCGCCGCCGTGCGCCACCTAACGGCGCCACTACTTCCACAACAGCTTCCCCTCCCACTGGCCATCCTCCTCCACCGAAGCTGGCCTCCACCGTGCAGCCCTCCCTCTCCCCTCACTGTAAGTAGTCGAAACGGATTTTTAACCCATTTCTCCTCTTTGCGCCGCCGTACATGGCCACCAAGCACCGCCATGAACTTCCCCTTCCCTCATCCTTCCTCCTCCACGTGACCCATGGCCAGTAGCCCCTCCCCCATCTCAAGGTTTCTCCCTCTCTCACGCACGGGTTTCACACCCTCCACCGCCGTGTGCCGCCACCCACGGCATGTAACCGCCACCTTCAGCCTCCTTAAGCCACCACCGATCCATCCCAACCACTCGCGGCCCCGATCTGCCACCCATGCACGCACACTCTCTCTCACTCTCCCAAGGCTTCTCCTCCACCGTGCGGCCAGATCCGCCGCCTGAGTCACCGTGGTGCCACCTCGACGCCACCACAAGTTCCACCACACCTCCTTTAGCCAAGCCCTAGGTCTAAACCACCACTTTATGTGGTGGGTAACCACTACACGTGATGGACAGTCACTACGCATGACTGACTGCCAATGCACAAGGCCAGATCCGTCGTGTTACGCTCCTTGCCACCATCACAAGGCCACCACGAGCCATTCCAAGACCACGTTTAGCTATACAAACGCCCAAACAATCACCGTACATGGGTTAGCCGCTACGTACGACCCTTCCAACGTCATCGACCGTGACGATCAGCGAGCAACACATGAGTTATCCCGTTGATGGTATAACCCTCTATCTCTCGTTATTTATGTTAGATGTTGATTAGTTGATTAGGTTGTGGACTGTGCTGTTAGTATTGTAGAGTTCACTGTGTTGGGATGTTTTATGTAGTGAAGTGTTAAGACATTCTGTTTAGTGAAGTGTTAGGCATATCGGTGTAGTGCGTTGTGAAGTGTGGAGCGTAGTTAGGAATTGTGTTGTGCAGTGTTGTGGATTGTGCGGTGTAGTATGGTTGTGGAGTATGTGCTGTATTAGTGATGTGGCATGTGGAGTGGGAACAGTACACGCTGAGTGTACTCTGTGTGTGGCGTAGTGTAAAATAAGGAGAGTATATGTAGAATATACCCTCCTAGCGTATTGTGGAATGGGAAGAGTACATGTGGAGTGTACTCTGTGTGGCATAACGTGTGTAAAGAGAGTACACGTGGAGTGTCTATGTGGTGGAGTGATGCACCATATAGCGGATATGCCATAATGGTGATTTGGCGTAACGTGTGTGAAGAGAGTACACGTGGAGTGTACTCTATGTGGTGGAGTGACGCATTATATGGCGGGTATGCCATAATGGTGATGTGGCATAACGTGTGTGAAGAGAGTACACGTGGAGTGTACTCTATGTGGTGGAGTGATGCACCATATGACGAGTATGCCATAATGGTGATATGGCATAGTGTGTATGAAGGGAGTACACGAGGAGTGTACTCCATGTGGCAGAGTGATGCACCATATGGCGAGTATGCCATAATGGTGATGTGGCGTAACGTGTGTGAAGAGAGTACACGTGGAGTGTACTCTATGTGGCAAAGTGATGCACCATATGACGAGTAGGCCATAATGGTGATGTGGCATAGTGTGTATGAAGGGAGTACACGAGGAGTGTACTCCATGTGGTGGAGTGATCACCATATGGCGAGTATGCCATAACGGTGATGTGGCATAACGTGTGTGAATGGAGTACACGAGAAGTGTACTCCATGTAATGGAGCAATGCACCATATGGCGCGTATGCCATAATGGTAATGGGTCGTGGCGTGTGAAAATGAAGTATACGTGGAGTCTACTCCACGAGGCAGCGACATTCCGTGTGGCATGTCACAGAGATAAAGATGGTTGTGTGATTGATGGGCATGGAACGTGATGAATAGTATCGGAAACTGTGGAACAGTGTCCCGAAGTAGTTATGGCGTAGCTTGTAGTCTGAAGTAACAAGTGTCACTGTGATGGACTTATGGCTAGGAGTATGCATGAAGTAGTAGAACAAATGTAAGAGTACGCATCAGAAGCATGACTGGGCAACGTCACGAAGTGACGTGGTTACTGACAGTCATGCTTATGATGGGTGAGGAGTTAGTGTAGAAATGATGTAGCAGGAACGTGATGAGATGTCACGATGTGATAGGAGTACGTGAGGAATCGTACTCGTGATGAGTTAAGGGTTGATGTAAGAATGACGTAGCGGGATGTCAGGTGATGTGACAAGGTCATGGTGTAGCTTGGATATAGTCTCAAGCTATATGACATGACATAAGGCGTGGTTGTGAATGGAGGTTTGTCGTGTTAAGTGTTGGGATGAATTGTCAAAAGGGACAGATAGCATGAAGAGTCATGCTAGCCGAGTTAAGAGAAGGTTGGTATTGGAGTATGACCCTTGTCCCTGCGAGCAGGTGATCAACATGTTATATGTTGATCTTAGGTGATAAAGGGGTAAGGTACATGTGTAATCTGGTTAGACACATGTGCGGACGGATTCACCATATGCAATGGGTAATCTGTCTTGAGCACAGTTACACAGTGCTTAAGCCTCAGAGTTGGCTTAGACTCGTGTAGCTTGTATGGATGAGAATGAGGATTTAGTGTGGGCTAAGGTGCATGAAGGTAGTGACTGGTGTATTGTTAGGATTGGGATGCATAATTCCATTGGTCGGAATCATGCGTCGAATGTGGTTAGTAAGAAGAGTGAGACGAAGGTCTTAGTGTCTTAATCCTAAGGTGAATCAAGAGTTCACTTTTGTGGATGAGCACTCAAGGCAAGACCTTGAGTTTGAAGATGTGGTGACTGTAATGGTTCCCGAAGGGTTTAACATAGTAAAGGGCACGTAAGTGCACGGGATAGAAGGAGAGTGTTCTAAGTAAAACGTAGTTCTATTTCTAGTTTAAGTTGATTATGCATTAGATAGAGAATGATGTTAAGGTTATGTGTATGCATATAGGTTGCCATATGACACGCACATGAATGGACTGCATGATATGCAAGTAGCATGGAGTCCAGGTAAGTGTTACGTTCATACTCTTCTAGAGTCTTTCTTAAAATATAAGGAAACAAAAACGAAACGATTTTCCTCATGATGCTTTATGAAAAGACACGAAAGACGTTTTACAAAAGAAAATGCTAAATGTTCAAAGGTATAAGTATGTACAGCCCTCCTTGGAAGCTCCTTTTACGCAACGAAAGTATTAATTGTACACATGTGAATGGATGACTATACGCTGTATCTATTGTATGTATTTTTTAAGAAAATCTACGAACTGCATGAAAGGCATGAAAACAGACGCTTTTACGGATCCTATGAACAGAGGCTTTCACGTGCGCCATGAGGTGATGCTCATGGATGCCGTGAAGGACGACGTTTAAGGTGACGCAAAGCCGACGTTTAAGCTTATGTATGTTTTAAAATGACGTTTTCCACGAATGAACTGTTAAAGAAAAGATAGAACTGAAACAAACTGAAAAAGGAAATACGTTTTCGGGCTTACGCCCCAAACGATGTTTTCTCATGAAAATGAATGTTTTCTCATGAACTGAATCTTAAATAAAAAAAAGAACTGAATGAAAGTTCCAGCTCTTTAGAGCTAGCATGAACGAATGAATGAAAGCAAAAGAAAGACATGAAAGCATGAAATGTATGAAGACACGTAACGATCACATGAATGAATGAAAGGGTACCAATGAATGGGCAGATTGCAATGCCGGGTAAGTAGTACTGGAAGTGCACCCAGTGCTGCCCCCTATGAAAGTGATTCCTAACCCGTGGCCACGGGCGGAGTCCGGGTCGAAAGGAAGATCGCTAACCCCAACACACGGGGCATAACCGTGTGTACTGGCCTATGAAAGTGATAAGAAAGAATGTATGAATGCATGTATGCATGTACGCACGTAACGCACGAACGCACGAACTTTTAAGAAATGAAGGCACTGACGGGGGAAACGTCTTACGAAAAGAAAGCCTATTTTCAAAAGGAAACCCCATCCAGTGATGTTTTCGAATGAACGCACATATACCGCATTCTTGCAGAAATGAAGGCACTGACGGGGGAAACGTTTTACGAAAAGAAAGTCCATTTTCAAAAGAAAACCCCGTCTAGTGAAGTTTTCAAACGAACGCACGTATGCACGCACGCATGTACGTATAGCATATATGAATGATGAATGCATGAATGAAAACCTATGTTATTATTTTTTAACTATATGAAGTAATGCTTACGAGTCATCGACTCATTTTAGTTTTTATGCATGTCCCTCCCCCTCACAAGAACTGAGTGAAAAGGACGGACACGGCCCATGGGGAAGAGCACGGAAGTCTAGGCACGAGTTTTAATTGTATGAGAGACCTTTTGATTGTAAGAATAATATTTTCCGCTGTAAACCTCTTTTATTCTAAAAGCACATTTTATGTCATAAACGTAGAGTCTTGCACCCTGGGTATGTAAGTAAAAAGTTTTAAATCGAAAGGTAATTCCCGTCGTCCTTTATAAAAAGTCCCACCACAATGACAGACGTTACATGGATGATGCTGAATTACCATGGGATTCGTTCACGAGGGTGGTGGAGGTCCCAGTCGTGGGAGTCGTGATAACAGAAATGGGAGACACTATACAAACAAGGTTTCTCTTCCCTGCTTCTCAGGTGTATCTCGCCGGAGGAAGCCTAGTATGTCATGGAAGAGATACACAAATGAGTTTGTGGGAACCATTCGAGTGGAAGGACCTTGGCGGGACAAGCATTGAGAGTGGGTTACTATTGGCCCCAAGCCCTTAAAGATGAGGAGAGAATCATATTAAGGTGTGAGAAGTGCCAGGTACACGCGCTAGTCCCGCATTACCCACCTGAGGAAATGACATCCATCACTTCCCTCTGGCCATTCGCGCAGTGGGGGTTGGACATCTTGGGGTCAATGCTGTGGGAAAAAGGCGGTGCGAAGCTCATCTTAGTGGTAGTGAATTATTTCACAAAATGGGTAGAGGCGGAATCCTTTACAAAGATAAATGCCACCCACGTGACTCGGTTCTTGTGGAAAGCTGTGGTGTGCTGATATGACATACCTCGGGTCATCATTGCGAAAAATGAAAGATAGCCCAATCTTTACCACTATAGAAGCTGGTTCAGCGAATTGAGTGTAAAGGCCAAGTATTCATCCCCGGGACATCCCCAAGCTAAGCCAGGTGGAGGCAACCAACAAGACCCTAGTGGGAATCATGAAGAAAATGTTGGTGGCCAAGAAGGGGGCATGGGCAGAAGAGCTTCTTGGGGTTCTATGGGCATATCGTACCACGATGAAGATCCCTACTAGACAGACCCCCTTCACATTAGTGTATGGGAGTAAGGCGATCATCCCGGTGGAGGTGGGCATTAGTGTGAAGGACCCATTCACACTGAAGCCCTTCACTTGTGCCTTGGCCTCGGTGGCCACAAGGGGGAACACCTTTCCTAAGTGTTCCAGTCCCTCCTGGATCCTTAGCTCACACCTCGACATCCAAATGCTACCCAGTGCGGTCGATTTCAGATCTAACTTGGTTCTTAAGATAAGTGCTCCGCAATCGAATCTTGATGGTTAAGGGAGGGAACACCTCTCTTAAGTGTCTCAATCCCTTCTCGCCACCCAGCGCAATTGATTTCAAATCCAGCCTGGTTCATTAGGCTGATGCTTTGCGCTTGCGCCTCGACATCCAAATGCCACCTAACGTGGTCGATTTTAGATCCCACTTGGATATTTAGGTCGATGCTATGCGCTCGAACCTCGACAGTTAAGGGAGAGAACACCTCTCCTAAGTGTCCGAGTCCCTACTCGCCACCTAGTGCAATCGATTTCAGATCTAGCATGGTTCCTTAGGTCGATCCTCCCGCTTGCGCCTTGGCGTCCAATCGCCACCCAACTCGTTTGATTTCGGATCCTATCTAGCTCTTTAGGTCGATGCTCCGCTTTTGAACCTTGGCGATCAAGGGAGGGAACACCTTTACTAAGTGTCTTAGTCCCACCTCGCCGCCCAGCACGATTGATTTCAAATCTTGCCTAGTTCCTTAGGTCGATGCTCTGCGCTAGTGCCTTGGCATCCAAACGGCACCCAGCGCGGTCGATTTCAAATTCTACTTGGCTCTTTAGGTCAATGCTCAGTGCTCGAACCTTGGCGGTTAAGGGAGGAAACACCTCTCCTAAGTGTCTAAGTCCCTCCTCGCTGCCTAGCACGGTCAATTTCAGATCCTGTATGGTTCCTTAGGCCGATCATTTGCGCTTGAGCCTGGCCTAGATGCCACCCAACGTGGTCGATTTTGGATCCCGTTTGACTCTTAAGGTCGATGCTTTGCGCTTGAACCTTGGCGGTCAAGGGAAGGAGTACCTCTCCTAACTGTCCTAATCCCTTTTCACCACCCAGTGCGATCGATTTCAAATCCCATCTAGTTCTTTAGGCCATTGCTCTGCGCTCGTGTCTAAATGTTCAAAAGCCAGCCAATGAGTTTGATTTTAGATCCCGCTTGGCTCTTCAGGTCAATGCTTCACGCTCGAACCTTGGCGATCAGGGAGGGAGCATCTCTCCTAAGTGTCCCAATCCCTTCTCACAACCTAGCGTGGTTTTTAGATCTCACTTGGTTTCTTAGGTTGATGTTTCGTGCTCGCATCTCGACACCTAGCGTGGTTGATTTCAGATCATGTCTAGCTCTTCACGTTGATGCTTCAGGCTCGAACCTTGGTAGTCAAGATAGGGAACAACTCTCCTTAGTGTCCTAGTAAATGTTTTTATTTTCGTTCTGTTCAAGCTGGAATGGTCGAAATTTGCTGTGCCAGAATAGTAACCGGCACGGCTTTGGTGAATGTTTCGTATCGACTGGAATTCCTATTTTGATGTGTTTCGGCCCATTCTGCGAGATTCCAGTATTCCAGCAGGATTGTAGTATTCTGGCCAAAATTAGCATTTCGGTCTAAAACATTGATAAAGAGAGTCTGTAAAATAGAGAGAGATGGAGGGAGGAAGGGGAAGAATTACTCTGTATGAAATCCCTAAAATCATGGTTAACAAAACAAATATCCAAAATTAAAAACAAGAAATTTTGCTGAAGAAACCCACTGACAATTCATCAATTTCTTCGCACCCAACTTTCTCCGATGCTAAAACCATGGCCACATACAAAAAGCTCAGTCACTTCTCTTTCTCTCTCTCTCAACTTTCTCTCAAAAAAGAATTTTCTCTAATACTCTCTTTTAGCTTTATGAAGCAACGAGAAAACTCTCTCCCTTAAATTTCTTTTTTTAAAATAAACTCTATTAGCTTTACGAAGTAAGTACTCCTGAAATAACTTAGAAAAAAAAAATGTATTCCTGCAAATAAAATATTCATTACTCTCTCTTAACCTTCTTGAGCAATGTGTACTAACTAATAAAAAACCTTCTGTGCAAATGATAAAACCATTGACAATCTGTCAATTTCTTAGCTTTTTACTATACTTCATTTTCAAATAGTTTTGAGTAGCTTTTCACTTTTTATTATATTTTTAATATTTATATTGATATTTTTAAGATTTAGAATATAATTTTTATATATAATTTATTTATATAATGAGTATCCTAAAATAATATACCGAAACGTATCGGTACCGAAATATTTCATTCCAATACCTTAATCGGAATGATCACCGAAACAGAATTCAAAACTTTGGTCACAATCCCTCCTCGCCACCCAGCGCGGTCGATTTGAAATCCCGCCTGACTTTTCATATCAATGTTCCTTGCTCAAACCTTGGCGGTCAAGGGAGAGAACACCTCTCTTAAGTGTCCAAGTCCCTTTTCGTCACCCAACGTAGTTGATTCTAGATCCCTTTTGGCTCTTCAGGCCGATGCTCCACACTCGCTCTTTGGCTACCAATTGCTACCCAGCGTGGTCGATTTCAAATTCTGCCTGGTTTCTCAGCTCTGTGCCCCGTAAAAGCAAGCTCACTCGAGAGACTTGTCATGGCGAAACAAGTTTAGCCCAACCTTAAAGCGATGAGCAATGGGGAAAATGCTAAACCAACAATTGCACATGTGAGGAACGCCAGGAACTATGTTTATTATTCAGTCCAAGCATTATAGAGTACATATCCCTAGTATTGGGCAGTAAAGAAAAGAAAAGAAAAGAAAGAGAATAAAAGTGCACAACATGGGCTACAAGGAAGAATTTACCACATACATTCTCTAACATTACAAAGTAAAAGGTACAAGGTTCCCTGCCCTTAGGCAGGGTGAGAAGTGAAGAATAAAAACTATATACAAATTTTTGTGGTTGATCAGGGATGGGTCAGAGGAGGAAAGGCGTTGGGCACCAAGTAGTAGCCCAAAGAGTTGAGGAATTGGAGCGAGGAGCCGTGCCATAAAGACCTCAGGTCGAGCTCTAAAAGGTTGACCTTAGGATTCTCAGGGACAAAGCTCTGCATCCTCTTCAAGCCCTCTTAGTAGCCATGACCCCAGGCCCTGTTGCAAATCGCCCTTGCCGCTGCCAATTAGGGGGAGATCCTCATCAGTTTGCCCTGCGAGGCAGCCAGTTTAGCCATCAGGGAAGCCACCTGTGTGTCGCGAATAGTGATCTTGTTTTGAGCCGAACCCAACTCAGATCTTAGGGACTTAACTTCCTCCTCTCGAGACCTAATTTCTTCTCTACTCTGCTGGAGGGAGTCATTAAGGCTTGCAATCAACTGGTCCCACGACCCGACCTCACCCTCTAGCCGTTTCCACTCTTTTGATTCCCGTGAGCGTTGCTCCTCCAAATTCCAAATGGACTGCTCAATCCCTCGAACAACTTTGTCATGGCTTTGGTAGTGCTCTCTCAATTTCGTCAACTCGGCTTCCTGATGAGATAGTCTGGCTCGAATGGCATCGCGCTCCTCCTCGAGTACCTTTCCTTGTCCCTCCCAGCCATGTCATCCTTGAGGCTAGCAACCTGGTCGTGGAGGCGAGCACTTTCATTCTCTAAGTTGGCCTGTCTGTCCACAATCCAAGTCGTGACATGGTCGATTCCCTGGTACACGTGAGTAGCAAGATTATAAGAAGAGGAGAGACATAATGCAATAGATAACATGCATTGCAAAAGAAAGAGGCATATCGGGGACATGATTCCTCTCAGTGAGCCAGATATCTCACACCCCAGCATCGCCTTGCCTTCCCCCTCGCAGGAACTGCACCGGTCCAACCAGCTCGCCCTGCGGGGTAGGGGAAGGGGAGGCTGGTGGAGAACCATCGCCCTCCCCGACACAACTCTCCCTCATAATCGGGGACCCCACCACTATTAGGCTAGCTACCTCTCTGGCTAGATGCTCCACAGTGCCTCCAACTTGGGCCTCACTGCTCAAGAACCTCGACGTCCCATTGCTATCACGGTGCCCAATAAGAGCCTCTGCTTTGATACCTCTTGGGCCGACTTTTCCTCTGACACGGTGATGGAGCAAATGAGAGGTGAAGAAACTTCCTTTTCGACTGGGGCCACACCCGATCGGTCTATTCAAGGTGAGTCCCTAGTAGCCGAGTGGAAGGTAGTAGGCGTCTCACTCCTAGAAGTCATGGACGGAAGAGAATCAGAAGGGCAACCCTTCCCCATGGATCTCTCTGACAATATACCTGAAGCAGTAGCTGACATAATCCCTTCGGCACCTTTGAAAGGCTCACATAAGGCAACCAAGCCCGCTAGCACAGGATCCAGAAAAGTCACGAAGAAGGCCATGTCGAGCTCATGGTCTGTGCCATTTGACGATGCGAATGGACCTTGCCCGCTTAGCGGGGTAGAAGCTGGAATCCGATGATGGAGGGGAGCAGTTTGTGGGCTTGAAGAAGAACGATTGACCATGGCGGCCACGAAGTCAGCCTCTGCCTATTCCATAAGGACCTAGACGTTGTTTGGTGAAGGCGGGTTGTGCTATGCCTCTACCATCTCGGCTTAACCCCTCCACGGCGATGATGAGGTCGAAACCCTAGTCAGAATGATGGGTGAGGTGTCGGACGCCCAAGTCGCGCTCCTCGATTGGGAATAAGCCCGAGGCCTCCCAAAGGTACTACTAGAGGCCGACAGGCCTCATGTGTCGGCCTCGTGTAGACCCAGTGTAGCTTTTCTTCATTTCCTCTCTTGCCCCCAGATTGCGTGGGCTTTTCTCGCCCTGAGAATCGAAAGACCCCCTCAAGAAATTTTGGCCAAAATTTCCAGACTGGTCCACCATCACCATGAACTGTTTGATGTTTACCCTGCTCTACAAAGCTTTGCTCCAGACTTCATCCTTGTGCGCTTCTACCTAGGCATAGATGTGCCCAATGTGAGCCCGCTCTCGGGTAGTAAATTTTATTGGGAAGTCCTTATCGTCAGTGACAACCCCTCAAAACATAATGTGAGGGGGAACTCCCAACCCTGCACTGACACAAAAAATAATTTCTTCAACCAGTCCTTAACACGATTGTACTGGGGTTCCAAACGAGAGATCTAAAACCTAGGGTGGGAGCTGAAGCTGCACAAATTGCCTTGGTGGCGCTAGATCTGGTGAGTGTGGAAAAAATCTCTCATGGTCAGATATGGATATTATTCATCCCCGTTGCACAACACCACCAAACCATGCAAGTAGACATGAGAATCCTCCAAGAGTTAGGGTGGAGCTATCCTGGAGCCAATCCAGAACATTCCGTATGGGACAGTAGAAGGGTAGTTGCAACCCGTTGGAGAACATCATGGATTACAAGGCCACTTTCTCTATGAATCCCTCTGAGTCCACGACCCCCTGCTTGGGCCCTGATCTCTCCAGGCTAATGTAGTTGAATATCCCAAACGAGTTGCATGTGGCATTCTTGTCCGCTGGAGAAATGGATGCCGACTAGTGTTACCCCTCGAAATACTACAAGGCATCATGGGGAACATTCCCTAAACCCTGGGGAGGAGTCTTGGGGTGCTAGGGTTGAGATTCACAAGACGAGATGTAGGAAGTGACTTTGGGGGCCATTGTCTTGAACTCTAATCTGAGATGGAGGATGGGTTTACGAGAAGGAGGAAGAGAGAACGGTGAAACAATAGAAGGTGAAGAGTCGACAACATGGACCAAGCATTTAAAGGGACTGCAAAGTTGGTTGCGCGGAGTTCGATGCGAAAAGGGCTAATGTCAAATATAGGTATAATTGGGGGAAATAATAAAAGAGTAACATTTAATTCCCACTGTTAGGATGACAGAAATTGATGGGCTAATTGGAAGGAATATTTCTCCCTATTTAGTGGCTTGGCCGAAAAGCCTCAGGGCTTGAGACTTGAGTAAGCGCAACCCGACCCAACCTCCTGCAATGAATGATTGGGTCAAGGTAGACGCAGGCGGGGCCTCAGCCCAAACCACGCGTGAGGAGGGACTATTACATTAAATGCATTGGCATGGTGTGCGAGCGGAAATCTTGATAGGAGATTAAGTTGTCGACAAGGGACTGCCTTATTAAATGCGACAACATGGCAGTCTGAGGGGACAAGACCCTATGAGGGGGAACTCGATCACTTTCTCTAGCTCTCTACTACCTCTTGCTCACTTTGCTTGAGAAATTCTGACTTTGGCATCGGAGGTGACTCGATCAGCCTTGCCACTCGCTTTCTTCTACCTTCGTAGGTACATGAGCGCCATCATTGCTGGTAGCTACAAAACACGCCTCAGCATGCCTGATTAAGGAAGTTCTCCGTACTTGGGACAGTGTACTCATTTTCCAGGAAACCAGCTTACTTTCAATTTTTCACAATCACATTCATAGTCACGTTCATGTAATTCTTATATTTACATTATTTAGTCGCACAACTTAGTCATGTATTAATATTTAGTCATATTCAACCCCATAAAGTCTAATTATGCCTGAACATTCAGTCCTCTTTAACCTCATGGTCAGTACACACTATTAACTCCCATGCGTTGGGGTTAGAGCTCTTGCCGTGACAAGCAGATAAGAACTCAGCCTCCGTCTGAATTAATCATAACTAGGTGCACCACCAGTGATGCATTTCGACATTACAAGCTGCCCCAAACTCATAGTACCGTTTTTACTGTCATGGCCATAAGTATTTTACCTCAAATAGTCAAATATTCATTTCATTCAATTTCCTTTACTTTTCATTTAGTTTTTCCTTTTCTTATCTTTCACGCATTCAATATACAATGATACTATATGTATACACTTAGAAACATGTAGTCCATTTCTATTCATGCATAACATGTAATAGTAATCGTACATGTATAAAGGGCAATCAAAGAAGAGTCTATACACATATATCCTTAAAATATATACGTATAACATAGTTTACAGATAGGGTGGAGTGGGAGTTTCTTAAAGCAGTTATGGCCAAGCTAGGGTTCAATCAGAAATGGATTGATTTGATTATAAGTTGCCTCAGTTCAGTTACATATTCTATATTGATAAATGGCTCTCCTCAGATCAAATTTGAAGCTTCTAGAGGATTGAGGCAGGGTGATCTATTATCACCATACCTCTTCATTATTTGCTCTGAAGCTTTAAGTGCTTTGCTGAATCGAGCTGAGATGACAAAAGCTATTACTGGTTTTCCACTTGCTTGAGGACAGATTTGTATTAGCCATTTATTTTTTTATAGATAACAGTTTGTTATTTTGCAAAGCTAATTCATTAGAATGGAGCAATATGATTAGCATGTTGGATAGTTATGAAAAAGTATTAGGACAAAGACTCAATAAGGAGAAGACTTCAATTCATTTTAGTAGAAACATAAGGACTGAAGCCAGAGACTTTATTCTAAACATAGCAGGTGTAAGATCTTCTTCCTCTTATATGAAATATTTGGGACTACCTACTCTTATATGTAGATCTCGATTTAAGGCTTTCTCTAGAATTTTGGATATAATTAAAAGTAGAGTGAGTTGTTAGAAAACAAAGCTATTGTCTAAAGCAGGAAAAGAGATACTATTGAAGACAGTAATCCAAGCCCTACCTACCTATTGTATGGGGGTTTTTAAATTACCCAGATCTCTGATCTTTAAAATTAACCATATTATGAGTCAGTTTTGGTGGAGCCAACAGGAGAATGAAAGGAAGGCTCATTGGGTGTCATGGGGTCAAATGGGGAAAGCCAAGTCCAATGGAGGTCTGGGGTTCAGGGATTTGGAAAGTTTCAATTTGGCTCTACTTGCAAAACAAGGCTTATTATGGAGGATTGAGATAAGGAATCAGGTAAGGATATGGCAAGATTGATGGATTCAACAACCTAACTCTTTTAAGATTCAAACCATGTCTACAAGTTTGGACTTAAATACAAGAGTGAGTGCTATCATAGATCCATATACCAAAAATTGGAATGTCAATTTGATTCAGGAGTGGTTCTCAAGTAAGGAAGGGGAATTGATCCTAAAATTACCACTAAGTTGCTCAAACTTGCCAGACAAGCTTGTTGGAGATGTAGTCAAAATGGTATGTTTTCAGAAAGAAGTACTTATTATTTGTAGAAGGAGTTGAATGAGAGAGAGAGAGAGAGAGAGGGGAAAGGTTCAAATCCTAATGTAGATAAACAAATTTGGTCTTTTTTTATGGAAGTTAAATATGCCTATTGCAGTAAAGATCTTCATATGGAGAGCTTGTCTAGAGTCTCTACCAACAAATTCAATTTTTTTTTAAGAGGAGAGTTTTGGATTCACCACTGTGTTCACTGTGTCAGTTAGAGGAAGAATCAAGTATACACATGATATGGGAATGTCTAGCTGTGAGGGATGTTTGGTGTATGCGATTTAAAAAATGTAGAAGGTTGGCTTTCCAACAGGTTGGTTTCTAAAGTGGTTTGTAGCTATTATTGAATTGTTTAAACAAGAGCAAGTAGAGGAAATTGTAGTTACAACTCATCAGAAGATATGGCATAGAAGAAATAATTTCTTGTTCAAAGGATTTTTTACTCACCCAACATAAGTGATGGTATCAGCAATTAAGGCAACAAATGAATTTAAAGATGCAAACAAGAAGGTTAGCAGAACAGATGCAAAGCTGAATGCAGATGTTGTTAATTGGACTCCTCCTCCTTAGGGGGTCTACAAAGTGAATTGGGATGCATATTTGAGCAAGAGAAGCAGCAAGGTTGGAATAGAGATTATTGTGAGAGATCATAGGTTATGTCATTGCTACAAAGAGGATGAAGGTGAGTTATGCTGAAGACTCTCATACAGCTGAATCATTGGGGGCTTATCATGCAGTACAGTTTGTATTGGAGATTGGTATAAGGAAGATAATCCTTGAGGGTGATGCTTTAAATATTGTTAACTACATAAAACAGGGAGAGGATTCTTGCCATTACTCGAGGGCCACTATCTGGGATATTAAAAATGGTCTTGCTCAGTTAGATTATTGGGAAGTGGTTCATATAAAAAGTGGGTCAAACATTGTAGCAGATGCATTAGCAAAAAGTGCGTTAAGCATTTCTGAAGATGCTGGTGAGTCATAGAGTTGTCCCTCTTTATTGTTTCCCTCATTTGAGGTACTTTGATCAGTGAAGAGTTACCTTCTTCTTTCAAAAAAAAAAAAAAAAACATAGTTTACAAAAATGACATTTTTGTTTACATAAAATAGTCATATGGGTATGAAAATTGTTACTTACCTCGAGCCTCATGCAAAGACCATCACCTTTATGTAGAAAATCACTTTCATGTAGTCAAATCAAATTCATGTTGCTTGGCACATACATTTAACATGTTATTACGTCAATTTCCTTTTTAAGCGCACCATTAAATTAAAAACTTAGAACTTCACCTAATAAGTCCTCAAATAAATTCCATTTGATCTCATAATTAATATTATTTAAATATCCAATTGGTGATTTTATGTTAATTCCTTAACATATTTCAACTTGTAGATCCAAAAATCATCAACCTTCATAAAAATTATAGTGACCACCTTTCTTCCCACCTTAAGCCTGTAAAATTCATATGTAACATATATTAACCTCAACTTTGCCACACCAACGTACCATATTGACCATATATCTCAAACACGTAAATCCATAATTTCATGTAACCTCATGATTTCATGCAAGTTCATTATATGAAAAAGCATCACCATGACCTAAAGTAATTCATCTTTTCCTCGAAATATGCATACATAAAAATTGAATTTTCTTCTCTAGGGATGAAAGTTGTATTGTATTTTACTCAAGTCAACATATGGATGTAGCAGTAGAAATCTTTAATTGCCTGTGTTTCAGTTCTCTTGTATAAAAAGAGCTAAGTTGCTATAACATGTTTTGGTTGTATTTTAAATGACTTTGCCCCTACTTTGGTAGGTGTTTGGAGAAATCTCAAATAATTATTATTCTCATATTTGTTTTCCATGTGGGACAAATAGTATGTTTACCTTGCGGAAACAATGCTCCTTTTATAAATACTCTATGTTGATGTTGCTATTGTTGCATTTCGTTTTCATATGGGATAAATAGTACGTGAGTTTATTTTATAAAGTAAAAATATTCATTTATTTCCTTTTCATGTGGTTCAATAATATCCAAACTCTAAACTCACAACTTTATTGTTTGTTTGAGTATAACATGTTATTCTACACAAGTTTCTTTAAACTTAATTTCTTAACCACACAAATTGTGACGCCCTGACTCCCATGTACAAAAAAAAATAAGGGAATCGTGATGTCAGGATGATGACAACACGGTCACGCATCCCAATGAAATGTGCTCAAGTGTGTGTGCAACATGCAAATGTGCACAATAAAAATCGCAGCGGATATTATAATAGTCAACTAAGTATCAGAATTTTAAATACAAATATTCAAAACAAATTATCTTTAAAAAGTTATACAGTCATCCCAAATATATTACAAAGGCAATACATAAATTGATAAAAAATGAAACTCAATAAATAGGAGCAATCCCAGATTACTCCACCAACGGAGCCAAGCTAAGGCTCGTCATCCTCATCTGCATCAAAATCTGCAATACCATAAAATGGTACCATAGGTAAGTATAAACCAAACAACTCTCGAGATAAAAACATATTAATGCAACCAACATGCATTCAAACGACAAAATCCACTTAGCCATAAAACACATTTTTTCCCAAAAATGATTATTTCCAACACACGCCAAAATCCCATTTTGGCCCAAAAACATAGTCTATCATTTTTCCAGAAAATGACTCACACAAAAAAACCATTTATCGGACACTGTAGGCGGGAATCGCAGGCGGGACTCTACCACCATCCCTACCGCATGCACTGTAGGCTGAAATCACAGGCGGGATACAACCACCATCCCTGTTTACCACCATCCCTACCGCGTGCACCGTAGGCGGGAATCACAGGCAGGACTCTACCACCATCCCTGCTTACCACCATCCCTACAGTTCCTTTCCACACAATGAATACTTAGCAGAGCACTGTAGGCGGGAATCACAGGCGGGACACAACCACCATCCTTGCTTACCACCATCCCTACAGTCTCTTTCCTTTTTCTCACATGAAAATCCAATTTTCAATAAACACAATAACATGAATGCAATTACACGAAAACCCAGTTTTCTTTACAAACATGATCATGCGTGCAATATGTCATGTACATGAACAACGTCATAACAATAACCAACAATGCAAACCAAACACACAACAACTCCATCCACAATCTATCCGACCCCCGAACTCCTTGGACTCAGTCCGGCATAACCAACCAGTTCACAGATAAAATGAGTTAGTGCAAAAATACATTTAAATCACGAAAGTTCTTTGAGAAAATACTTACAGTGCTATATAATAATTTCTAGAGGATCACGGAGGTACAAGAGACAGTAACACAGCAACAAAACAGTGCCAAATGCATTGTGGCCGTGGGTCTCAAAAACCTACTTTTGAACGGAGACAAACCAAGACCCGAAATTGATAGGGTAGGGCTTAGAGAGGTCGGTGAAGCCAATTGTGGTGATGGTTTACCGTGGGTGGCGGCACAAATGGTGGTTTTAGGCAAAAAATGTCGAAATCGGAGATGGAGATAAGTAGGCTTCACCGGTGACTGATCGGAGCTGGGGTTGGGTCCATTGGGTTGCTAGGAGGTCGAGGATGAAGTGGTGAAGAGATGGTGGCCGGTGGTGGCACGACGGTGGCGCTGGAACGAAGAGAAGGCCACGGCTTAGTGTTGGGCATGGGGGCTATCGCCGGTGATGGAGGAGCTGGAAACAGAGGGAGGTGGTCGCCGGCTGGTGGGGAAGCTGATGAGAGGGGTGGTGAGGTGCACGATGGTGCACGGCGGTGCAGAAAATCAACAACCCGAATGGGTTTCACATAGCCAGCTGGGAGAGAGAGAGAGAGAGAGAGAGAGAGAGCGTGGGGAAGGGAATCTGGGGTGGGGGAGGTCGCCGGAGTGTGGGGAAGGAGGTGGGACGGGCGGTGTCGCCGGACAGTGGCGCACGGCGACGGCTGGAGGACGAACGACGCGGATGCAGGGGAGAGAGGGAGAGCAGGTCTCGCGGGAAGGGAAAAACAAAGGAAGAAAAGAAAGAAAGAGGAAATAAAAAGAAAAGAGGAAAAAGAAAAGTGGGGAAAAGAAATGAGGTTCAGTCCTCACTTCTTGGGTCACAGAAAATGATCCAACGAAAATGATTTTAAAACAGAAAATCAATTAAAATAAATTAAACGTAATGATTCAATGAAAATAAAATAATTAAATCCCACAATAAATTAATTTAAAAAAAGAAGAACAATTTAAATGCATAACAATAACAAATATTAAGGAAACATCTCAAATTAATTTTCATAATTTAAAGATCATAAAATAAACCATCTAAAAATATCCGATAATTTTAAAACAAGAGAATAAATTTTTGAATTATTAAAAATAATCCTTTCAATAAAAATACACTAAAATACGGAGTGTTACACAAATGATGATATTTACCCGCATCAACCCTTAGATCAAATTTCTTGTATACATGTTTCTTGTGTATAGTCCTGTATAATGTGATCAACATGTTCAATATAAAGTAACGTTCGTGTAACTATAATTGGGACACAAACAATCTTGTCAAAACTCACAAGATAAAGTTCTTCTCTAGCTCTAGAGGCTCTTCAATGGTGCGGCAACATGCAACCTAGAGTGTGGCATGGCGGGCGGTTTTGTTGAAGCATCCTTTGAGTGTTCCCTATTGTTGTTACATGTGATGGTCTATATGGGGGTTGCAGAGAAGGCTCGATCCTCCTAGGTTATAGAACGACTTGGTGTTGCAACCTGAAACAGCTAAGAGGTGGCGGAGTGGAGCTGTGTTATGAAGGATATGGATGTAAGAGTTTTATTTAAACTCTATGTCTCACACAGTCATATCCTGATGGGTTTAAAATAGTTAAATACTTATCATTTAATTGATGAGTCACAATGAGATAAGATTAACTCCAATAAGATAAGATTAACTCTATACCTAATCACAGTGGGATACAAAATCTCTAAGTTTCTTGATGGCTAGAAGCCTATAAATAGTACTGATTGGTTAAGGGTTCTCACCTACAACATTATTGTGCCTCTAGCATCAGGAGATACTCGAAGGTAAAGTTGTTAGGGTGATCATTCTCTCATAGTTAGGTCAGATTCATTATCAAACTGTAATGGAGGAATGTACGTTTTCTAATTGTTATTATTTTATTATTGTGGATCATAGAAGATCGAAGATCCAATTATTAATATTCATATTAAAATATTTAACATGTGGTATCAGAGCTTTAGGTTATAGATTTTATATTATCGTATATTAATTTAACATCATAATACCGTATACTTCTCCCATTTTATGTTGATATATTTCTATAAAAGAAAAGCTCTCACGTGATTGTTCTTGATTCCACGAAGTATTGATGCATCTGCTTCAATCTTTGCTTGGGTTTTATTTTATTTTCTCCCTCATTGTTTGCACTGTGTTGGTAGTGTTGGTAGTTTAGAAGCCGTTGTATGTGTTTAAAGTATATGGTGTAAGGTGACCGAAGTCCCTTACCGGTGACTTGGGATGTAGGCGGCTTTAAAAGGCAACGTAAAAGGGTTGAGAAGTCCCGATCGAATGATAAGAATTTTCTATGGGTTTTCCTTGATACAAAAGAAAAATCAGAGAGATAGAGCCACTGAGTGAGGACTGGAGGGGGTGACGCAAGGTGGTAGGAGTGCTACGTTGGCACCCCGGAATGGAAACTGCCACCACCACCGTATAGATTCTTGATATGGTGGTTTGATCCATCTCTGAGATGGGTTTTTTGGAAAACCATACTATGAAATACAATGTTTGATGCCGAGAGGAGGCTGAGAACCCCCTCATCGGCGCCTCTGTAACAACGGCAGAAGGCTTTAAAGCTCACTGGTCGTGGTGATATTCTAGTAAAAACAAAAGAAAGGGAGGTAATGGGTTTGATGTCAGCAAGAGGAGGCCGGGGGCACCATGCCGTCCTCTCCTTGCCGGTGACACCTGCAGTTGCAGTAGCCTAGAGTTGGAAGAACTCTGGTATGGCGGCTGCTGAAGGAAGAAGAAACAGCCTAGGTTTTTTTCCTTTCAAAACAGAAGGGTTGGGTTGTAAGGTCGGGTAGTGGGCTCTGGCCTAGTCTGAGATAAAGTAAATAAAATCCAATGGGCCAATATATATGGGCCACTGTTGTGGCCCAGCCCAATAAAAGAAAGAAAGAAAAAATTTATTTTCTTTTATGTGCATGTATTAAATTTTATTTTTCTTTTATGTGTATATTATTATTGTTAAATACATATATGAATTCTTTAATATTTATTTTGGTTCTTATTTAAATTATTATGTCATATATAATTGTTTATCAAATATGAGACAAATGATTTATACCAAAATTAATGAAAAGATTGGTTGCCCAAAGGTACAAGAATTTTTTAAATTTTGGTGAAAAATCATTAAATTCCATAGTAAGGTGGATATGGTGGAGTGGACAATTTTGTATGTCAAGATCTACTCTCAAATGAGGATTTTGATGAAACTACTAGTTCATCCATTAAAGTAAATTTGAAGTGAACAATTTGTGTGTCAAGATCTACTCCCAAATGAGAATTTTGATGACACTACTACTTCATTCATTAAAGGAAAGTTGGAGTGAACTATTTTTCTGTTAAGATCTACTCCCAAATGAAGATTTTGATGATACTACTAGTTCATCCATCAAAGCAAAGTTAGTATGAACAATTTGTGTGTCAAGATCTACTCCCAAATGAGAATTTTGATGACACTACTTGTTCATTCATTAAAGTAAAATTGGAGTGAACAATTTGTGTGTCAAGATCTACTCCCAAATGAGGATTTTGATGACACTACTAGTTCATCTATCAAAGTAATTTAAGGTTAGAAGGAACACTTTGTATGTCAGAGTTTACTTCTAAAGAAAAATTCTGATGATACAACTAGTTTATCCACATAATTTAAAATTTGAGGGAACATTTTGTGCGTTGGGGTTCACTCTTAAAGGAGGGATCTCGATGACACTACTAGTTCATCCATAATGGCTTAAATTCTGTTAATGTTTGTGATTGTCGAACTCAAAGCATTAATGTGATTAAAATATTTTTCTTGCAATATGTATGCGAATATTTTTACATGGTTTCCTATACATAATGGATTATAGTTTAGAAAAACATGAACATGCCAAATTTACACTAACAATTTTAGACCTTGGTTTATCTATTCTAAGTCTAACATCAATTATTGTTGCAAATAGTGATAAGGATCAGAAAAGTACAATGTTTAAGAAGATTGAATTAATTACTACATATAAAACCATATGAATTTCTTAGTTTTATACATATAGTTTACTTCAGAGGCATTATTATTTCGTTAAAGTAATGAGATATGAACAAGTTGGTAGCATGGTTGTTAGCTAGATGCAAAATTATTTTGCTAATTTGTATGAAAAATAATTTGTATCTTTTGGAAAAAGAAGGAAATGATAGTGATGAAAATATAACAATTGTGTCAGTTGAAGTTTGAAAGAAATAAAGACATAAAGATTTAAGTGCCCTAAACATAAGATATATTCGAATGGGAAAGTAAACCTATTTTTGTACAAGTTTCAAATCAGATCTTATACATATTTATACATTTTTATTATATTAAACTTGAGTACAAATGTTTATATTTATTTTATCTGTATAAGTTTCAAATCAAACTCTATAAATGTTGATACTTATTTTAGTGGCTGAACTCGAGCACAAATGTTCAAAATTTTAAATTGTTTCAAAATGCCATTTATGTTTGTTTTATTTTTCCTTCCAATAAAATTTTTATTTGTCATGCCTTCATAATAGTGCTTTTGTTAAAAAAATTTCATTTTCACTCATGAGACATGTATTGGAACTAAATGAAAAATGATTTATGAATTTTTTTTTACAATTTGTAGCATAGAATTTGAAACATAATTTGTGACATAAAAGTTTGGAGAATATCTCTATGAAAAGTTATACAATATTTTCTGCATTTAGATTTTCTAAACTCAGGATGCGTGTTGATTTATATAAAAGGAAAGTAAATCAAACATATTAAGAAAATATGGTACAAGGAATAGAGAGTTTTTTTAGATAATGCATATAGATGCATGCAAACCTTTTTTTTTTTTTATAATATTTGATAGATAGAAGTATTTCATTACTTTTATAAATGATTTTCATGGTATGAATATATCTATCTGTTGCATGAGAAGTCTTAAACTATTAGTAATTCTTGAGGTATTTCTCATGGAGAAGAATTGTAGTTAGATAGAAATGTGAAAATCATTGAATTAGATTGAAGTAGTGAGTGCCAGGAAAAGTATTACGAGTCAAGCCATAACTGTGACATATTTTGTTAACTTCTTGAAAAAATGTGCAATAAAATTATTAATGTAACGACCGGTTCCCGGAGGTCCGGAGAGTTAGTTTTTAATACCTAATATCAACTTAAATAACACAACTATAAAATCTATAAAATCCCATAAAATATTAATCCATTTAATCAATCCAAATATCTAAGTTCCTCTATGGGACAATAAAGAAATTCACAATAACATAAATTAGAAATTCTCAAAAATTTCGAAAATATCGTTAACTCATCAAATCAAAATACCCGAAAAATAAATCAGTTTACTAGCTACGACTCTCAAATAAGCACTTGTACTCTCAGACACTTATTCCACTAGGATCATCACACATTGCTAAAATTTCTACTCTTGTTCTCCAGCTGAACCATCATAATTATCTGAAAAATAATTGGAGATAAGTGGTAAGTTATTAACAACTCAGTAAGCAGAGGATATATACTAGTGTGTAAACATGGCCATTTACAGAGTTCAGAATGCAGAAATAAAATATTTTCTTTCAGAATGCAGAATCAGAATAATGTTTTCAAAATGCAGCGTTAGAACATGTTATAAAAAATATTAGAGCGAAAGTTCGAAAATATTCATAATCAAAATCCCTTTGGCATAGCGTAAATTGAAACATCACATCTTATCTTATCATATCAGAACAAATACCATGTTTAACCCCCGTGGTAGGGTTGTGCAAACCCCGGTAACTAATCGAGTAGAAACATAATGTGAATCTTCCCCTTATTCATTCTCGGAGCCCCGAGTGTACGCATAGGAAAGACCACGCAGAAAACCACTTTGTTTCCAAAGTGGGTGCACCAGAAACAGAAAAATTGGTACCAACCTTAACAGGGGCCACAATTTTACACCCGTGGTGAGGTCAGAACGGAATAGAAACAAAAACAGAATGTTATGCAAGAGGTTTTCAGAAATTACATCATATAGAGTACAGAAAATCTTCAGAACAGAACAAAATCATATCAAAAAACATATTTTATGCACAAAATTTCATATTAGCTCTATTTTTCAAAGTTTAGAAACAGAATGTCAAAAATAAGCTCATGTCTACACCAGTCATGACAGAAAATACTTTCTTCTTAAACAGAATCTCATGAGTAGTACAGAACAAATAACTGACGTTGTTTCAGATTTCTTTTCATAACAAAACATGCACATTTTCCAAAACAAGACCCCAGTTCCTTCTATTTTAATGTAAAGTCTAGCATATGAACCCCGCTTACCTGAACTTCTTAAATACTATTCTGAATCTTTCCACATCATGCTGAATGAATGTCAATCGTCACCTATACAAAGCATTAAGCGTTACTAAACTTCTAAAAGGACTTGCTAAAACTCTCTGTTTACTTAAATTCATAATACAGAAATAGTTTTTAAAAAAAATAATTATTAGCTATCAAAAGTCTAACAAAATACTATCGTCGTTCAAAGTGTATTCTAAACTTATTATAATATAGTTTTATCAAATATGACAAAACAAACTTAAATTCATTTCAAAAATTAACTTAATTTTATTTAAAACTCATCTTTCTATAAATTATTATTAAAACGATAATTTAATACTGCTAACAAACAAAGTATTAGGACATCATAAGTTTCTTAAGCAGTAGTAATACATAAAATAAAGTTCATTATAAAATCAATAACGTAAAATACAACAAATCTATTTTAAACATCAAACTCATAAGAAGTTAGCTCATTTAAACAAATTTCAACAGTTTCTAAAATATAAAAGCCAATTTACACTTACAATTTACATCTTATTAAAATATTTATGTTAAATTCAAATAATGTCAAAAAAGGTTAAAACTCATTTAGTAATATATACTCAAATCGATTTTGAAACATTTAGAATAAAATAAAATCTTATTATTAATTCACTACTGAAAATAGTTATAATCATTATGACTATATAACTAAAATTTTAGATCTTTCAATACTATTTACATAAAATTATAATTTCATGCTAAACATGACTTACAAGAAACATCTCAAATAAATCAAACTCAATATCAAAACAAACATCAAATGGCAAGAAATCATACTGACTTATAAACTAGATGCAGTAATATAAATATACTAAAAACAATTTCTTTATAAATATCATGAAATCATCTAAATGAGAAGGGCATTTTGGGAAGAACCATAAACAGAACAAGGAAACAAAAAGAAATCTTAGATTCCAACACTTCTAGACCACAACCGTGTGACAGACTACAGAGGAGAGTCTCTACTCACTGAGATAGAAGGAGAGGCGTGACGACAGTGTGGTGGGTGGAGGTCGAAGTTGGTCGGCGTGGCAACATGGCACTGAGAGAGGGAGAGAGGGCAGCGTGTGTGAGAGAGAGAGATGAGAGGAGTTTACGTATCATGTGGCGGCGTGCATGGGAGCTTCGGGTAGTGGCGCTGGACATCTCTGGGCAGTGGATGCTTGCTTTTCGGCGTCATCTGATGCTGCTGACGGTGGCGTCGTTGCCCAACTGTGGCAAGGCATGGTTCTCACTTTGGGTGACGATGCTCTGTTTCCATGGTTCCAAAACAGAGCAGCTCCAGTTTTTTCTTTCGACGGACGATGGTGATGGTGGCGTTTATGTGTTGAACGGCTGAGGAGTATGGGTCAATGGGCGGGTCTGGCAGCTTGTGGTGTCATTGCTGTGTGAGTGGAGTTGGTTCCTGTTTGATGACACGGAGAGGCTGGGCGATGGGGGCAGTCCCACGGTGCTGCAACAAGGCGCAGCTGGTTGCTTCCGTCATGTGTCCTGCATGGTTTGGATGTGGAAGGTGGTTCGCGGAGGAGATTCACAGAGAAGAAAAGAGAGGGAGAGGGAGAACATTGGGTGCGAGGTGGGTGCATGCTGGAAAAAGGGTGTTTGTGTGGGGAGGAGTGGCTAGCAGCGGCAGTGAATGTAACAAAGGCAGTTCTCTATGCATGGCTAAAGTGTGCGTATAAATATGTGATGTGAAAACCCTAGAGAGATGAGGGAGACATGCGTGCGGATGGAAATAGAGTCATGTGTGTGCATGGAGTGGGTAAAATACCCTAGAGACGTGCGGGTGAGAAACTGCTCATGAACCAATAGTTTTTTTTTTCAAGATTTAAACGAACGGCCAAGATCTCCAAATAAATAAATAAATTCCTCAGTTCAACCATACAAATTCTGGGTCCGGGTGTTACAATTAAAGACAATGACATATATCTTAAATTGTGTTCCTAGTAAGTAGTCTCAAAAACTTATTTTGAGTTATGGAGTGATATGATACTTGATTTAAGGCATATACATGTATGAATAGTCAATATAAAGTAAGACTTTACAATTCAAATGAAAGAAAGATAGATTGTATAATAGTTAATGGGTACATTATTGATTACTCAAGGAGATCCAAATGATTTAGGTTGTATTGTCTCTATTCAGGAAACTAAAATGTCAAATTCCTTATGGTTGGTAAAATCAGTGAGAGTATAGACACTAAAGAGACGATTATTGTAAAGTGCATTCTTGTACTTCGAAAATTCTTATAGTTCATTTTATAATTATCTTAATAATAACATAGAACAACAATCAAATGATCATCTACCTCATCAGAGAAGCACCACTGAAGAATTAGCCATGGAGACATCAGAATAGGTAACCTCATGTGATTTGGTTCGCATATGTTTTCACGAGTTATAGAAATAAGTGATTTTATAAAAGACCAATACATAAAAGAGTGATTGAAATCCATGAATCAATATAAAGTCTATAATTTTGTCTAAATTGTCTAAAATATATAAAAGTCGAATGTAAATGGATGTTGGAGACAAAATCCTGACTTTAAAGGCAATGTTGAATGATATCAGACTTGTAGTTAAGGATTTTACTCATAAATGAGCATTGATTAGAAAGAGATTTCTAATAAACCAGAAAGAACTAATTAAGGATCACTATGACATTAGTAGCTCATTATGGTATAGAGTTATATCAAATAGATGTGAAAATAATTATAGAGTGAAAGTCTGAAGTGTACAAGAAACAAATAAAATGATTAATTAGAAAAGGTAACAGATTTTTTAAATATTGGGATCTAAAATTTGATAATACTAATATTGTTTTTTGATTTAAAAAAAATATTTATTGTTAATGTATATACCTTAAGATCAGTGAGAGTATATTTGTATTTATGATCATGCATGTATATGGCTTTTTGGCCTGTATGAATCGTGGGTTGTAATATGACATTAAAGTTATGTCTCTAAATAACTTTAAAAATGAAATTTATGAATGAGACACCATTTGTAATTGGAATTGAATTTTAATATCAAGATGATGACTGTTAGGATTGTCTCAGTATAGTTGCATAGAGTTTTGAAAGATTTTACATGAATAATTGTTGTTCAATAGATACTTTTAAAAATAAAATGTGATATGCTCAGTATTTTATAGTGTTCTTGAATTGATTAGGTTATTAAGAAAATTCTGTATATGATTGTTATAATAAGTCTGATGATTGCAGAAACTTGTATAAGGTTGAATATTAGTTTTTTAGTTGGCATTCTTGATTGTTGCCAAAGTAAACCAATGATGTTTGACCCAAAAGCTGTAAAAAGAGTGATACTCTTAAGATTATATTGTTGCCTTAAGAAGGACTGATACTCTTAAGGTAACTGGATATTCAGACCCTATTTTGTGAGATTACTCTAATGATGGAAGATATAATTATGGTTATGTATTTTGATATTTAGTAGAGTTATTTTATGAAAAAGTATGAGGCAAATCTCTTACTACTTCATGTGCAATAAGGATTGAGTTTTTGGTATGCTTTGAGTCCAGAATGTATGGTATCTGACTAGGTAAATTTATTTTTGGACTTGGAATTGTCGACTTATAGCCAAGCAGCTAAGAAAGTATTGCAAGAATTCTTCAGAATATTTTTCTCCGAATGATAAGTATTTAAAGAAATTTCAAATACCTAATTGTTAAGGAGAAAGTACAAAAACAAATATGTCCATAACAATAGTGTGTTAATGATTATACTTTAAAGGACATGTTGAAAAGATGGGTCATATGCTTATACCCATGAAGTGAACATGTTAAAGAGATCATTGATATGCTGAGTATTTTGTTACTGGACATTAAAAGATAATTATCATGGTTATTTTTGTTTTATTGTATTTTCACTTTCAATGTACATTAAATAGTGTAGATGAATGATAACAAGATAATGTCTACATTAGAAATGAATCTAAGACATTACAATATTAGTCTTAATTGTCCCTATTAAAGATCTTGTTAAATTAAGTTACTAGTGCTATGATACCTAGAAGGAAATTTGTTAGTCATATAATAGAGGACTGTCATGACTCGCATTGGTAGCTGGTTTGATATTGATATTGCAGAACTCATGTAATGTCTTCTGAGTTATAAAAGTTTTCTGGAAATAAATTTCGGCAGTATGGTTAATTTCTTATAATAAACCCATGAACGAAAAATATTATTTTATGGGTATATGGGCCAAGTAGGAGAATGTAAGAGTTTTATTTAAACTCTATGTCCTACATACCCATATCTTGATGGGTTTAAAATAGTTCAATACTTATAACTTAATTGATGAGTAATGATGAGATAAGATTAACTCCAATGAGATAAGATTAACTCTATATTTAATCACAATGGGATACAAAGTATTTAGATTTCTTGATGGCCTGATGCCTATAAATAGTACTGAGGGGTTAAGGGTTCTCACCTAAAACATTATTGTGTCTCTAGCCATCAGGAGACACTCAGAGGTAAAGTTGCTAGGGTGATTCTTCTCTCATAGTCAGGTCAGATTCATTATCAAACTGTAATGGAGGGATATACGTTTTCTAACTGTTATTATTTAATTAATGTGAATCATAGAAGATTGAAGATCTAATTATTAATGTTCATGTTAAAATATTTAACAATGGGAAATGCTTTGTCTTGCAGTGGCTTGATGCCGACGTCCCTCGGTGGCGATTGGATGTGCGGTTTTCTGGTTTCCTGGTTGTCCTCGATTTTTCTTGGTGTAAAATAGAGGCTTGCACGTTTGGCTCATGGTTGTTGCCAAGTGTGGTGTAAGGTTGTTCCTACGACGGTGAGGGTGTGGAGGGGCAACATGGACTCTGCTTCTGGGAATGTAAAATAGGGGCTGAAGTGGACTTTGGTTGTAGTTGAAACTAGACTTCACGGACGCCATTCCTATGGTAGATAATAGCAGGGTATGTGACTCGGGTGCACGAAGTTGTGGTATTCAACGTACGATGCATGTTAGTGTGGGCATGTCAACTTGGTAGTGCAGGTTAGTGTGCTCGTCCGCGTGGTGCAATTTGCTGTGTAGGAGCTTGCTAGCCCCAACGGTGGTCATGCGGCTAAGATAGAGGACGGGTCTAGTGCAGTAGGGGTGGCGACTATGTGTTTGGCTTCCCAGTGGTCTGGTTTTCCCAAGTTCGTGGGTTGTAACAATAGACATGAGAGAGAGGCAAAGAAGTGTTGAGCAGCAGCCCTAGGTAAAAGCTGAAGACGACGACATGCATGGATTTTTATACATGCGAGGTAAAGGCTTAATACAACTGAGTTTGGGCTTTTCTCACACATATATACGTGAGTTGGGTCTAATTAATGGGCTTCATCCCATGTGTTTTTTAGGGCTTAGGGCTTGCCTATAATTTCATGGCTTAAGCCACTTAACAACCTTAATGGGTCCATCTTAAATTATGAAACGAGCCCAACTTGTCCAATAAATACTTTTGGATTTTTAAATAAATTATTGAGCCCAATACCAATTAAATATAGGACCATTTGTTCCATAAATATTAAATGAGCTTTTCAACTAATTATTGAGCCCAATAAAAATTCCATAATCCATCGTAATAAATTTTGGGTTAGTAACCTATTCAAAATTATCCAATAAATCTCAATTGGGCTTCCCAAAAATATTGACCCATTAATACTATCCAAAATATCCACTAAACCTTATCGGGCCTTATGGGTTTAGCCAATAAACTTTTGGGCCTAATTAATGTAACACCCCTTTCCGTAGGCTAGAAGTGTCACGTACTTTTCATAAAAATAAAATCCGGCAACTCAAAGTTCATAATCTCAAAGTTCATAAATAAAAATCAGCAATTTATTTTGTGGAAAATGTCTAATAAAAGTCTTCCAAAAATATTAAATGAAATAAACAGAACGAAACTCATGTCATAAAAACATGTTTTATTTTAGAAAGTCTGAACAAAAATAAATTAATGCTCCTTCTACTCCTGGCCTGCCTGCTTGTATTCATCATTATCACCTGGGTGGTTTAAAACATGAAAATAAACAAAAATGAGTCGAAGACTCAGCAAGAAATCTATCACAAAGTAAACATACTAAATATAAGGTTTTCATAAAAACTTTCATGCTGAGAGTTTAAAAATCCTGACTATTCATGCTGATGCTTGTACTATGCATAACTGTTTAACTGAATTAACTGATTGATCTGACTGATCTCATTTATCTGACTGGCCAACACACTTAACCCTGTGTGCGAGGTTGTGCACCGACCCCACGTCCCGCTGCAGCAAAGGGAGCCGCTGATAGTATTCTGGCATACTATGGTGGACCACGACTGAGTTCGTGGCTTGCACATCCATCTTGAAATTGAACTGCATTGGTACTATGCATCTGAATGGCCATCTTATTAACTGATCTGATCTTATCTTTCACTTGGATTTAAGATGGCTTACGTGTCTTATACACATGAGATGCATGACATACTACATACATAATTATAATTTCTGAATTTAAACATGATGCGGAATGACAAAATAGTATGCTATGCTGGATGACATGTTTGCATATGACATGAGTGGTGCATAAATAATTGGCTGGAAATGAACTGGCTTGAATACTAATTATCTATAAACTGAACTGTGATAATCCTAAGCTTGTGATCAAATTACTTACCTCGCTGCGTGTCTTCTTGAATAACACTTCGTAACTTGAGACCTATATGAAATAATAACTATCAATAAATTGGTTTGGAAATCACATAAGTACTAATATCCTACTTAATTAAATCTACAATCTAAAAGATAGTGTTAAACAATTCAATAAATCCTGGTATCTAAATTACTTAAAAATACTTATTTATAATTTAGATGAATACTCGAACTATTTTTAAATAATTCATAAACTTCAACTCTTAAAATAAGTTTCATTTCTTAACATAATTATTAAATTTTATAAGAAATCTAATAAATATTAATATCACTTAAATATTCTTAACATATTTCTTTATTTTCAACTTACAACTTTAATAGCATAATTATAATAACATCTATTAAGGTAAACAGTAGAATATCGTTTAATAAAACATTCAAAATAATTTAACAACTTTTATTACTGAAGTATGATATCAAATCTTTCAAATATAATTTAACTGTATATATAATATATATATATATATATATATATATGGATCTAAAATATTTGGTGAAAACATTCAATTAATAAAAGTAGACTTAATCATAATATTATTCCAAACCCATAACATATTCCTTAATTTTTCTATTTAAAATATAACATAAATATCTTGAAAATCTAATAAATAGTAAATTGGAAAATTGCTTAACATAGTAGGCTCAAAAGTATAAAATATACTTTATTTCCTTTAAATGCTTTCTATAATAATTTATGTCTAATTTGCTTATAAATATCTAAGTAAAAATCTCACCTTTAGAATATGAAGCCCAATAAAATTACTAAAAACAGTTGTTGAAATAATACAAGATCAAATCCATATCGACATACAAGTCCATTAAAGATTATTACAATTTAAAAGAGTTGCAATTCTGGCCCATAAAAATATTACTATACGAGTCCATCTACATAAGACCATCACACGCACATAAAGCCTAGGGCCCATCAAGAATTTAGGATTCCTCTGGAAAACAAAATACACGAGCCAAAAACAGAGAGCTTGTGAGAGAGGGAGAAGTTCTGCGATGGAGCTTACCGAGGGGGCTGAGGGCGACGGCGGCGCTGGGTTGATGGGAGTGACTGGCGACGCGACTGGGGGGGTCCCTATGGTGGTGCGACACCGAGTGAGATAGAGAACGTGAGTCAGAGAGAGGGTGCTCTATCACGCCGAGACGCAACCGAGAGAGAGAGGAGGCTGGCGGCGTCAGTCCTGGGCTTACCGGGAAGACGTGGGTTTGACGGGGAACAACCAGTCGGCAGTTTCTGTGTCGCCTAAGATGTCCCCGACGTAAGGTGTGGCGGAACAACCAAGGCTGGCTGCGTCGAGGTGCGTCCACGGGAGCAAGAGGAGCACAGAGGCTTTGGCTTCGCGCTCAAGGCTGCTGCGGCGTGCCCTGGAGGCTGAGGGTGGTCCGACGTATTCTAGGGTGGCCAAAGGTGGCGTCGGCGCGTTCTGGGCAACGTGGAGTCGCCGCAGAAGAAAGTGGGGTGATGGCAGTTTGCGGCGTGCTAGGTTGGAGACGTTTCGGGTTGCTCTGTTTTGGAAGTGGAAAACAGAGGCGGTTGGTGCTGTTTACGTGGGCTGCGGGTAGTGCTTCCGTCGTGAACGTGGTTTGCACAGTGGCCTTTGGTGGTCTCCATGGTTTCAATTTGTTTGCTTGTGTTTGATGGTGTCTCCACTGTGGTTTATGGCAAAGCAAGGGCTGAGACGTGGGGGGAAAGGCTTGTTGTTTTGTTTGCCGAGGAAGAACGTTGTTGCGTGATGATGGAGAAAGTGTTGCCATGGGGATAACTGCTACGGTTTTTGGGAGGATTTCTGAAGGAGAGAAAGAGTATAAAGATAAATACTAGTTTTAATTCGACGAAAATAGAACTGAGTAACGTCGAGAGGAGAGGGAGAACGTGGAGTGGAGGAAATTGATCACCAACTGAGTCGGTTTCCATTAGAATACTAACAACTAACACTGAGAAGAGACGTACGGGTTTAGAGGTTTATTGTGTTTAACTAAGAGACTAAAAACAAGAGATAAGGTTCGGTGGAGATAGAAAAACTAAGATTTGAATTCAAACCAAAACTGAGGGACGTAAAATCTGATAAAATAAAAAAATAATAACCTAATTATCAAACCTAATAAAAATATCCGTGTAATTATCTCTAATGATATAGGATCGGGATGTTACAATTAAAGATTCATAGCTAAACTCAATAAATTATACCTTATGAGTTTATCCAAAACAGCCTATTAAAATTAATTTAGGTAATAAGATTTATCCATAATTCTATCCCTAATTATATTGGATAGGAGTGTTGTGCCTTTTGCTTAGTCTCATATTGGAAGACGAGGGAGGACATTTAGTGCTTCATACGAGTGCGATTGTGGCGACCCTGACCCCTAGTTGTTGTTTGGCGAGGAACCGCGGTGCTTGAGATGCATGCCGAACGAGCTACATCCCTCACGTGAATTCGGAGATTGTGTGCTCGTATACCAAACACGTGTGAATTAAAGTCGCAATAGAAAACAACAAGGTATCAGTCGAAGACTAATGTTAATAGTGTGAGAGATTTGTAATTATTCATCCATTAATAAAAATAGCCAAAAGTCACTATCAGTTCATCCATAAAATAATTACAAACCAGTATTTGTTCATCGCCCTATTCAAACAATATTCCATCATAAATTGTTCTTCGTCCAAATAGAATAAACATTCTAAATTACAAAAAAATTAGGAATCACTCGACCCTAGTCAACATGTGGAATCTTTTCACCAAAATAGTATGGGGAATCACTCTATCCAATCAACATGGAGAATCTCTCAACTTGATTTAACATGTGGAATTGCTCCACCACTCACACCCATTTTGGTTTATTAACGCATGTAACTACGGCTCCTCATCATAGGATGTGCACATGCCTTGGCTCCTTTCACTACACCGCGGGTAACGGCCATGTAAATGACTTCATAACAAGTGATGCTCATTTTCCTTGCCTGGTGTGTTTGTAGCCAAGCATCCTCTAGCCTTCGTCGGCAGATAGGCAACAACGTCAATCCTAGAGTATTACCATCTCACCAATCATGTTGTCACTCGACGACAACCTATGGGACATTACTCAATTTTTAAGTGCTCCCGAGTAACCAAAGAAGCTCCACCAAGATAACGCTCTTTCCTGACTTGGGGTTTGTGATACACACACATACCCAGAACTCCTCATCAAACCGATATATGACGTTTGCTTCCTTGTTGATGATGACCTCAAGCTTAGGTCCCTCATTGAAGTCCCAAATAGAAGGAAGAGAGAGAGAGAGAGAGTTATTGAAATACTTAGAGATCTCAATAGTAGGAAGAAAACTGATAGTAAAATATCTTTTCTACGTGTCGTGCTATTAGTCATGGCCCTGACAGTTCTTGTTTTTTATTGGTCAAAGGGAAAATCGTGAGTCTCAGTCGTCTACTTGTATGTTGGATTGAAGAATGGTAGAGATTGAGTAGATTGATAGGACAAAACTTGAACATCCCTATGGCTAGACGTGCAGTCTGCCCTCCTATGAGAATCTCCCATGTGGCATTAAGCCTTCCTTGCGTGGTTAGACTTATGGTCTGTAAATTTGTATTCCCTTTTTCCCATGTGGGCTTCTGTTGAGACGTCATTATTGGAGTGCAAGCTTTGGTAAATTGTCGCTACTTTCTGAGCACCAGTGTGCTATTTCTAGGTGTTCTAGTAGTTTTCTTACCTTGTCATTTGTAGCTTGCCTCAAACCACTTCCGCATACTTTTCTTGCCTAATTTTCATTTTTCCTTTTGTGTTTGCTCACTTTATGTACCTTCAGTGCGCATTTGCTCACTTGATATAGAATGAGCTTTAGCCACCTTTGTTCATTATTTGCCCAAGGTGACGTTCGATTTGCTCACAAGTGCTTTTCGTCTCGAGCCTTTGCTCACCATAGCGTATTGATCGCCAAACTGCCTTCTTCCATATTGTGTTTACCCCCGTCATTGTCAATCCGTTACTCGCTTTCTATACTACTTGTGCGTCCTTTTGATTTGACGAGGTTCTCACAACGATTCATTGCACAGTCACTTTAGAACACATTTTGCACTTACGCATCATCCTAGAATGTCACACCACTCACAACTTCGTATTTTCTATTTTTTTTTTTTTAGAACAGAAGCAATTTCATTTATAATAATAACAAAAAGTCAGTTACAATAATAAAAGCTATGGAATTACAATTCAACATTTAATAAGAGTCTAGATTGAATAAAATCTAGGCATTGAGACGACCACTAAACTGTATCATTTACAAGGCGAGCATGTCTCGCAAGTAAATGAGCTGCTTCATTTCCTTGCCTCCCCACATAAAGGACAACAAATTTCTCAAAAGTAGATAGAAGCCTTTGTAGCGCAAATAGAATATTCCCTTGCCTGGAAAAGTTAGGCTCCTTGTAGCCAATATCTTCAATCACAGATAAAGAATCCCTTTCCAATACCAAACTAGAAAAGCTTATATGCAAGATCATATGTAAACCCCTCAAAGCAACCAAAGCCTCAATGTCTTCCACTTCAAATAGCTCAAACTCTTCTTGACACAAAGCAAATAAAACATCCTTTTTGTCATTTCTTAGAATTGCCCCCGCACCCCTAGAAATAGAAAAATAGAACAAAGCACCATCAAAATTAGGCTTGACCGTACCTGGCAAGGGAGGCTTCCAAGAGAGAATAGTTTCCTTTCATACAATCAACTGATGATATTTAATGGTAGTGTATCCCTCAACATATTCCAAACAATCGTCAACAACATCTTGAAGCATATAATTATAATTCTGAAGTTAAATTAGAATTCTAAAATAACTTCATATTCCTATATTTCCAAACACCTCAAGAAATAGTAATAATTCAAGGAACTGAAGTGAAATCAGATTGCATCAACGCCAATACCAAATCAGAATAATTACCAACAATTCCAAAAAAAGTAGAACAAAAAGAAAACGTACAACCAACAAATGTTTCACATTTGGATAGCCCCAAAAAGTGTGACAACAATCATCCATTACCAACGTATAAAGAGGATATACCGCACTAGAAAGAACTCCTCTCTTCATCAAATTCAATTTTTGGGGTAGATTATTCTTATAAGCACGCAATCCAAAATTCTTAACTTTATTTGGAAGATTTAGATTCTAGAATTGACGCCAAGAGGGTGAAGAACCATGATAATAAGAACTTTCAGCACCAATAGTAGAATCATATAATGTCACAGCAAAATAACATACAAACTTTACCAAATATAAACCATTTTTAGTACCTGTCCATACAAACTTATCTTCCCATGCTCTTGGAAGTAAAGGAAGCTGTATAATAGCATTAACCACAAAAGAAGGAAATATAGATTGTATCAGATCCACATCCATAGCTCCATTGTGTTGATGCATGAGCATATTAACTTTCGAATTATCTTGAAAAACATGATTACGTAGGAGAGACTGGGGTAACATGAAAATAGGGACCCATTTATCATGATTAATTCTAACACTATAACCCTTCCTTATCCTCCAAATACCCCCATATATTAAGAGAGATTTAGAGGTACAAATACTCATCAATACATATGATGACTTCCTATCCAAATGTGAATGTAGAAAATTTGTAGTAGGAAAATACTTAGCTTTATAAACTTGAGACAACAAGGAATTAGGATTTTGAATTATTCGCCAACATTGTTTTGCTAGCAAAGCCAAATTAAAAAGCTCAAGGTTCTTGAAACCAATACTACCCCGTAACTTTGAAGCATATGTCTTTGACCAACGAAGCTAATGTATCTTCTGTTTAGATTGTTGTTGTCCCCACCGGAATTTAGCAAACAAACATTCTAGGTCTTGACAAAATGATTTCGGTAATAAAAAGTAACTCATAGTATAGGTAGGTAAAGTCTGCACAATTGCCTTTATTAATACTTCTTGACCCACCTGTGAAAGCAACTATTCCTTTCAACCTTGTAATTTATTCCAAACCTTATCTTTTAACTATTTAAGTATATTATTACAGTTGAATCTTCCAATGAAAGAAGGAAGACCCAAATACCAATCATGAGGTTGTAAATAATGCACATCCCAAATAGCCATAATTGCATCAACTTTCTCAGGTTTTGCGTGATGACTAATACAAAGTTAGGATTTGTCCATATTTATCTGTTGTCCTGAAGCCACCCGTAAACTTGTGTTAACTGCTTAAAACCTTCATTTTGGGAACAAGTAGCCTAGCAAAATAATAAACTATCATCTATAAAAAAATAAATGTGGAACAGTGAGAGCTCTAGGACAAATTCTGACACCCACTATCAATTTCATGTGTTCAACAGCCTGAAGAAGAGAAGACAACCCATCAACACATAGAGCAAACAAGTAAGGAGATAATGAATCACCCTGATACAAACCCCGAGATGCATAAAATGAAGTAGGCACTCCATTAATCAGCACCTTATAAGAGGTTGAATTAATGCAAGATAATACAAGAGACACCCATCTTTTGTCAGAACCAAGCTTCAACATCATGATATTCTCAAGAAAAATTCATTCCATCCTATCGTAGGCTTTACTCATATCCAACTTCATTACATCACACTACTATGCCTCTCTTCCTTGTACGCATACAATGAACAGTTTCAAATGTCACAAGAACATTATCTGTTATAAGCCCACCAGGGACAAAAGCACTTTGACTATCTGACACCATTAGGGATAAAATGTTTTTAAGCCTATTAACAATAACTTTTGCAATGATTTTGTAAATCACATTGCATAAGCTAGTAGGCCTATATTCTGTATTATTTTCAGGCCTCTTAGTTTTTGGTATAACAACAATAAAAGTTTCATTTAAAGTAGGTGGTACTACACCATTGTTTAAAGAGTCTAAAACAATCTGTCTAACCAAATTCCCTACTATGTGCCAATATTTTTAGTAAAAAACTGAACACAAACTATCAAGCCTGGTGTTTTAAGAGGGTGCACCTGAAATAAAGTATACCATATTTTGGTTAATATAACAATTTTCTATTTTAACCGTTGTAACTGTCCTTAACAATTAGAATTTTTGAATTTCAATAACTGCTATTTTAACCTTTATTTTTCAAGTAATAAATACTATTTTGCTAAAATAAGCTCAAATTAATTATTTTCTACTTGATCATCTTCATTTGCTGTTACAATATTGTATCATGAGGGCGATTATTTGGTTCCCAATACCAAAATTGGTTCTTGAGTGGGAAACAGTATTTGTCAAAGAGACTGTGAATAGATTACAATCTCTCTTCATCTATCTCTTCCATTTCTTTCCTAACAAAAGAAACCACTGAAACTTTGCATAGAATTGTTAATAGATAGTTGCTATTCTATGAAGAGAAATGATTTGTGCAATCCTAGAATGTGTAAGTTTCACACACTTCCTTTAAAAAATTGTACATATTTAGCATGGAAAGATCTACTTGCAAGCGATTTCGTGCACCAAACCACGCACCAATGTTAAATGTAAGGCATTTTTATTTATTTATTTTTATAATAAAAAAAGTTACGTGAGTGTTGGTACGCGGCCAAACCACTTGTACCTAGCAAATCCCAGTTAGCATTAGTGAGGTTGCTAAAGACAACATTGATCATAAGAATTTTGTGCGCATTTTCTTTCATTTATTATAGAATAGTAATACTACTGATCCATTAGTCCGCCCTCAAGCTGGTTGAAATCTTGGATCCGCCTCTTGACGACGGTACATGCCATCACAATGTGCATGCTTCATCAGTATTCCTGCAACTCAGAGAGTTCTAAAAATCCCAAACGGCTTCAAGCAATGAGGTTTTCGGGTTCTGTCCAGCCGAAACACGTTTGCTTTTGCAAAACCCACGTTAAATCGTGGGTTCGGTTCTATTTTATGGAGCTTTGTACTCTCATTCTATATATGTTTGTGAGAGAATCAGGCCAATCGGCCATGGCTGATGAAGAATGAGAGCTTCGAATTAAGCTCTTAACCCAGAACTCAACCCCATCTTTATTGGCATAGAAAACTATATGTAAAGATCAAAAGATGGGTTTGTTTAATCTTGGGTACTGGTGGTACTGACAATTGAGCCCAAAACAACACGATATAAAAATCACCAGTGCATAATATTTCCACAGAGATCCATTTTAATTCATGAACAAGTGAAAGGTGTTTGGTTTTTTCTAGAGCATATCATATTCATGAGTGAGAGATCTTATATATCACCAAAAATAAAAACCTGGCTAAGTTTATGGACAAAAGGAAAGCATCACCAAATTTTGAAGAAAATGGGGTTTCTTCTCTCTCTCTCTCTCTCTCTATATATATATATATATGTATGTATGTATGCACGTACATATGTTAGTTGTTCAAAACGAAAAAAAGAAAATCGATTATTATAATACAAGGCTAGAAATTTTCATGAACATGAGAGTCTAATTTCATGAAATCTTCTCCATTAATTCTCAAGGAAGAAGAGTCTAATTGCAAGTAACTTGGTTTTGATGCAGCGATAGTATTTAAAATGTACAATGGGATATGACGTTTCTCCTCTCAAATCCCTTATCTTCCCTGATCAGAATAACCCAAAAAGCACCTCATTGTTTCACCAAGGCTACAAGATAGTGCACATCAAAAACTCGATTTTTGAGACAGACACCTTCTTACAACAAAACAGTACTGGGCTGACTACAGAAATTTGAAGATTAATGCCAGTAATTCATGTCACTGCTTCAAACATTTTCCATCCAAAAAGACAAAAACAACTGCAAAGACAGAAACCAAACTGATGTGATCGAAGGGTCTTTTTAACAGGAGGAAGGAGAGAAAAAAGTCTGCATTGTGTCTTGCTATACATGCTCCATAAACTAAAGGAGAAGTTAAAGAAAAGGAGAAAGGTAAAAGAAATAGCTCCCAATAATTAGAAGGTGAATTCAGGTACAGAACCATAGTCTTAATCATGCCAGCAGAGAAGCATGATAATACATCTTCTGAATATGTAAAGCCTACCTCTTCCTTCTTTAAGAAAACCAGTAAGCCCTTTACATGGAAGCTTTCTCTTAGACCCTCCAATATTAGCATTCTTCATCTTCATCTCTTCTTCTATATAATGGGGATACTGATTCTTTTATTTTTTTGTTCTTTTGTTTTCTTTCTTCCACTTGGATTCTGCAATAGAGCTCTCTTATCTCTCCTCCTCCTCCTCCTTCTTATATAGATCAGTTTGGGTGTGAGGTTCCTCAATCTCAAAGTAATGATGAAAGGAGAAGAAGAAATTCTGTTGTTATATATAGGGATGGCAGGATGTGGTCCAGGCCTGTGCCCCAGTAAAAGAACCAGAGGCTGGGCGTCAAGGACATGTAATCACTTGGCACTGCACTTTGGTCCCAACTAACTGGCATTCAACACTTGTACAAGATATAGAATGTGTTATAAACTAGACAAATCTCTCTCTCTCTCTCTCTCTCTCTCTCACATTATGGTGTTAAGAGGCAACAAGGGATAAAAGCAAAGAAATGTGGAAAATATGCCATCAGCAAAGACTCTTCTGCATCCTTAATGGGACTGCATTCATCTGTTAAAGAGCCAGAAATGCGGAAAATATGCCATCATCAATATTGGGAATGCATATATCAAAACTTGCAAGAATAATCCTGACAATAATAATAGCATATTCATTTTCAACAAAAAGCACAAGAAAAAGGAGATTAAAAGGGTATAATAATGTTCATTTTTAGAGTGTTTTATGCAGAGCAGTATCTATAGGATATGATTTGGTAGGTCGGGTTTTGATTTTGGTACCGACGACTATTAGCATAAAATTCTAAAGCAATGCATATATGTGTATGTATATGAGAGTGATCTGTAGAATAATGATAACATATAGAAAAGACAGACATAGCTGTATGCATGGTACGGACAAGATTAGGGAGAGCACGTGATGTTTCACGGGAGGGACATGGTCAGTGTCCGTAGCATGGAGGCCAGACAACCTAGTTTATCATGACTTGCTTTGAGCCATACTCTTTTGTTTGTTAAATTGTCACCTCTCCTTTCTTTCTTTGTTTCTTTCTATCCATTGCCCTTTAATTGCTTTCCCTTTTTCTGGGTTAGAGACACATCAGATCTAGAGTTGTTTTTCTCAATTTTGACTTTCTTCATGCCTGAAATGACCCAACCAACCATGCACTTATCTTCTTTTCTATAATTCATGCCATTTTAAAGATGACTTCGAACCATTCATGAATCTTTTCCATTTCTGTTCAATTATTGTAAGATAGTAATGGTACAAGTCTAATTAAAGCAGCTAGGTTTGGCTGATGAGAGATTTTTGTACGTTTCACCTATTTTATGCAGAGCATCGGTCCGAGTAGAATCATCCTTTTGTAAAACTAGTAGGTCCATTAAAAAGAGATTTTTTTTTTTGTACACTTTATTTATTTATTTTATGGTGGGGTCTCATATTTTATAAAGAATAATGTTATTCATCATTCTATAATATATTATTAAATAATTAAAGACTATTTATTATATTTTACTTATAAATCTATCATATAATGCTACATCAAAAAATGTTGAGAGGATGATACTATGATGATAAATAAATTTTTCTTTTACAAAATAACCATGCAAAACTGGTACAAATCATTAGTACTCTTACGTTATATATGAATGCCATACATTTCACTTGAAAATTGTAATGCACTTTTTTTTATATGTTATGATGCAGTCCAAACCCGTGGTGGCAGCCAACGTAGGAGGGGCGTAGATGGAGTCGCCCATGGAGGCTCCTCTAGCCCCCATAGGCAGTGCAATCTTGTTGTTGTGGTTTTCTAGCCCTCTCAAGCGGCTGAATTTGGGCCAGTACTAGCGTCTCTACATAAATATTTTGAATACTGTATCGGATGTCGTACCGGTCACGGTCAAAGCACTGGAACGAAATATTTCGATACCGGTACCGTTTTGTCTACAGTTTCAAGATAGTCGATATATGAATAAATTATATATATATTATATTCCAAAATAATAGTCTATATATAAATAAATTATATATAAATACATATATATATATAAATTATAAATAGTCTAATCTGAATTGGAGGTCAAAAAATAATCTTGTAAATTGAAAAAATGAAAAAAAAAATAAAAAATAAAAAATTAAAGGTTGAAATATTGGCGGGTACGGAGAATTTTGGCCGTACCAACCGGTACGGTACGAAATTAAAAACACTGCTCTAAATGCCAACGGCAACCCTATTTGCGTCGCTCCCAGTAGAAGGTGGTAACTATCTTATTTTTTGCTATGAATAATATATTTATTATTTATTTCCAACAATTCTAAAAAACTTAGAATTGATATTTGAAATTATAGTTTTCGCGCACTACTTTTATAAAATGGGATAAATTAGGAATTTATATGAAAATATTATTTTTTTAATAATAGCCTCTATTTTTTTTTTAAATGGAGTATACAAAAATTATATACTCCAAAATTGTAAATAATATTGCCCTTCAAATAAATATACTTTCAGCAGGTTCCAACACAGTTTAAAAAGAAAATTTTATATACTACATTATCATCCTACTTTTATTATATATTTTATTAAATAATGATAAATGTGTCATATCTTATTCAGTAAGATAAAAGTGAAATTAGAATGTGGTGTGTAGTATCATAAAACTCTATCAAAGATTTCCAGTGGGGGTCCTCTTGCGCTTATTACTATAGGAGGGTGGGGTCCACCTCTTACAAGAGGACTTGGCAGAAGATCATCCTAAATACATTAACCAAGACCCTGTTTCTTACCATTATTACCCACTTTTTACCCATCGAACATATGTATATTAATGATAGTTACCAGGAATATGACTGAAAGAGGTCGCAAAATCAGGAATATCACTGAAAAAGTTGGCAAATACCTGCTTAAAAAAAAGCCTCAGAAAAAGAAAAAAGAAAAAGAAACTATGAAGTAGTGGCAGAATGTGCATGGATTTCGTGTAAATGACTGGCTTCTTGACCTTCTTGATTATTGCCGGTGCCGGACCCCTACCAGGATCTGACAACTACTCCGGCAAGTACCGAAGCTTTATACAATGTATATAGAACTAGAAATTAGTACTGCCGGTGGCCTGCCCCCTACCCAAAACTATTGACTACTTCAACAAATTATAAGAGAGTCAAAAGTGAAGTTTTATTTAGATTTAAAGATGAGTTGAGATGATTTTAGATGAATTGAATAAAATATTATTAGAATATTATTTTAAAATTTATTATTATTTTAAAATTTGAAAAATTTAATATTTTATATAAAAATTTAAAAAAATTATAATAATAAGATAAAATAAAATAAAATTCATTTTCAATCTATACCGGAACTGAGTCATGATTTGGCAGTACCAAGTAGTACCAACACATCAATTCATGAAGAGAAAGAAAGAAAGAAAAGACTTGGAATCCCAGTAATCGAGTACCGCAGAGTATCGAATTTTGTTTGTCCCCAATGATGGGTACCATTTTTGTTTCACATTTCATTTCTCTTACAGTCTCAAAATAGCTTGACCATCTTTTTATTTTTTTCAAAAATGACAATAGCAAAATGCCAAAAAACTGTCTCAAAATAGCAAACCTGCATCACTGCAGAAAAAGCTCTTAGTCTTTGAAGGAAGCAGCTCAGAAAATCACCAGTTTGATGATAAATAAGCCTCCCTGCCAACTTTAATGCATTACTGTTTCATACCTTTCACAAAAAAGCACAATATTGACCATAAAAATGGACACCTTCACAGTTCTGCCAAGCTTTGTAATACCCAAATGCTCCAAATCTACTATTAATTGCTGACAGAAGTGTGTGGTAAACATCACATTATCTACAACGCAGTGTGTGGATGGACAGAAATACAGCACATAGGGCAAGAGTACTTCATTGTGAGTCAAAGAAAATGAAAGTGAGATGTTGTAGAAGTTGGGATGGAAAAGGAATCATGCATCTGTCATTATCTGTCCATTTTTCTGGCTACAGAAAAGGGCTACATCTTGCATGTGCCATAACAGCACCCCACATCCATAGTTATATTGCTTTGCCCTTTGAATCTCCTCGAGGTGATAGATTTCCTCAACTTTCTCAAAATGTTACTTGAGAAACTACAAAAATTAGTGGTGTTGGGGTAAATATATACCAGCCAGCCCCAGCCTAAGACGCACCCAGCCCAAGACATGATAATGCTGCCATCAAGAAGTAAAGGGAAAAAGATCTTTACCCATGGAAAAAGGCAGGTCAGACACGAAAAAGGAATGAAGTGACATAAAATCGAATTTCTTACTGACCACTTATAGAACCTCAATAAAAGGGATATGAGATCTGAGAGAAGGGGACTTCTAGAATTCTGAGTGACTACTACGAAGACAGGGAGAGATCTTCTTCAACCTCAAGAGGCGAGACGCCATTTTTATCTTCTCTAGGTTAAAGGGGTCCTAACCCCATTGTACAGTTAGATATGAGAGACTATGAGAGATTATAAAATATTCATATCATAGTAGATTTTTATAATACTCACTTCTCTAGGGGTAGGAATGTCACGTACTTACGCACAAATAGCCAGGCAAGAGATTTCATGATTAATAAATCAACTAAGTAATAATTAAAGCCTCTTACTAAATCTAATTGCTCCATCTAAGTTTGGCTCGCCTCCTCGTATTCATCATCATCCTCATTTGGGTGGTTAGCAAATGAAATAAAATTAAAATGAGTCGAAAACTCAATAAGAAACTCATCACAATATAAACATAATAAACGTAAAGTTTTCATAAAAACTTTCATGTTGAGAGCTTAAAATCATGACTGATCATATTGATGCTTATGCTATGCATGACGGATCTTGATTTATCTGAATTAATTGACTGATCTAATAGGCCAACACACTTAACCCTGTGTGAGAGGTTGTGCACCGGCCCCACGTCCTGCTGCTGCAAGGGGAGTCGCTGATAGTATTTTGGCATACTATGGTAGACCACTCTTGAGTCCATGGTTTGCACATTTACTTTAAAACTGAATTGGTACCATCATCTGAATGACCATTTGATTATACTGATCTTATTTTATCTTGCACTTGTACTTAAAGAAAGTTTACATGTCTTATGCGATGAGAGATGCATGACATAAAACATACATAATTATAATTGTTGAATCTGAACATGATGTGGAATGACATAATCATGTGCTATGTTGGATGACATGATTGCATATATCATGACATGCGTGGTACATAAAAGTGGTTGTTAAATAAATGGCTTTAATAATAATAATCTGACTAACTAACGTGCTACTCTTAATTTGTGATCAAGCTACTTAACTCGCTGCGTTATTTCTTGAGTTTTTATAGCTCTTTACCTATATGAAGTACGAATTATCACTAACGTTTCTAGAAAAACGTGTCATAATATTCTGCTTAATTAATACATACCAAGAGGAATAATTTATTAAATATTATATTTCATACAAAATCATTAAATACTAAATATCATATAATTAATCAAATACTAATAACATATTTTTGCTTTAAATTTATAATTTAGTAGAATAATTAGGCTTTATACAAGCTGCTAAATAAATTGCAAAAATCTTAGCTTATAAAACAGTTAAATTTTTCTTAACATTAACATAATTATTCAAATTTACTAATAAATAATAATATCATTTAAATATTCTTAACACATTTCTTTACTCTCAATTTACAACTTAGTAATGTAATTGTAGAAGAATTTATCAAAGCCAAAAGAATTTCGTTTAATAAAATAGACTTACACAGATTACAGCATTCAAATTAAAATTATACAATTACTATTTATTGCAGAAATTTAAATATTAATATAATATCTAATATTTCAAATATCATTAAATATATATATTTTTTTATCTAAGTTTATAAAAAAATTGGTGTAAACATTCGATTCATAAAAATAGACTTAATAATATTTAATATTAAAAATTATTGTAGGATATTACTATAATTCAATCTTACAAGAAATCTAATAAATACTAATACCATTTAAATATTCATAACATATTTTCTTTATTTTCTAGTTATAACTATAATAGAATAATTTTAATGAAGTTGACGATATAATAACGAAAATTCGTCTCGATAATTAAACTTAATGATATTTAAAATTCAAATCCGGTTAAACTATTATTAAAATCTAACAATAATTTAATGCTAATAACATATTAGGATTTAGTAGGAAATTGTATTTTATTTAAATATATTAAATAATAGTGAAAACTCATTTCATAAAATAGACTTATTCAATTTAAGTCATTAACGATAAAATTTAACTTTTATTATTTGCTCTAAAACTTAGTTGTAAAAGTTAATACTCAATAACATAATTAAAACTCCTAATTATACTTTCTGTAGGAAAATAAAATTTCTGTAAGAATGAAGTTTTTGAGCTAACATGAAGTAAGCTAAGCCTGACTTAAAATACTTTATGTAACAATTAAAATGAAAAAAGAAGAAGAAGAAATTGAACTCAGGGATAGGCCTAACTTAAAATCAAAGCCCACGTAAAAATTAAAGTCTAAGATAATTTGCCATGTCTCCCAATTTGGGTATAATGTAAAAGAGAAATTATATTTGCAGTCGTGAAGTGCACAAATCCTATGCAATCTTTTAGAAAAAAGTAAGTAAATACGGAATCCACATAAAAAATAATAAATTTTTAATAGTGAACTCTACTCTTTTTCAAAGTAATTAAGCGGCACTTGCGCACTCTACGATTGTAATTATGTTAGGGATCTCAGTCTAGTCCCTAAACATTATGTTGTCCTCACCTTGGTTCTCCTTGTGATGACCGATGACCTTAGCCCTCTTGCTTGGTCATTGATCAATAATCGCAATGATGTGTTCCTAGATTGATGAAGGTATGGTGTTTAGTAATGAAAATGATGATGATGATGAGTTCGGGTGATCTAAGTGATGAATATGAGTGTTTGATGCAATGTGGAATGGCTTGAAGGTTGCCCTTGATGTTGGCACTACTTGGATGATGCTTAGGGTTGGTATGGGAAAGTGTAGCTAGGGTTTTGGCTGGTGGCTAAGGAGGATTACGAAATTGGGAAGTGATGGACTAGGGTTGGAGTCTAGGATGGGTTGCTAGGGTTTGAAAGGTGTTTGAATGAGTATAAGGTTGTTCCTTGAGTTTAGGGATTAGGAGATGGAGATAGGATTTGAATTTGACAAGAGGATGGAGGTATTTGGTTGACTTGAGTGATTCTAGGGAATGAGTGATTTGGGGTTGAGTGATTCAAGGGATTGAGTGATTTGAGGGATAGATATGAGATGGAGATTCTTAGAATCAAGGGATGTGATTGGGATGAGTCAACTTTCCTAAAATTAAGGAAGTTGCCAAGTGGGATTCTTGAGGAACGACTGGGGTTTATGGAAGGTGGAAGAAGGCTAGGGTTTATGGAAGGTGGAAGAAGGCTAGGGTTTTTATCTATGGCTAGATATGTGTATGGAACGATGGAGGCAATGGAAATTTTGGCTAGGTCAAGTGGGGGAATGGAAGAAGGGTATTTTGGGGTAATGACAATTATAGAAAGTACGGTTGGCAATGTGATAGGCGTGTGAAGTGTTTGGGAGATGGGATTATGCAAGAAAGGATATGAACATAAGGAAAATTGATGAACACGCATGGACATTCAAGAACACAATGATGAACAACTTCAACACCAATTCAAGAATTTGCACAAAGATGAAAGGAAACTTCTCATATATTGGATAAACTATAATCACACATATCCACGAATTTCAAGGTGATGAAGCAAAGATAGATAAATGGACAACATCTATTCACGAGTTGCAAGATGTTAATCCTCTCCTTGGGGTTCACGAATGTCACCCAAGTAGCCCAAGTGCAAAAACACTGAAAGTGTTCACAAGAACACATCAAACTATTCCACAAAGGAAAATGTCAAATGATCAAAAGCCAAAAAAGATGTAAACTAAATGACTAAGGGTCCTATTTATAGAGATTACAAAGTGGAAACTCCCAATAGGTTTCTTGGAATATAATTAAATAAAATAAATAAAGATAATAAAATGATATGGTCTTGCTTGACCAATATGGCCCGTGACATATGTTGGCCCTTGATGGCCTAGGCTAGCCCATGGCTGACATGGCTAGTGGCATGTGGCTGGCATGTCCCAGGCATGGCCTGGGCACTGGCCTGGCTGGCATGGCCTAGGCAAGGGCCTGGGCGCTGGGGTTGCACACTAGAGCTGCTACATGGGCACACTAGCATGGCCTAGGCAAGGTGCCTGGGTGCTGGGCTGCGTGCGTGTTGGGCTACTGCATGCGCTGGCCTGGTCACTAGCCTCACTGGGCATCCTAGGCGTGTCATGGCAGGGGCCATGGCATACCTGTGGGGCTGCTATGGTGCTGCTGTCAGGGCATGTCAGCAATAGCGTCAAGGCATCAGCCATGGGCCTATCTAGACATGTCATGGCATGGTTGGCAGCTTAGCCATGGGCCACAAAACATGGGGTTTTGACAAATTAGCTTTACACAATGTAAAAACATCTAAAAAGTTCTTTAAGTTGCTTCACACAGAGAGCTACACGACAAATGGGTTAAAATGTATATTTGTAATATATCAAATTTTTAGATAGAAACCAAAAGTCAAAATGAATACTTCCTTGTGAATGAACAAAGAACTGGAAAAAGGCAAAGTCGTGCGATAAAGGGTCTAGGGCTCACCGAGAGAAAGGCAACGAGCAGCGGAACGATGGCTGGGCTGAGGTCAACAGTGGTTAAAGCTTCCGTGCTTGGTGGTGTGTAAGGTATCTGTTGAGATATCAACACAAGAGCCAGAATTCCACATGCAGGAAAAGAACAAGAACAAGAACGAGAATGAAATCAATAAATGAAAGAAAGGAAACCAAGAATCCACTATATTGATTCTTGAAATAAGGTTTTCGAAGAACCTTAAACCTCCATACACTTCCAAGAATGAGCTTTAAGCAACTGAACAAATGAATCAGAGTTCACTTCAGTATTTATACTAACATATGAAAAGGAAACATAAAACGACGCTATAAAGCCTCCATTGCATTTCTTCACTTCTAAGCAAAACGCACCGTTTCACTTAAGGATCAAACGCCTCATTCCATTGCTCCAGTTAGTTAATTTTGTTAACTTCCACTAAACACCGTTTCACTAAGGTGATACGCACCATTTTGCCTTCTCTTTAAATCCTCGACTTCACCTCTTCACCCACATGAACCCAACTACATAGCCTCAATCCTTCTCAGCTTCTTCTCCTCCTTACTCCTTACATTCTCCAAGGACCTTTTCCATAAGGCAATGCCACCTCCCCTTCTCAAAGGACCTTGCCCACAAGGTGTGGGTAAAGGTTCCATAGCTTCCATAATAGCTCCCAAGAACTATCCTCAAGTGGTGCCCCGTACCACTTAACTAGTACTTATGTTGCAACCTGGTTTCTCACATTCTTCAATCTTCTCTCCAGTATTGCCTCAGGCTCAGGTTGAAGTCTTCCTTGTGTATCCACTGAGGGTAACGCTAGCAGTGGACCCAATGGAGAAACACCTTGACCTAACTTCTTCTTTAGGCATGAGACTTGGAAAACAGGATGTACTCTTGAAGATGTTGGCAAATTCAGCTAATAGGCCACTAATCCAATCCTTTCAATCACCTAGAATGGAACATAAAATCTTGGTGACAGCTTCAAACAATGTCGCATAGCAACTGTTTTCTGCCTATAAGGCTGAAGCCTTAAGAAAACCCAATACGCCACCTCAAAACCCTTTCAGTTCTCTTCTTATTAGCAAAGAACTTCATCCTTTCCCGAGCCCTCTGTAAGTTATCCTTTAACAAGGACAACAACTTCTCTCTAGACTTCAATTATTGATCCACAGCTACGTTAGTAGTTGTTCCAGGTACATATGAAAGCAGCTTAGGAGGCATATACCCATAAAGCGCTTCAAAAGGGAGACATACCAATAGATGTATGGAAAGTAGTATTATAACACCACTCAGCCATGGTTATCCAAGAATCCACTCATTCGGTTTATCACTAGTGTAGCACCTCAAATAACCTTCCACACACTAGTTCAAAACTTCAATTTGCCCATTTGACTGTGGGTGATAGGCATAACTGAAATAAAGAAAGGTACCTTGTAACTTAAACAATTCCCTTCAGAAAGAGCTTGTGAAAATAGGATCCTTGATTGAAACAACTATCTTGGGCATCCCATGTAACTTGAAAGCTCTTGAGAAGAATACTTGAGCCACTGTGCTTACTGTGAAGGGATGTGACAAAGGGAAAAAATGGGATAACTTGGTTAGTCTGTCAATAACAGAGAGTATCACAGAAAAACCATTAGATGAAGGCAACCTTTCCATAAAAGCCATAAAGATTTCCAACCATGGAGAGTGAGAATTGGTAGAGGTTGTAAAAGCCCTTCTAGATACAAGTTTTCATGCTTGTTGGTCTGACAGGTCACACATTCTTTAACAAGCCTTCTAATGTCACTTCTCATGCCTTCCCAAAAGAAATCCATCTTGGCCCTCTTTAGTGTTTTCTTGTACCCCACATACCCAGCCTGTGGGCTGTTGTGAATATGTTGTAGGACCTTAGCTTGAAAAGAAGAATTAGGAACCAGTACTAATTTGCCTTTCCTCAACAACGGGCCTTGCTGGATATTGTACTATTTAAGGCCTTCCAAGCCTTGTTGAAGCTTAGAAATAGTTTCATTGACAGTAGGTGACAACTGATAACTACTCTTTAATTCTTCAGTTCATATTAGGAAAAGTAATTAAGGCAAGGGTAGTAGACTCCTCCTCAGCCGTCCTCAAGAATCCATCTATCACTAAATTTTCTTTACCCTTTTTGTAGTACATGGTGAAGTCATAACCCATTAACTTGGTTAGACACTTTTGTTGAAATTTTGTTCCAACACTTTGCTCCAAGAGATACTTCAAGGCTTGCTGATCTGTTTAAATCTTGAAGGCTTGGCTAGCAAATAGGGTATCTACTCTCTCAAAGCAGACACAGAGCTAAAAGCTCTTTCTCCTATGTGGACAACAAGAGAGCCCTATCCTTCAAGGCCTTGTTGAAGAAGACAATTGGTTGGCCTTCTTGCATAAGGACAACCCTTAAGCCTATACCAGAAGCATCACACTCCATGGTCAAGACCTAGAAAAAATAAGGTAGCCTCAAGACTGGAGGTTCAGTAATTGCCTTCTTTAACTTGATAAAAGCCTGAGTAGCAGTGTCACTCGAAACAAAGGCATTCTTCTTTAACAAATTGCTCAATGGTGCTGCTATAGTGTTATAACTCTTTATAAACTTCCTATAGTACCCAGTGAGACTGAGGAAGCCTCTTAGTGCCTTCAAAGACCCAGGAAGTGGCCATTCAAGCATAGCTGTTATTTTTGAAGGATCAACACTCACACCCTGGGCAGAAATTACTTGGCCCAAGTAATTGATGTCCTCTAATCCAAACTTGCATTTAGACCTATTTGCATACAAAGTATTCTACCTCAATACCTCCAGGACCACCCTCAAGTGTTTTAAATGATCAAATAATGTGCTGCTGTAAATAAAGATGTCATCAAAGAATACCAAAACATGTTCCTTGACCTTGATGTGAGGGGTAGCTTGGATGTGCATGAACCTCGTAAGTAGTCTGACATGTTCCTCCGCTAGGCGTGGGGTGGTCACTGTCTTGGGTTGTAGTGATTTCATGCATCCCTCGACGGTGGTTGGGTGTGCTCTACTTTGGAATGGGAAACAAACACTTTCTAATTTGTTTGCTTTGTGCCATAGTGTATTAAAATAGGGGATCACGTGAGGTTGTAGTTAAGGGGAGGGAGTTGATAGTGTGGACTGGGCTGGAGCCTGCGATTAAGGTGGTCTTTCGGTTGTGCTATGCTTTTGTGGTGTAAAGGCAGAGGCTTGTTCATGTATTGGTGGGGTGTGTTTCGCAGTGGAATATGGGTGATCTTCATGGTTGTATGTTGTGCAAGGCTCAATTTGATGTGCCGATGGGTAAGGGAGGAATGCCGTAGGAGAAGGGAAAGGGATATATGAAATTGAGGATTCTGATGTGTGTCGGTTACAAATTTAGAAAACCCTTCGACGTAGAAATCCTAGTGGGTGAGAAAGACGTGCATGTGCATGGACTACGTGAGTTGGGTATTGTATTTTGGGCTTATAATTAATTTCTTGGGCCTCGTACTATTTAAATATAAGCCCACTTGGTCTATAAATATTAATTGGACTTTAGCCCAAGTATTGAGTCCAATAAAAATTCTCTCATCCACCATAATAATTTTGGGCCCATGGTTATCCAAAAATTGCAATTGGACTTTCCTATATGGCCCATCAATATAATTTAGGCCCAATAAATTGTTCTTAGAATATTGGGTGGGGTCGTTACGATTTGCACTCCAAACGACCCATGGACGTAGGCTCTGTGTCGAACCACGTAAATCTGTGTCTCATTCTCTATTTATATTTTCTATATTCTTTCTCTATTCATTGCTTTGGATGACCGTACAAGCACCATATCGATGCCCCAAGCCACCATCGTGGCTTTAGACTGCTTCATCGAGACCCAAGTTACCATTGTGGGCCAAGAGTGACCATTTATCCCATTCCAAACTGTGGAGCAATTTTTGTCATTAATAGTTGGCACAATCTATGGGATCGATTTATTCTCTACACTAGAAGTGGGAGAAGAAGATTTCCTGCCTTCTAAAGTTATCTCTAAATGAGTAGATAAGATTTCCCTCACCCTTGTCATATTTAATTATTTTTAGCTTATTAATTGGTTGTTGAGTGGACTGTGCACTTAACAGTACCAAGAAAATTCCTTGCCCATGCAGTTAAGTGCACTGTGCAATTTAAGTCAAGTGTGTATGTGTGACATACACCACTGTGCATGAGCCAAGAACCAGATGTGTAATCATGCACTATGCAACATGAAGTATGCACCTACTGTGCATGGCATGCACAGTGGTGTGAGGATGCACGTAGTCGTGCACCTAGAGGCCGACGAGAACCACGTAACCAGCAGACCATGAGGTGATTAGCAGCCACCACTTGAACCATCGAAGGTTTCTGCCGCCAACGTGGTACCCCTTGCCCCACGATAGGCTCGAAGCCATTACACGCACAAACGATGACGACGAGATTGTCCCCACCAACTAGGCACACCAAAGCACTAGTGCCAATGAGCCCATGGGGAGAGACCTCAGAAAACATCGCTGGAGTTTTTTGTCTCTCCCCGTGTCACTCTTGCGATGTGACATGCTCGGATGTGCCCCGTTGAGGAGGCCACCACCTCCTACATGGGATATGCACTCATTGGTAGGCAGCCATCACGCTACAGGCAGACAAGTCTTTGCCCCCCTAACGGAGCACTCACCTAACAACAAAAAGTGCCAGCAGGACCTTTCCCACAGATCTCATGGCAACAGACAACACACCGTGGACGGACAAGTCTCTGTCCTCGCCAAGGCACTCTCTTTCCCCAGCCTCCCATAGAGGGCATCACCTCACCAGGCCTTGCTCGACCATCACCTTCCTCAAACAGGGAGTTCCTCTGCCTTAGTGGGTTGCTCGACCACCACTTTCCTTGGACATTGAGTTCCTCAGCCTCAGTGGTTTGCTAGACCATCACCTTCCTCAGATAGTGAGTTCCTCAGTCTCAGTGGTTTCCTCGACCACCACCTTCCATGGACAGTGAGTTCCTCGGCCTTAGTGGTTCACTTGACCATCACCTTCCTCGGACAGTGAGTTCCCCTGCCTCAATGGTTTCCATCACCTTTCTCGGACAGGGACTTCCTCTGGCTCAATGGGTTGCTCGACCACCACCTTCCTCGCTACACTAGTTGCCCGCCACAAAGCCTTGCCCACCAAAGGAGTTACACGACCATAGCTTATCCGACCACATGGAGTCTTGCTCGGCCACATTTCGCTCACCATAGTCTGTAACAAGCCTTCTACCATGCACCAAGCTCCCTCCACAGCACATTGCATGGGGACATGCAACGTGCACTGCCGACCACAAGGTTGATGGGCACATCCAGCTCTCAAATCTGATCTGATCGAAGAAATTAAGTTTGCTCCTGTTTGATCTGATCTGGTCTGGATGGGCATATCCAGCTCTCACAGTGATCTGATCGAAGAAAAAGAGAGTAGGGACCAGGTTGATCTAATCAGAGAAATTAATTTCTCCCAGATGACAGGCACATCCAAATCTGATAAAAAAAAAAAGAGCAGGGACCAAGTTGATCTGATTGGAGAAATTAAGTTTACTCCCGTTTACCTTGCCACAGAGGACCGCTCACCACTAGAAGCTTGCTCCTGCTTCTCCTGCCATAGCGCATTCCATTGATGCCACCAAACTTGACACTTAGCAAAATTCGTCTCTTGTCACAGTCGTACGGTCGAGATCCATCTCCCGCCACAACAATGCGGTTGAGCACTGTCTCCTGCCAAAGCGGTGCAATTGAAAATATTTCCCACCTGGTTCAACCACACTCGAGCTGTCAGGTTAGCCTTCCTGCCTAGTTATTTAAGCCAAAGCTTCGTGCTCATACCGACAAACAAAGGAAGGAACACCTTTTAAGTGTCTCATCTCTCCTAACCACCTGGCGTGATCGAGAACATCTCTTACTTAGTTATCTAAGCCAAAGCTGCTCGTACCGGCAAAAAACAAAGGGAACACCTCCCTTAAGTGTCTCATCTCTCCTCGCCACCTCCAGCCTAACATCTTCTCCAACAAACGCCGAGTGTTTACATTCGTGCCACAACTGCTACCAGCGAGTTACCTCTGGGAATGAGCCTCCGAGCTCTACAATCAGCTTGCACTAGCTACCTTCTAGAATGAGTCAATGGGCTCAATAACTGCTGAAGATGGACTCGACAAGCTCCCTCGCCACTTAGTGTGGGTTACTACAAACAAACTCTAAACAACAAAATAGAAACACTAAAAACAATTCACATCAAGGGGAAAAAAATCTGCTGACATTGTCAAAAACAAAAACATTGGAAGAATATACACTCAAACGAACTCAAAGCCGAGTCATTGGACTCACCGTGAAAAACAAGCGGTGACAGTCTCTTGAATGCCTAGCCCTCAAGCAAGCAAAGCTGAGCTGCTAGGCTCGCCACGAGCCAACGAGCGGTAACAGCCTCTTGACTGCCCAGCCCTCGTGCGAATGAATGAAAAAGCTTAGCTCCACGCTCACAACTAACGTGATTGAGCACATCTCCCACCTACCTCTCCAAGCTGAGCTCCGCGCTCGCAGTCAACGTGGTTACATCTGTAGCCCAAGTTAAGCTCCTCACTTGCACCTAGTGCAGTCTAGTACATCTCTAGCCGAGCTCCAGGCTTGCACTTAGCACGATCGAGTACATCCCCCTCCTAGCTTCACATTCGAAAATCTTTGTTCTTAACCAAAAAAAAAAAAAAAAAATCGAGGACTTGCTCTTGGAATTTATTTTTCAGAAGTTTTCTGCAGGCTATCTCTGTCGCAATTCAACTTGAAGATTCTCAAGGCCTTCTTGTTAAACAAGCAGTCCCCCTAGCCCAAATAAACCAAGCCTAGCTCAGCAAAGTGCCACTTTTGATAGACAAGTGGGAAGAGGGAAAGAGAGAGGAAGAATGGACAATGGGGGAGGAAGAAGGGATAAGGAAAAACAATTGTTAGAGGGAAAATGAGGTGACGGGAAAGAGAGAAAAATGAAAAAGGGGGGAAGCGAGTCAGACACACAAGCGGGATAAAGCTGCCATTCCTCATCACTCTCAAGGCCAGGATAAAAAGAGATCAGACCAGATAAGAAAAGGACTTCTTCCAGACTTCTTCAACTTATTTAACTTCACGATGAGAGCCTCAGAGAAATGTTTTTTTTTTTTTTTTTTTCAGAAAATGGGTCTCTAACCTCCATTATACAATGAGAAATGAGAGGTCATGAGAGATTATAAAATGCTCATATTATAGTGGACTTGCCCTCCAAACCACTCGTGGACGTAGGCACTATGACGAACATGTCTCTATCTCTTTTTACATTTCTTGTATTTTTTTTTCTATTCACTGTTATGGATGTATATATGATCTTATACACACTGATCAAGGCTCGAATCCTATTTCTGGCCCATTGTGCTATTTTTCAGCATTAACACCCATCCTAGCGAATTGGCCTTCCAAACAAGCCGTGGATGTAGGTCCTATGCCGATTATGTAAATATGTGTGCCTCCTTCTCTATTCACATTTTCTGTATTCTTTCTCTATTTATTGCTATGGATGAACGTACAAGTACTGTATCGACACCCCAAGCTGCCAATCGTGGACTTCACATTGCTTCATCAAGACTCGGGTTACCTTTGTGGGCTGGGAATGACCATTTCTTCTGTTCCGGCTTGTGAGGCGATTTTTGTCATTAACAAGAGGTGTACAAAATAATATGCAATCCGATTGAAGGGATAAGATCACTTGAAACATATTGAGTCATGATACGTATGTGTTTTGGATACTAAAAGAGTAATGATAGATACACAACATTTTCACAGCTCCAACCGAGTCTTGGTTGGTTTACAATTCAATGGTTCAAGAAATCGAGGCCAAACTGAATCAATAGCCTTATACAATCATATATATTATTAAGAAAATGAGGAAAAAAAAACTTTGGAAACGACGTTTTCCCAAACCCTTTCAACATATTAAATATCCAAATAGTCAATTTATAAATCCTAGCTCCCATTTTCTTCATCTCTCTCTTTTTCCTTTGTGTGCCGTGTGCGAATCCTAACCCCCACTTGGATTCGTATATCATTCTCCCATTGCTTGATATCACAAGCTAGCAGTATGTCTTGTTTGGATATAGAGAGGTTTCATCCCATCTCATCTCATCATTACAATTTTCTCAAATTTATATACAAAATATAATAAACAATTCAATTTTTTCAAATCCTAAAGTAATAATAATATTAAAAAATAATATTCTAACAATATTTCATTCAACTCATCTAAAAGTATCTCATCTCATCCCAAATGCTCTCAGGCTAGAATGCCTTTGGTTAGCATTAGTAGTTCTGATTGAGAGATAGGTTGAGATCATCACTACTATTTACTATTATTCACATATTTCAACTCACAAATCTTACTACTATTCATCATCTCAACTTATCTCTCAATCCAATAATATGCTACAAAGGCTTTTTATTTTGGAAGATGATACTATGCCGCATAAGCTCGCTTTTTTAATTTGATCGCTCATATATTTTTTTCACTTAATGGTTAAGAAAGTGACTTCTTGTATTGGTTTTTTTTTTTTTAAATGTTAAAAGATATTTAAAAAATATTTAAAAGAAAAAGCAAATAAGAAAAAAAAAGGTGCAATTTGCACTAGGGGCACACCAAGTTGGCAAACTTGGGTGGCATAATAGCACTACCCTTTTATATTTTTGGGAATATGGTACGAAGGCTTTGAGAAAATCACTAGACTCATTTTTGGCTTGGAGGTAAACTTACACAATGTGCGGGAAAGAAGACAGATCTAAATTCTAAAATGCATTGGAGAGAGAGAAATTAATAAAACCAACTACTTTATGTAAGGGGTTTTTATTACATGCATCTGCAATGATTTTCTGGTCATATATTTTTTTGGTTTTAGAACCTTTTCTCGAGAGATCAATGGTTCCATTTTCTGGTCATATATTGTCACCTCACCACCATTACCAATTGACCAGTGCTACCACTTTCAACCATCAGCAGTGCTCATTTTAGTGCAGCTATGCACAATCATTTTTACCTGTATGCAATGAAATAACAAATGGGAAAATTCTGTTTACAAAAAAAAAAAAAAAAAAAGGACTCGATATTTGAATTGTTGACAATGTCATTACAAAAATTGAGGATATGGCAGACCTTTAGATCCGCTATATCATCAACTAGTTATGACATGATGGGTACAGCACTGCAATGTTGAAAATTATTTATATATATATATATATATGTATGTGTATTATGGTGGACCAAAAGCATAGTCTAATCACATCTTTGCCAGACAGAAGTGTAGAGAAGACTCACATTGACAACAGTCAAAACAGAAACCATTCCATGAAAACAAGCATGATTGCAACCTCAAAGCAAAAATATAAAGAAGAAAGAAAATGTATTAAATGGAAAATGTATTAAATGAAGACAAAAATTTACCAATGATCATCATCAATCATGAGAGTTGAAAGCAACTGTGTCTTCATGCAATCAATATCCTCGAGCAATTTCTCATTCTCCTCTTTCGCAGCCGCTATCTCAACTTGTAAAGCTGCATTAGCAACTACTTGCATTAGCATATTACATACTCAGTGAAAGAGGACAAGAAAGGTCAACTAGTTCATGTGTAAAAGTTGATCCAATTTGTTACGACTCAATATCAAACTACTACCCTGGAAAAATTATTCTAGCAAAATTTATATCCACACTTGAATCTATCTCAGCACATTACCTAAGGGTTAAAAACTGAGCTGCTTCTTAGAATGCTGGGGGTGCATTAGAAAGAGCTGAATTTTTCTGCAATTGTTAAATATTTTTGCTACCTTCTATGTTTTGTTCTATTTCCTTTACAGGGGCTTTTAATATGATTTTATCCACACTAATTTCCTGTCAATTGGGTGTTAGGAGTCTTCTTTTGTTATTATTAGAATCCTTGTCGTTTGGTTTAGATCGGTTACAACTTACCTATCTAATATCATTGAGTTTATCATGGAGCTGTTCTTAAATTGAGAGTTTTTCTTTCTCCATCCATCTTGTAGTGTCCAAAGATTCAAAGGTGGCTTCATTATTGCTTCTGCCACATTGGGGAAGATTCTCACAACTGATAACGTGAGGAAACGAAGGGTAGTCATTGCAGATTGGTGTTGTATGTGTAGAGAAGGGGGCGAATCTGTAAATCATCTTTTACTTCATTGTGAGACAGCTAGGGTATTATGGTATTAGGTGTTCAGTAGATTAAACTTGGCTTGGGTTATGCTGGAGACGGTGGTGGCAATGCTGACCAGCTGGAAAAATTTAGGAGGTGTACAACAGATTAATTGTTTGGAAGATGATCCCTATATGCATTATGTGGTGTTTGTGGCAGGAGCGCAATGACCGGACGCTTGAAGACAAGGAGTGATCGCTGGAGGAGCTTAAAGATTTATTTTTTAGATCACTATGTACATGGGCCATTGCTGTTGATTTCAATGGCATGAACCTACATGATTTTCTTCTCTATAATGCGCATACCTAGCCTAGGGGCTGCTTTTTGTATTCTCTTTTAGAACTCTGTACATGGCTTTGCCCATTCTTTGATCAATATAATCAATATAATTTGTTTACTTATCAAAAAAAAATTATTGCTTCTGCCACATCTTGTGATATTAGAGCCTTGTTATTCCTTCACTTGGTGGACAATCCTTGGTGACGAGACTTCCAAAATAGGGAGAACACTTCTCTGTACAATTCCATAGAGCTTGGTCGAGAAAAGGTGAGAACCTGGACTCTTTTTGAGAGTTCTCCAAAAAAGAAGTGAAATTGGGAAATGGAAAACCAAATGAGTGTATATTACTTCCCATCAGTGTGCCTCAATAAAACCCTTTTAGAGGTAATCCCACACTGCCACAAGCCATCATTTCAATTCTTCTACAAGACGGTGGGAAGTATTGAGCATGAAATTTGGAAATGTTGTGCAGATATTGTGGACCATTTGGAGGATTCGATAGTGGAATTCTTTGTGCTGAACAAAGCCCAAATTGGTTTGCCAGTTAAGATATCCTATGTGAAAAATCTTATTTGCTAATTTGAGTGGTGATCTCCTAGACTATGTTATACATGGTTATTGCTATAATTGCGTTTGTTGAGAAGTTTATCATATTTGAAATGATCCATCTTATGGGTTGGAATTTGCTCATCACCCTTCAATATTTAATCTTGTTAGCTTTTGCGTAGGAATTTATTGATTGCTGCAGAAGGTGTTGAAATCAGCTAGTATTTTCAAGAAGACCTATTTATCTTCCCTCTAGGTCCTGTAGACCACATACATTTTAAAAAAATGTTCTGCAGATAGTTACTACTTTCTATTTTCAACCATCATTGCAGCAGCATTTGTAATCTGTGAGGAAGTTGAAACCAAACATTCTGTTTATTTGCAACTTAATTTTGAATTTCAAAAACCTAAGGAATTGTTTCGCTTCATTACATTTTCTAATCAATCAACACAATGTATCCATGAGAGAGATAGAGAGAGAGAGAGAGACCTAATAGGATGAGGAAAGCAATCAAAGAGTGTTATACAACTAGATAGTCATTAAGCAACCTAATTTTCTTGTCCACAAAAAATAATCATCCTTTTATATATAAAAGGAGCGATAGAAGTTGTAATCTCATTTTATCCTTGCATTATGTAAATTACACACAAAGAATAAGCTGGACTCATTAATTAATTTAAAAGCAGTAGACATATAGAGATATATTCAGTACATAGGTGAAGGGAAATAAGGAGTGTAGAGTGGTAATATAAGGGCATGGTCAGTTCAGAAATAATGCATCCAAACCAAAAGAAAAAGAAAGCAAAGACATTAAGCTATATAACTTTATGCAACTTTGCTTGTAAAGCAAAATCAACATTACCAGAGTTAGCATTGTGAAGTTCTTCAAGGATTTCTTCCACAAATACCAACATTGAATTCTTCATGCCATTATTTTTCTTATCCAACAGATGGATTTCATTTTCAAGGAACTCTTTCTCCAACAACAAAGGCCTCAGTTCATCGTTTTTCCCTTTGTGAGTGTCCTTCTGGAATTCTAAGCACAGAGTGGTAAATCCTTCCCTGAAGAGAAACATCAGCGTCTAAGCAACATAACAGTCAAACTTAGAGCTCGAAGTTGCTAATGCCAATCTCTCGGGTACTTCCACATATTAGAATAAGAAAAATGTTATGAGAGGCTTCAACTGAATTACTATTGATTCAGCAGATTAGGGTAATGATATGAGACTGCATAATCAATACTAATTTTCTGAAATTTGGAGTGTTAAAATGATGTATAAATATACACTTGATATCTAAATTTCAAATTTTCTCTATGATTTAAATAATTCAGACTCCAGAGGAACACATCACCATGTCATGCCAACTTCTGAAAAGTGCAACAACATAGACACATCAAAATTTTGCTATTTTAGTCCAAGCAAAGGGATTAAAGCAAGCAGCCAATAGATGATGACTCATCCACAATGTTTCCTCTACCCCCCGCCCCTCTCTCCTTACATCCACTTGCTGACCTACCTGACCACAGATGCATGGTAATGGGGATATAAAAGAATTTAATGAAAAAAAAAAAAGAAGAAGAAGAAAACAGTATTTGACACCACACAGAAATTCCGTTTCAGTTTTGTGGAGAGAGAGAGAGAGGATAATCTGAGGCCGTCATATATGGCATAAAAATACTTAAGACTGTGACGCGTGTTAAAAAAGCCGTATAGAATCAGAACTGCGATTCCAGACTAAACTTGCAAAGAATTTGGTCAATACCGCTTGCCATTTATTCTTTTTAGCGTCTCGTCCCGTTCCATTCTTAGAAAACACAATTCCTTCTCCAAGGAATTCAGTGAGGTCCTTGCATGTGCTTTGAATGAAGAAATGAAACATGAATTAGAAGAGCAAGAAAGTAACAATTCTGCCTCAAGGACTTACAATAAAAAAAAAAAAAAAAAAAAAAAAAAAAATATTCAAGAGTCTTGATTGAGATGAAAAGAATTATATGAATTGTGCAGGTCAGACCTTAGATATTCAACCAAAATAAGTTCTCTCATACACTTACATATCAATTGCCCTAAGCTGGTCTTGGAGTCTAATTGAATAAATTCTGCCAAAAACTAAATCTTAAACAAGTTGAAGGAAATTGACCTTGATTCTGTCAATTTTAGTTCTTAAGAAATGGCCTCAACAATGGTGCCTTGTAGAACCATCTCGGTGATATGTACCAAAGTCGCAAAGTTCATCTCAATTTTAGGTAGGTTCACCGATCTTTCACAAAAATACTGTGCTCAGGCAAATTTAGAAAGAAGAAAGCAAGTTAATATCTTTAACTAAAACTAGTTAAAAATTAACCCTTTTTTCTAATCAAGAAACCATAAACTCGAATACCAGTGAAATAATTGCTTTAATTTGGAACTGTTAACGAATTTTCATAGGCTCTATAAAGTGTCAACGCGTTCATCCCAATAATACGTTACTTGCATAGCTTCTTACAGAATACAATGTAATAAAGTAAAATGCAATCTGGTTCTACATGAGGACAGCAACCAAAGCATGCCTGAAATACATTGCAGCACTCAAGACATGCATAAAGCTGATAAAGCATGCTGCAGTACATGGAAAGAAAAAGGCAGATGCAGCAGCAAAAAGGATGGCACAGAAAAGAAGAACCTCAGCTAAGGAAATGCATGGTTGCACACAAAGAAGTATGAGGGACACGATGCATAAAGCTGCTTCTACCATACTGTCCATGAAAGTTTTGAATTGATGTTTGTAATTGTGTACATAATCAAAAGCTAAATTTTCAGTAGCCTTTTTGTTTACTTTTCTACTTTTTGTAATGTGTATATATATATGACCCTCGTGTAATCAAAAGTAATCAATGAGAATCAGTTTATTAGAGTTAAAATACATTTTTAACCTTATAACTATTTTTCCCGCCTTTATTAAAGTGTATATAAGGCCAAGTTTTGTAATACTTTCAGATGACTGAAATACAAATTATATTTTTCCACCTCTGTTTCTTATTTCCATTTCTGTTTTCCATTTCCATTTCTGTTCTTTACATGGTATCAGAAGAATTTTTCTGCAAAATACAATAATGTCTGATTCATCTGTTTCTTCAACTCCTACTCCTCCTCATGAAGATTCTTCAAGTCCTTTCTTCCTTCATCACGGTGACAGTCCAAGTACATTGCTCGTAACACAAGTTCTCAATGGTGAGAACTATCATACCTGGCGTCGATCAATGTTAGTGGCGTTAACTGCGAAGAACAAAATCAGATTTGTTGATGGCTCCATCTTGAAACCTTCTGCTTCTTCTTCTCAGTTTTCCTCTTGGATTCGGTGTAATAATATGGTCTTGTCCTGGCTACTTAATTCTTTATCTAAAGAAATTGCCGCTAGTGTGATCTATGAAGATTCTGCAATGGCAATGTGGTGCGATCTCAAAGATCGATTTTCTCAAGCCAACAGACCTCGTATCTTCCAATTACAGAAGGCTGTTGCTTCTCTTACTCAAGATAACCTCACGGTTAGTGCATATTTTACACAAATGAAAGGATTATGGGATGAGTTACTCAACTACAGACCATTGCCATTCTGTTCATGTGGTGCTCTACGATCCCTATCTGATCTCCAATAGCAAGATTATGTTTTGCGTTTTCTTATGGGATTAAATGATCGATACTCTCACATTCGAGGTCAGATTCTATTAATTGATCCTCTTCCTCCAATTAAAAAAGTCTTCTCTCTTATTCTTCAAGAAGAAAGACAAAGAGACATCGGATCTTTCATGATCCCTTCCATTCCTTCTACTGCTTTGTCTTCAAGCAGTATTGGCAAATCCTTTGCTGGCAATAACGTTTCTATTCGAAAGGATAGACCTCTATGTTCTCATTGTGGATTGCAAGGTCACACTGCTGACAAATGCTTTAAACTTCATGGATATCCACCAGGATATCGTGTTAAAGCTAGATCTCCAGCTCCTTATGCTAACCAAGCAGTCTCCAATGATTCCAATTTATCTCTACCTCTTTCTCATACACAGTGTCAACAACTTTTGGCACTTCTCAATCCTGCTCCTACTCATCAGGCAGCAAATACAATTACCTCATCTCCTCCTGATCATCTCTCCGGTAAATTTTCCTTTAATCATTCGGTTTTTTCCTCCATCAATAAAACTTCCAAACAATTTTCCGATCATGACTGGATAATTGATACCGGTGCAACTGATCATATGGTCCACTCAATATCTTTATTCACTTCATATCAACCTGTACACTACACAGTTGTGAAGCTTCCTAATGGAACTTCTGCTCATGTAAGTCATATAGGTTCTATTTTCTTATCAACGAACCTCATCTTACATGATGTTCTATATGTGCCTTCTTTTACCTTTAATCTCATTTCTGTCAGCAAGCTAACCAGTTCATCTTGCTGTCTTATTTTCCTTCATAATGAATGCTTTATTCAGGACCTCATACATTGGAGGACGATTGGGAGGGGACAAGCTAAAGAAGGGTTATACCTGCTGCAACCTCTACCAGTTCATGGTTTTGTGTCTCAAAATGTATCTTCTCATGTTGATTCTTTCAGTGTTAAGCCACATACTGTTAGTTCTGTTTCTAATGCTTGTAATAATGCATCGGTTTCTATTTGGCATCAAAGGATGGGACATCCATCCTTCTCTCGAATGAAACTGTTGCCTCAGTTCTCTTCTATCACCTTTAATAATAATCCCAAGCATTGTAGTGTTTGTCCTCTTACCAAACACAAGAGGTTACCATCTCCTGACATTGAATACACTTCTTTACATCTATTTGATCTTGTTCATGTTGATATTTGGGGACCTTTTTCTCCTCCATCCATAGAAGGTTTTCGTTATTTTTTAACCATAGTGGATGACTATTCTCGCAGTACTTGGCTTTATATGCTCAAATCAAAATCTGATGCTCGAAGTCATTTACAATATTTTACTGCTATGGTTGAAAATCAGTTTGCCTCTACTATCAAAATCATTCGGTCTAATCATGGAAATGAGTTTGCTATGGATCATTTCTTTTCTAGCAAAGGCATTATCCATCAATTGTCATGTGTAGCTACTCCCAAACAGAATTCAGTGGTTGAAAGAAAGCATCAACACATTTTAAATGTTGCTCGAGCTCTTTTTTTTCAATCAAATGTTCCATTGATTTTTTGGAGTGATTGTATTCTCACTGTCGAGTATCTAATCAATAGAACTCCTTCTCCAATTATTTCCAATAAAACTCCTTATGAGTTGCTCTTTCATAAATCACCATCATATACTCATTTAAGAGTATTTGGTTCACTGTGTTATGCTTCCACTCTTGAGCATAACAGATCGCCCCTCGAGCTCATAGATGTATTTTTCTTGGATATCCACTTGCTTCTAAGGGTTACAAATTGTATGACCTTGATGATCATTCCATTTTTGTTTCCAGAGATGTTACATTCCATGAGCAGATTTTTCCTTTCAAATTTGTATGAATCCATCATCGCCTGTTGTCCTTCCTAGTCCAATTCCTTATATTTCTAATCATAATCATTCTTTTGATGCTTCTTTTCCTTCCTCTCTCGACTCTATACCAGTCCCCACTATACCAGATTCATCACCTCCATGTAGAAGATCATTGAGAACACACAAACCACCTGGCTACTTGCAGGATTACCACTGTCATTTGGCAACTTCTAATGCTTGTTCCATCCCATCTTCACATCCATTTATTGGTCCTGAATCAGGTAAGCAATACTCCATTTCATCTGTTATTTCTTATTCTCAATTATCTTCACCACACCGAGCATATTCTCTAGCCATTTCATCACTTTTTGAGCCAAAATTCTATCATCAAGCCGTAAAATATCCCCATTAGAGAACTGCTATGGCAGAAGAGATTACTGCACTTCAGCAGAATCAGACTTGGACATTGACAACTCTACCACCTGGAAAACATCCAATTGGATGCAAATATATAAGGTCAAACTTAAGTCTGATGGAAGCCTTGAAAGGTATAAGGCTAGGCTGGTAGCTAAAGGTTTTACTCAACAAGAAGGGATTGATTTTTTCGATACCTTTTCACCAGTTGCAAAAATGGTTACAGTCAAGTCTTTATTAGCCATTGCTGCTACTAAAGGTTGGCATCTTATTCAATTAGATATCAACAATGTTTTTTTGCATGGTGACTTGAAAGAAGAGGTGTATATATCTATACCTCCTGGTTTTGGTGAAAAAGGAAACACTAGAGTTTGCAAGCTCAATAAATCCTTGTATGGATTAAAGCAAGCATCCCGGCAGTGGTTTGCAAAGTTTTCCTCCATCATTATTCAACATGGTTTTGTCCAATCAAGAGCTGATTATTCACTCTTCACTCGGTCACAAGGCTCTTCTTTTGTTGCCTTACTAGTATATGTCGATGACATATTAATTGCCAGCAATGATGTTGCTGCAGTGGACACTCTCAAGAAGTTCCTTGATGATAAATTTAAATTGAAAAATCTTGGTCCATTGAAATTTTTTTTGGGACTTGAAGTTGCTTGCAGCTCCAAAGGCATATCCCTTTCTCAAAGGAAATACACCTTGGAGATACTATCCAACACTGGATATTTGGGAAGTAAACCAGTTAAGACTCCCATGGAACAAAACTTGAAGTTGTCTCGAAGTGAAGGTGTTCTTCTTGAGGATGCCAAAGTTTATAGAAGATTGGTTGGTCGTTTGCTTTATCTTACAATCACTAGACCCGATATTACCTTTGTTGTGCATGTCCTTAGCCAGTTTATGGATTCACCTCGGCAGCCTCATCTAAATGCTGCATATCGTGTCCTACAATACTTGAAATCTGCTCCTGGCCAATGACTCTTCTTCTCTACTAATTCTTCACTCAAACTGAGTGCTTTTATTGACTCAGATTGGGCTGGATGTCAAGACAGCAGACGATCCCTCACTGGTTTTTGTATTTTCCTTGGCAATTCTCTTGTGTCATGGAAATCCAAGAAGAAAGTTGTAGTATCAAGATCCTCTGCAGAAGCCGAATACCGGGCAATGGCTTCCACAGTTTGTGAATTAGTTTGGTTGTCCTCATTGCTTTCAGATCTTCAAGTACCTCCAGCAATTGTTTCTCTCTATTGTGATAGTAAAGCTGCGTTGCATATTGCTTCAAACCCCGTATTTCACGAACGTACCAAGCACATCGAAATCGATTGCCATTTTATTCATGATAAGTTTCAAGATGGTTTTCTGCGTACAATGCATGTTTCTTCAAAGAATCAATTAGCTGACTGCTTCACCAAAGCTCTAGGCAGTCCACTATTTTCTGCCATGATATCCAAGCTGAGCCTCATTGATATTCATGCTCCAGCTTGAGGAGGGTGTATTAGAGTTAAAATACATTTTTAACCTTATAACTATTTTTCCCGCCTTTATTAAAGTGTATATAAGGCCACGTTTTGTAATACTTTCAGATGAATGAAATACAAATTATATTTTTCCACCTCTATTTCTTATTTCCATTTCTGTTTTCCATTTCCATTTCTGTTCTTTACACAGTTTCTTCTCATCTTCATTTTCTATTCTTAACAGTTTTTAACATAGCTTTTCTTGCGAATATAATCCTGATTTTTCTCTAAAAAAATAATACTGAAAAAAAAACCGTGCCAACAAACTCATGCATTTTGACAAGTTCAAAAAAAAAAAAAAAAATCAAAGAAAGAAATGACGAGAAGAATGAACTTACCAGTAACGGTGGCGAATCCATCGATTTCAAAGTGCGAAACGTAAAGCGTCTTTGTAAGCTCCGATTCTCTAACAGCCAAAGCGCTCTCGATCTCTGAGCACTTGAAGATCTCCGCTTCTATCTCGCGTGTAATCTGAATGTTCGCCTCTATTTCTTCATTCACCTACAAGTTGTAGAGATGGACACCTAGATTGAACAGTGGATATTATAGAGCGGGAAGGAGTTATCGGTGTGATTGATGGGAAAAGGAAACATACCTGATCGAGCATATCCTTGAGGGAAGAGATCTGGCAGAGGATCGCTCCCGAATCCTCCATTTCTCGATCACTCTTTCTTCAAGTTTTTGAACTCCCTAGTCCTAACGACTCCTTTTTAATATACCCGCGTTTTTTCGTTTCGCTACTTTTCCTGCCCTGCCGTGTGGAGAACTTGTTTGTTTTTTTTTTTCTTTAAATTCTATATAAAAACACTCTAGTCTCACAGTAAAAAGATGATCTGTCACCATTTAAACATTTTTTAAACAAAAAAAAAAAAAAAGATCCCAGCATTAATAAAAAAAAAAAAAAAAATGAAAGATGATAATCTTTCAATTTTTTGTAATTATTTTACAACAGCCACCTAATTTATATAACTCATTTTGCTCTTTGATGTGGCATCACATGTCTTAATAAAAAATTTTAAAAAATATATATTTAAAATAAAATAGCTCGAAAACATAAATTCAATACAAGAAAATGACTTTTTGCGTCACCTAAATCGTCACAAAAAGCGTCATAATTATATTTTAGCATCGCTTGAAAATCGACACAAGATCTTTGGTACTACTGAGTCCAAAAAGTTTTTTGCGTCAAAATGAAATATCAACCGAAAAATAATTATTTTGCAACGATATTTGTTAACATTAAAGTATGAAAACTTTGCAAAAAATACTCCAATGGTAGGAAAATGCCCTATTAGTGACCATAGTCCACTGTTGCAAAAATAAAAAAGGGCCACAAATAACCTCATTTTCATCATATATATATCGTCGCAAATTCACTTGCTTGTTGTAAATAGGTTATTTTTTGTGTCTATCTACATTGTCACAAAAACGCACAAGAGCGGCAAATAACTTCCCATTTCTGTCCATATATCTCGCCGCAAAAGTATTGGCTTGTCATAAATGGACTTTTTTGCATCGCTCTATATTGTTGCAAAACTAAAAAGCAGTGCAAATATTTTCTCATTTCCGTCATATATATCCTGTCACAAAAGCACTTGAGTGCCGAAAATGGGCTTTTTTGCGCCACTCAATATTATTGCAAATAAGTTTTATCGGCAACAAAAAAAATGAGTTTATTTCCATCGAACTACTGATGGATTTATTACATTTCCGGCAATAACCAAAATGATGCAAAGACACAAAATCCGCCGCAATGAAATATTAATTTTGGTCACTAGTTGCCAAAATTTTGGCCGCAAATAATTTTAAAGGGCAATAATATTGCATTTATATATGCTTAATAAATATACTGAAAATTAGTTGCATTTTAGGAATATTTCACTCTCCATAAAATAATTTAAATAAACATTAATATTTTAATTTAATTTATACACACCGTCAATTGATCTACCAATACAAAAATTCTAAATTGGCTCTACCGCATTTGATAAATGGTTTAGTCACAAAAGCATTATATAAAAGTAAATTCACAAAATGACATAGTTTGATATAGTACGATAAATTGTAAAGTTACTTTTATCGTAAAGTAGATTTAACAAATCACATGAAGGCACGTCACTTTGTAGCTTTACTTTTGTGTAATTTATTTGTATTTATAGCAGTTCTCCTACCCTTTTATATATGTTTGTATTCTTTATTTTTTTAATAAGCTACGTGGCACCATATTGTGGTGCAATATCAAGGGGCAAAGTGAGTGATATAAATTAAGGGTTATAGTTGCATTACTCTTCACAATATATAGTTTGAAAGATAGTTATATAAAATTAAAAAATATATTTATAATAAAGTGGCATAATTATATTGATTGATTGTAAAATGAGTTGTAGTTATATCATTAACCAAAAACTATATATATCGTAAAATAAAAATAAAAAAAATAAAAATCTTTACAAATTGACATTATATCTAGTTCATGTAATAGGGTACCCTCCCACCTAATGGAGATTCTAAGTCTAGGGATGGGCATCGGGGCAGCGTGGGTAACCCCGCCCACGCTGCCCCGCCCCGCTCCGCCCCGCATGGCGAGGTGGGTAACCCCGCTCCGCCCATGTGGGGGCAGGGCCCCTCGCCCCGCATCTAGGGCCCCTAGCAGGGGTGGGTGGCAGGGAGGGCCCAACCCCGCCCCGCATTTTCCCCGCCCCCATTTATATATATATTATACATATATATATAAACATATATATATATACTTATATTTTACAAATTGTGTATATATAAATATATATTACAATTTGTTAGATTTGTTCACAAAATATGAATTGACAAATTTAAAAACTACATAGTTTAAAAACTAATGCACTACAATTTATACAAAATATGAACTAGCAAATTTAAAAATCACATAATTTTTAAATTATAGTCATATTTACAAAATTTAAGTTTATAATTTGAATCTAAAAATATATTTTTAATTACTTTTGCACTTATAAATAATTTTTAAATCAAATAAATGTAGTATTTTTTTAAGTGAAAAGAGGCGGGGCGGATTGGGAATCCGCCCCGCAACCCAGGGGCGGGGGCACCCCGGGTAGCACCCCTAGTAAAATCCCCTCCTATAATTGGATTGAGCTACTACATTTTCATAAAAGTTTTATAGACTACTGATCAGAATCAAAAGATTCCATAAATAATGGATAATATTCAATGAGTCAACCTTCTTTAAATTTAAATAATTAATTTAGCACTTGGTAAAATAAGTCTTTGTGCCTGTTTCTAAGTAAACTTTGAAACTTCACCTTCAGATGATATGTGGAGGTTACAGCCTTCATCTGATTCAAGGATGGGTATTTGAGAATTGCGTTGTACAAGGAGGGGGCTTTTACCACAAGGAAGTCTACCATAAGAGATGTCATTTTGGGGGTTGTTCCAGCTAACACAGATAGAGTGATTGCTTCAATAGGCTGGATCGTATCCCTGGTGAAACCTTTGAGGGGCGTAGGTGCCGGTCGCAACCGATCAAGAGCGATCCCCATTTTAATGAAAGCTTCCCAAAAGTGGATGTCGGCGGAGCTACCGTTGTCAATCAACACCCTTCTCGTCCAGATAGTTAGCAATTTGTGATGTTACTACTAGAGCATCGTCATGGGGGTGTGACAAGCCTTCTCCATCTTTTTCACCAAAAGTTATAAGGTGTTCCCTTGTTTGATCCCTGTTGTTAAGGGATGGCTTGTGGGCGGAGAATACCTCTTCATACCTGGCCTTCCAGGCATGGGACCTCTGCACCGAGGAGGTTGTTCCTCCCCAGCATATCCTCCAGCTATTGTGCTAATTTCACCCACTGGGAGTTCTCCTCTACTCAAGTTTCTTCGATGCGGACTTTCTCTATGCGGATCTATGGTTCTCCTTCTGTCAAGGCTTCTATTTCTTCGGATAGGAGTCCGACTTCTCTGAGCATGACTTCTCCGAGCATAGTCCCGATCTCTACTAGTTGGACTGTGATTCTTGTGAGTAGGACTTTGATTTCTCCAAGCGGGACTTCGATTCTTGTCTCTCCAAGAGTGGGGACGATCATTGTGTTGTGGTCCACTTCTGTCTTCTCCATGGTGATCTATTTGGGCCTCTATCTCTCCCATTCTTCACTTCCTAGTGTAGTAATCTTCAGTATTATGCCCGCCACTTTTATGATAGGTGCAATATCTGGGACGTGATGAATCCCATCTTTGCTCTACTTGGGAGTTTGGATCTCCTCAGTTCCCACCGTTAGGTTGGAATGGATACGTGGTCCAAGTTTTCCCCGTCGAACTTGCTCCCCTTTGCCCTTTGTTTCATAAGTCCCCTTTTTGCAGCTATCCTGGCTTGACCCTCTATTGTGGTAGCTGTCTTTTTGTCTACTCTTTCTAAGTCAGTTTGCTTGGGAGCAGTTAGATCATGGAGCGTATCTTCTGTATTTATGAAACCATCTGTGCAGTCCATAAACTCCCTCAGTGAGGTCCAGGTCTTCCAAGCAATTTTCATCATGAAGGGGTTATGAGGCCAGACCTCCCCTAATAGTGCAGCCAAGGTGATATTCTCATCTTGGTCATCCGTCATCATTCGTTCTTTATTAAATCGAGAAAGGTATGACTTGAGGCTCTCATCGTCCCTTTGTTTAACAGTTAGGAGATAGGCCACCGGTCTCCTCCTTGTTCGGCTGGCCATGAACTGTGTCAAGAAGAGACGTGCCAGCTCAGTGAAGCTAATAAAAATTCCAAGTCGTAGGGAACCAAACCATGCTCACACTGCTTCCTTCAGAGTGAGGGGGAACGCTCTGCATGCCACCTCATTGGGGAAACCGTGCAGGGTCATATGGGCCTTGAAAGTGTCTAGGTGTTCCAATGGGTCTTTTGATCCGTCATACGTTCCTATCTGAGAGATTTTGAACCTCAGAGGTAGAGGTACCGCCATAATCTCAACGTTGTATGGCAGTTTCTCGCCGGTGAGGAGTTGATCTACCATAGAGGGTTGGATAATCTGCTTAGCCACCTCTATCTAGATTTGTAAGTTAACCCTAGGTTGCTCTTCATCTACAGTTGTCATGTTGGGAAGGGGTGGATCTCAGAGTGATGGCTCTGTCAATCTGCATCTGGTTCTCCATCATCCCTTCGCAAGACAACATTTTCTTGTCGAAGGGTCTCCATCTCCTCCATGAGTTTTCATATTGCTTCAGTTGTTCATTGAGTCTTCCTTCCATTACTTTGGACTGTGCTGTTTCATGCTGCGAACTCTAAGAGCATGTTGTTTTCGACATACGAAGGACATGCTAATTATGGGATAACAAAGATCCCACATACGGCGCTATCATTGATGCCGTGCTTTGCGGGCCTGGGCAACTTTACACAGACAATGCTTGGATCATCACCTGCATAGTGGAGAAAAAGGGGGGACCTTGAGGTTCGTTGTGCCTCCGATACTTAAGTTAGTTTTGATGTAGGAGATGAAGAGAAAATAATAATGAAGATGGGTGTAAAAGTTAACCTTCTTGTTTGTTGCAAGTGGTGTTTCTTTATACTTGCCGACCTGGTCTCTATGGTAGCGGGGTGTTGTATTGCAGGAGATTATATATTCACGTCGTCTACACGTCGAGCTATATTTATGTCATCTGCTCGCCAAGCTATGAAGTGTTTAGGTTAGCTGTGTGTAGTCCGAGCTCTGGGCCTCATTACATGCGGCATGCTTTCTGCTCTAAGTTCCTCCTATCCCATTAATGCTCGGTGTTAACTGCCTTATATTTTCCTGGCTTGCATTGAATGCGACATTCCTTCTTCCTTAAGCCTTTCATATACCCTCTGACTAGGTTCCTAATGTGAGCATGGCCCGACTCGGATCTCATACCTAGGTTTCGACCCAAGACTTCCTAATCTGTTTGGCCCTGCCTAGACCTCGTATTTGGGCTCTAACTTGGGCTTTGCTTTAAGCCCGACCCAAGGGATTTACTCCCTTCACAATATATATATATATATATATATATATATATATCTTTCTAGTAAAATACATCCCCAAATAAATACCTTAGCCGTAATGGTAGCTTTAACCAAATTAAATCATCTTTTGGTACTAACTAAACATCAACTCATAGCACTTAAAAACATATTTTCTTTCTCCTAATCAACCTCAAAGAATGATACTTGTAAGGGGATTTTCCCCTACTAAACCCAGCGGGCCTGTGAATGAAAGTTAAGGGAATTAAGACAAAAGGCCCAGCCCAGAACAAACAGTCTCCAACCCGGCCCATGGGAAGGGTCCTCTGGACACAACCTGCAGGAGGGAGGGTGCTACAGGGATGAGACTCGTCGATCTGAAGGCCCCTCAAGTAGTGTTCAGCTCTCAAGTGCATGTCTGCATAGTAGGTGTAATGTGCGGGGAACCTTTGATCTTCTAACAGGAAAGATATCAACAGACCACCAAGGATATTGTCTGGGAGAAGAAAATCAGAGAACTACGCAGCATTAATGACACCACTACCTGGGTTACATGCCACATTAATGACGCCGTCACAGAGCTACATTGCATTAAAGAACTCTGACATAGGAAACAATACGAAAGACGCAGACTCCATGGAGGCAAACACGATCTGTCCCCCCAGACTTATAATATAAATAGTAGGTCCCATGTATGAGAATACTCTCTCTGATCCCTAGACTCTTTCACTTATTTACAAATTTTCAAGAATATTTACTAACTTTGGCATCGAAGACTCCCCGGCCCCAAGGCCGCCCTCTCCTAGTTGCATTCTCTTCTATATTTTGCATGCCTATTTCAGAAGACTTGAGTTGTTGGAGCCTGACCCAAAGGTGTGCGAAACACGATGTTGATAATGGCGCCATCTGTGGAATCCTTGTGATTCTTATGTGTCTTTTTTTTTTCTGCGACAACCCATTCCGGACAACTCAGGAGAGACATGGGAGACACCATGGAAGTAAGATTGAAAAACATGGAGGAATGGGTGACAAAGTTAATTGACGAAGTGCAAACACTTCGTAAGGAAAATGAGGAACTCAAAATACCTTGACAGGAATGGGATGGCAAAGTAGAGTCCAGAGATAGTGAATATGCGGGGTCCCAAAACACGCAAGCTAGACCGAATAAGGAAGAGGAGTGGAAGAACATGTAGTTGCTCATGAACTACAACTGCTCCTAAGGACTCGGTCAACTAAGCCAGCCCATTACATAATGAAATAAAGACTGCAATAAATAAATATAGAGAAAGACATTAATACCCCTACTAATTAAAAGAAAGACATTACATACATAGCCCTTAATCCCCTCTCATATTCCCACTCTTCAAACTTCCCTCCTTTTCTTTCGCCACCCTAGTATGCACCCCTAACAATACTCCCATTCTCAGAATATCTTGCCCACAAGATCTGGAAATCTCCTCATCAACCTCTCGAGGTCCTCCACGTCGTGTCCTCTATGGATGTTCCCTTCCAGTGGGTTAAAATCTCCACTCTCGCTCGGAGTCCCTTCCTCTTCAATCGCCTTTCCAAAATCGCCTTAGGTTCAAGCGTCAGGGCTCCATTTGCTGTCACCTGAGGTAACTAAGAACTAGCATGCACATGAGCTCCCAACTTCTGTTTAAGGCATGACACATGAAATGTGGGGTAGATCCAAGTGATAGGCAACCTTCCCCACTCAACAGAGGATCCGAAAGGGCCCATAATACCTCGGAGATAACTTGAGGTTCCTCCTCATAGCCACAGACATTTGACAATAGGGCCTCAAACGTATGTAAACCCACTCTCCTTCTTAAAACTCCATTTCCATTTGATTTTTATCAACATGCCTTTTCATCTTAACTTGTGCCTCTTGAAGGTTTTCCCTAACCAACTTGGCAATGAGATCCCGGCCTTTCAACTCCTACACTACCTAAACTTGGGTCAACCCTACTTCATAGGGTAAAAGACTTGGTGGAGGATACACGTACACTGTCTCAAAAGGTGATATCTGGATTGAGTTGTGCTTTAAGGTGTTGTACACAAACTCTGCTAGGGCTAGCCATTTTTTCCAATCTTTGGGTTTTTCAATAGTAAAGCATCATAAATAGCATTCGAGGCTTTTGCTAACAACCTCTGTTTGACCATCAGTTTGTGGATGGTAAGCTGAGCTCAGTAGGAAATCTGTCCCACAAATCCTAAATAACTCTAACCAAAACTGGCTTGTAAAAACTGGATCCCTGTCACTGACTATGGTCTGTGGCATTCCATGTAATCGAAAAATGTTCTCCATAAAAAGCCTTGCTACTATCAGGGCAGTGTAAGGGTGGTAGAGTGACATGAAATGGGCATACTTGCTCAAACTATCCACCACCACCATTATCACTGTACAACCCTCTAAGGGTGGCAACCCATTTATGAAATCCATTCTAATGTCAACTCAGTTCCTCTCTGGTATGGGAAAAGGTTGAAGCAATCCCACAGGGTGAAGGGTTTCAACCTTATTCCCCTGACATATGTCACACTCCCTGATGAAGGCTCGGACATCCCCACGCAATCCAGGCCAGTAAAACTCTTTTTTCAATCTTGCATATGTTTTATGTACTCTTGTGTGACCCCATAATGGACTGCTATGGAACCGTTGCATGATCTGCTGCTGGAAGGGTACCAGAGCTCGTAAATGAAGCCTCCATTTGTAGAAGAGGAGATCATTTTGGATCTGGTACTGGGAAAAGTCCAAGGTCCCCTGATGGTAGTTGCTTATGAGCTCCTGCAACAGGGGATCTTGGGGTTAAGATTTCTTCAACTCTTCTACCCATGTAGCTTGCATCATGCTTACTGCTTGCATAGTTAAGGTTGGATCACTGGATTGGTTGATTGAGTTGAGGTTGGTATGTGGTGGTTGTTTTTGGTTGGATGTTTGTGTGGCTGAAAAGGTTGGGTTGTTTGTGGGTCTGGATAGGGCATCTGCAACAGTGTTGGTTTTGCCAGTTTTGTATTCCACCAAGAACGCATATCCCAGTAGCTTAGAGACCCACTTTTGTTGGGCTGGGGCCCCTATCCTTTGCTCCAATAAGTGCTTCAAGGCCAGCTAATCAGTGCGGACCTTAAAAGACTCTCCCAGTAAATAGTGTCTCCATTTTCTTACTACCATAATCAAGGCTAATAATTCCTTTTCATAAGTTGATAGGGTCAGGTTCTTTCCCTTTAGAGTTTGGCTAAGATAGGCTATGGGTTGCCATTCCTGCAATAGTACTACTCCTAACTCATCTCCAAAAGCATCACACTCCACAATAAATGGCTTAGAGAAATCAGGGACCCGTAAAACTGGTGGGTTAATCATGGCATGTTTGAGTTTGTTGAAAGCTTGCAAAGGCCCTTCTGTCCATACAAATGAGTTCTTTCTGACTAGTGCCGTGAGTGGTGCTGCTATCATACCGTACCCCTGCACAAATTTTCTATAATATCCTGTGAGACCCAAAAAACCCCTCAGGGCCTTAAGACTCATAGGAATTGGCCACCATTGCATTGCTGCTATCTTCTGTGGATCTGCCTTCACCCTTTCCCTGGAAATTAGGTGTCCCAAATATTCAACTTCCTTGCTACCAAAAGTAAATTTCGAGGCCTTGGAATAAAGCTGGTGAGATTGCAAAATCTCCAAACAATGCTTAAGTGCTGTAACATGATCCTATAGTGTCTTGCTATAGATTAATATATTATCAAGAAATACTAACACAAACTTCCTTAGATAGGGTCTGAAAATCTCATTCATTAATCATTGGAAAGTTGAAGGAGCGTTGGTGAGGCCGAAAGGCATTACCAAGAACTCATAGTGACCCTCATAGGTCCTAAAGGCAATTTTATGTATATCTCCCAGACGCATTCTGATTTAATGATAACCAAAACGTAAATCTAATTTAGAGAAAAATTCAGCTCCATAAAGCTCATCCAATAACTCATCAATATTCGAGATATTATACTTATCTTTAATAGTGTCCTTGTTGAGGGCACAATAGTCCACACACATCCGCCAACTTCCATATGCTTTCTAACCAACAGAACAGGTGAAGAGTATGGACTTTGAATGCTCCTTATTATTCCATTGTTTAGCATCTCAGCAACCAATCGTTCAATTTATGTCTCCTTGTAATAGGGATATCTATAGAGACTTACACAAGCTGGTTTAGATCCCTCTTGTAGCTGAATCCTATAGTCGTGACTTCGAGATGGAGGCAAGCCATGTGGCTCAACAAAAACTGCTCCAAATTCTTGCACTACTTGATGTATTTCTGAATCAAGTACCCTCTCTGTTTTTCCATAATCCTCCCCCAATAAATGCAACAGACTCCCTTGACTGACCCTTTTGTAACTTAGGGGTATGGTCTTCTTCTTCCAATACTTCACTTGATGGGTGAATTCCTTGGAGTTAAGCTACCACACCATTCAAAGTGAACTGCATGGTAAGATCAGAAAAACTCCACAAAATAGAACCTAGACTCCTTAACCAGTCCACCCCCAAAACAATATCACAACCCCCAGAGTCAGTAAATAGATATGAGCTATGAAATTTAAGTGTTGTACTTGGATAGGAACTGCCCTACATAAACCTTGGCAAGGAAGGCTATCCCCATTAGCCACTCTTACTGACAGTTGGCTTCTCCCCATTGGCAGTTTTGACTTTCTTGCTACATATGGGTGCATAAAACTGTGTGCTACCAGTATCAATGAGAATCAGTACCTTTTGATGATTAATAATCCCTTCCACCCTCATAGTTTTAGGAGAGATGGAACCTACTAGGGCATGTAGAGAAATGCCAAATAATTCCCTCATTTCCTTCTCTTCAACATTATTATTTACTAACTATATGATAGCTAGGTGCCCATCCGCTTCCTCTTGATCCTCCTCTTCATTTGCCAACCTAACAGAAACAATCTAGGCCTGTTACACCTGTGACTTGGGTGAAACTTCTCATCACAATAGTAATACAAACCCATCTCCATTCTTTCTTACATTTGTGCTGGAGTGATACTTCTAATGGGTAAAGTGGTTCTTTTGGGTTGGTTGGCAAGGTTAGTATTGGTGGGTTGAGGTCGTGAATCTGGTCTGATGAGTGGTGTAGGTAACCTCAAAATAGGGGCTGAAGCTATTGGTTTCAGGTTATAAGGTGGGTTTGTGTGATTTTGAAGTGAGTTTCTGGTGGTTATTTCCTAACTCCTCATATACAACTCCTCCTCTTGTAATTTGGCTAACCCAAAAGTAGTCGAAAGGGATGTGGGTTTAAACATTGTAACCATAATTCTGAAATCATCTCTGAGCCCACTAATGAAAGTGCCAATATGGAACTCCTCCGTAGGCCCACGAATCCTATTAGATAAGGCTTTAAATCGAGTCTGATACTCTTCTACAGTCCCTATTTGTCTCAGTTTAGTGAAAGTCGTAACTGGGTCCTCTTATGTGGAGGGCCCAAACCGCACCTTAAGTGCAGAGATAAAATCCTTCCATGTATGGACAAGCTCTGACTCCATTAACCAACAATACCAAGATAATGTCTTACCCTCCATGTGGAAGAAGGCTATCTGTAGCTTTTGATCTTTAGGTGTATTAAAATAAGAGAATAATTGTTGGGCCTTAAGAACCCACTGGATAGGTTCAGTCCCATTGAATTTTGAAAATTCCAACCTAAGGGATCTAGCACTGTCCCCCTTCAAATAAAGGATTGTTACTGACCTATCTGTTGGATGATCCCTTTCCTGAGTGTTGCTTCCCTGCCATTACCACCAGTTGATTATAACTAGCTGCAAGATTGTAAGTTGTTGTAACACTGCCTCTAGCACTTGTCTCTGTCTATCTTCCTCTTCTCGCAGGTGTATTATTTCTCCCTTCAGTGTGGACACAACTTCCACAAACTAAGCATGACGGGTACCTTCAACCATGGCACAGGAACACGACTCTTGATACCACTGTTAGGAACAATGGAATGACTATAAAATAAATAAATGTGTTTAGTGATAGTTCGAGGAGCCCCAACCTCCACAATTGTACTTGAATGAACTATATGATGATCTTCATTTCTGTTGATAACTGAATATAAATACAGATAAAAAAGACACGACTCACAATGGCCCAACATGGCCCATGAACTGCAACTGCTCCTAAGGACTCGGTCAAATAAGCCCGCCCATTACATAATGAAATAAAGACTGCAATACATAAATATAAAGAAAGACTTTAATACGCCTAATAATTAAAAGAAAGACATTACATATGTAGCCCTAAATTTTGGTATGCAAATAGTATAATAAGCATCAAGGTCCTTAAATGCTCTCTAGGGTTTTTGTCATTTTGCTAGTGTTGGTGCACGTGTAGTCGCAGCCTTGGCCGTGCCTTGGCCGCTATGGTGGCATTTGGGTCTTCGCCTGACATAGCAAGGATGCTTTCTGATATCGTTTCATCCCGCCCATTAGCTATGCCAGAGGTAGTGGTTCCCATATGTGAAGCAAAACTGATTAAGGGAGACTTATGTTTCATTTTCAACAGAGATCACACGAACAACGACTCCATTTCATTTCTCAATGGTGTTAACATTCCAGCAACGTCGTCCTTCTCTGGTTTTCATCCGGCGATACATTAAAAAGCGTTAGGGAGTGCCTCAATGCCGGTTGTTGGTGCCATGAGGAGGGCTCGAAATGTTCTGGTGTGCTTAACGAATGAAACGGATTTTGTTACTACTATGGCTAGGGAAGTGATGGATATTGCAAATGTTCCATACAAAATATTTCACTGGACACCCTCGTTTAATGAGTATGAGGAATCACCGTTAGCTTCGGTGTGGATTTTTTTACCAGGGTTGCAGCCTCATTTCTTCCATGAGTCAACGTTGAAAATTTTTGCAAGTCCGTATGGTAGATATCTAAAAAGAGATAATACAACAGCTTGCGTTTCACGGTCAGAGGGAGCAAGAATGTGTGTAGAGATGGATATTTCCAAAGATCATAGGCATTATTTTTGTATTGGTCCTCCGAATAACTCAAGAAGCCATTTTCACGAAGTGATATTTGAAACCCTAGCAGCATATTGTTCGACATGCCGCCAACAAGGTCATTCGAATAGTATGTGTAAAAAGGGAAAAGTTACATGCAAGAAATCAAAAAAGGGGTATGACTCATGCTTGCGAGGAACTAAAGAGAAATGAGAAACAAAAGCAAGTGTGGAATTTGGTGAATAAAAAAGATCAAATTAAATTGCAGGAAACGGAGGAAAAGGAAACAAAGCAACTGGTTTTGTATGCAATGCAGGATGGGGTGATGATGTCATCCTTAGCAGAGGATGATCAAAATGTGAAACATTAGGAAGGTAAAATTTCGCAATGTATTAAAGGAGGAGCGACAGAGTCGAGTGCCAGGGAAATGAATGTGGTAGTGGATCTAGATCTGGTTAATATGTCTGATGTTCTGAGGGATACACAAGGGGATGAAAATATTTCTGAGGAAGCATCGTTGTTATTGGAAGAAATTGTGGATGCAGAATTAAATAGGATTTTTGATCTTGTGGTACATGGTGATCCTGGAATGGGGGGCGGTATGGAATCCCAGGTGCAAACAGGGGAGTAGGCGTGTCAACTAAATGTGGGTATAGACCATATACAAACAGGGAAATTACAGCATGGTAGTGATCAGGTCTTGGGGGAGGACATAGATGGAGAGTCATAAGAGTTGAGCCAAATAAAAGAGGGAATGGCAAAGAATTTGGAGGCTGAGGAAATTAATCTACAGGTTACAGAAACTAAAGCGGAAAGGCCTGTGAATTCAAATGTGGCAAGATGCAACTGTGATACCTTAGTAGTAGAAAGGGACGTGATTCCGGGGATGGAGCCTAGTTTATGTCAAGGAGGAAAGGATATTGATGGATTCGAAAATGTAAAGAAGGTAGTAGTGGAGATAGAATATGAAATAGAATTGCCAATTATAAAGTTGAAGAAGAAGGAAAAAGTTATAGCTGCACCACCGAGTATGATCACTCGGTCCTCCAAACAGGTTTGATATGTTGGACAACATCTTAGTTTGGAATGTGAAGGGGGTGGGTAGTTCATATTTACAATTACGAAAGCATATTGTTGAGACAAAACCAGATGTTTTGGCCATTTTGGAACCGTTCGTAACTGAATGTCATATTAAGAAATGGGCGAGGAAATTGAAGTTTGATAATTCCATGGCTAACTATTAACAAGAAGGCAAGATTTGGGTCTTTTGGCAGAAGGATGTTTCTATGCAAATTATTTCCAATACTAAGCAACAGATATCTGGATTGTATAAAAAATGTGAGATTTAGATGCTGATATCGTTTATTTATACGAGTTGTTTTCAATCTGGGCAAGTGCAACTTTGGAGAGAATTAGAAATAGTTCAAAGGCAGGACATCCCGTGGGTTGCTGGGGTGACTTTAATGTTATTCGGTATGATCATGAAAAAGTTGGTGGCTCTTAAAGCCTTAGGGAGTTAAAGATGATTTTAACAATAGCATAATGAACTGTGGGCTCATGGAGATTCAAGAAGAGGGTTCAAGATTCTCATGGTGTAGTGGGCAAGAAAGGCGAGGTTGAATTTGGGCTAAGCTAGATCAGGTAATTGTGAATCAAGAATACATACGGATGTACCCTGCTACAAATGTTTTTATTTTGGCCAGAACCACTTTGGATCATTGTTCACTGCACGTTAGAATTTCAAACTCTAGATAGTTTTATGGACCAAGGCCTTTTTTTTCCCAACGCCTGCATAGTTCAAAGATGTGGTTGCAAAGAGTTGGGAGGAAGCTACAAAGTTTGATGGACTCTTGAATTTGGCTACCAAGTTGAAGCATCTGAAGCACACTTTAAAGGAGTGGAATCGCACTTCTTTCGGTACTATTTTTAATAATATTGCACATTGGGAAGATCAGATCATTCTATTGGAAGGCAAGGTGTTGCAGTCGGGTGATGCTGAGGATGACAAATTGCTAAAGGAAGCTCGTAAAGGTTTATATGATTGGCTTCATAGAGAATAAATTTTCATGGCTCAAAAGGCTAAGGCAAAGTGGATAAAGGAAGGGGATGCGAATACCAAATTTTTTCATGGTATGGTTAGGAATCATAGACGAAAAGCATGGATAGGTAAAATGGAGATGTAAGATGGGCAGGTACTTCAGTCCCTAGTTGCTGTGCATGATGGAGCAATAGATTTTTTCCAGCAGCTTTTGCAATTTGAAGGGCATAAAAGTGCACAAGAAGAAATATGTCAGCTTATACAACCGACTATTGCAGAGGAGGATAATTCCTTTCTGGTTAAGGCACCGTCCATGGAGCAAACGTGAGCAACAACTATGAAGTCCATTCTGGAAGATAGTAGTCCTGGGCTTGATGGATTTGGGTCTTATTTTTTCTCTCATGTTGGGATATTGTTGGGAAGGATGTGCTTAAAGCGGCCACGGAGTTTTTTTCAGGCGTTCCGTTGGGTTCGTATTATACTTCAACTTTTTTAGTCATTATTCCCAAAACAAAACAACCTAATAGTTTTGTTGAATTCCAGCCGATTAGCCTATTTTCGGTAATTTATAAGTGTTTTTAAAAAATTATAGTTGGAAGAATGCGGCCTTTATTATCTAGCGTTATTTCAGAAGAGCAAGGTGCATTCGTTAAAGGGCATAGTATTTTTGAGAATGCATTGTTGGCTCAGGAAGTACTGCGTAATCTAAATAGAAAGATGAGGGGAGGGAATATAATGCTAAAATTGGATATGATGAAGGCATATAATGGGTTGGAATGGAATTTCCTATGGGAGGCCTTAACTGCTTATGGCTTTTCAGATCAGTTTATTACTCTTCTAAAAAATTGTGTGCAGAATTGTAAGTTCTCTGTGATGCTTAATGGAACATATCAAGGGTTTTTTCAATCATCCAGAGGTATTCGGCAGGGGGATCCTCTTTCGTCATACTTGTTTATTCTAGCGGAGGAAGTGCTCACAAGGTTGGTTATGAAAGCAGTAGACCATCAGAAAATCAAACCTCTCTCAACTCCTAGAGTGAGAATGCAAGTATACCATTTACTTTATGCTGATGTTGTTGTATTCTTAAATGGGGATAAAAAATTAGTGAAAGGGCTCATGGAAGTTATAGATACTTATTCTATGTGGTCGGGACAAAAGGTGAATACGGATAAGTCTGCCATTTATTTCTCCACTCGTATTTCATATGTGAGGAAAAAAAGATTACAAAGAATCACCGGATATGGACATGGGAAGTTTCCTGCTACATACATGGGTATTCCTATATCCACTTCTGTGATTGGAGGGCATTGTTTTGATATTATTGTTAATAAAGTTTGGGCGAAGCTTGATGGTTGGAAAGGGATTCTCCTATCAGCTGGGGGACGTATTGTGATGATTCAACATGTACTATCTAGCTTACCTATCCATCTTATGTCAGTTATGGATGTGCCAAAAATGGTCATTAGAAAACTTAACTCCATTTTTGCTGGATTTCTTTTGGGGGGCACGGAAGAGCACAGTAAAAAACATTGGGTGTCTTGGCAAAAAATCACTAAACCAACACAAGAGGGAGGATTAGGCATCTGTGATTTACAGGAGGTGCAGAAGGCTATCCGAATGAAATTAGCTTGGAATGTACTCTATAGTAACTCCTTATGGGCGAAATTCATGAGGGAAAAGTATTGTAAAAAACATCACCCGGTTCAAGTAGTGGTTAAATGGAATTCCTCTCCCTTATGGAAGTCAATTGCATCATTTTTTTTGCTGTCATGGAGCAATCAGGTTGTAATGTAAATGAAGCACAAATTCCATTTTGGTGGGAGAGTTGGTCTGGCCTTGGCATTCTGGGCAAGCAGGCAAGAATTGTATATCAACCAAAATTGATTTTACTGGAGATGATTATTGGAACAGAGTGGCATGAAGAACGGCTTACAGAAATGCTAGGAAGAGAGAAGGCTCAGTATATTTGTTTGAAGGTTAAGTTGGGCAGGCCGGAGGTGGAAGATAAGGTGTATTGGAAGCCTTCAAACGATTCGAATGTCACTGTTAAAGCTGGATGGGAGTTGTGCATATCAAAAAATGAGGCAGTCATGTGGGCAAGTTCTGTTTGGGATCCTGTTATTCCTCTCATAATTTCTCTTATATGCTGGAAAGGATTATAAGGGGCTTTGAGTGTAGATACCAATATTCAACGCTTGGGCATTTCCTTATGCTCGGCGTGTGTATATTGTAAGCGGCCAAAGATTGAAACGATGGACCATGTATTAGGAGAGGGGGAGTTTGCCTTGCAGCTGTCAAGAAAGGCATCTGATATGCTGGAGGTTGAGTTTGAACAACAACAAAATTGGAGAGAATGGTTGTGGGCTTAGGTTTCTAAAGGAAGAATGTCTTCTCAGCTAGAACATCTAAGAGGCATCACGCCGGTTTTTATTGTGTGGATTCTTTGGATTCGCCGGTGTAGGTTGCACATGGAGGATAGAAAGATGTTGATCCAAGTGTGTTGGGAGTAGGTTCTGTTTTGGTTCAGGAACAGATCTATCAAAATGAAGAGGAATAGAAGATTAAATATTGCCCATGTTGATATCCTCCAAAGGTGCCAGATTCCTATTGTAAAGGTGCATAGTCATATTCAGCGGCCTTGTTTTTCATAGCTTGTAAAGGTATTGGATAAATAGTGATTTTATTTATTTTCACGGTATTCCTCAGCTAAAAGTGAAGAATTATTAATAAATCTGGGGAGGGGTCACTATTGGATAGGTGGCCCTAACTCTTTTTTTTTTTTTCTTTTTTTAAAAGTCGTTAATCCCCTCTCATATTCTCACTCTTCATACTTCCCCCCTTTTCTTTCGCCACCCTAGTCTACGCTCCTAACAAAATCCTCACTTTGACAAGGGTCCTTGGTAACTACATAACCGTCCCCGTTCAATGAGCTAGAAACAGCGGTTGGGTTTGCCAACAAACTGTCATATGTTACCATCACAGTCAATTTTGATCAAATAACTGCCGCTAGAGGCTGAACAACTGAATGTGGAGGAGGATGAGATTTCCCGAGCATCAGAGAAATAGTATTTTTGGCCGCACGGATCCAAGGTCCATACTGATCCTTAGAAGATTCTCCATGCAGAGTTGTCTTGGGAGGAAGAGGACACCCACTTGATGATACCACACCGAAAACAAAATCAAGGAAGGCGTTTGTATCGCAAAGAAATCTAGAGTGAATGACCCTGAACCACAACTGATCTCCCTCGTACAAGAGTTTTGTGTTACGAGCCTAAAGTTGCATTTGGGTAGTGAGGTGATCTTAGATATTTTGTGAATACTAATGAAAAAGTAATGATATAATATTGAATAGTAGTCAATAGTAATGAAAAGTAGGTAAAAAATAATAATAAAATAATAAATAGTAGTAGTGGAGTATTCTCACTACCTAAACTAGCCCTAAGTCAAGATGGGAAGGAATGTAGTAAGGGCTAAGGCATTTACTTATTTGTTTGGGGTATTTTTGTATTTTCATTTATAGTGTAGCAGTTGGGTCGTTATTTATGTTGAGTGGGTCATGGGTTGTTTGTAAGTCGTGGGTTATAGGTCTCAGCACTAGTCCGTGCGTTTAGGGATTAAGTTAGTTGAGGTTTGTCTATTTATTGTACTGTTTGATGAAATGAATTCCATTTTTTAGCCCAATTGATTCCGAGTGAATGTTGGAGGCCTGCTGGCTCCTTGAATTGCCAGTATACTCTTTATTTTAATTATAGAGATCATAAAAGGTAGTCTCAGAGTCAAGTTCCTGCGACATGGCGGAGGGAACTCGTATAGCTCAGCTTGCAAAGGTAGTGACCACTCCGGGGAGACATCCTCCTTAAAAGAGGAGTAGGATCGGCAACATGCATTAATGGAGAAAGTTTTAGTACAAATAAGTAACTTGGCCTCAAGCTATAATAGCTTGGTGTAAATGTCTACTAGATTTAATTCATGGGAAGGATCATCGGGTAACACTCATGTGAAGATGAGCTCTAATCCTCATTTTGATGGGCAAGGTGTAATTCAGGCAAGGACACTTTGCTTGGATTTTCCTCACTTTGATGGAGGAGATCCCATGAGTGGATTTTGAAGGTGCAATAGTTTTTTTCTTACTACCAAACACCAGAGGATCATAAGCTCTAGATCGCTTCTTTTCACATGTAGGGGAAAGCATTGTCGTGGTACAATTGGTTGATGGAGTCTAGCCCGATGGTCAGCTGGGAGGACCTCTTGGGCTCTTCACATCAGGTTTAGGCCTTCGGCATATGAGGATCCGGTGGGAGCATTTACAAAGCTGTGGCAAATGGGTAGTGTGGAGGAGTATCAAACTGCATTTGAGATCCTATCCGATAAAAATACTAGGGTAAGTGAAGAGTTTCGCATTAGTTACTTTCTTAAGTGGACTAAGAGCTGAATTGAGGATTATAGTTACCATATTTAAACAAACCACCCTCTTGGCTGCCTTTGGCCTGGCACGATTGCAAGAAGAAGAAGTAGGGAGGAGAAATCATAATTACCGTACCCCAAATGTCCAGTCCAGTTCATATCCAACCTCTGCCAAGCCCTCTTCCTTAAAACTACCTGGACCTAACCCCATACTTAGACTACCAACCCCTCCAATAAACCCAAAACCCAATATGAACCCACCTAGAAGAAATCCCTACCCCATCAAATGCATAAACCATAGTCAAATGCAAGAAATGAGAGAAAATGGATTGTGCTACTACTGTGATGAGAAATACCAGTTAGGACACAGGTGTAGTAGACCAAAAATTTATCTCTTAGAAGGTATGGAGTTGGTGGTAGATGCAAATGAAGAGAGGGAAGAAGAGGAGGCCTCCAACCAACCTAACACAGAGGCGATTCCAGCAATACAACAAACATAGTTGTTGGGCATTTCTCTACATGCCATAGTAGGAGCACCTTCACCTAAGACTATGAGGTTAGTTGGAAAACTAAATCACCAAACAGTTATTGTTTTGATCGATATTGGTAGTACGCACAGTTTTATAAATATAAATGTAGCAAGAAGGGCAAAACTATCAGTGGAGGGGAGCCACTTGGCAGTGCAAGTTGCTAATGGAGAGACCCTTCCTTGCCAAAGTTGCTGTAAGACAGTTACTCTTAAATTACAACATTACGATTTTGTAGCCAATATTTATTTACTAACCCTAGGAGGGTATGATATTGTATTAGGGGTTGATTGGTTGAGAAGTCTGGGTACTATTCAGTATTGTAGATTTAAGTATGAGATTTTTTGTTAATGGGAGGTACTTATGGTTACAAGGCCTTAAGCTACTCGAGAACACTCTAGAGGTAGACCCGAAGTTAACAAGGCTACTCTTGTGGAAGGAAAAGGGATCTAGATACAACTAATGGAGGTTGTCAGCTCCAAAGGAAGGGCACCTGTGGATCCTGCCATACAGACTATTCTGGGTACTTTCCATACAGTGTTTGCTGAACCCACTGGGCTCCCCCCTCCCCCCGGAGTCCTGACCAACAAATCCAGCTCCAAGGGACAGCCAAACCCACTTGTGTAAGGCCATTTTGTTATCCATACTACCAGAAGGAGGAGATTGAGAAATTAGTCAAAGAAATGTTTAAGGCAGGGATCATTCAGCCTAGTCAAAGTCCATATTCTTCATAGTTCTCTTGGTGAGGAAGGCAGATGACAGTTGGCGTATGTGTGTCGATTATCAGGCCTTAAACAAAGACACCATTAAAGATAAGTTCCCTATCCCAAACATAGAATTATTAGATGAATTATATGGTGTTGAATTATTTTCTAAGCTTGATTTACGATCAGGCTATCATCAAATCAGGATGAAACTTGAAGATGTTTCTAAAACTACATTTTGTACACATGAAGGGCATTATGAATTTTTGGTAATGCCTTTTTGGGCTTACTAAAGCACCATCAGTTTTTCAAGGGTTGATGAATGAGATTTTCAGGCCTTACTTAGAAAATTTGTGTTGGTATTTTTTGATGATATTCTCATATATAGCAAGTCAATTGGGGATCATTTAGGTCATCTGAAGGCTGTTCTGGAAGTACTACAGCACCACCAGCTATATGCTAAGGCTTCTAAGTGTGTTTTTGGCTATCGGGAGGTCAAGTACCTGAGTCACATTATTTCCAAGGAAGGAATCAAGGTAGATCCCATGAAGACCTCAACTATGATTGAGTGGCCTATACCTAAAACTACTAAGGCTTTAAGGGATTTTTTAGGCCTTATAGGGTATTACAGAAAGTCTATTAAGGGATATGGGAGTATTGCAGCCCCTTAACTGCCCACCTCAAGAAGAATTCTTTCACTTAAACAGAGGAAGCAAACCAAGCCTTCATAGCTCTCAAAGATGCTATGGTGACACCCCCTGTTCTAGGGCTACCGAACTTTTCCAAGATGTTTGTGGCGAAGTATGATGCATTAGGAAATGGGCTAGGAGTTATTCTGATGCAAGAATGAAGGCCACTGGCTTATTTGAGCCAGGCATTCAAGAGGAAGAATCTATTTCTGTCAATTTATGAAAAAGAATTATTGGCTTTAGTACTGGCTATTTGGAAATGGAGACATTATTTATTGAGGCATAATTTTAAGGTAAGAACAGATCAGCATGCTCTTAAGCACCTGCTAGAGCAGAGAGTAGGAACTCCCTTTCAGTAGAAGTGGCTTGCAAAGCTAGTAGGGTTTGATTTCATAATAGAATATCGGAGTGGAAGGGAAAACAAAGCAGCTAATGCATTATCAAGACTACCCATAGAGAATGAAGAATTACATCAAAAAGCTAGTAAGACTACACTCCCTGACATGGAAGCCAAGGTAGTGACTGCAGTAAAAGCTACTTGGTTGGAAGGGCTCTAGCAAGCTTATGACCAAGATCCCCAATTGCAGCAGCTCATTAACCACTGCCATCAAGGTGATCTTGATCCCCACAAGTATCACTTACGTGATGGTTTATTATTTTATAACGGAAGGTTACACTTGGGAACCCTACCAAAAGCAAGTGCTACAACAATTTCACAATAATCCCCTAGGGGTCACACAGGTACCCAGAAGACATATTCAAGGATTAAGAAATAATTCTTTTGGAATGGAATGTTAAAAGATGTCAAGAAATTCATTAAAGAATGTAAGGTGTACCAAAGAAATAAAACTGAGAATATCAAGCCTACTAGGCTCTTACAACCATTACCAGTTCCAAGCAAGGCATGGGTTCACATTAGTATGAACTTCATAAAGGGGTTGCCTCTGTCTAGGGGATACAATGTAATCATGGTAATAGTTGACAAATTCAGTAAGTATTGTCACTTCTTACCTTGGCTCATCCATATACAGCCACGGGAGTAGCACAATTATTCATGGATATTATATTTAAGCTTCATGGAATACCCCAAAGCATAGTCAATGATTGGAATGCTCCTTTTACTAGCCACTTTTGGAAGGAAATCTTCCACCTGAGTGGTACTAATCTACTACTAAGTTCAGCTTATCATCCATAGATGGACGGCCAAACTGAAGTGATGAACAAGTGGCTAGAAGGATACCTCCGATGCTTCTCAAGCGACAGACCAAAAGACTGGGCTAGGTGGCTTCCATTAGCAGAATGGTCTTACAATACCTCAGTGCACACCTCCGCAGGACTTAGCCCCCCATTGAAATTGTGTATGGCCAACCACCACCACGTCTCCTTCCATATGGGCCTGGATCTACTGCAGTGCAAGTAGTTGAAGAAGAAATGAAGAGTCATGATTTAATCCTCACCCTAGTGTGCGAAAACCTGCAAGAAGCTCAAACAAGGATGAAGTATTATGCCGACAAGAAGAACAGAGAGGGTGTTCAATATTGGGGACTAGGTATATTTAATGCTATGCCCATATCGGCAAATGACAGTGGCCGTGAGGAGAAATTTGAAGCTCTCTCCAAGGTATTATGGGCCCTTTTTTATTATGCAGAAAATTGGGAAGGTCGCTTATAAGCTGGATCTACTGGAGAACTCTAAGATCTATCCAATATTTCATGTCTCATGCCTCAAGAAGAAGCTTGGAGCTCAAGTGGTTTCTAACCCTAAGTTACTGTTGGTCATGGAAGATGGAACCCTAACTCCTAAACCAGAGAAGATATTAGAAAGCCGATTGAAGAGAAGAGAAAACATAGATGTTGCTGAGCTATTAGTCCAGTGGGAGGGATCGACAGAAGAGGATGCGTCATGGGTAGATTTGGAGGAGCTGGGGTGGAAGTTTCCAAACCTTGAGGGAAAGGTCTTTTGAGAGGGAGGTTGTGTTACGAGCCTAAGTCAAGATGGGAATGAATTTAGTAAGGGCTACGTCAGATAGGGCATTTACTGATTTGTTTGGGGTATTTTTGTATTTTCATTTGTAGTGTAGCAGTTGGGTCATTATTTATGTTGAATGGGTCATGGGTTGTTTGTAAGTCATGGGTTATGGGTCTCAGCACTAGTCCGTGCATTTAGGGATTAAGTTAGTTGAAGTTTGTCTATTTATTGTACTGTTTGATGAAATGAATTTCAGTTTTTTAGCCCAATTGATTTTGAGTGAATGTTGGAGGCCTACTGGCTCCTTGAATTGCCAATATACTCTTTATTTTAGTTATAGAGATCATAATAGTTTAGTGATATCCAATGCTACTTTGACGCTTAAGATTTGACCTTAACCAATTCCATTTTGATCCACGATTCCACATTAACTTGTTCCATTGTCCCAAGCAAGCCACCTATAAGCTCTCCAACCTGACAATTCATACACCCAAAGACCAATTGGTGTAATTGAACCCAAAAGCATTTCATAGTATAATGCAAATCAGTGTAGAAACAAGCCCATCAAAGTCTTTAATACAGAAAAGGCAATAATCAAACAACCAACCCTACTTACCTTGTGGAGGTCTTCTTTGTTGTCAAGTTCGATCACAAAAGCATTCGAACCCACACCAGAGAATCACGTAGTCCCCTACAATTGTCAAATATTGTCTATTGTGTTATGCACAGTTTCACTCGAAGTAACTTGATCAAAAACAAGGAACCCAAATAAACAGTATCTTTGTGGGAAGTATTTTCCATTTCCGATGCAGCAATTATCACATCAGAACGCTCCTCTTCAATTAACACCAGATCCTCATGAAGGCAAAAAAGTAAATCATCCATTGTAAACTGCTAACTTCTCATGCTGTGTTTGGTTCCCAAACTCAGCTGAGCTTAGCTGAATTCAGACTAACTTTAACATGAGTCTAACGTCCAAACACTCAACTCTCAAATTTCTAAACTCATCCCAACTCAAAACCTTTTTACACGTGGGACCCACAACCTTTTTCAATTTTCCATAAAAAGTACTAAATTCGTCTTAACATCCAAACACACTTTAAACTCAGTTTATATGGATTCTACATAACTCTCTACACTACTCACCTCACTACTATTTATAAAAAAACTCAACTCAACTAAGTTCAGCTCAACATTCAAATGTAGTTTTAGACTCAAAACCTAGATGACAAGACTTCGCAATTCGTAAAACATACCTCTTACCCGTTCGCACCAAGAGAGAGAGACCATTGCAATAATGGGACGGAGTTGGACTTTGTAGAGTTTATTTTTTTTTATTAAAGGAAATTATCAAAAATTATTTTTTATAGTTAAAGAATGTATAAATGTCGCACTCTTTTTTTAAAAAAGTAAATAAATATAAAATATATAATTAATTAATTTTTTAATAATAAATTCTACTCTTTCTACAAAAGAACGTAACGTTTGTATCTAACCTATCCAGCGTTACTGCGTACAAAAAGCATTAAGGGGATGTTTGAAGAATTATATAAGATGAAAATTCTGTAAATATTAGTGAAATTATTTGTAAATAGTAGTAAAATAATTTGAAATATTATGTTTTATAGGATTTTAAGAAATGAGGGATAGAAAGTTGAATAAAAATATTATAAAGTTATAATATTATTATAATATAATTTTTTAATGTTATTTTTATTTTGAGATTTAAAAAAATGAATTATTTTTGGATGATTCTACTAGGACCGAAGTCTCAACCGATAATCCTGACCGATAAGTGCAATTCCAATTTTTTTTTCTTTCCTTTTAAATATTTATTTTACAAAAATACATAAATTCAATAATATTCACTTCGTTAATTACTAAGAAAAAATTTTAAAAAAAAAAAGCATCGTTCAAAATCATTGGTACTTCATCTGTTCAAAAAGCATTACTCTTTATTTTTGTATTTATTTTTTTGAAAATTTAGAAAATTTATATGATTATGTAATTATTAGATAAAAAAGTTAAATATTTGATTGAAAATTATTTGTATTTGAATTATGTTTAAGAAGAAAATGAAATGAAATAAGATAAGATATAATAGTTTCAAACAAACTGGTCTTTATTTTTACAGATGAAATGAAATAAATTAAGATAAAAATTAAAAGATAAATAAAATATTATTAGAATATATATTTTAAATATTATTTTTTATTTTAAGATTTAAAAAAATTAAATTATTTATTTTATTTTATATAAAAATTTAAGAAAATTATAATTTAAGAAAATTTTAGATCCATTTAGATAATGACCTCATCTCACCTCATCTCATTTCGTATCATTTCAACTAATAATATTAATGATGACTCATCTCATCGACCAGCTTAATCACACCGAAACGTTCGTTTTGGACAGCATATTTAGAGCCCTCCAGGCCGACTGCTCCTCGCTCCAATCGCCCCACGGAACCGCCTCAAGCTGCAATCCCGCCGACAAGACGCTCCCCCACCTTTCCGACGAGCCAATCGGAGTTTAGCCATTAACACCCATAAGTTTGGGCCAACCCAAAGCATCTAAGCGTGAGGTAAATACGTGCGCCAATCGGAAATAATCCTGGTTCCAAATTATAGAAGACGAATTTTGTCTTATGTTCTGTGTATTTTCCTTTAATTCCTTCGTGTCTAAACAGAATGCGTCGAAGAATTTTTGGGTCTGGGTTTTTCGATTAGATCTTTGGTGGAGAGCATTAATTTCTTCTTCTTCTTTTTTTTTTTTTTTTTTTTTTTTTTTTTTTTTTTTTATTGTCCTTGTTTCTAATATCGGTTGCACATATAATAGTTGAAACATGATTACTCTCTTCGTACCCGCTTGTATTACAAATATTCTATAGATATTGAAGTTGTTTTAGGAATGAGATATTTGCAAAATGGATACGCTGATTTGGTTGTTTTGTTAACAATATTAGTGAAAAATTGTGCTAACTTCTTCAGTTATCGTTTTGGTTTCAGGGTATTACAGACCGGCTGGTTTGTGGGTTGAAATTTTTATAACTTAGGGTTTATTTTTGTGGGCTTGTATCGGTTTAACAATGTCGGTGACAGCAGGTGTTAGTGATACTATAATTGCAATTAGGGATAAGCTTAGAGGGAAAATTGGGCAAACAAAAGTTAAAAGATATTGGCCTGGTAGAGCTCCTGAATGGGCTGAGGATGTTCTTGAAGATGGGGATATCCAGTTGGATAGGGTGGCTGCCCTTGAACGAGCGTTCCCAAGTCATGATGACTCACATATTGTTAAGAAGGATGATGCTAGGCTGCGACGTTTGGCTGAGAGTAGGATAGATAATCGTGATGAAGTGAGAGCTGATCATCGGCGCATCCGACAAGCTGAAATTGTTTCAACAATTGAGGAGGAAGCTAGAAGGCAGGAGGGATTAGATCTAGAGGAAGAGGACGCAGATGCTTTAGAGGAAAGGAGAAGAAGAATTAGGGAGAAGTTGCTTCAGAGGGAGCAGGAAGAGGCTGTACTTCCAGAAGAAGAAGAGGAGGAGGTAGAAGAAGAGGAGGAAGAGGAATCTGAGTATGAGACCGATTCGGAGGAAGAACATATGGGAATTGCAATGGTTAAGCCTGTCTTTGTTCCTAAATCGGAGAGGGATACCATTGCTGAACGCGAGCGTCTTGAAGCTGAAGAACAAGCCCTTGAGGAATCAAAGAGGAAGAGACTAGAGGAGAGGAAGGTGGAGACAAAGCAGATCGTGGTTGAGGAAATTCGAAAAGATGAAGAGATTCAAAAGAATATGGAAATGGAGGCAAATATTGCTGATGTTGATACCGATGATGAAGTCAATGAGGCGGAGGAGTATGAAGCTTGGAAGGCAAGGGAGATTGCTAGGATAAAGAGGGATAGGGAGGATCGTGAGGCAATGTTAAAGGAGAAGGAAGAGATTGAAAAGGTGAGAAACATGACAGAGGAAGAGCGAAGGGAGTGGGAGAGGAAGAATCCAAAACCTGCTCCACCTCCAAAGCAGAAATGGAGGTTCATGCAGAAATATTACCACAAGGGTGCATTCTTCCAGTCGGATACTGATGATCGCATTCCAATTGCTGGGACAAATAATATTTATCAGCGTGATTTCTCTGCTCCAACTGGAGAAGATAAGATGGACAAGACAATATTGCCCAAGGTCATGCAGGTCAAGCACTTTGGCCGTAGTGGAAGGACAAAATGGACCCATCTGGTCAATGAGGATACAACTGACTGGAACAATCCGTATGTTCTCTACCTTTTGAATTATTTTTATGCGGATCTCTTTTAGTTATTTTCCTTTTATTTCCCCTTACATAATAATGATATAGGTATGTCAATCTGCTTCTCTGCTGACTCAGAATCGAGTCGTTATTACTCACTTTTAGATTTTAATTGTGTATGAGAAGTCACCATGTTCATACACCAGTTTAGATTTTTACATAGTAACACGTATTTATTTTGGACCCTTAAAATGGTCCAAAATGCGCAGATCAGTTACATCTGAAATTTTATAAATATGGTGTTTCAAAAGAGCTACTTTTTGATGTAGTGTAATCTAGATACTTGAGCTGCACTTTTGTATTATATCATCTAAAAAATATAAAATGTAAGCTTTTCGGCATATTTAAACAGAGGTAACTTAGTTTTCTAGTAAATTTTGAAGAAAACTGTTTTGAGCTTTTGTCTTTTTAGTTGGAGAGATTGCTTTCTTTTCTTTACCCACCCCCACGTTTTTTTTATAGGATTGTATTTTAACGTTTTTAGATGTCATCTGTTGTCTGTATTACTTTTTCCTTTTCCATGGAACTTTAATTCTATTTTTTTTTCTCAGCAAGTAATAAATTCATTCCAAAACAGAAACTGTTCCATACAACAAGAAAACAAAAGAAAAGCAACTAAACCAAACACAGAAAGTTAATAAAACAAAAACAAAAGAAAAACTGTAATTCTATTTGTTTGGGTTGATTGTATTTTACTGAAAATGATACTAAAACTAATGGAATTATATCATTTCTATGTGCTGCTCCAATATCTCTGTCATATAGTATATTCACTTTAGATGTCTCTTGTGCCACATAATTTCATAGAAAAACTAGGAACACCGGAAAACACTGTTATCTCATCTGTACTTTTCTTTTTTTGGAGAAAGGATAGGTCAATGAGATTTCTTGTATGGACCTTTGTTTTCTTAATTAGGAATTAAGGAAAAAGCAAAACAAAAAAACAAAAAGAAAGACAAATGAATCAATCAGGTTCTTAGGCTTTTGCTTATGACTTGAACTTCATGAACTGAAATAGGGAAAATAATACTGTGTTTTGTCTATAGAACATAAAGATGCAATGTATATTTTTTGTAAAAGATGTTCCCCTTGATGTTAGAGAAAGTGGACAAATGACTGTCACTATTAAATTGCAATTGTGCCCCCATTTAAATATCTTGTTTCACTTGAAGGATTCTGAGTTTTTCCATACTCTTGCCATCATCATCTGACCCTCACCATGATCCACCACAGCCCACCTGCTGTTCCACCTCCAGCAACTTCCCCTCCAACACTGGCCACCTCTAAATTCAGTGATTCTAGTTTCAATCACATTGTGGAAGAAAAACAAAATGTGGAAAACAGGACTAAAATTAGCAACCTCTTTCATCTCCTAAAATCTAAACTCCCTCTTTCTCCACCCATCACCTCCTTATTTTGACACACCGATTGCGCATGAAAGAAAAAGGAAACAACTTGTTAAAGTAGGTCTTTAAGCTTTTGTGAAATCTTAATAAACAAAACTGACCATCCATCACAAGCTCCACCTCAAGGGTAAAACTGCTCCCTCCTCACCAACATCATCATGACCATTGTGAGCAATTTACAGTCCAACTAGATTGATTGTAAGTACCATATCCACCCATGAACCAAATGAAGTTCTTTAGATTAGATAACAAGAGTAAAATCCACAATAATTAACATATCTATGGAGCATGTTGTTTCAGCAAGATATTAAAAAAAAAAGAACAGAATGCTAAATTCTTAAAATCTGAAAGAAAAACTAAAAAGGCAACCCACCTTTTTGTTTCTCTTGGTCCCAAAGCGTGTAAAGGTCCAATAATTTTCACTGTAACAAAGCTCAGAGGAGCTTACAACCTGCCAACTTGTATGGTGCTACTGAACCTATGAATTGATCAACAATGGTGAACTAAATGAAGGGGTTTTTGTTGAGCTCATACTCGTACAAGAGTGTGCCTAGCATGGACCCCCTACGACCATATCAGCGTCCTGCTGGCTTTCTTTTATCCTTAAACCTAAAGTCTCTTCTCTCTCTCTCTTTCTCTCTCTCACTCTCATACACGCACTCAAAATCTTCCATTCTATCTATTTTCATTAATCTCTCATTTTCTAGTTAAATCTATCATGTGCATAACTCATGCTATATGTCTATTGATTGGTACTCCAAAGTATAATTGAATTAAATAAATGTGACAAACTAAACCACAGGGAGCTCTTTGTTTTAAGGGCAGACCATAGGGAAGGTAGAGTACATAATTGCCCCTAAAAAATATTGGCATCTTGAAGTTAGTCCGAGGTTGTAGTGTATGAACATCTTGAAGTTAGTCCTAGGTTGTAGTGTTTTTCATTCAATCTACCATGTGCATAACATGCTATATGTCTATTTATTGCTACGCCGAAGTATAATTGAATTAATATATGTGAGAAACTAAACCACAGGGAGCTCTTTGTTTTTAAGGGCAGACCATAGGGAAGGTAAAGTACATAATTGCCCAAAAAAATATATTGGCATCTTGAAGTTAGTCCTAGGTTGCAGCATTTTTCGTACTTGCACTATCGGTCATGGGAAACATGAAGTGTATACAATACTATCTATCTGTACATGTTCCAATTCTCTAATGGCATTTGGGCCAAATTGCTCCTCCACATCCCATAAGAATGATATGCGGAGGTTAGGGTTTGTTGTCCCTTTGCATGCTGCTCCTTCGAATGTGAAACAAAACTTAATCAGCACATTTTGAAGATTTTTCTTTTTTTTTTTTCCTGTTGTTTTGTTTTTGTTTTCTGTCATCTTCCCGCTCAGATTGCTCTCTCATGCAAATTGTGCCATACACATGGCAATCCTTGATCTCAAATGTTTGTTTTATGTTTAGGTGGACATACAATGATCCTCTTCGAGCCAAGTACAATGCAAAAATGGCCGGAATGAATGCGGCTATAGCGAAACCCAAAGGTAGCAAGAAATTGAAGGATTGGGAATCTCATTGATTTTCAAGCGCATATAGAAAGCATTCCAGTCAATTTTAGCAGTCATTATGTTGGGAAAATTGAATGTTTCTTGGTTATTAATTTTGTAGATACACGTATGCTTCTCTGTTATATTGGAAGCAAACTCATGAGACAGCCGAGAATAGGTTGACTTTTGTGGACAGAAAGGCACCTTAAAATATTTAAAGATTTCTATATGGAGGGGGGGATCCCTGCTGCCACCCTACAGTCATTGTTCTTCCCCCCACCCCCCCCCCCCCCCCCCCCCCAGAGGGTCTCTAAAAGTAGTTTTGATAGCTTTTTTTCATATAAAATACCACAAGAGGTCTTTTAGAATCAAAAGTATAATACTGGGGTTTCATAACCTCACTTTCATAAAACCAGAATCTTGAATTTTCCTTAAAATCTTCATTAGTTAATCTCTTCTCTCTCTTCATGACTTTTCATCTTCTATTCTTGACGCTTCTCGTCGGAAATAATTTCTAATCTCTCTTTACTCTTTTCTTTTTCATTTCTATTCCTTTTTTGGAGCATCTTCTATTCCTGACGCTTCTGGAATAATTTCTAATCTCTCTTTACTATTTTCTTTCTCATTTCTATTCCTTTGTTGGAGGATGATGTCGATGGAGAGTAGTTTTTGGATTGAAGCCAAGGTTTTTGTGCTCAGAAGAATAAAGGGGAATCTTTTCTTTATAGTTGAGAAGTGTAATAAATTTACAAAGGCCTTTATCTCAATAGGAAGGTGGTGGTCTAGTTGGCTAAGGTGGTTGAGGGAAGTGTTCTCGAGTAATAGGGCTCCATATCAGACTAAAAGGGATGGAAATAGAATTTTTTTGGTTCAAGTTTGTCAAATTTTGTTTGGCAGGTACGTGAAATTGATGGAGTTGGGCACAGGTAAGGGAAAAGGTATTACTGTTATCCTTGACGGGAGGAATGGAAGTGGATGGGAAAGGTTCGTTAGGAAAACAATGGAGATTGTCAGTTCAAATTCCTTTGTGTCTGCTCTTGGAAACAAAAGTGTACTTAACAAGGGTTCTGCTAAGAGGGGTTCTAGAGGAAAAGGGGAGTTGTTTTCTCGCAAATAGCTCCTTATTTGTCTGCATTGATGAAAGCTATTAATGATAAGCCTGGCCCAGTAACAATCATGGAAAAGGAATTCTCAAAAAAGATGTGGTAGTGTTGAGGGAGAGGAATAAGATTATTGGATCGAAAGAATGGAATCTAAGACATCTTTCCAGTGATGAAGGTGATGGTTGGCATCCTGTGATGTTGCAGAAATTTGGTGAAGTCGAGGGGTCATTTTGGCATGTACGAGCAAAACTTCTTGGTTGGAAGGAAAGGTTGGATTTGATGTCGAGGATGATAGATGAGGGACTGGGTTTAATAATGGGCCTGGTTTCAACTAGGTCATATGAGTTAGATGTGGAAAGGGGGTTTGTGAAAGGCCCATACAAGAAGCCCATTACCATAAGAAGTAGTATGGTGTTGCGCCAGCCCGAGAAGTGAGTTGTGAGTGGGTCGATGGTGACGGGCCTACCTCCTGGAGGTTTCTCGGTGACGAGTACTGCTACATTACCCATGGCGAAAGAGACCCAGAACAAGACGAAATTTTCTAGAGATCAATCTAAGAAGAGGAATGTCTCGACATAGATCCTGACATCACAGAAGAAGTCGACAGGTGCAAGAGACCCTCCCATCAAATTTTCAAAAGATTTGGAGGCTGAGGTGACTCATTCGACAGAGTTGATAGGTGAACCTGTTGTCCAGGAAGTTGTGATGGAGGTAGGAGGCTCTTCAGGGGACTCTTTGGAGTCTAGTTTTGTGCTTGGCGTGGGAGTTGTGATGTCCTCCATATATCACCCAACATGGGAAGTTCAAGAGGTTGAAGATGAAGGATGTGAGGGGGCAAATGGGACTGAGTAATCAATTTCACAAGTTCCATGTACTCAGTTTTTAATTCTGACTTGCAATTGGTGATTCGTGGAGGTGAAGGTTATGAATCTTGCGAATCTGGAGAGTTTTTTGAATCTGATAAAGACCTTGATCATGTTCCTTTATGCTCTATTAACCCAGGCATTGAATGGCCTAGCCATTCTTTTGATTGGGTGTTGAGGAAGGTGGAAGAAATTAGAAATTGTGTTGGCATTTCTTGTGAGGGATTTGAAGAGCAGCTTAGAGCTCTACTTATTGCTATTGAGGTTGGACATCTTGCTTTGGCCTGATTTGTTGCTAAAAAGGAGAGGGAGTTAAAAAGATTAGAATGTACGATTAATTACAAATCCAGGGATGGGAGTACCTTTAGAGAAAAAGGCAAAGAGATGGCTATCAATGGTTTCTCATTAAGCCTAAGATCATTTATTGGAATGTTTGGGGGCTGAATGGGTATAGAAAGCATCTCCGAGTGAAAAATATGATTAGGCAGTGGAAGGCTGAAATTATTTGTTTTCAAGAAACTAAATTGAAGGTCGTTAATCAATCGATGGTTCATAGTTTATGGAGGTACAATTATGTGGGTTAGGTCGAGTTAGTCTCTAATGGAGTTGTGGGAGGCATTATTGTTATGTGGTATAGGTGGGTTGTAGAAGTAGTAGATCATGGGAGAATCTTTGGTGGCTTGTCACTTTAAGAATGTGGATGATGGCGTCAAATGGGTTTTTGCTGGTGTTTATGAGCCAAATTCAGATTCTAAGAGTATATTATGGGAAGAAATGGTGGGTCTTTGCAGTTGGTGGGATCTTCCGTGGTGTTTTGGAAGAGATTTTAATATTACTAGCTTTCCTTGTGAGTGAGTAGGGAACTCGTCAATTACTAAAGCTATGTCTGAATTTTCAGAACTCATTTCTGAGTTGCAGCTGATTGATTTACTTATAGCGGGAGGGGATTTCATGTGGTCAAATTGGAGGGCATGGTTCCGTTTGGATAGATTGTTTCGATCTCTTGGGAAGCATTATTTTCGAAGTCAAGTAAAAAAATGTTACAAAGAATAGTTTCTGACCATTATCCTATTTTGATGGATTGTGGGAGCCTTATTAGTGGGAAAAAACACTTTAAATTTAAAAATATGTGGTTGGAGGATGAAGCTTTTGTTGAAAGAGTAAGAAGGTGGTGGGCCTCTTATCATTTTACTGGTACTCCCAGTTTTATCTTGGGTAGAAAATTTAAGGAGTTCAAAAAAGACTTGAAGAAATAGAATGCGGAGAATTTTGGCAATGTCGAAAACAATAGAAAACTTCTTATGGAACAGTTGCATTGTTTGGAGGGAAATGAGTTGACAGGTTCAATTTCTTTTATGGAAAAGGAGATGAAGAAATGGGTTCTGGCAGAAATTGAAAAATTAATGCTTATGGAGGAAATTTCATGGAAGCAAAAATCCAGAATCCTATGGTTAAAGGAATGAGACAAATGCATGAAATTTTTCCATAAAATGGCAAAAAAAATCTCATAGAAGAAATAATGACATTGAAGTTCTTCATGTAGGTGATAATGTGATTTGTGACAAGGAGAAGATTGAAGATCATATTGTGAATTTTTATGAGAAGCTTTTTCGAGAAGAATTTTCATGGAGACCTAAGCTAGATGGGCTGGTCTTTGATACCATTGATCATCTTACTGCAGATTGGTTCGAGAGATCCTTTTGAGGAAGATGAAGTTCTTGATGTGGTTAGAGGCATGTCTAAGGATAAGGCTTTGGGCTCGAACAGTTTTTTCAAGGCGTTTTTCCAAGCATGTTGGGATATTGTGAATAATGATATTATGAAAGTTTTTGAAGAATTTCATTCCTTCCTAAAATTTGAGAAGAGTTTTAATACAACTTTCATTGCTCTCATCCCTTAAAAGGCGGGTGCTGTAGAAATGGGGGATTTTCGACCTATTAGCTTGATAAATGGGGTGTATAAGATCATATCAAAGGTGTTAGCTAACCGCCTTAGTGTGGTTATGGATAAGATTATAACGAAATCTCAAAATGCATTTGTGAGGGGAAGACAAATTCTTGATTCAATCTTAATTGCTCATGAGTGTTTGGAAAGTAGAAAAACGATGGGACAATATGGAATTTTAATCAAATTGAAAATGGAAAAAGCTTTTGACCATGTCAATTAGGATTTTCTACTCTACTTGCTTGGGAGCTTTGGGTTTGGGGAGAAGTGGTACTCATGGATAAGACATTGCATTTTGACGACCAGATTTTCTATTTGGGTGAATGGTTCTCCAATTGGATTTTTTAACAACACTCGTGGTTTGAGGCAAGAAGACCCTTTATCTTCTTTCCTATTTGTCTTAGTTATGGATGCCTAGAGTCGTATAATTGATGTGGAAGGGGATTTTGTGTCGGGATTCATGGTGGGTGATGTCTCACAGGGCAGCATTACTGTTTCACATTTACTCTTGGCAGATGATACTTTGATTTTCAGTGAGTGATACCAACCAGGATCATCTTCGAGCTTTAAGAGCTTTATTGCTATATTTTGAAGTTGTCTCTGAGCTTAAAATTAATTTAACCAAGTCTGAAATTGTTCCAGTGGGTACAGTCGGAAATATTTGGATCTAGCCAATATTTTAGGATGTAAGATAACTTCGTTACCTATGAAATATCTTGGGTTACCACTGTGGGCACCTCACAAATCAATGTCTATTTGGGATGAAGTGATTGAGAAGATTGAGAGGAGATTGGAAAAAGTTTTATTTGTCAAAAGGGGGTAGAGTCACATTTATTAAAAGTACATTGTCTAATTTACCCATATATTTCCCCTCCCTCTTTCCTTTACCTACGGTGGTAGCTACAAGAATTGAGAGGATTTTTTTAAGTTTCTTATAGGACGATAATGGGGAGGAAAGAAAATATCACTTGGTGAGTTGGAATAAGGTTTGTATCCCGGTGTCATGTGGAGGATTGGGCGTGCAGAATTTAAAGCTTTTCAATAAAGCTCTTCCTGGGAAGTGGCTTTGAAGATACAACAACGAGAGTAATGCATTATGGAGGCAGATTGTGGATGTTAAATATGGGAGGATGTGGGGGGAATTGGTATACTAATGAAGTACAGGGGGTGTATGGGGTGGGTTTGTGGAAGTCCATTCGGTTGGGTTGGGGGAATTTTATCAAAAACATGAATTTCAAAGTGGGAAATAGTACAAATATTTCTTTCTGGCATGATAAGTGATGCAGGGATTTAGCTCTTAAATTCGTGTTTCCTAATCTTTTTAGGATTGCTACAAACAAAGAGGCTACAATGGCTAACTCTTATCGATTATCTAATAATATGTTACATTGGAATGTGGAATTTACCACGGACTTACAAGACTGAGAAGTGTGTGAAGTTGCTGATTTCCTTGTAAAATTATATGATAGGAAGATCGATCAAAATAGGGAGGATAGGCTGTTGTGGGTGCATGATTATAATTCCAGATTCTCAGTGAGATCTTTCTACAAGGTGTTAAATAGTCATGGTGATAAAGTATAGCCCTGGAAATCTATATGGGGAGCAAGGGTGCCTACTAAAGTTGCATTTTTTTGTTGGCTGGTGTCTCTTGAGAAAATATTAATCACGGATAATTTGAGGAAAAGAAAATTATTTGGACTGGTGTTTTATGTGTAAAAAAGATGGCGAATTTGTTAACCATCTTTTTCTTCATTGTGAGGTGGTGACGAAGCTGTGAAATGAGATTTTTGCAAGGGTAGGCATTGCTTGGGTGATGCATTTGCTTGTGGTGGACTTTTTGGCTAACTGGCAAGGTTCAGTGGGATGTGGAGGCAGTGCAGCAATGTGGAGGATGATACCCTCGTGTTTGTTTTGGTGCTTATGGTTAGAGAGAAATGAGAGGTGTTCCGAAAATTGCGAACGAACCATGGGGGAATTCATGAATTTTTTCTTTAGCACCATAAGTTTTTGGATGAAAAACCTTGTATGGGATGGGTATATTTGTAGTGTTTTGCCTTTAGTTCTATTTTGTTATAGCTTGTATCTAGGTGTACTCACTTGTATACATCATATGTACTTGGGTTATGCCTATTTACTTGGAATAAATTATATTATTACCTATAAAAAAATAAAATATTTCAAGATTTCCATTTGGTCACAGGTTTTATTTGCATGTTTTGGTGGTTGGAGATCTGACATGTGCAATTGTCTTGATGGTTTTTGTTCCATGCAAAGCATTAAATGAAACAATAATATGTAGCTCCTACAAAATTACCCACTGGGGTTTTGGATGTTTAGTAAACATCCTCTTTCTTTGGTCTTGCCAGAAAACAAGAAATTTATGAAAATAATTTCTTTTTTTTTTTTTTTTTTTTTGTTTTGGTTGAGTAAAAGTTTATTTATATGTCTGACCTTACTTGAAGAGCATCTGTTCTATAAGTTGTACTACCTTTCCCTGGAGTTCTAAGGAGATAGGAATCCAAATCTGGTTGTTGAGCCATGGCCTAGTGATCAAATCTTGACTCACAGTACAGGTTCATGATCCTCAGGTCATGGAACCAGTAGAGAATCATTCACAAATGTTTATAAAGTTAATGGAGGATCTGAATAGATTGGATTGGATACCATTATTATTAAACTATTTAGACATTTTTGGAGTATAACCATTGTCATCTCCGTACTCAACAACCCTCAAAACTGTTAGAATTTTTGCGCTTTATTACTCATACTTTTCTTTTTCTTTTTCTTTTCTTTTTTATTTGAGAGGAATAAGTATTATTTCTCACTAGGGGTTATTTTGAGTAGAGAAATAATATTTGCAGTCTTATAATATGTAAATTTTGCATTCTCTTTAAAAAAATATGAGTAAATCTAAGATTCACATGAAAAAAATATTTTTTTAATGAACTTCACTTTTTTTAAAAATAGTACGCAAGACTTATGCATCCTAGAACTGTATTTAGTGTCAAATGAATATTATGTGTCAATGCGATTAATACAAAGGAGATAGTATGAGAAATGGAATGAAAGCTTGCCTTCATAGGTGTTGACAAGGTAGAGCCTCCTATAGGAGTCAGGAACACCAAGAAAGATAAATGTAGTGTGTTCATACAAAATGATGATCTTTTTTCACATAGAACCACTCTTTTTATTTAAAGCACTCATTTATGACGGAAGAATATCACGATGACATTTAAAACGAGGTTACACAAAATCCCATATACCAAATATCAAAACCTGATGTTTGGCACAACCCTCGTTATATAATCATCTACAATGTAAATAAGGTAGGCCCAACTTGTCAGGTCTCAGAAGTCCCTTGACTTCACGAGGAAGGTCTTGAATTTCCAAGAGATCGGCCGGTTGGTCCTGAGCTCCAATGTTTGCTAGTCCATCCACCACCTGATTAACTTCATTGTATGCATGATGTACATGAATAACCAGTTGGGTAGCAAAGGACTTAACTTGATCCCATGCGTCCCTCATTGGCCTAATAACCTCAGAATCATTTTGCCACCTTGAACAAATCAGCTTTGAATCAAATTCCACTTCCACCTCATACAGATGAAGTTGCTTGCAAAGGTTCAGACCATTTACTAAAGCAAATACTTCTGCTTCTGAGTTGGACCGAATCCTATATTGTCTATAGAACCCAGCTACAAGCTCACCATTCACATTCGTGATGTAACACCCCGCTCTCCAATAAAGACATTTTTAAAATTTTCAGAAAGCTAGTGTGCTATTAAACTTGACTAAAAATTTTTCTTTTAATGACGCACCGGATGTGAAAGATTTCATAAATAAAATAAACTTTATTAAATACTTAAAATCTAAAATAGAGTATGCAGAAACACTTATTTTTTTAAAAAAAATACTAAAATCCCATGTGTTTATCAAAATTATTTATTTAAACATTAAATCATAAACTAAACATGATATAAATTATCTAGGCCTCTGCCTTGCCTCCCTGGGTCAAATCCTGTCCTACAGTCTCATCCTCATAAATGTCATCACCTGGGGTGGTTTAAAAACATAAAAATATACAAAAAGGAGTCGAAGATTCAATAAGAAATCCATCAACGTAAACATATTAAAGATAAAGTTTTCATAAAAGTTTTCATGCTGAAAGCTTAAATTCATGACTGTTCATACTGATATTTATGTTATGCATGACTAATTTATCTAAATTAACTGACTGATCTGACTGGCAAACACACTTACCCTGTGTGCGAGGTTGTGCGCCGGCCCCATTTCCCTCGGTTGCAAGGGGAGCCGCTGATAGTATTCTGGCATACTATATTGGACCACGCTTGAGTCTGTGACTTGCACATCCACCCTGATCTGAACTGCATTGGTACCATGCATCTAAATGATCATCTGATTAACTGATCTAATCTTATATTACACTTGAACTTAAGATAGTTTACGTGTTTTATGTACATGAGATACATCACATAATACATACATAATTATAATTTCTAAATTTGAACATGATGTGGAATGACATGATCATATGCTATGTTGGATGACATGTTTGCATGAGTGGTACATAAAAATGACTGTCAAAGAACTGGCACTAATAGTAATCTATATAAGCTGAACTATGATGATCCTAATTTATGGTCAAATTACTTACCTCGTAACACTTTCTGATATCTCTATCACAAAATTGATCACCTATAAAATATGCAAGTAATTTTCATAAATCTCTACTTAAACACGACTTTGTAATTATAACCTAAGATACTAAAATAACCTATATTCCCCAAAACCTAAAATTTTAATAACACTAAAATCATCACTCTCCCTATATTCACACGATTAAACCCTAAAAATATTCCCACATCCAAGAGCCTATTTTCTCTTGATTTTCAACACCTTTAAAAATTTGTGCGAACTTTATGACCTTGTCCTGCAACCCGTTACACGTGCATGCCCATGTTAAGTTTAGGCTAAGCCCGTGACCCATAGACATAAAACTATATTGGGGAGAGAGAGAGAGAGAGAGAGAGAGAGAGAGAGAGAGAGCTTGACGTCAGGAGGAGCAGAGGGAGATTACAAGTGTGTTGATGACTTACAGTGCCACTGATGGTGCTGGAGATGGTCGGAAAAACTCCTAATCATGTCCAATCCTCATTTCAAAATGAAATTCTTCTTTCTTCAACTCTCAAGCAGGTGTTTCTTTGGATCACATGGATTAGAGTTTGAATGGCTTTCCACGAGTGTGAGTGGCATGTAGGCCTGATGAGTAGAGGTTGGTCTTGAAGCAAATACTTCCCTTGGAAAAATATGGTCCATAAAGAGTTGCCATGGAGAAACCTCCATGCAGACTTCATAAGCAATGCAGACTTCACGACCTCCAAGTCTGTTAGCCCGAGACCTCCTTCTTTAGTAGGTTTACTTGCTTTCCTCCAAGCCACCCTTCTTTTCTTTCTCTTTTCATCATTAACCCCCTCAGAAAAAATCTACAAACAACCTTCTAAGCCTCTTGGCTCTTAATGATCATACTAGGGACATTAATAACCGACATCAAATGAATAGGCAGACTTGAAAGCATGTGTTTAATCAAGGTTAGCTTCCATATTAAGGTCCTGGACTGCTATCCATTGGAGTGTCTTTTAGAGCCTTAGAGACTTCATTCATGGTAGGTATAAGTCACAACTTAATATTATAGTCCTCTGTTATATTGGGGTGACAAAAGATCTCAGGTCCCCATCAGGTGGCTCTCCATTGGATGTCAAGACCTTCCACAGAAGCATTGTGAATAGCCTCTAGAGTTGTCAAGAGTTCACCATTTTCCAGCACCATGCTCTCCACCATTTTCCTACTTCTCCTTTGTTATAATGTGGCATAAAAAAACTTTGTATTAGCATCCCCTACATTTAGACACTTCACTCAAGCTTTCTGTTTTAATAGAATTTTTTTTTATAGTAGGCACATTTCCAAGTCATCTTTCTTTCTAAGAAAATCCACCTCCACTGCATGGTTGGCCCCCATCCTCACTTCCATCTCAAGTAGCTCATCCTCTAGTTTATGTATATTATTATCAATCCTACCAAACGCCTCTATATTCCACTTTTTGAGAACTTGTTTTAGTCTCTTTAGTTTGGTTGCCAGCTTAATCATCCCAAGTCCATACACAGGTTGAGACCAGCTTTCTGTTATTACTCTGAAGATCCTGGTGAGTGCTTCACATTCGTAAGAATTTGAAGGGTGCAAGGTCTTATGCCTTGAAAATAGGTTTCTCTTAAATAACTATGGGACTATGGTTGGAAAACACATTGGCTAGATATTTTTATAGTAATACCTTGCTCATGGAAACAATGATGGGAGAAACCAGAGTTCTATCTAGTCTGGCCCACACCCTTGTGTTTCCTTCTATACCATTACACCAAGAATACTTTGAACCTTCAAATGGGATATCTATCAGTTCACACCTTTGGATACATGCATTGAAGTCTTCCATGGCCACTCTCGGCTTAGGGATACCACCCAACTTTTCAGCATCACATCTAATTGTATTAAGATCTCCACTAACAACACAGTTTCCATCAGCTGAGAAGAGATTAGTCAAGTCCTCCCATAGGCTTCTCCTCTCCAAATATCACAGCTTGCATACATTACATATAGCACCATTTCACTGTTGTTCAAATTTACCACGCCAGATATCATATGACTAGAGCTTCGAAAAGGATCCAAGGACACAACATCACTCCAAAATATCTAGATTTTCCCATTCCTCTTTTCATTCGAGACATAGCCTGCCATCTTCAATTTACTGAAAATTCTATGAGCCTTTCTAAAAGGTAGAAAAGGTTCAAGCAATGCAATAACCTTTGTATCATAGGACTTGACAGTCTTTCTCAACTTTTCCAAAGATGCCATGTTTCCTACACCCCTAATGTTCCATAGAAGAATTGGAGGGATCATGATTTAGGATTTTTGGGTGCTGTCTCTTTCATTAAAGACATCATATTTTTCTTCCTTGACTTGGTTCGCAATGTTATCAAAGGCCTTTTTGAATCTAACACATAACCTTTTCCTGCACTCATGAATCATGATAGTTTGGAACAAATTTTTCTCATCTCTGTATCTTTGTAGTGAGCCAAAAGAATTAAACGTTGGAGTATTCCACCGCTCTTGAGGCTCACCCTCCTGATTCTCTGCCTTTGAACTAACAGAGACTGAATCATGTAAATTTGTTACCTTAGATTGAATGGAGCTCTTAGCTTCCTGGCCCAACTTACTGTTGTTACCTTGGATTGAATGGGTGGCATCTAGTCCATCACCAGCAATTCATCCTTCCCAGCAAAGTTGGTACCATGTTGACCCTCAATCGATGTGGCTCTTGCCTCTGCAATGGTTTTAGATTCAGGACCCCTTGACCCCCACTAGCTTCCTTGTCTCAACTCCCACTGATTTCTTTCACTGCATACCTCGCTTTATGTGTTTTTCGTCCTTTTCCCTCCTCCATGACAGCTTGTTTATCCTTGTTGACTATTCGACAAACACCTAGGTGATGTCCCTGATGTTTGCATTTGTGACAATATTGGGGGACCTCTTCATAGACCACCTTCTGGCAAAACCCATTAATTTCTTAAACCCCAATCCAAAACCTCTCAACCAAATGTTTCTACACATCTACCTCTACACAAAATCTTGCACAACTTGGGCATGTGAAGGTTTTAGTGGCATTATCAACTCTAAGAAATCTCCCCAGTGATCCTCTAAAAATCTTCAGATAGTCTTTCTCAAAGAACTAAATACGTAGTCTCGACAGATTCGCCCAAATCGAGGCCAATGGTGGTTCATCTCGTCCATTAAACTCCAGAGTCCATTTGAAGACTCTGTACGTGTATCCCTCCATTTCTCTGGCCTCTCTAGCCCAAGCAAGTGTGAAATCTTCCTCCAGTTCCATATGCACCAAAATGTTCCTCGTGTCAAAGATACCAATGGTGGGAATCCGAGACAGTCCCCATCATTTTACTACATGCACTTTGATGGCATCCAAAGAAGGCCTCCCCCTTGGAAACTTTAGAGCTAGAGTCGGTTTAACATTTTGGGCCGTCATTGCCATCTCTTTCTCACAAAAAAAAAAAAAAGGAAGTCAGGGCTCCCCTCAATTTCATTGGGCACACTGTCGGGGTATAGCCAAACCAAAACATTGAGTCCTTTAGCAATCTACGAAACTCTCGGAAGATCCAGCCCTTATAGGGTCCTGCGCCAGCGCCATTATCCCTAGAGAGAATTACGGTTGTATCTTAAAATTTTATCTTATCACATCAAAGCATCTTACTTTATTGATTTATTTTTATGAAATTTGTTTATAATTAAAACATTTTTATAGTTCATAGATTTATTAGCACTCACTTGACTTCATTGACATGATAGACAATTAAATTAAGAAAAATTCTATTTATAAGTCGTGTGGATAATATATCTAGTAAAATGCTTAAATGACATAACTTGATTTAGAGGAAAATATTTTAAAATTTAAATTTTAAAAATCAAATATTATCATGTAAATAAAAGTATTGGTATTGGCTTCATCAAAGCTATCTTTAAAATTTGATAAAAAGTACATATTTTTCATAAATTTAAAACCTCTATATCCATAATCTCACATTGGATTAACTATTGGATTCATCAAAATAATAATATAATATTATTTTTTAATAATATTCTGTTTATTTTTATTTTCATATTTTTAATAATAATAATAATAATATTGGACCATTGGTACTTCCACACGAAAAACAAACAAAAAGACGGTTCATCATTATTCTGTTATTAGGGCATTTAATGTCTTCATATTTCACCCAATGCAGTATACCAAAAGGAGTGTTTTAAACCGGAATTAAAAATACATTTGGTTTGTAAACAGTAGCATTCTAAATATGAAGAAAAAGAGTATTTTACTGTAGTTCAAAGTTTCTAATTTAACTTTTGACTAATCTAATGTAGTTATGTTTAAAAGAAATAAGCTATATTTTACATTTTGTTAGGCTTTTTATAAAACCAATACCAATGCTATAATGTAGATAACATGTTCCAGACATTGGCTTGTAAATAAAATTTTTAAATTAAACATTTTCCATCTTCTTACATTTACAACTTAATTTCAAGCTTATTTTAATAACTTTTTTTATAAATATTTCATAAGTCATTGCACAATTAATTAATATAATTGTACTATTTTATTAAAAAGCAATCTTAATTTTAGGTGATTATCTATAATTTAAATAAATTTATAAAAATATTTTTTTATGTTACGTGTTCACTTTGTCGAAGCATTGGGAAGTCCTCTCAATATTGTTATAAGAGTAATATTTGGTACAAAGAATAATATTATGTAAATTCTATGAGCCCTTTTTAAAAAAAAAAATCTAGTCTTCCATTAAAAAATAAGACTTTTTATGTGAGTATTAGATTTACTCTTTTTTTTTTTTTTAAATGTGTCAGAGTGTTACAGTTATAAAAAAATCATATAAAATAAATTTATAAATTAACATAACTTTATATTATATATTAAATTATTTTATAATAAAAATAATTTTAACCATATTCTACCATGTTAAACTTAGTTACATGAAACCTCACTAAATCATTTCCTCCTAAATCATTTCTTTTATAAAAATTGATTCAAAGAATAAAAGAAAGTTATTTTTATAAAATTAAATTTATTTTAATTAGATTACATAATTTTGTTAGTTAATTGAATTTATTTTCTTGTAAAAATATAATGCTTTGAAATTTTAATCCAAATTTAAAGATAAAAAAGAATAGATAGATAGTAAAATAAAAAATGATAGGATTACTATCTTCTTACTATCTATTTACTAATTTTTTTTGTATTTAATTTTTTTATTTTATTTAATAGTTATGGAAGTGATTATTAGTAAAATTATATATATATATATATATATTAATGATTAAGGATATGAAAAAAAATACTTAAAAAATGATAAAAAAATAAAAAAATTTCAAATATATTTAACTTTTAAGTAGTAAATGGAAAATAATACAGAGGTATAACTACCCATAGTAAAAGAAGGATATTATTACATTTTTTCACAATAATTACTTCCGTAAAGGCGAAGATCTGAAAAGTGGGGCCCAACCTCGAATTTGTCTCTGTTGATTAGCATTTTGGGGACGTTCACCAACCACTCCTGATTAAGTGACGTGTCACAAAGCTAGCGATTTAAAACGAGCAATGCCCGATCACAGGCACCATCGATTAAATATCTTTAATCGTAGGATTCTGCTAACTGTTACTTTCTCTCCGAATTGCATAGAATTTCAGATATCTGATTCCGTCAAGCGGTGGAGAAGAGAGAACACCGAGGAACGGAGAGAGAGAGAGAGAGAGAGCGCGGGGCCATGGAAACTGCCATATGCGGTCGAGTCCCTCTTTCAACCAACCATGTCTTCAACCCTACAAAACCCGGTACCTCTCTCACTCTCACACACAATTTTTGCTTCAATTTTGACTTCTCAATGAAGAGTTCTTCGTGATTTCCTCTTCGTACCTCGATCGAATCGGGTCATTTGTAACATTGTATTAATTGCAACGGAAGCCTTTACACTCGTTTTTATATTTTAAAATTGAAGTTTAAATCGGATTATCGCAGGGGATAAGTACACTGTTTGCAAGCAATGCAAGAACCGGATTATTTTGATGACAGTATCGGCCGCTGGGCTTGGGAAAGGTGGCGGCTTATTGGAGAAGCCTACCGTTGAGAAGACGACGCCTGGCCGTGAGTCCGAGTTTGACTTGAGGTACACACACTATAACCAGTTCTATGGTTTACCTTTTTCTTCCCTCATACGGAGCTTTCCTTGACTAGAGCATCTAATTGACATCATTAATGAATAAATTGTTTGGCACTTTTTTTTAAGTACCCCATTATTAATGAATTTATTATTTTAATTAAGACTTTACGATCTCCATCGTAGATGAATAAATTGTTAGGCAGTCCTGGAAGTGCAAGCCCCGCACACCCCTGTGAAAAAAATGGTTAAATTTGGGATCCTCATGAAAAAATCATTTTTGAATGATAGACCCTACTTTTTGTCAAAAACAAGTTCACCTATTCGCTACCAATCTTATGGTTGTCTCACTCTTATGAGCTTGACATGTAACCAACAGATCAATATATATGAATAACCACAAAAAATAAAAAAATAAAATATAAGTGTGAAAACTAGAGGTGGGAAAAGGGTTTGTTTTAAAGCCCTCCAAACTCTTTTTCCCTAGCTTTAGAAGTTTAACCTAGCCGCGGAGAAGAGTAATAATATTTTTTTGTACCAAGTCCTTCTGATAACATTCATCCTTAGTCTTAATCTCAATTCCAAGGTTGCTGTTTTGCTCCAATTCAAAGTTTTCAAAACGAGAAACTTCTATATACTCTATTATGCTGTACTGATATATCTGTGTACAATAAGCTGATGGCCTGGATTACAAGAGGATGAAGTCAGCATGGTTATGTGCACTGATATTGCATACATGGCTCAACATGTTTGTAAGGTCTGACATTAAATTCCAGGTAGTCTTGCGGATGAATGCCTTTGTGTATTAGCCAGGCTATGACAAGATTTCTTGCGTCTGGATGATGTTGGATGTAATGTACAATAAAAATTTAGAGATAAATATCTATTATCTAATACCAAGCATCTTGTGTAGAGTTTAGGATGACCATCTGTATTTTAGGTTTATACTATTGAAAAAATATAGGGAATTTCTTAAATTACCTGGAGATATTAATTATCAAGATAAATAGCAATGTCATTTATCTTCAATATTGGCTAGATTGGTTCATTCATACTTTAAAAAAATTAAATATTGGTTAGATTGGCGGCGATGATCTCAATCTTCAATCTCGGTTAGATTTGTGTCAGTGGATTCATTGAATACATTTCATTAGTAATATTTTCTTGAAATTAGTGCCTGGAAACTTGGATGGAATTCCTTTCAGGGTTACTTTTGTAGGTGACTTAATGAAGGTAGTGAGGGTTTTTATTTTGAGACAGCATCAGAATTCTGTGACTCAATAGACTTAGGTGAGTGAGGACCTAGATTTGAGAGTTTGTCTTCATGACTTATTTTTTCTAGTTACTACCAAAACTTCATTTTTTTTTATAACTAATAAAAGATTTTGTTGAAAATAACTTTTTTTTTTAATCGGTAAACAAAATTTGATTGATCATAAGAATGGGCAAAAACCATATAGGATATATACAAGAGCATCGCCTAAGCGTGCTAGTTCAATGATACAAGAAATTCATCGAAATCAATTACAACAGACCAATGGTGTAAAGTATTGAAAAACAATTTCCTAAGCTCTTCCATTGATCGCTTTCAAGCTTCGAAGCTTCTATCATTCCTTTCCCTCCCAATGCGCCACCTTAGACATATTGGGACCATCTTCCTTATTGCTGCAATATGAGAGTTATTCCGAAGGCCTCTTCAAGAAGCTAGAAGATGGATTACCCTTCTTGGCATCCCCCAAGTTAGTCCCACCCGAGTGAAGAAATCATTCCATAAGGTCATGGCAATCTCACAATGAAGTAATAAATGATTAATGGACTCCTCACTCTTTTTTCATGTGCAACACCACTCCATGACAATGAATGAGTCTAAAGGTGGAAATATGTAACACGACCCGCTAACCCAGCACGAACACGATACGAAACTAGCGGGTATGGCTTAGGTCAAAACAAGTTGACCCCGTTAAAACACGATTCATTAATGGGTCACTAACGGGTCAACCTGCTTAACCTGTTAGTGACCCATTTAGACCCGTTAAATTTTTTTACTCAAAATTACAATTATATCATTTTTAACCTAAAAACAAAAATACCCTAACCCTATTTCGTATTTCCTAACTCTCTCTTAGGCCCTCACTCTCTCTCAGTTTTCAGTTGAGTCAGTTTTCACGAGTCACAATCGCCTCCCTCACTTCCCTTGGATTGTAATTTTGGACTCGTGGTTAGTTTTATATTTTTGGGAAATATTGTGATTTTAACTTTTATGTGAAATTATGTTAATCAATGGATAAGTTGGGTCAATTCAAACCATTGACATAAACCGGTTGAAATGGGTTGACGTGGGTCAAAACAGGTCGTATCGTGTCGATATATTTTTAATTAATTCATAACAAGATGGGTCGGGTTGTTATTTTAATAGGTCATGTTTGGGTTTGGAGATCTGATCTGTTAAGCTTAACAGGTCGTGTTTAGGATGACCCATATCGTATAATATACATGACTTGACACAACATGAACACAACTCGTTAACACGATTTGCCACCCCCTAAATGAATCTATGTTTCCTTAAATTGTCGAAGTGTGAGGATCTTTCCCCAGGAAGTTGCTCATACAAAGAAGAGTGCCTTTAAGGGTGCCTTCATCTTCTAAATATTCTTCCATAGGAATGGATTTGTATCATGCATGTTCACGGCTTGTAGAAGGAGTGGACGGAGAACTTCCCTTTCTTGGACCACTCCAAGAATAAACTACTCGTCACTCCAAGAAAGGGAAGCTCACCGGACATGGCCTGAACCGTAATACCGGATGTGGCTTACAGGCTGTTGATTGACCATATTTGTTTTCCATCATCTAAGTTCATGCTGAATTCATGCTAAGATAGAGATGACAATCACTTAGATGCTAAGAAAAGATTCAACTATGTTCATTGCTTTGGATTTCAGAAAATCAAGGAAAATGGCCCCACCTTACCGTGTTTTGCTGCACAATGACAACTTCAACAAGCGGGAGTATGTTGTCCAAGTGTTAATGAAGGTCATTCCTGGAATGACCCTTGACAATGCAGTTAACATCATGCAAGAGGCGCATTTTAATGGCCTGGCAGTGGTAATCATCTGTGCTCAAGCTGATGCTGAAGAGCACTGCATGCAATTGAGAGGTAATGGCCTTTTGAGTTCAATTGAGCCTGCCAGTGGCGGGTGCGAATAGTTTCATATTTTTAGAAAAAGAAATGCATGTCTTTGGCAACAGTTTTAATCCGTTTCTAGTAAGGGAATTCTGTTTAAATGTACATAAACTCAAAAAGTCCATATGAAGATGAACCTTTGTTGTGTTTGCCATGTTAAAACACCTCTACTTCTATACATCAGTGTTCGTCCAAATGGACTTTGCTTGCTGTTTGCTGTTTACAGTGTGTGTTTATGGTTGTCAGTGTGCATTGTATCAAAATTTGGATGGCACTGCTACAAATTTTTAAAATTTTGAAGAGTCGTGCTGTTTATCTCACAAATGCTATGGAATAAGTAGGCATCCAAACATGGTTAATTAATTTAGGCCAATCAGTTTATCAAGTGTATGCTACAAAATCATATCAAGTGTTTGCTAAAAAATCATAGCAAAAATTCTTGCAAACCGTCTGAAAGAAGTCCTACCAAAGCTGATTTCCCCAAACCAGACAACTTTCTTCCCTAGAAGAACCATTCAAAAAAATTCCATCACAGCGCAAGCATTTGTCAATATCATGAACAAGAAATATGTTCACTAGGCACTCATAATGGTGAAGCTTGACATGGAAAGGCTTTTGATTTCATGGAATGGTCATTCCTTTTGAGAATGCTCAACAGCCTACGTTTCCACAAAAAATGGATAGTGGATCCAAGAGTGTATAACTACTATTCCTACTCAGTTTTAATTAATGGCAGCTTGAAATGTATCTTAATTAATATGAATATTAATATTAAGTTATTAACATGTTATTATTTATTCTTATATAATATGATATAAATATAAAAGTACATTATATATATATATAATATGTAATTGTAAGTTTTTTAAGCTAAATAGTTGGTAATCAGTTATTCTGTAATCTTTTTTATATACTTTGGAGTTAGATCTTTTACTTTGGTGGTTGCATTTGCAATTGTTTCAATGTATTTTTTTATATTTTTTATTTGATTAATTAGTTATATGTATGGCGTTTTTTAAAATAATGTTTTGGGCTCTTTCAAATTTAGGGTAAAAGAAAATTTCATTTGGATAAAAAAAACCAACTAGCCCAACTAAAAAAGCTCAAAACCGAATTACACATGTAAACCAAATTACGCATGCAAACCGAATTACACATGCAATCTTAGAGTATGCAGTCTCACATTTTTTAAAAAAAAAAAATTGGATAAATATGAGACAAATAAAAAAATTATTTTGTAATAATGAACCCCATTATTTTTTAAAAGTGTTCAGGATATTTACATATCCTAAAATTATATCTAACATGTATTGTTAATTTAATAATGGATAAATGATATATTAAATATAGTATATCCACCTGATTCAGCATATTTTTTTGTTTTACGCCCGTAATTCTTCCTCAGCCGGGCTTGGGCAGAATAGTATAGCAAATATAAGTATATAAGTATTAGTAGAATAGTAAAAATACTCCAATATTTATAATATATAGGACCATAGAACTATTGTACTTCGTTTTCTCTTATTAATGCATCGCAAAAAATAATAATCAACTTTAAAACAACCAGTTTTGTTAATGGAAAAGTTTACTATACCGCCCAAATGTTACCGCTCGGTATTTTTTTTTCTTTTTTTTTACTGAATGATGAAGAAAGTAAATTTAAATGTATTGATGTATTTTTTTATTTTTTAAAAATATTTAAATACATTAAAAAATGTGAATAGAAAAATGAAAAAAAAAAAAAAAAACTAGTTTTACAACAAGCGGTCAAACTGAACAGTGCTACTCGGGCGGCAGAATAGCACCGCTCTTTGTTAATCACATCCCGAGCTGCTAAGAAATTGCAATAACCTCATTAAAAGATAAAATTATCCCAAGAAATTCTAAAACAATTACGATATATCATATTTATTTGGAAATGATTTTTTCAAAAATATATTAAAAATAGTTTACAAGAAATAAAAATGAATTTTTTAATTTTTTGCACTAGAAAGTTATTAAAGTTTTTATTTTTTATATTTCAACGTTTTTAAATATCTTTTTTGTTTTTAAATATTTTTAAAAATTATTTTTTTATTATTTATTATTTTACTTTATTTTACTTTTTGGTTTTTATTTTTTCTTTCCCTGGCAATGGTTTTTATATCAAGTTTTTAATGGAAGAGTACAATTATCAGAATGGATTACAATTATCAGCAGTGGGTTCAGAGGATGATTTCAGATTGTGTAGTAATTTTAAGGATTTGTATAGTTTCTTTTTCCACGATAACTTATACGATATAGCACCACTTCTATTTACAGTGCATATTCTTCTCGCACCGATTACAGTTCCAATTATGCCTGGTTTGGATGCTAAAACAATATTAAATAATCTCATCTCATCATTACAACTTTCTCAAACTTCCAAACAAAATACCATAAACAATTCAATTTTTTTAAATCTCAAAGTAAAAATAATATTCTAACAATATTTTATTCAACTTTCATCTCATCTCAACTCTACTTCCTAGGAATTTGTAAATCCAAAAACTTATTTTCTGTTACCTGATACCATTTCAGCAATTTTACTCACACACACACACACACACAGAGAGAGGGTTCTCGTCTTGTCTTGGTGGTGGGATGGGAAGAAGAGAATGAGAGATGAGAGAGAGCAAGTAATTTGAAAATATATGTAGCGTCGACAGTTAGATCTGAGATAGCTACAGTTGCCAACAGTCGCCACGAAATAAGATATTTGAACACTCCAAATTAAGAACCTAATGGTACAGGATTAGAGAGAGAGAGAGAGAGAGAGAGAGGCTAATTGTTCAGTTTAAATACATACACAAAGCTTTGAACCTTTTGCAGGCCTCAAAAAGTTTTAAGTCTGATGCACACAAGGATCCGGAAGTAAAATCCTGAGAGAAAAAAAGGAGCAAATTAGTGGCCTGAAATAAAGGAAATACACAATGTTTAGAAGGATGCCCTGGAATCACCTACTCATTAATCATGCCAAGGCAAACAAACCTCAGGTTCTCTCCTTTCATGAGGAGGAGGATATCATCTTCTTAAGGGCATTTCCGTTGAATATAAGCAGCCCCATGCTCTTCATACCTGTCAATTGCATACAAAAATTGCTATGAATTACCAAAATTACATTTTGCACTTCCAAAAGTGGAATATTTGCAACCCTGAATTACCAAAACTATCAATTTCCACCCACAAACCACTAAATTTTGGCAAGTTGGATAAAACAATTGTAACAGTTAGATCTTAGTCGAGGTGTATCGCGTCAATTACCAAAATTTAGTGGTTTAGGGTGCAACTTGAAAAAATACTAGTTGTTCATGGATGCAAGACGTAATTTTCCCAAAATTCAAATATTTGATCAATGTTCCACACTATTTGTGTAAGCAAGACTTTAATTTTTCATTCCAATGAATAGGTAAAATACAAACAAAGGTTCCTCTAAACTCTCCAACAGTTAATACAACGTTTAAAGTGCAATCTTGTCAAATAGGTGAAACTTACTCAGATTTGGAGAACCACATCTGCTGGAATGAACCGAGAGAAGCCAATATACTCCCTCCGATCCAAACACTAAAAAAGTACCCATCACCATCAATAGGTTAGACAAAGCAATGGTGCATGATGTGGAATGAAAACAAGCATCTTGCAAAGAAAAATTAAAGAAAGACGTGTGCACAAAGGGGCCAGGGGTTCAATAAAAGTATTCTGGTGCAAACTCCAAAGGCTACAGAACATAGAATAGAAAATGATGACTTAAGTTGGCTGGATTATGCGTGGATAAAAGCAACTCTCCTGTGTATCAGCAAGTGGTCTAGATCTAGGTTGCGCTAGTCAGAAGTAAAATGTGATGCTGAGTTTCTCTATATAGCATTACTTCTAGGAATTTAAACAGCAATCAAGATTACTAAAATTGATTATTAAAGCAGAAAGTTAATTGGATTCAACCCTCCCATGTATCGGCAAGGGGTCTTAGATATAGGTTGCCCTAGTCAGAAGTAAAACGTGATACCGAGTTTTTCTACACGGCATTACTTCTAGGAATTTAAACAGCAACTGAGATTACAGTAATTGAATTCAGTAAATGGTCCTTTTTGTTCATATTAAAAGTTATGTCAACCATAAACAGATTAGGATTTCTTCCCCCACCACATATGAACCAATACTATCATTTCATCTTTCACCATATATACCATTTCTAGTTGTCACCAGTTCACAATGCACAGTATAAAGATGGTTTTTCTTTTTCATCAAAGGGTTACGCAAGCCAGCAAGGAATGTTATAATCATGTTTACTGAAAGTGCTCACAAAAAAGAAAAAAAAAAAGATTACAGAGTCATAATACAAAAGGATGTTTTATTTCCTTTATTTATTTGTTGATGACAATGATATGGTTAACAGAATAACCAACAAGGGAATGCTGTCAAGACCAAATCATTGATTGAAAAATCTGATTGGAAAATAAAAAATATCAACATCATTAATGAAGCCAAATGGCACTGTGACACCTTTATGAGCTTGCATGGGCATGCAGTGCATATCAACAAATACAAATCCAACACTGCGAGTGAGTAAAATAGATCTGACCTGAATCTCCTTTCTGTTGCATTTCCACTCGCCAATACTTTCACTCTAGCAGCTTGAGGAGACTCCTACACATTGAAGGTGATGTTTCAGAAATGCAAAATCTTTTGAGTCGATTTTATTTTCTTCATGATTTTCCTGAAGTGAGGTGTGTGTGATGGTGTGAGAGGAGAAGCGAAGGGGATCCACAACATCAGATAAAATGTTGTGCGATGATATTTCAGTATGCTTAAGTTGAGGGTTTGAATGTTCCATTCAAGATTGTGGGTGCAAAGTTGGATAAAATGATTAGAACTCTAACAATAAGATCACAGAACTTATTTTTAAGTTATTTAACAGTGGAAACACTAACATGGCCCTTTGATAGTTAAAGCATACTGCAAGATGGAAACCACGAGTATCAACCAGGAAGGAAAATCACCAAGAATTTGGGATGAGGGGGACACAAAAGAACAAAACTTTATAAAATACAAAGGCTGTAAATATACTTCTAGCAAGTCTTTCTCAAGGCGTTCCTTTAACTGTTGCATTGATGCCGTGCCACCAGCAAGCTGTACAAAAGAGAAACAGCAAAACCAAGTTAGGTTGAAAATGCTCCAAGTTACAATAACCAAAAAAAGTTGCTTCTATTGGAAATATCAAGTGTTTGTATACGTGTATGTGTCGTTGCAAGAAGAAATTAATCTACTTGCTTAATAGGCTTGTCTCCCAAGCACATAGCAAAGAGTCCATGGAAAATGTTTGTCTTGATATATCTTCCAACCAGTCTCATTAAGAATCTACGAAGTCTGCATACACGAAACATTTATATGATACTTCTATCAATTTTTCAGGCCAGGCTGAATCAGGCCACGACTTGGGATGGGAATGGCTCCACTCACATACATCATTTGATCAAAGCAATTCAGTCCAGTCACCTCCCAAAATGGGATTTACAAATTTCATTAACCACCGAACTTAGTGAGCAGCGCCAAATCTTTAGTAATCGAATATTTTATTAAAAAACATAAAAGAAATAGCCCAAGTGCACGGGACTTAAAGTAGGTTAAACTTCAAGCCTTAAGTACCTAGTAGCATTTTATCATTTAAAACACAAAAAGAAGATATAAGTATATAATAACAGCAAAGGATTTTACCGGGATATTTTTTATAAGTAATGTTACTAAGATACTCGAAAGAAGAAAACTGATAAGGGGAAAAAAAAAATTGATATTATATGACTTTACCAGTATACTACTAAATAGCTCTCTCCGAATGTCCACATCACACTTATTAATGCTCTCTAAGACCTGAATAGATAAAGAAAAGAAATTAGAAACCAGAAGTAATTAAAAAAATAATTAACGCCCAAATACATGCAACTATAGATGCATAATCAAATAAAAGGAGCATACCATTTGTGGCAAACCACGAGCAGAAGAAGCAATCTCCGCATAATTCTCCATACCAGGAATTGTCTGAGGTTTACGTCAATAACAAATTTAAAGCTTGAAAACACAACAAAAGTAATAAAAACAATAATGAATTTCGTAGTAAACTAAATAAGTGCATGAGCCCTTTGAGAACTACTTATTCCGACAATTTACATATGTATATTTATGTGTAGGTAACTGCATATCACACTAATATCAGAAAATTAGATATTTATCTGTGCATGCAGTTGTCCTACATTATCCAATTTCAACTGTCCTGCATTGAAGTGGGTTTTACGTCGGGTATCGGAGTAGAGACGTTCGTAATGGAATGCCCTCCGCCACAGGTGACATAGGAAAGGTCGATAGTCGGTGTTACACCCTTGATCAATGTTCTCTCCGAAGAAACTATGGCACCCACGCCGGAGTTGAAGGAAAATGGTGTAACCGAGGTCAGAGGGAGATGTAGGGTCCGTCGAAGTTTGCACAGAAACGGTTGATGGCGGTGAAGGAACTTGATGTACTGCTGATACTTTTCGCCAAACTAGAAACTCCAATGGTGACCATGGCCTCACCACTCATGACGAAGACAACCAATTTGTCGGGCATCTATTCAGACATCTTGTGACAGCAACAATGGAGCCGTTGAGGAGGTACGGGATTTGAATGTAGGAGGTGGTGGGGGGAAAATATGAGTTTGTCGATGGTGCCTTGTGAGGATGAATTTTTAGGGCCTGGTGTACAGTTGGGAGCTGTGTTTGTGGAAGATGCCATCCCCCTGTTATCTCTTCCTCCGATAAACAATATAGCTAGATCATCATCGGATTGGGTTTTGCAAAAGGTTAATGAGATACAACAGTGTATGGGGATTACATGTGGAGGATTTGACGACCAATACACAGCACTACTCACTACAATTGAGGCGGGTCACTCGCTTGAAACAAAATCAAGATTTAAGAAGAGCAAGGAGTTAAAGCGTATTACTTGGGCAATCAACTATGACGCAAAATGAGGTAGTACAAGTCGAGGGAGGGCATAAAGCCTTCCCCCATCCTCATAGAATCATTCGGATGGACTATTAGTCTTGTGGGAAACAAGGGGACGCGGTAGTTACAGTGACTTGCTTTGCTTTGGGGAGGCGTGTTTTGTCCCAATAGGTTTGGTGTACATTGGATAGGTTTTTTTTTTTTTTTTTTTATATAAGTAAAAATATATTAATATCAATAGGCGTAACCAACTGCACTGAGTGTCTACAAGAGAGAGTATATTGGATAGGTTTTAATTTCTCCCTCTTGGACGGTGTTCATTAGGGGCTCTCTATTATGGGCTAGGTGTTTTCCTTTATATACACCTAGTGTACTTAGTTACACCTATTGATATTAATACATTTTTACTCATCAAAAACAAAGAAATGACCGGTGTCAACTTTGAAAGAGGGATTAACACTTTGAAATTAAATGTCCTTCAGTATAAAGGAAGTTTTGAGATTAATGGCAGCTAACATTTGATCAAAACTAAAGCTTAAGAGTTCAGGAGAATTTCATAATGAAATTATTGCATCAATCAACTGATCAATTAAGAAGAATTTTACAGTCGGAGGAATTTAAGAATTAACAAGTTATTGATAATTGTTTGTTTTGAAACTTGTGAGACCAAAAGTAAAGTGATTAATGCAGATGAATGTCACAGAAATAACTTTTTAGGGGTTTCTTATTCCCAGGTTTCTTATTCCCAGCTTGTCAGGCTTTTGAAGATTTTGCTCAGTTTCTGATAAGGTCATCCCTTCATAAGAGAAAGCTACAAGGACTCTGTGAGTGCTTAGGCCTTTTTTACCCTGCTCCCTCCCCATTTTTTTTTTTTTTGTTTTTGGCTCCAACAAATTTGTGTTTATTCATTCTAAAAATGGCTAAATACAAGTTCAGACTAACTACCAAAGGGATCAAACAACTTTCATGTCTGAAACACAAGGAAATTGATATGCATATTGGGAATAAGCTAAAAGGAAGAAGAAACAGTTGTAGCAAATAACACCTCATGCCAATTACATGGTTATGCAAGTGAGCCATAGAGAAGTATCACTAAAGGGAAAAAAAATAAGAAAAAAATGCCTGCAGCTGCACCATTATTTGTAAAAACTGAAAGCACAATATCTAACCCCAGGTAAACAAAGCAAGCATACAGCTAGCAAGCTATCAGGGACAAATTCAAGATGCTAGCCTCAAACAATGTTTTAAATTTTTTTGATAAGTCAAACAATGTTTTAAATTTCCTGGCATAAATGTCAACAAGTCTGTTTTTGAAGCTCATAAAGGTCTACACAAAACAACAAAGAAAAAATACTTGAGCCACAAACTAATGTGGCTTGATGTGATACGTTAGATTGTAAAGTTATTTTTATCGTAAAGTAGATGTAATGGATCACATGAAGCCACATGACTTTGTGAGTTTACTTTGTAATCCCTTTATGTTTGTAGCACTTCCCAACAACAAAACCGTTTCTCCACCAAAGATGAACATTTCAGTATCACAGGACTAAGACCTCTCCAGGACTTCAAACTACATTCATGGGCAAGAGATTGACAAAGCCACATGTATTTCCTATTATTTGTTTCACTAAACAACTTATCGTTTCATATTCGTAGTAAACAATGTATTATAGAACATAATTTTTTTTATAGGTGTAAACAATGTATTATAGAACATAATTGGTTAAAGGAAGTTCTTTTAATAGAGGTAGAAGCCAATCAGCCAATAAACAAACAAAATGACTGGACTTTTTCAGCCCCACATGCCCATTAAAAAAGTCTCAGCACCATAAAACCATAATCAACAAGGTTCATCTTTAAAGAAAATTATTAAAATTCTAAATTCAATGAAAAAGATAACTAAATGAAATATGCACCCAACATTTCCAATTTATCTGAGAAAATATATAAAAAGCTAAATGAAGCCACCCACCTGAACCAGAGATGGATTAAATAAAACATCAGGAATCTTGAATCTGTCAGCTCCAATTTCAATTGTCCTGCATTATATGGAATGCATTATGAAGTATCAATATGAGAAATGACAATAATGCTAATGTACCAGTATAAAAGTAGGTTGGCTGGTTGGAAGCGGCTATACTTATCAAAAGGACGTAGAATCACCTTAATTAAAAGTACACTTACCAATCTCCCTGCCTACTTTCTTTTTTTATTTCCATTGCCTGCAGGGGTGGCAGATCGGATTGAGAAGTTATTTTGTGCATTTCTGTGGGGTGGAATGGGAGAGGAAACTAAATTCCACCTTGTTAATTGGAATAAAGTTTGTACTCCTATTTCGTTTGGAGCTCTAGGGTTCGTAACTTGAGAATTTTCAATAAGGCTTTGTTGAGGAAATGGCTATGGAGATATCAATCAGAAGGGGCGTCGTTGTGGAGGGAGGTTATTAACCAGAAATTTGGGAGTGATTTCGGGAGGCTGGGGGGGTGGTTGGTGTTCTAAGGAGGCTGGGGGCTTATGGTGTGAGTCTTTGGAAGTTCATTAGGAAAGACTGGGAGAGTTTTGCTAAACATGTCAGCTATATGATGTTGGAAAGGGTTCTAGGATCGGTTTTTGATTTGATGTTTGGTGTGGTTATCGGGCCCTTAATAGGGTGTTCTCGGCTATTTTTCGTATGGTATCTGATCGGCATGCATCTGTTTCTGATTTGTTAGTCCGTTCGAATGGATCCTTGCAGTGGGATGTCTGTTTTACTAGAGCTGTACAGGATTGGGAACTTGCTGATGTTACAGATTTTTCCAGCTTTTATATTCCCTGGGTATTGGAGGTATGAGAGGGATAGAATGTTGTGGAAGAGAAGCGTGGCCTTATTGTTATGGAGTGGTGTTTCATGTGTAAGCATGGGGAATCTGTGGATGATTTACTTTTGCATTGTGAGGTGGCTAAGAGCAATAGCATTGGTTTCTCTATATACAAATGCAAAATCACATGTTTTGGAGATTGTCCTTGCCATTCAAGAAAAACTCACATTGAATTATGCATCTTTAAGTCGGAATAATAATAATAATAAAATCTTTTATTATTATTAATTTTTTTTCCTAAAATTAATTTTTTTATATATAGTTCGCAATTAGCACCCACTACATACATTTGGCATTAATAATACAAATATAATAATAATAATAAATATAATTTTTTTTATATATTATGTTAAAAATATAATAAAATGATAAAAAAAATATAATATATTATAATAATAAAATGAAGGTGAAGGTGAAGGTTCTGTTGTGTTGTGTTGTGTTGTTCATGGAGGGAGAAGAGGAAAAGGTTGTGAGAGAGAGAGAGAGTGGGAGGAGAAAAAAAAAATTAATAAAATAACATTTGAGGAGTGAATAGTCCATCTTCAAAGATGTATTGACACTGTACATAGCTATGGAAATATTTCCATATGAATAATCTAATGTAGTCTATTTAATGGTCTAGTTATGCAAATATGTGTTTGCATTTGCATATAGATAAACCAATGCCAATGCTCGGCTTCGTGGGATGGAGTTTTTAGTAGAATTGGGTTGGCTTGGGTGATGCCTTTGCGTGTTGGAATGAGCAATATGGTTGTTCTCAAGTGGTTGCGGTGTGGAAGATGGTTCCTTTGTGTCTTATGTGGTGCATTTGGTAGAAAATGAACGAGCGGTGTTTTAAAGATAAGGAGAACACCTTGGGAGGATATTCAGAATCTTTTTGTGTACTCTTTATTGCAATGGTTTTCTGCTTTAGTGATTAATGGAGCTTCAGCTCATGACCTTTTGTTGTTGCTTTCTACTTCCTAGAATGTAATTAGGTGTCTTCTTTTGTATATATCCCATGTACATGGGTTTCGCTTATTTTTCATTCGTTCTAATAAAATTGTCCTTACTTATCAAAAAATAAAACTAGGTAACAATATTTCCTTTGAATGCCATGTTGTGCCTCATGAATCCATTAAAGGTCATGAAGACCAGAACTAGGACATTCAAAGATGCAAAGAAATGAGACATGGCATAATCGGATTACTGGTAACAAACAAGTACAGGACTTACTGGCCGTCAGGTAGCTCATATGATGTCATTGGAATGTTTGAATAAGCACTTTCTGTAATGACAAGAATACTCTATCAGATTGCTCAGCATGATCAATGCGTTTAAGGCCTCAATGAGCAAAGCATTTGATAAAACAATGGAGATTTGGTCAGAAAAAAATTAACAAGATTGTCAAGGTTCAACTATAAACATGGATCAAAAGCAGTTCAAGGTGTACATATGGCAGGGATACAAACCATCATATGGAGTATCTGGGGCTCGACAGACGCATTCCTTAATATCACTAGCAATTACCCTCTGTAATAAGAGAAAAATCAGAAAAAAATAAAAGGGACATTCTGATCAAATAAATATAAATGATACAACATCCAAAAAAGAACCGTAATCAGTCACAAACCTGAGAGTAGAGCTTGTAGCTTTCTGTTGTACTTGGATGATCAAGGTCTACCGTCTGTGAGATTCAGAAAGTTAAAAAAGTCCAAAGAATGACATCATAAGGTTATGACTAACAATAGCACCTGACGACTTATACAAACTAGGCAAATGCGAGTGCACGATTAGAAATTCGCAACTGATTTTTCTTTTTCTTTTTTTATAAGTAAGAAAGACACTTCTATTCATCGAATGAAATAGGCGGAACCCATGTACACAGGAAGTATACAAAAAAAAATACCTAATTACATTCTAGAAGCATAAAACAAAAACAAAAACAAAAACTCATAAGCAGACCCTCCATTAAGTACAATAGCAGAAAACCATTGAAGCAAGGAGAAAACAAAAAAATTCCAGATTTCCTCTACAGTATGCTCCTTATTGTTAAAGCACCGCTCGTTCCTCTCCAGCCAAATACACTATACATAATACACAAAGGAATCATCTTCCACGCAGCTGCCACTTGAAAACAACTATGAAGCCTATTCCAACACGCAAGTAAATCCACTACTTTCTTAGGCATTACCCAAGCAGCCCAGCTCTACAAAGCACACCATCCCATAAAGCCTTTGCCACCTCACAATGAAGAAGTAAATGATCCACTGACTCACCATATTTCTTACACATAAAGCACCACTCCATAACAATCAAGCCACACTTCCTCAAATTATCAATCATAAAAATTGTCTCAAACCAGGAAGCAAGCGTATCTTTTTTTTTTTCAGGATAAGTAAACTGAGAAGGATAATTTAACCCTAATCTTAAGCAACCATGAACATTTTTTTGGAATTTAAGGCCTTTGACAAGAAGCAACATATCAGTTTTTTCATGACGTGGGCCCTCAGCAAGGTAGGTACGCCTGGCGAGTAAATCATGGATACACAACCCACAAGCTAGAACCATATACAGAGTAATCCAGGGGAACTCCTAGTGCGAAATTGAACCCAAAATGTCTAAATCTACAACTAATCCTAAGCCCGTCCTTTAATCAAGTGATTAGATTTATTACACATTCTTGTACCAAGAGAATATGCCGTTGATATGAATTCTTAGTAAATTAAGTATTAGCCAAAAAATAAGTCTTATATCAGCCTTCTACTACAAAGCTTGCAAGCAACTTGACCAAAGGGATCATAAAATGTCACAGTTCCATGCATAGTGAAGTCAAGACAAAGGAAATGAGGGAAGACAAGAGATTGAATCATGATATCCATCAAATCCATACCACAAACAAGAGAGAATTGAATGAATTATCTGCCCAAAAGAAACTACCATGGAAATCATTAAATACCTGAAAGTCGCCTGGCCTTATTTCCTTTCTCTTGAAAGAGTACCTGGGTTTTATCTGTTTTTTTATCAATAAATAAGAAGTTTATTAAAATAGGTGAAGCCAAGTACAAGGGAAATATACAAGAGTTTATCTCTAAAAGAATAATAAGAAACATTTATAAAAGAAAAAGAAACGATAAGCCAAGCAACTTGGAATAGTCAATTTGTCTTCCAAGAGAAAATTTTATTGTTCCAAGATAAAATTTTATTGTAGCCACTTACCGTGATACCTTTGCTTTCCAGACTTTTCATTAAGCAATCACTGAGAAATTCTCCTCCAATTGGAGAAGATGCCACAGCCTATTGTTGTAAACACAATAACAAGGCAAAAGAGCCTGTTACAAGCTGAGAAAAGCTTTATTAAAACATTGACATGGTAATTTACCATGTCATTAACAGATTTTTAAGTTGCCCCTTCTTATGCGGACAGTAAATATATGAAGCTTCAGGGACCATGTTAAGAGTGCCGCGTGCAGAAATTCAATATAACTAAGTTTGCTTGTCAAAATGTGAATAGAAATGTGCGCTCAAGTAAAATTATCTACCGAGTCATTCTTGCAGTTGGTTGTAAAGTGAGGAATACCTTCTGAAGAACATAACCATCATGCACTGGGGCAACTGTAGTTGATCCTCCACCACTGAATGAGTAGGTAATTATAGTCAAATATATCACGAAAAACAAAAAAGAGGAATGCAATAGATTAAACGACAAATGAAAAGAAAGCCTCATAACGATTGCACATTGTATACTCATTTACCTACAAATAAGATGAGAACCATCTAACCAACGGATTTCTTATGGGAAAGGGGTGGTGAAGAACAAAAAATCTAAAAAATAATGTCTTTCTTTTTAAAAAAAAAAAAAAATATTGTTAACATTTTACAAAAAGGGAATAAAATATCGATCATCAAGTCTTTCTTAATCTCTGGTATTTTGAGAATCAATTAATTGCCTTTGCAACTTCTGCTGAAACTTTCCAAGAATTGACCAAATTTAGGGTTCGACTTTTCCAAGAAGACCGGAAAAAAAAATGTTGGAGCTCAAGTCATCCTTTCTTAATAGTTTGTACCATTGGATAGTGGTCCACAATAGTGTATTCTTCTATTTCTACCATTATGAATTTCTAGCATATTTTTCCTTATGCTAATTAGGTGGATGTCTTTTATACTTCCTGTACATGGGGGTTTTAACAAATTTTATATTATTAAAAAAAAAAAAAACCCTCTGCAATAGCAAGCATATTGCACATGACAACAAATTACCAAAAAAAGAGAAGGATGATTTTACAACTAATGGGCATGTAAAAAAGTAAGTATACATATCGATATATGTCAATTATCCTAAGGAATTTAAAACATCAATTAATTCGGGAAAAAAAAAAAAAACAGCAATCAGAAATCCATTGAAAGTATATTTATCATCATTGCAGATACAGCAACATGTCGATAGATTTATCACTCCATATTCCAAAATTCTCATTGATAGTTCAGCCTAAATAAACTAACCTTTCATCTTCCACCATTGCTTAAAGCATAGTGAGGAGTGCATTGCTGTGAAACATCCAATACTCATAATCTTTTGAACTAATATATGCATTACAATATCTATCTTTTCTTGTATTTCTTTCTTAGTTCATATATTTTACATGCCTTAGCGCTGTAGCCCAAAATCTTTTTTTTTTTTTTTCCGGTGGGGGGGAAGATAACTAGCCCTACATCTTAAAGCAAATTCAAATGTTTTCCAATCCAGCTGTACAAATTTAAGGAAACAGTGAAAAGAAAGAGTAATTTTGGAAATTGTGTCCACCCAAGGACAAGCCCCAAGCAATGCTAAACAATTCAAGTAATCTTACTCCATAGCAAGAAATGCACAAATTAATCACAGAAATGAAAATATAATATGCAAATTGTCTTACACCATAAATGGAATGTCAAATAATAATGCTTTTGCATGTGGTATAAAGGTCATGCCATTGAAGAAAACTAATACTGATAACAGTACCAGTCAACAACTAATGAGGTAGCACGTCCTGATGCGAAAGATGTGAGAACCTGGTATCAACAAAAACGCCAATCAATTAACATACTAACATTACTTGATGAAAAAAGAGGAAAAAAGCATATTCATATTGATAAGCAAAGTGCTACAAGTGAAATGAGGATAAGGATCCACTAGGGGCATACAGCATTCTTGGCCAAAAATAATGCAGGAACTTTGTACTTTTCGAACATAAGCTCTGCCGTCCTGTTAGATACATGACAATCAAACTCTTTTACTAAACAATTAGTTTTTTTTGTAAGTAAACTAAACATTTAGTTATCCTCAAGAGTAAAATACAAAATCTTAAAACAATAAATTTTGGCGATCGCTAAAAGAATAAAGCTTTATTGAGTGAGGTAGGGTACAATTATTCAGCATAAGTTTTTTAAAAGAAAATATGGAAAGGTAGGACCAAAAAATAAAGGAAATTTATCTTATAAGGAGAAGTAGTTTGCATATATTTTTATAATACAAAAAACTACTAATCATATAATATGCTTTCCATCAATTGGAAATTAGTAGTATATACCTACTTACACATGAAATTATAACTCCCTTTATTAATGATCCAATGTTAAAGGTAAGAAAACAACCTATTGGCATAACAGGACAGTAATTGCGTTCATACTACATAAAGCACAGAACTCTATTCTTGATAGACTCGGCTGAAATGCATTTACAAGTAACCTTAAAGTTCTTTAGAGATCTTTCTGTGAGACCAATATTGTTTTCTAAGTCTTAGTCCTCCCTCCCTAATCCTATAAAAATTCCAATCACCCATATTAACATTATCAACTCCATAGATTTTATGTTCCTTTTTTGTGTCCCGTGTACTTGGCTTCACCTCTTATCAATAAAATCCTTATTTACTGATTAAAAAAAAAAAAAAAAAAAAAAAAAAAAAAGATCTTATGTTCCTTTTCCTTAAGATTACTTCTTAAAAAGCATTTGGAGAAAGATTGTTTATTGATGAGACAATGACTCCTTATAGCAGATACCACCCCTTCTTAAATTGAAAAAAAAAAAAAAAAAATCCACCTGAGGCAGAGAGAGCAAAGGTCTGCTTTTAAAAGGCTTCTTCTAAGCATTATCCGCTATGAACTCAGTAGATGGTGGCTGTTGGGTCATTGAAACTAGAAGTACACATGCTTTTTATTCCAACAACTTTAGTAAGTCAAAAAAGAGAACAGCTATGGAAAATAACTAACAAAGAAGCCACTTGTGTGTATGCTCAGAGGGAAAAAAACACTATCAACACCTGTAAGTCAAACCTCAATGTCTTAAATAAACATCATGTAAGTCATAAAATTTACAAAATCCTGAAGCTGCTCTAAAACAAGTTGATAATAATCACACAGTGTCAGATCACTGATCGCATATATCATCAATTTACAAAATATTAGACAGCACTAGATCACCTTTCTCTTTGTTGTTGAGTATTAGAAGATGGTTCTGCGAGTAGCATTGGATGCTCTTGAGGATCAATCAATAGGCATTCCCTAAAGCAAAATAGCTCCCAGTTATGACATAAGGTAACATAATTTCAAATAAAAAAAAATAATAATAATCAAACAGCTTAAGATGAAAAGGATGTACAAATTGCTGCACTGACAAATGATTTTTTCTTTTGCGTAAATAACAAACACCCCCAATGGATCTTGAACTCACAACTATACCTCCACCCAATGCTCATGAAGAAAGGTAGCATTTGAGCTAGAGCTCGTGGGCTTATGGATGATATATGATTTTGAAATTATAAAGGAAAGAACTACCACATAGTTACATTTAAAAAAGAAGAAGGTTTTCAAGCAGTAGAGATAATGTGGTCGAAAATATAACATTCAATGTGAAAATACATGCACAAGTAAATAGTTGTAAAAACATCTGGAGATCAAGCCCAAAAGGAGATGGCCTTAACAGGCTAGCAAAGAAATATATTTGAGAGAGCAATAACAATGGAATTATTCTGATTCTCCCTCATTTGAGGTGGTACCACTCCATTGGGCACCTGATATCCTGTTTTAAAAATTGGGAAGGTACAACAGGGTCATTCTTCCAGGTCTACAAAATGGATTGACAACAATGGTTGAGAGTCTCTTCAAAGGTATCATCACACTACTCAAAACGCAATATATAGCCTACATTACCATTATTGAAGAATTTTATTTTAAATTATTTATAAGCCAACAAATATTATAGAAAAAAATAACCCTCATGGAACATCTAGCCAAATATAATCCTCAGAAATTACCTTAAAGCATGGTCCCATATGCTGTCAACCATTTCCCAGTCAACAACAACTCCATCCTTTATGGGTGACAGCACCTAATCGACAGCAGAACATATAGTCAAAATCTAGTACATGAAACAATCAGGACATTTTCCATAAAAGACTACTACATTAACAGATAATAACTAACATACTTACCTCCATATGATCCCGGCGAAAACCTAAGGTTTGGGATCCAACATACAACTTGCGTTTTCCCTTGGTTTTGTCAGAATCAAGAGTTCTAGCAGTGTTTTTAGCATCTAAAGCAGATCCAGAGTTATTTTCAGTTTTTTCGGGATCATCAACATCCATTTGATCAATTGCTCCAACAACCTTAACAAGCATAGACATAATGTAAAGAAATTGAACTGCTTTACACACAAGAATGAAGAAAAATCTGCACGATGATTTCCAAGAAATTATATTATACAGGAAAAATTGGAGGGCAGATTACGCGGTAGTGGCATCTTATCATAGAAAATTCTTCATATGAACCAGAACAACTGTTTACAGTCCATTTGAAGGTACAAGCATGCTATCCAGGCGCCATGCATGCTGCTCATAACTGACAGGCACAACACATAGCAATACTTTCCCCACTATCCAAAATCTACATTCGGTCCCTATAAATAACAGCCAAAGCCATACCCCAATATATGCAATAGGTTCATTATTGACCGATACAAATAAATTCAACCACAGGTCCCTTTGTTGTTGATGAATTCAATGCATGAAATTTCAAAGGCTAAAACCTCAACATTAAACTTCCCCACAATGATTGTTAAATATAACTTACCAGACCGGCTACATTTTCTAAGATCTGTCTAAAGTATATGAAAAGGGGAAACTTTTCAACTTTGGGGCACCAGCCTTATCCTTTTCCTTTTCCTAGTTACTAAACCCCACACAAAAAAATCTCGACTAAAATTAGTGTCAGTATCATAATACCCTATTTAATCGCTGAACCAATAATTGTTCCATCTTTCAAATTTTAAAGCATAGTCTACATGCCACAAACGCAGGGTAAAACAAATTACATCCTATTTCAACGTATATTGAAAAAAGAAACAGAGAAATACAGCTCCGGAAGTAATATTCATACTGAACAGCCATCAATTTTATAAGATTATAACAGAGGCCTCAAAATTGTGAACCCTGATAGCCAAGACTACCTGCGCAGAAGACTTGGAACGATTCACATTGTGAAAGATGGAATTCTTTTGTTCAAGAAGTATAATACGGTTTAAAAAAATGGAAAAAAAACTTTTTTGTGAGTGAGTGAGTGAACACCTTCACTCAAAAATTTGACTCGGACGCAAAAACACTTACAGAAGGAAACACAGCTTTGGGCGCATCTTCGCCGGCGTAACCTGCTTTGCAGGTGTGAGTACCTAGGTCTATTACAATTGCCGATACCTCATCTGTACAATTCACAAACAACAACAACAACAAAAAAAAAATTACAAAACAAAGCAAAATGAATAAAATCCATTAGCGAAAAATTCAAACATAGAAAGAGAAACAAATGCGAAAATTCATGCACTCACCGCCTCCATACATGACTGCAAATTTGATTTTTAGGGAGTCTCGCCAGTAGGCCGATTAGGGTTTTAGCAGACGTCGGACCGCGGGAGCGAGAGGAAGCTCAAAAAAAGCCTTTGACCCGTACAGAGTTCACTGGGTTTCTTCGAGTTCGGGTTCGGGTTAGACTGACACCTCACTCGTTTTAAGCTGGGCAGCAATGCTAAAACCATCGAAAAAGGATTTCGAAAGTGTGTCCGAAGCTGGTTTTTTTTTTTTTTAAATTAATGATTAAGTAAGTATTTTTTAATGATAATATAAATTTTTTATTTTTTTAAGAAATATTTGTAATGATTAAAAAGTAAAATATATTATTTATATCATTTAAATAATAAAATTGATTAGTTAGATTTAAATTTTAAAATCTATTTTTTAAATCAAATTATTTGTAAAATATATTATTTATATCATTTAAATAATAAAATTGATTAGTTAGATTTAAATTTTAAAATCTATTTTTTAAATCAAATTATTTCATATAAGTATTTTACTAAATTTATTTTACATACCGATTTAGAATAAAATTTTTCATAAATTTTAATCTATTAAATATAAAATAAAATTAAAAAATCACTTCATTTATACAGTTTTATATAAAAGTGGTTTGATGTTTCAATTAATTTTATTTTAAATTAATTTTTTTAATTAAGAGTTACCATCGTATAATATACCTTTTATTAAAAAAATAAAAAAAATGTGTACGCATAATAGTTCTCTAAAAATAATATTGTAGGCATTCGTTAAAAGAAAAAGCTACTCTTCTCCTGGCTAGCTCCGGCTGAGTTTTTTTCTTTCTTTTACTTAATGATTAAATTGGTATTTTTTAATAATATTGTGTATTTTTTAAAAAAAATATTATTTAAAAATGTTAAAAAAATACATATAAAAAAGAAAAAAAAAACGAAACAAAATAAACCACCGAGAGCTTCCAACGGTGACCGTAGAGCCACCCTTCTTTAAAATCTCAAACCATGACAAATCTCATTTTGCACCCTTAGTTATTGTTTTTTTATAAATTGCACCTTAAATAATTAAGTTTCTTAATTTGCATCACAAGCCACCACATTTTCTCAATTTGCATCTAAAAGTTTAACAAAACCCTTACCTTACATGTTAAACTGCAACATCATTCAATTTATAGTTGCACACTACACTTTCAAAATGCACTTGTTGAAATCTTTAGGCAATGTTTGGGTGTTGAAGTCATCTCAATATATCTGAAATTAATTATTGATAGAACTCATTACTTTTTTAATTTTTCATAAGAAGTTAAATATATCTCAATATATTTTATATATTCAAACACATTTTTATGAGACTCATAAAATATTACTATTCATAAATTATTTGAGATCATTTCACCTCCAAACGCAGCCTAAAATTAATAGTGATTACCGTTACGATAATAAACCGGCCACCAACGATTGTTACTAATTATTTTTTTTTTTTTGGGATAAAACAAGAATGGCCCAGTTCATGGGACCAAGCAAGAAAGCAGAAGGTAAAACTTGCCAAGAGAGTAAGTGTATATTTAAATAATGAGATGAGATAATAAATAATTTTTTATAATTTTCTTTTGAAATATTACTAAACACAAAATAAGTTTTAATTTTAAATCTTTAATTTTTTTCATCTAAATATTAAAAATTTTACAAACTTTAAAATAAAATATAAAAATCAATATAACTTTTTAAAACTTCAAAATAAAAATAATATAAAAAATAACTTTTAAATAATTTTTTAATTTTATAATATTTTTATTTAATTTTTTTTTATATTTTTTAAAATCAAATTAAACATATTAATATAAATTATTTTATTATTATTTATAAATTATTTTATTACTATCCACAAAATTTCGATATATTCCTGACGTCTAATCGAGCCCAATTGCAAAAAAATAAAAGATCAAAGTGATGCTACATGCAAAAATGTGAAGGAAAATACTGTATTTATTTACTTAATGAATAAGTAAGTGAAATGAAAAAGTGGGTTACAGCTAAAAAGGTGATTTTAGGCATAAACCAAAAGAAATAATTTCTGAGGGAAGACTTCTACGGACTACTGCTCTCTCTCCAGATTTTTACCGTAATAACATTTTCTTCAACCTTTTCTTTTTAACTCTTATTTTCACCATTATATTGAGATTAAAAAAAAATTACGAGAGATTATCAAATTATCAAATATAATAA